>NC_081302.1:77924731-78529731 GCF_030435805.1 Mustela lutreola
TTCCCGTTCACTTATGGGAAAGATATCTCCTCTGTGGCATTAAGTGGGGGGAAATCTGTTTCAACAGAAACAGTTCACAACAGGAAAGACTTAACTTTGGTCCACTTGTCTGTTAGCCCAAGGACAGTCACACTGCCCAACATCAGTTCAAAAACCCAAAACATAAATTTAAAAATATATTCATTTGTTATTTTATTCTAAAACAGGCATAGGTGTTCTGTTCTCATTCTCTGCCCTTTCAGCTTGGGAATCCACTGTTTATTTGGTCTCTAAACCATCAGCATCTTCGTGATCTTCCCTGGCAGCCTCAGCACAATCTGCTTGGGTGGGCTCTCTCTCCTCCTGGTTCATGATTTCAGGGGTCACTTGATCCAAGTAGGCTTCTAGAAGTTCAGTCTGTACTTCTACTGGCATCTGATTTACCTGCTTGATGTGCAGCTCCTCCACGTGTACTTCAATACCTTCTTCAGTCTGAATTCGACCCACTTCTAGATAACTCACCTGGACCTGCTCTGGAAGATCGCTCATATGTGAATCATGCACTTGGCTGTCCTGGAGCAGATCAGGATGGACCTGTTCCACAGTCACTTGTGCTGAATCCACCTGAACCTGAAGCAATGGTAACACATGCACCTTCCCAACTTGTTCTATAATAGTCATTGACGTCACAGGTTCAGTCTGCACACGTGTTTCTACTGAAAGAACTTCTTCAGTTACTAGATGCTCTGAGATATTGTGAGTATCACTGAGATGCCTCCTTAATTCATTTCCTTGCATAAACCACAAGTCACATAAAGTACAATGGTTGGGTTTATCTCCAGTGTGTATTACCAAATGATCTTCGAACTGGTCCCAGCTGTTAAACACAGTTACAGACCTGACATTCATGAAGCTTCTTTCTTCCCTTTTTTGTCCCTACTCCAGTCTGGCATGTAGTCAGATGACATTTGAGGGTGCTATTTCTAGCAAATCATTCATGACAATTTGGACATTCAAAAGGTTTTTCAACTGTATGTTTTCGAAGATGCTCTTTAAAATGTCCAAAGTGGTCAAACTGTTTCTCACAGTATTGACATATGTGAATTTTTTCCCCAGTTCTTTGCTTCTTACTGACTCCACCTTCTTCGAGGTGGTAACAGTTGAGGTGCTGTTTCCATGCACTCTCCCGAAGATACCTTTTATTGCATATTTCACACTTGAAACTCTCAGTGGAGTGTGATTTCATATGTTCCTGTTTGCTTGTGGGGTCAGATGCACAACCATCTTCTTCTTTTATCTGCCCTTCTCTATCACCTTGCCGGTACTTGCTGGTAATATCTGCCAACAGTGCCAGGGCGGAATCATCAGAGGACCCTGTGCTCTGAATGTACTTTATGGATTGCTTAGCAGAAGCCACTTCCTCCAACGTTCCGATGCCTTCATCTTCCACTTCGATTGTGCCTTCGGCAATCTCCACCTCAATTTCAACAGGTTCTGATTCTGCAGAGGGCAATGACTCAGTGATAACATTTGAAGTTTCTGCAATCTTTCTTTTTTTTTTTTTTTTTTTTGCCTCGCTTTTTCTTGTGGTATTTTTCCTCTAATGGAGCGGAGTTTTCTTTGTTCCTGACTTCAAGGGCTTTGATAGCTTCTAGCATTTGTAGGAACTCTGCTGCTTTCCATACATCATTGGCTTCTTCTTCTCCTTGCTGTATATGTGAACTCAATTAAATGACGGAAGGCCATTTTACTAACACCTTCTATCTCCACCAAAGGTTCCTGAGTAAACTCCTGAAAGAATTTGTAGAAGAACTTACTGCAAGCAGCCAAAACAGCCTTGTGGGCCTTAAAATAGTGTCCGTCGACAATCAGGGCGATGTCAGTAAACCGATCCTGCTCTCGCTGTTCATTCAATCGGTCCGGGATCATTTTATGATGTTCCGGGACCTCCTGAAGGCATTCCATCGTCTCTTCGGCCTCCATGGCCGTCGGGTTGCTCTAGCTCGCGATCCTCCCTTTCTCCTCTCCGGCCGTCAGAGCTTCTCCTTCCTCGCTCACCCCTCTCGGGGCGAAACTCAGCCCACACTGTTCCCTAGCTCTGAACAGCGCCTCGCCCTCCATTTCCTCGTGAATGCCCGGACGCTGCCTCCGCTGGGTCTGGCCGGCGCACCTGCGCTTGCTCGGAGACCCGGACGGCCGCGCCCCCAGGACTACCTTCTTACCCTCTCTCAATTTATAGTTCCTTTTTAAACGTTTATTTATTTATTTCTTTGACAGAGAGAGATCACAAGTAGGCATAGAGGCAGGCAGAGAGAGAGAGGGAGGAAGCAGGATCCCTGCTGAGCAGAGAGCCCAATGTGGGGCTCGATCCCAGGACCCTGAGATCATCCTAGGACCCTGAGATCATAATCTGAGCTGAAGGCTGAGGCTCATCCCACTGAACCACCCAGGCACCCTCAACTTACAGTTCCTTCAGGATCACTCTGCTACTCTCTGGCAGGATCTAGTCCTTTTTCTGGGATAGGTAAAGCCTTTGGACCTGGCTCTCTGACTTGTTAACTAGGATTTTGCCTCAACTCAAAGCTTTGCCTGTATCTCTTATTTTGACTCTGCCCACAGCTTAGAGTATAATATGATTCTCCACAAAGCTTTGTGGCAGAAGTTATCTGACTCACCCTGGGAGAGGCAAACAATCAAAACATTATTTCTAAAGCTCAGAAACTTTCATGATCTTATATTTAAAAGATGAGAAAACAGAGCCTTAAGTTAGCTACCCAGTGTCACATCGCTAGAGGACTGGTAGAACCAGCCTTGTGAACACAAACAGTCACTTATACACACACACATATGTAAAAAGAAAAGTTACATTTCACCTCATTAGTGCTGCCAACATACACAACAATGCATGCTCATAGAAATGGCCTCTGACCCTCAGCAAATATTGTTTGGAGAAAGAAGACACTGGAAGAAATATAACAGCATCAGGTGCTGACTTGTCTTCTTTACTTGGCCCAAATTTTGCCACTTAATAATTCAACAGCAGTTGTGAAAACAGCTCTTCTTTCTATAAATTTCTTCATAATCCTCTGCAATTGCCCCCTCAGTCCAAGAAAAAAAAATCTCTTTCAAGTTATTAAGTCTTGATCATATCTTTTTCTCTTAAAAAATTGCAATTTTGTTCTAATTATAAATTTAATGAATACATGCAAATTGTAGAAAATCTGTAAAACAGAAAAGTTTTTAAAAGGGAACGAAAGTAATTTGCCGTCCTGTCATCTCAAAAGCTCTCTTTTTGATGTGTCCTACTCTTACCACATAGATAAAACAAAATTGCTACCACACTATATTCAGTTTGGTAGCCTGACGTGTTTCCATTCAACATTATATTGTGAGGTCTCAAAAGGTCACTAGATATTTTCTAAAAATAATTTTTTTAAGATTTTATTTTGAAGCAATCTCTACACCCAACATCGGACTCAAACTCATAACCCTGAGATCAGAGTTCCATGCTCTACTGACTGACCCAGTTAAGTGTCTCTAAAAATGATTTTTAATATTTGTGTAATATTATATAATTATAATATGCAATATATAATTATATAATATTTAGATAATATTACCTAAGTATATCACCTTTTATTTTTTGGTTTTCTTAATGTTAGCTACCTAGATTGTTTTCAAGTTTTCAGTTATAAATAACAACCCAGGGGACATGCTAGTCCATTTATTTGCAGAAACTCAATTTAAGTAACAGGAGAAGCAATGTGTTCTTAAGGACAAAGGCTCCACAGTGGAAATCTTACAGGACCAGGAGCTGGCTGGGTTTGTCACTGTGTGACTCCAGCAAAGGCATGCCATGTCTCTGAACCTCAGTTTCCTCATATTAAAACAAAGGGGCTAACTAAATGATTTTTCCAGGTTCTTTCAAAGCTAGCATTTTATAAGTATAAGCTAAAGCCACAACTTTCTACTTATGAACATTACACTTCCTCAGATCACCATAGAATTTTATAGTTTTTATTATTTTTGCTTTCATACATGTCAAGTGAGAATATATATGGGAACATTTAGTGACGATAATGAGAGAACGACTCTTGAAGCTCGTTATATGTGGAACGTCTAAGCTGTGCTCATTAGCAAGCACAGTAGAGTTAGATTACTGTGAGCAATTAAGAGGAGAAAACAATAATTAAGCAAACAGAATCACATGAGATGAAGCAGAGTCTATACCATCTACAGAATATCTGTACATGTATACAGAATATATGGTGGGAGAGGTGGACATTTTTTGTGGCAAGTTTGAAATAAGAAATTGAAAATTTCCAGCTGAAAATTTCCAGTCTCTCTGCATTCAAGGGCAACTAAAGATAATACAGGGCAAAAGAAAGTAAGAACTGGAGTAATTGAGGCTGCCAGAAATCCCCCAAGGTCTAGTGCAAAGGCTATTATTAAACCTAGTTATTGTCATGCTTTAATACCCTCCAAAACTCTGGCACAGAACTGATCCTACTGGGTCACTGGTGGTTTATTTCACAAAGCCTAGAGAAAGGATCTAAGCTTCAGAAACGTTTTCTTCTTGGTTATGAAAATATCTAAATATAAGCAGAGAACAAAATAATTCCATATGTTCCCCTTTGATAATAGCACTATCCTAGCTCTGGTTTGCTAGCCCAGCAATCACCTAAACATTTTTCCTAGAGTCACAGGAAGAAAAGAGGTAGGAGATACCATATTTACAGTGTCCTAGAGCCAAAGTAACAGATGAGGTAGAACAGGGTGCCATGGACCACATTCGGAAAGGCTTTGCAGGCCATGGTGAAGACTTTGGCCTTTTATTCCAAGTAATGAGAAATCATTAGCTCGGTTGAGTAGATGAGTGACCATAATGCAATTTATGTTTTAAGATGATCTCTCTGGCTGCCTTGTGGAAGATAAACTGGGGCAGAAAATGGAGTAGGCAAAACAGAAGCTGGAGACCACATAGGGCCTAGCAATAGTCTAAATGAGAGAGACAGTGCTTTGGAGTAGATGGTAATGGGTTGGAGGGGGATGAAATATGTTTGAATACATGTTTTAAAGGTAAATGAAGAGCTTACAGTATGTGTTGATTAGATATGTAGTTTAAGAGCAAGAGAGGTTTGAGAATGCACACGAGTCTTTTGGCTTGAGCAGCTGAATGAATGGTACATAATTTACTGAGATAGGAAGCTGCAGAAGGAGAAGATTTGGGGAAAGCCAAAAGTCAATTTTGGGGCATGCTAAATTTGGGAAGCCTATTGGATGACAAGTTAGGCAGAATAGTGACCCCCTACAGATGCCTACATCCTAATCTCCAGAACCTGTGAATATGTTTTTTAATATGGCCAGGGAAAATTAAGGTTGAAAATGAAATTAAAGCTGCTAATCAGCTGATCTTAGAATAGGACTATCTTGGATTATATGGTCGGATCCAATATGATTATGGGAGTCAAATGAGAAAGGGGAAGGCAGAATCAGTGTCAGAATTATATGATGTGAAAAGACCAGCCAATCACCGATGGCTTTGAAGATGGAAGGGGTCATGGGCCAAGAGTGTGGGCAGCCTGTTGAAGCTGGAAGAGTCAACAAAAAGGATTCTCCCTACAGCCTCCAGAAAAGAATTTAGCCTTCTGACATCTTGAATTTAGCTCATTGAGACTCACTGCAGACTTCTGACCTCCAGAACTGTAAAATAATAAATTTGTGTTGTTTTAAGCCACTAAGTTAGTTGTAATTTGTTATAGCGGCCATGGGAAATTAATGCAAGTGGCCAAACAATATATTGTCCAAACTGGGACAATTTTAAATGGAAGACGTGCTATTAATACTTAATCACAAATCAGAACTATCCTAGAAAAATGGATTGGGGGCCATCCCATACTTCTGTCATGTGACTGGAAATGTCAGGAGTGGTGTCTTTTGTTGAGGAGAGAAGTGGGGGATAGAGAATTAAATTTGGCAAGTGCCCTCATGTAGATGGTATTTAAAGCCATGGAACTGGATGAAATCACAAGGGAGTGAATATATAGAGAAAAGAGAAAACAACCAAAGATGCAACCTACTTTTAAAGGTTTGTAAGAAGGGGAGGATCCAATAGAGAAGACTAAGAAGGCATAACCAGGGAGGTAGAAGGAAGGCCAGGAAAAAGAACAAATAAAACCAAATGAATAAAGTGTTTCGAGGAGGCAGGATTGATCAATTGCCTCAAGTGAGGGATGAAGCATCAAGAAAGAAGAGGAATGAAAACTGATCCCTGAATTTGCAATGTGGAGATCATCAGTGATCTCTAAAAAGTAATGTTTGTAGGGTGGTAAGGCAAAACCCTGGCAGGAGTGGGTCAAAGAGAGAATGGAGACAGAAAACATAGCTACCCTTTTCAAGTTTGCTATAAAAGAGAACAGAGAAACTGGGACAGTCACTATAGGATATAGGCTAGGGGAGGTTTCTATTAGATGGGAAAATATTCAATGCAGGGAGAATGTAACTCCTGCAGCAAAATCTTTAAACAAATGGGAGGAAATGGGCCCTGGAGCATAGGTGAAGGATTTGGTCTTTAGTAGTCATGTGGACAATCTTCCACTGAGGAGGAAGAAAGGATATAAAGACATTTATATTGGTACTTTTTTTTTTTTAATTGGAATGATAAGGAAGTTTTTTTTTTATTGTTTTCAACTTAGTGAAATAAGAAGTGAGGCCATCAGCTAAGAGTGATAGGGGAAGGAGTAGAGAGAAAGTGTTGTGAATTTAAGAAAGGTTGAGAAAAAAGAAGAAAAACTTCTGAGAGTACGAGAATTTGATTCCTCTTGAATTATCAATGACATAATAAAATTGACAACAACAACAACAACAAAAACAAAACCCTCAAAACAAAAAGCAAAACACCCACATAAAATAAATTACAAAATTTTGAAGCATAAGAGATATAAATTCTAAATTGTTTTGGTCAGTGTGAAGAAGAGATATTTTAAGGAGAAAGTAAAAACATAGACAAACTATCAGCACTTAAGAACAGCTGAGAATCTCACTTCAGTCTTTCTATTTCTGCCTAGCTGGCATTGCCGGTCTGTGTGGATGTGTTTGTTCAAGTTGACACTTGCACATACAATCCTTACTCTCCTCCAGGGGTTCACTAGTAAATTTTGGGTTGTGGTTTCTTTCAGTTAACACCAAATGATTTGGATATGACAGCAATTTCTTTTTTCCGTAGGAGTGCATCTCTCTCTCTTTCTCTCCCTCCATTTTTGTCATTCTCCTATTATTTATACCTTATAGCCTCTCTCCGTTCCCCATAAGATACCTGGTAACTTGGTTTCTGCTTTGCCCCAGGGTTTGGACATGGTGCAATTTCCAGCAGCACTATGTCAGGACCACGGACAGCAGCCCTGACCTATTCCCACCTCTCCCCACTGCATCCCAAGGAGAGTATTTTGGTCATAGTCAGGCTGTATTACTCTGTGCCAGGAACTGTAATAGTTGTTTGAATAACAATAGATCCTTGTCTTCAAAAAGATTTGAAGTACAGAGAGGGAAACAGGCTACACACGCAAGTAAGATAGAGAGAAGTATAATGTATAGACATAAAAAACTATGGGAGTACTCAGAAAGGAGAGCCCCTAATTTAGTCTTTGGACATGGGATGGCATAAGAGAAATCTTCCTGAAATAAGCTTTGATAAGTTGAAATCTTAAGGCACTACGTGGCCAGGGGAGATGGGTAAGGAAGAGTGCTTTTGGCAGAGGCAACGGTGTATGCAAAAGCCCCGAGGCAAGAGGGCATGGCTCACCTAGAGAAATGCAATTAGTACTGTGCAGTTAGAATGTTGGAAAAATAAGATGCCAGGGAGGAAGGAAGAAAGTCTTGTGCTGTGTGATAGATATAGTCATGCATACAGTGCTAGAGGAACACAGCTGAGGGAGTAATTAATTCTCATGGGGTGAGGATGAGGGGACAGAAAGCTATAGTGAGACAATGATATTTAAATTCATCATCCATAATGTGCAGGAGTTTTCTAGATCTCCCCATGAGGATAAGGGGAGGATAGAAGAATAGACAACATTTTGGTGAGAACTGTGCTATCCATATGGTAGCCACATTGCCTATTGAAATTTAAATTAAATTTTATGTTTAAAATTTATTCCAATTCAATTTAATTAACTTTATTATTAGTGAGTAAACTGTATTATTAGTTTCAGAGGTAGAATTCAGTGATTCATCAGTTGCATAGAACTGATTGCCAGAATTTAGTCACATGAGCACACCTATGTCCCAAGGGGGCTAGAAATGTGTTAGGTATTCCAAGAAGTATTGTGTGCAGCTAAAAATCAAGAGTCCTGTTACCAAGTAAAAGGAGGAGACTGGATACTGGAGGACAACTAGATCTTTGTTACAATCTCAGGGAGAAGAAAAAGTCCGTGATCTACTAGAAATATTTCAAGACTAAGCCTGAGCCTTACCAATTTTTAGTAACCAAGAGAGTGAACACACTAATGACAATGACAAGGCGTATCATGACACATCACATGTACTGTCACTACATGATAGTTACTTATACACCAACTTCTTAGGGGAAAATCAATTTTGCTGTGCATGATAAGGCACATCTGATGGAGAAATGCCAGTTAAGGTCATTTGCCAAAAGAGATTTAAAGACTCATTCCTGGAAAATATGCTGTCCTTGGATACTGTGAAGCCAGCTGGTTTGATACAAAAGCAACAGATCGTGTTTTTGGAGTTGAAGGACAAATCTGCATTTAACACAATACTCTAAACTATGACTCACTGATTCTTATGGAAAAGAGCCCCAGTGGCTGCCACATCTACAGCATGCATTCCAAATGACTGGGTTCCAGAGCCCGTCCTTGGGGGCACTAGTCTCTTCCTCAGGCATCCAAGCATGTCCCCAGCCTGTGTAGCCTGCTTAGGCACTCAGAGGGAGCTGTCCCAGATTGCCTGTGAGCTGCCTTCACCCTCCTCAGCCTGGGATAGTCCCTGGCACACCACCACCTTGCATTGCTCCCAAGACATGAAGGCAGAGGACATCTCTCTACTTCTCCCTTCTAGCAGCCCTTGGAGGCCTTGGTCAGTGTGTCCAGAGAAGGAGAAGAAGTCTTGGCCCTTCATTCATTCAACCAGCTTTTTGGAAGCAAAATTTGCACCCCTATAGGCATATTTGGGGGGCGGGTCAGGATGAAGCAGCGTGAGGACTTACAGTCTAGTCCATATGGACAGGAGTTCCACACATGGGAGTTAATCATCCATGATGTCATAAAACTGCAGCATCTCATGAATGGCAGAGGTTGTCAGTCTCATATGTTCATGGATGGACAGAGATACTGTGAGTTGAATGCTCAAGGAGGATCCATAGACAAAGTTACCATTGGACAGCACATTGGCATTATGGGTAAGAGGTGGCTCATGGGAAGTGACTGGGAGGATGAACAGAAATGCAGAAGTAGGAATGAGCTTGCATGCTCAGAGATAGGTAGAAGGGCAGGCTAACTGGGTGAATGGTTGTGTAGCCGAGTACTGAGAAAGGAAGAGAGGCAGGCTTTGGTGGGTCTTGCTGCCAAGCTAAGGAGAATGGCATGCTAAGAGGAGCCAACTCTCTGAGCAGAGGAAACCATAGAAAGAAACCTAGGTGGGGCACCTGGGTATGTCAGTGGTTTAAAGCCTCTGCCTTCAGCTCAGGTCATGATCCCAGAGTCCTGGGATCAAGCCCTGCATGGGGCTTTCTGCTCAGCGGGGACCCTGCTACCTCCTCTCTCTCTGCCTGCCTCTCTGCCTACTTGTGATTTCTGTCTGTCAAATAAATAAATAAAATCTTAAAAAAAAAATAAAACAGTGTTTGGTAAATGCTGGCAGTAGCGGAAAACTACCTTACTTGTGTAGTGAGGGAGCTGGGTTACATACATAATTTTCTGAGTTACACCAAGAGTAATCCAGTTGAGTATTCTGTTCAAGACTTTCAGAAATAGCTCCCATAAGGCAAATGGTATCCCTTTATACAACAAATGTGTGCAGATGTTGCTTTTTGACAGATACTGGGTTTCAAGTGACCAACACAGGCATGGCCCCTACCCTCTGATGCGAACCCATTCTTCACCCCAAGGCTGAGGGCTTGTCTGGAGTGAGGTACATGGAGCTGAGCTGGGGGACGCAGGAAGGAGATGCATCTTGGGAGGCACGAAGGGAGCAGGGGTTTACCACCATAAATCAAGCCCCAAATGGGGCACAACAAAACTACAGTCAGACTCTGGGCAGGAAGTGAGATTCTCTGTTTGAGGGAGCAAGATTGGACAGGGCTTCGGAGATCCAGGTTGGAGGTGATGGGGTCCTGATGCAGAGCTGGATCATGTCCAGGAAAGTCTGTCCAAAGGAAGTGAGGTAGAGGGGACAGTGGTACCATATTCTGGAAATGGGACTGGTTGGAGAGAAGTGGGAATTCAAGCTCTAGCCTAGAAGGATGGATGCTATCAGCATCCTTCACGTCCCCCCTCTAGCTAGTGATCTGGAAATTCATCTAAACCCTTCTTGAGCTTGAATACATCTTGAGCCCACACAAATTTGTGCTCTAACCCATTCCACACACACACGCTACCCACACACAACCTCATGCCCTTCTGCTCATTCTCCCTTCTCTCTGAAAACGCTCTCTGCTCTCTGGAGCCCCATGCCTGGTCTCAGCAGGGCGGCTCCACCGGCCCACGGGGCTTTAGGCTTATGTCTGGAATAAGGATGCAGCCCCTCTCTCAAGCAGAGGCTAGATTTTTCTATTTTATTTTATTTATTTGAGAGGGAGTGAATGAGAGAAAGACAGAGAGAGTGAGAGCATCAGAGCAGGGGGAGGGGAGAGCATACTCCTTGCTGAGCAGGAACTCTGATGCAGGGCTCAGGGATGCTGGGATCATGACCTGAGCCCAGGGCAGATGCTTAACCAATCGACACCCCATGCAGAAGCTAGACTGATGTTTAAGCTTGAGATGCCAAAAAGGGCCAAGGAACAAAGAAGGAATAAATCCTCTTCAAACTGGCAGCTAAGGGATAAAGCCCATTTCTATAGTTAAAGACCATTGATTTTCTGATTAGTGAAACAACCAGTTATTCAGCTCTTAAAACCTGGTTATTTGATTAAACAGACAGGCCAGACAACGTTTCAAGTTGTGGTGTCTGTGAAGACGTAGCCTGAGCCCCAGCTGGGCAGCACAGCCACCCCAATGGGCTCTGCCATAGAAACCTCCAACTCATGAAAACCCCCGTCACACTCAGCACCTTCCGGGATAATCAGCAGCCCCGGGCAGGGGAGTTGAGCTCACCTGCACCTTGCAGTGGCCTTCACACCACCTCTGAATGGAGGCCACCCCTTTCAGGCCTATTGCTGTTTACATTTTGCCCTACTTTAGGTAGCGAGGAGGTCCTTCTGAAGCTCATTACGTGTTGGCTTTCTTCAGGGTCATGTAATCCCAGCCACCTGGAAAAGGACACGGTAATTAAGCATCATTTATTTCCCCTCCTAAATATGAGATCCATCAGCTGGTGAGGAGTCCAGTTTAGAATAGCACTGAACAGTCACAGCAGGCGCTCTTCCTTGGAGGGTATTTGAATGTTGCGGCAACTTCCTCATTCAGCGGCACTACCTGAGCCCTTAGGGATACAGAGCATGAATGTGAGCCACAGTCCCTTCCCTCAAGGACCCTGGGATCCAAAATGAGCAGCAGTAACAGAAATGCCAGAAGGGAAACAACAGTAAGCTCCAGGTGTGTGGGGTTTCAATCTAATGGATCGTGCCATTTTCATCCATTGGGCCCCAGGATGTCAGTTGCCCACTAGCTATACCCATAATGCTTGGCTCAAGGAACACAGATGCTCAGAGCCAGGAGCCCTCGAAGGAGGCCCAGGACTGCTGAGGCCCAGCCAATCGCCCTGCCACCTCACTGGTCAGAATGGGCAGCACTGAAGCCCAGAGGCCCCTTCCTGCCCTAGGAATTAGCACCTTGGCCTCAGGCTAGAGAAGCTCTTGTGAACACCAAGCGTCCCTTCTTCCCCATGGATAACTGAGAGATGGCTGTCAGTAGAAAGTAAAACTCGCTTTAACTGCATGACAACTGAGAAGAAGCAGAGGCTAGAGAAGCTAAGAACCCACAAGCATTTCCTATCAAAATTCTTAGAATTTTGGCATTAGAGAGCTGGAAGAACTTTTTAAAAATTATCGAATCCAGGGGCTCCTGGGTGGCTCAGTGGGTTAAGCTGCTGCCTTCGGCTTGGGTCATGATCTCAGGGTCCTGGGATCAAGTCCCGCATCGGGCTCTCTGCTCAGCGGGGAGCCTGCTTCCTTCTCTCTCTGCCTGCCTCTCTGCCTACTTGTGATCTCTCTCTCTCTCTCTGTCAAATAAATAAATAAATAAAATCTTAAAAAAAAATATTATCGAATCCAACACTCCCATGTGCCAGATTAAAAAACAAACAAACAAACAAACAAACAAACAAAAAAAAAAAACAAGGGCCAGAGAAATAAAGGACTTGTCTGTGGTCCCACAATGAGAACATGACAGTCAGAATCTGAACCTAGATCTGAATCTCAGTTTAATTCTCTTATGACTACACTGCGCTGATTTCCCCATGGTATTTTAAAAAACAAACAAACAAACAAAAAAAACCCTGGAAATTTGTTGTTTCATCTGAACAAAAGTGTGGTGGGTAGAATCATCCATAAGAGTATGTGGTCAAAAGTAAAGCCAATCTTAATGGCAATATTCTATGCCAGGCACAAGGCCCAGCTTTTGCTATGTGCTCAATGCCTGGGATCCTGACTGTCCACTTCTCACATTCAGATGGCTGCTGAGGGCAGCAGCAGTCAGGGTCTGGTGAAAAGCTTGGAATATATTCTAGCTAGAGTTCCTCTCTGACAGGTGAGACAGGAGGAGCCCCAAGAGCCCCCTGCCTTCAGCTTCCTCTTCTGCAAAGTGGAGCTTATCTACTTCTTTTGAACAAAAGCAAGATCAGATATGGGATTTGTCTTGATAAGAGTAGAAGATCAAATAGACAATGGGATTAATACTCAATAAGGAGAGACATGAAGGCATCTAAAGGTTTGAAGTCAAAAGCAATTAAGAATAAATCCCTTAATTTTGAGTAAAGGAGTCTGTGTCTTTTCTCAAGATACCTATAGAACTTTTGTTTTTTTAAGATTAAAAGTAATTATTTTTTCATTGATTAAAATTCAGACAAAAGTTTTTAAAGGGACTGTATAAGCTTTCTTAGGATTGCCATCACAAGTACCAACAGACTAGGTGGCTTAAACACTGAAAATGGACCTTCTCAACGTACTGGAAGCAGGAAGTCTACAGTTAAGGGTCAACAGGCTTGGTTCCTCCTGAGGCATCTCTTGTTGGTTTGTGGATGTCACTTTCCCTTCCTGTGGATGCATCTATGTCTAAATTTCCTCCTCTTCCAAGGATGCCAGTTAGATTGGATGAGAGCCCTCCTCTCCTAAGATGACCTCATTTCTACTTAATTACCTTTTTAATAACCAACTTATGTCCAAATACAGTCACATTCTGAGGTATGATATAGGGAGGGGGGCAGATACAATTCAGCCCATAATAGGGATTAAGGTGAAGAGATAAAAAGTAAAAATGAAAAATCAAAAAAAAAAAAAAAAAAAGCCCCAGGACTCCAAGTTCTAGAACCCATGTTAAACACCGTCTCAGAGAAGCCTAGCCAGGGAGGCATCCGTGACCCGGCTTCAGCATCAAGAGCCAAATTCTTATTGGAGATTATTACTTTCTGTTAATTGTGAAAATGATTATAAATTATTGGGTGGCACTGATCCACAGAAAAGCACTCTGACAGTTTACCAAACAAGGAACACTGGTGTACAGCACATACACGTGTACACACACACACACACACATGCGGGTGCACATGCATGCACACACATACAGAATGAGAACCGTGTTCTGGTTCTAGACACTTCCCCAGACCTGTGTGATGAGCTATGAGCAAGAGCCTCCAGAAAGCATCACTAAGGGGATGTTCTGCTTGAATGAGAGGAGATTTGGGGCATGGGTCCTTGAGCAAGACCAGGGTGGGGAAAAGGGATACCAGGGTCCGGTGCCCAGTGACTTGGGTCTGAGCCCTGGGGAAAGTGACTACAGAGCGACACTGAAGAAGTGGCTTCCAGGGACCATTCTGGAGAGGCCTGTCCCAGCAGTAAGGAAGGAGGGGATGTCTGCTGCCCCATGAGGCCCAGGGAATGCAGACTGCCCCAGCACCTCCAAAGCTGGATGATCAGAATACAAGAGTGAGGACCCCAAGGAAGCATCAGTGGTGAGGCTTTGAGGACAGCAGAGAACAACCCTGGGATGAAGGATGATAAAGGCCTATTCATTATGTCAATTGAGGTATCCTCAGGGATGCGCTTGAAGGAGTGGTTAAAACCTTAGGAGGGGACTGTGCTGGGGCTAGTACAGTGACAGTCTCATCATTACTCTTGGTGTGATCCCACGGGTACCACAAGTTGGCGAGGGCCTGGGAAACAGACTCAGGAATAGTGTGCTTACCAAGGCGTGGAGGATGTCCACCAACACTTGGGGATCTCTGAGATGCACTTACAAGTTATGAAGTACAGAAGGAGCCGTCTGGTTGCTAGTCCATGCAAATCCTGTGTGCCCCACGGTGACACCGAGTATAACTGGCACCTGATATCCTTGTGAAGATCCACATGTCTCTCTTCAGAGAAGTCGACTCCACAGGTGCTGATGATTGTAAGAGGAAAGCTCCAGGCTCTCTGTTCAGATCGACTCAAGGTGAGAAAGGACTGCCAGGTGTCATCAAAACACAGAAAGTCCCTTCAGATATAAAAGAGCAGGCAGGTGGCCCTTTGGTGGCTCCCTGACTGCTGAGCCACAGTTTACCTGTTCAGGCTTTCACAGGACAGGCAGCCCACTGAGCCACAGGAGCCTGCAGGGACTTTCCACTCCACCCTGGATCCCCTGGACCCACACTGCTCCTTTGATATACTCTCACAGTGCAGGTTCTCCTGGGGCCCTGGGAGGGAGTGCAGAGGCTCCTGGGTCTGCAATGAGTGATGTCTGCCTAAGGAACAAGTGCCATTTTTCTAATTAAAACAAAACAAAACAAAAAACAAACAAAACACCCAGAACCAAAAGAAAACACCAATTAAAATGGAAATAAAAACAAATATGTACTGGAAACCAGGCACTGCCTTAGGGCACTCTCATCTCC
The DNA here is from genome assembly GCF_030435805.1 of Mustela lutreola. Taxonomy (NCBI): domain Eukaryota; kingdom Metazoa; phylum Chordata; class Mammalia; order Carnivora; family Mustelidae; genus Mustela; species Mustela lutreola. The sequence goes on from NC_081302.1 coordinate 77,939,972, forward strand.
TTTACTCTGTTCTAATTTTTCTTTCTTTCCAGGCCACCGATCACCTTCTAAAACACTCCACATTACCTCCTGTTGGTGGAAGGCTGACCGCCAGGTTTCCTAGACTAGCCGCTGCGGGGGCAGGAACCTCAGTCCGTTGTGCTCACCGACGCCCCCTAGCGACGGTGTCGGAGCCTGGCACAGAGAGGTGCTCCGCGTCTGCGTGATGAATGAGATGCGGTCAAAGGGTTCCTCCCCTGAGCTCCGGGAAGCCAGAGGCATAGGCAGTGCGGACAAAGGACAGTCCACAGGTAGGTTCTACAAGCTGTGAGCCCCAGCTGACTTCGGGAGAGTTCCATGCGGTCAGCGCTGTTTAAACTGGTGCGCGAGGAAGGGGTGGAGGTGAAGAGGGTGGGAGAGAAGACATTTCCAGAAGCAGCCATGGACACGAGAGCCGTGACCGTGAAGTCGGGCCGGAGGATGCAGTAAAGCAGCTGTGCTGGAAAGGATGGCCCCAAACCCAGGGAGGGGCACATGCTGCAAGCCAGACAACGTGGCAGGTGATGGTCTCTTGGGTGCAGCGACCTGCAGAGCAGCTGAGAGAGGGTGGAGGACCAGACGTGCTGAGACAGGGCCATGTCACATGCAGTTGGTCCCAGGATGGGATGACATCATCATCGAGTGTCCGGTGGGGGCTGGGTAGCTGGGGCTGCCATTCTATAAGGAACAGGGGATGAGGGACTCTTCTGAGGTGGCTGCTACTTCCTTGTGTGGCAGCACCTGGCACCTGGCCCCAGGTGTAAATAAGCATAAAGGTGACATCTAAACCCCTGAGTTTGTGGGGTAAGGGCTGTTAGACCCCCTTGGCCCCTTGAGGAGGGGAGGCTGAGGAGAACTGGCCTCCCATTTTGGGGTGGGAGACCTTGAAACTCCCTCTAAGGAAAACAGATAGAATAGTCCACATTGGACCCACTGTGATTGGGGAGCTGTGGCTCTCTGTGCTTCTGGCACTGTCCTGGAAGCCCGTGGCCTACACACAGGCAGGGAGACAGATGTCTGCCACCCCACACTCCAACAAAGTGGAATCATTAAAGAAAAGAATCCCAAATCTACTTTCAAGCAGTTGTTAAATTCAAAGTGACAGCTTTGAATTCAAGGTGTTGTGCTCCATCCCAGGAAATGGAAAATTCGGGTCATGGCCGAAGGGTGGGGGGCTAGGAGGCATAAGTAGAAGGACATGAGAAGTGTTGGTGGGCCCTGCCCTTGGGGGCTGAAGTCACAGGAGCTCGGCAAGGACAGGGAAGAGATGAAAGTTGTGAGCCATACACCAGACCTTCAGTGAATGAGGGTGTCTATGGAGGACATGAGCACGATGAGCACGATGGAGAGAAGCCCCGCACGGGAGGTGCAGAGCAAGAAGGACATCAGCTCAGCACGCTGAGCTGACAGACATCCTTCCTCGGAGGGTGCTGGGGAGACCTTGGTCGGGGTATTGGAGAGGATGTAGAGAAACAGTGTGCAGACACTGAAAAGGGGAGGATATATTGAGAAAACACTAACCTCCACTTTTTAAGGGCCTCCTGTGTGCCAGACCCTGGGCTAGGAGCTTTATATACAACATCTCAGAGCAATTCTGTGGGGAGAGTATTATTATCCCCAATGCACAGTTGAGTAAATTGAGATACAAAGGAGTTAAGCGAAGAGGTAAGGATAATGCATGTGAAAACGCTTTTAAATTCATCAATGCTAACTCGTGTATAAATGCTCACTATTCTTTTTTTCCCTGACCAGCTTTCATGACACAACCTCCAGTATAGCATAAATTTGAGTTGATTGCCCAGGAAACAATAAGAAGAAGAAATAGAAAGTTCCTCATTGTTTTATTAAAATCTATTCCAGCTCCATTTTTTTGTGTGTGTAAGGATAAGTTGATGATTCAGTGATTTGACCTAAATAAATATTTAATGGGCTTTTCCGGGGTTCTGGCCAAACACTGCCACGCAGTGGAGAGGCCTGTCCCCGCTATTCCTCCTGTCCAGACTTGGAGTGCCCAATGCTAGTCACAGCTCATCAGACATCTGCTGACAAACAACAGGGAAACCTCTTCAAAAAAAAAAAAAAAAAAAAAAAAAAAGGTCATGCAATGCAGACCACTTAGTCTCTAGAGGACGACAAGATTTTTCATGGGACTAGGAGAGCCCTGCTCTGACCTTGGAATTTTTACTCTTTTTTCACGTACAGTATGATTTAGATGCAGCTGTAGTGAAGGCGGGAATAATTTGAGTGGAAAGGGACCGTGTTCATCCAGTTTAGACTACATACAAACCGAAATAAGCCAGGAGAATGCATTCACTAAGTAAATAACACCATACACACTACCAAGAAACTTTACATAGAAAGAGCGTGGGGGGTTCCAAATCAATGGTTTCTCAAGAGGGGAAGCCCCTTGAGGTGTTGGCTGAGCAGACATGCCAAGCCCAACCCTCAGCCCAGCTCCCTTCATTTTAGGCAAGAGTGAGAGAAGCTCCCTGGGCTTCTGCCTCGCCCTGGGCCAGTTGTTCCAAAGCAACTGTGACATCCCTCCCCAGCTGTAAAATCCCCAAAGGCTCACGTTGCAGAGCATTAGACTGGCTTCTGGGATCCCAAAGTTGATCCCTCCCATGGTCAGGAATGCTTTACCTGGCTTAACACTGGATTCAGGCTTAGACACAGGCAGGTGGATTTTTCTGGGGGGAATATCTAAAATTCCCCCTTTACTCCATGATTTGGGAACTATGTTAATAAAAGGTCTTTAGTAACTACCAAAAACTTATACCCATGTAGAAATATCCTAAAGATTTCATGGTTTAAATGAGGAGGGGTTTTTTTGTTTTGTTTTGTTTTTTTAAGATTTTGTTTACTTATTTGACAGAGAGTGTGTGAGCATGCAAGAGTGGGGCGGGGCAGGCAGAGGGAAAGAGAAAAGCAGGCTCCCCACTGAGCGGAGAGCCTGACCCTGGGATTCCAACCCAGGACCTTGGGATCATGACCTGAGCCAAAGGCAAATGCTTAACTGACTGAGCCACCCATGCACCCCTAAATGAAGAGTTTTAAATCTCCTTTTGGAAAGCTGGCTTTTTAGTACCCTCTGAGAGTAGGATGTGCTTTGGGAGAAGACCCAGTGACAAATTTAGTTCTTACTAGCTCACAGATTGTATCAGTAAGTGAATTGGCCACCTTCATTCAATGGTCAGCAAGTTCTTATCAAGTGCCTGTGACATTCCGGGCATAATATACAGTGATGAACGAAGTCAGTGTCCTTGTGGCTTTACATTCCAGTGAAGAGAGACAAATTCACAAATAAATGCATGAATGTAATCAGATGGCAAAATCAGAATGGCTTAAACCACACTGGGCTTTATTTTTCCATCATTATGAAAAGTCCATGGTGAGCCGGTGCTGGTGTTGGTTTACTGGTTTAAGGATGTCAGGGCCAAGTCCTCCACAGTTCTCTCCGTCTTTCCCTCTGATCACTGAAGGTTGCTTCAGCTCCAGGAACCAAATTCTCTTTCTAGGAAGAAAGAAGGAAGCAGTGCCCAGGAACACCTCTAGGTGAGACCACCTTTCTTAGGATAATCTTTTGCAGAAGTCCTCCCATCCATTCTGCTTACATCTCATTGGCCAGTCTTTGTCACATGACATCTTTCTCTGCACGGGAGACTGGGAAATGTAGTTCTTCAGCTAGGCATCTTCCACAGCCGATATAGTCAGAGGACATTGGATAGTATATAAACAACAAACAGCCCCTGCCTCTCAGATACACAAGATTATCAACTATGGGACATATTTGCTGAGGAAACTTTGTTCATTCTCCCTTTAGGTCTTTGGCCTCAAGGCAGTGATTAAAGTGTTTTACGACTGTCCTTCTAGGAAAAATGCTTCAAACATTTTATACCTGAAAGCTTTTTCTTGGATGAATCTATCAGCTCTTTAAGTCAAAAGGAAAACCATTGCTCAAAAGAAATGTTGAACTCAGTGGCTACAATTACCTTTCCTCGTCTCACTTAACCAATTTTGAAAATGGGAAAGGAAATATTTCCCTTTATGGCTAAATACATGCTGCCAGAAGAAACTTAATTACAGAATGATAAAATTAGACTGTTAGAATTAGATAGTCAGATGGATTATAATTAGTCTGAGGCAATGGCTACAGAACATCAAGCAGAAAGCCTGAGAATAGCACTTGGCCTGGCATAATGGAACCTCTAAAATCATGAGATTGAATTTCAGTCTGTGGCTCAATCACCATTTCTCCTTTTCAGTGCCCTGTGTAATCAAAACCGCTATCACAGTGTAATAAAATGCCATTTTATCCTGCAAAGAATTGCAGGGTGAACAAGGACTTAGCCGTAGTCACCTGCTCTATTTCTACAAAGGAACATTATAGACTGAAAATTCCTCCACATGTTGTTTATGGTGAGTGAAGGTAGAGAACTTTACCAGGGAATGGAATACATTTTTCCTCAAGCAAAGGGTGACAGTTGGCATCCACTGCAACTAAATACATACCTCTACAGATGTCACAGAGCTCACATGTCTGTCCCTTACCTGCTGTCTTTCACAGCCTCTCTTTGGGATAAGTTGCTTTGTTTCAGTCTCATGAATTTTTATAAACCTGAGACATTGTTGTGGGTGCCCCAGGCCAGGCATTTCTAAGGAGCAATCGAGAATCTACTTGGCAGGGGCACTTGGGTGGCTCAGTCGGCTAAGGGTTTGACTCTTGATTTCAGCTCAGGTCGTGACCTCAGGGTCGTGAGATGGAGCCTTATGTCAGGCTCCAAGCTCAGTATGGAGTCTGCTTGAGACTTTCTCCCTCTCCATCTGCCCTTCCTCCTGCTCACACATTCTCTCCCTATATATATCTCTCTCTCTGAAATGAATAAATAAAATCTTTTTTAAAAATCTACTTAAGGGACAAGTTGTACATTTGTACAGGAAGGCAGGAATTTTTGTTGTTTGTTATGGCATCTTTGAGAGCTAGAAATTTGGGGTGGAATTGTGACAAATGTCCACGAATAATTTGTAAGGGTCATCTAGCCCCAGGAATAATGGGAGTTTAAAGCTGGAGGAGCCTCAAACAACTAGTCCAACCCCTTCATTCGTAAGACAACAAATACCCATCTATTCCACCAATGGCTGACATCACCACCAGGAAGGAACCAAGCTTAGGAAAAGATAGAAGTGCCCCTCCTGGTTCTAGGGAGAGTTTGCTGCATGTATGGAACTCCTGGTTCCCCAAAACTGGACCCATGGAACTGTTGAGGGGCAAAGAGTCAACGGGACATGTCCCAGCTGGTAAAACAAACACCAATAACAACCACAATGACATTCTGCTAGCCTATTTTCAAAACTCGATTAAGTCTGACTCAGGATGATTTGGGAAATATTTACTAATGAGGCTGTGTTTGAATAAAGCCTCAAGGAATTAGGATTCCCTCAGTATTTAAAGGGAAGGCAGAGTTTTAGGCTAAAATCTTGATGCATAGAATACCACGGAGCATTTGGAGAACTGCTTGTGCATCTGGTGGGGTTGAAGCAGTGTGGGTGGAGGGAGAAGCACAGAAGGCTCAAGAAGATGCTTGGGGCCAGACCCATGCTTGTGGACTGTCCTGCAAATTTACATTCGTGGTATTCAGAGAAGACATTTGGAAGGGTTTCATTCTTTAATTGCCTTCATTTTGTTTTTGTTTTGTTTTCTCTATTTATTTGTTTGACAGAGAGAGCAAGAGGGCATAAGTAGGGGGAGCAGCACAGGAAGAGGGAGAACAGAAGGGAGCCCAACGTGGGCCTCGATCCAAAGACCCTGGGATCGTGACCTGAACCAAAGGCAGATGTCTAACTGACTGAGCCACCCAGGTGCCCCTCCATTTTGATTTTTTATTACTACTTTATGAATTCACTTATGAATTCATTTATGAATTCAAACAAATTTTTGTTGAGGGCACAGGTAGATATAGCAATGAACAGTGTACATTTCTGGAGAGCTTGCTGTAAGCCAAGCATCCTGCTGAGGGCTCCCTATACACTGTCTACCTACTTCTCACTAAGCTCTGTGAGGCAGGTACCATTAGAATCACATCTTACAGATGAGGAAACTTAGCCCAATATCTTGTCCAAGTCACATACCCAAGAAGTGGCAGAACCAGAATACAAAGCCAGGAAATAGGACTCTGCATCCTTCCTCCCCACCACCTGGAGCCAGATGCATCCTTATTCTTTCGGACTCCTCTTTCCCTGTCCCTCACATCTTACTTCCTCTAGGAATTTTAAAAAATATTTTATTTATTTATTCCTCCGACAGATTGAGCACAAGCAGGGGGAGCAACAGGCAGAGGGGAAGGGAGAAGCAGACTCCCTGCTGAGCAAGAAGCCTGATGCAGAGCTTGATCTCAAGACCCTGGAATCATGACCTCAGCCAAAGGCAGACGCTTAACCGACTGAGCCACCCAGGTGTCCCTCTTCTAGGAATTGTTTTTTAAACCACCAACAAAATGCTGTCAAATCATCATAGAAAGATGTCACTTGTCTCTTAATCTCACAAAACAAACTGAGGGTTGCTGGTGGGAGGGGGGTTGGGAGAAGGGGGTGGGGTTATGGACATTGGGGACGGTATGTGCTTTGGTGAGTGCTGTGAAGTGTGTAAACCTGGTGATTCACAGACCTGTACCCCTGGGGATAAAAATATATGTTTATAAAAAATAAAAAATTAAAAAAAAAAAGAAAAGAAAGATGTCACTTGTGAAAAGGAAAGGGAACTCAAATGTTATATAGACACCCTGAATCTTCAGAGGAAAATGTCCCAACATGGAAGAAATAGTAAGTCCCTGCAAAGTCACAGGGTGATATTGTGGTGATGGATGTTCCCTGCATTCTTTATCATGGGTCACCCCACTTAACCCTCTCTCCCTCCCTACCCAGTGCAGATGTGAGTCTTCAAGCCTGAAGAGATGTTACGGGAATTTTTCCAAGTTAACACAAGTGAAAGATTGAGTCAGGGCCGACATCCAGGTGCCACAGTGGCCCTGCCCAGGATCTCACCAGAATCCTTTGTGTTTCTTACACACCAGCTCAGAATTATCTGGGCTCGATCAGGACCAAGGACGGAGCCTCCAGCAGCAAAAACCCTAGATTTAATCCCCTGTGGCTGGTGTTTGGTTCTGGAACCCAGAAAAAAACAATCCCAGCTACTCACTTTGCCAAGGTCTTCTTCGCACATGAAGACCTTAAGGAAAATGAAATTCTTTATTTCATTCTTGAGTTCTGAGAAATGGGGACATAAGAATTTTCCGTGTTTCTCAGAAATTAAAAAAAAAAATCATCAATTTGTTCCATGATTTGCTTGTTCCATAAAAGCATGAAAATGCTCTGTTTTATCATTGTTTTTATCAGTGGCTCCCATAGATTCAAGCTTTACCCATCAGCTGCTGGTGTGCTGTAACTAACCGAGATTTTAATCTTTCAGAGTCCAAAAATCCCTCTCTGCTTCTTTTTTTTCTGGTAGGGTGTGTCTACGGGCCTCTCTTCGCATTAATAATTCTCCAGTGCACAAAGATGCTGCCCTGGATCCTGTTGGTGAAACACGCCATCCTCAAGGCAAGAACACTGAATCTATTTTGGGACCACATATTAGGAGGAATTGAATGAGCAAATGAATTATGGAGGCTGCTCACAGAGTTGAGGGCAGCCTGCTAAAAATGGAAGACAGAAAATACATCTCTGTGAGTTTAGATCCCTCGGATACGGTTCTTTGTATATCATCTCACTTTACTCCTGTCTTGAACGGCGAACGCGAAGGATCTCATCTACGTGCACAGTGGCCAAATGCTCACGGACGCAGCTGCGAGACCCTGAGGACAAACGAGCGCGGCAGCTCTGCTCCGTGAATTTTCCTCAAGCAGTAAAGATAAACGACAAAAGGGCAGCGGGAACTGTTTATTTCACGGGCTTTGGCTGCTCCGTGGGTGGGTTGTCATAATTAGAGGAGAGACCTCAGCTCCGACCTTTCTCCGCAAGCCGCGACCCAGCACCAGCAGAGGCCTGGGTCATAAAGCACAAGATGTTTAAGGGGGAATAAGTTGGCAATTAAAAGGAGGGCCATCCAAGACACTGTAATAAATTTTCCATCCGGAGGGAATGGAGAGCAACCTGCTTAAAGGACAAAGCAGAGTGGCTGAAAGATTGGACTCAGTTCAAAGCCAGATGACATCCTCTTGCTGAAAAAGCACAGAACGATGCAAAACAGGGGGAAAAAATGTGCGTTGCCCTAAAGCTTCTCATAACCTGCAGCCAGTGGCTCGCGGATGCTAGTCCTTGCATTTGCCCAGCCACACTGAGAATGGTCCGCTTGGACCATCAACTAACCATCAACTACCAGAAGGAAAACTCGTTCCCTCATCAGGGGATCGTGCAAAACACCTCTCTCTACTTTTATTTTCAACGGACCTGCTAGGAGAGTCAGTGGAAGTCTCAGATGAGCTTCTGGAGGTCCCTGATCTCTGTCCCATCCTTTCTTCCATACAGTCCCTCTGCTGCTTAACTCTGGGCCCAGTTTTTAGGGCTGGAGTGGATCTCCTTAGTTCTGGAAGGAGCCTATGCTCGATCTTTTCCCATTCTTCAGCCGAAAGCTTCCCTAAGACAAGTGAACCTTTCTCACACTTACATCTCACGCTGGAGTGTGTATGCCCTGGAAACATGACACTTTGTGACAGACAACCAATCCGACGAGATGAACACCGCACAAAGAACATCACGTGTTTTAAGATTGGACTGGGGAGGATGGCAGGTTTTTTAATGGAAGTTTACTATGTAGATGAATGCCAAGTTCATATCCATTTTATTTTTATTTTATTTTTTAAAAATATTTCATTTATTTATTTATTTGACAGACAGAGATCACAAGTAGGCAGAGAGGCAGGCAGATGGGGGGGGGAGCAGGCTCCCTGCTGAGCAGAGAGCCCGATGCAGGGCTCGATCCCAGGACCCTGAGATCATGACCTGAGCCGAAGGCAGAGGCTTAACCCACTGAGCCACCCAGGCGTCCCATTTGTATCCATTTTAAACATTAAAATGAAAGATGGTAAAGTATATACTATACAGTCTTAACCTCAGACCCTTGGGAGATACATTCCAACCACATAATGGTCAATGAGTTCTCCCAGCAACTCACTGAGTACCCAGCACTGCAAAGCCCAGCGTACTGGGGCCAAGTGCATGGTGAGAGCCTACAGGGTCCACAGACGCAGAGACACCCGCTTGTTGGCAGAACAGCCATCAACACCGGGAGAGGTGGATCAGGAACTAGAAGGGGTCTGGTGCTCACCCATCAGGACTTGGTGATGAGATGCTCCCAAAAGAAGAGACTAAGGAATAGGGCTCCTTCAACATGACTACAGACAGGGCCCACCAGAGGCACTTGCCAAACCTCCAGGCTCATCGCAGGCATGCCGGACCAGTCTCTCCATGAGTACACCCAGAAACCTGTTTTTGAAAAACTGCCCCAGTGATTCTGATGTGTCATGGCTCCAGTCCCCAGGCGCTGAACAGAGAAGATACTAGGAGAGGAAAACTGCCTTAGTCCTCTTTTGTAAGCTGGGGTCTCTTTGAGCAGAAATACTGTAGTAGTCAGCAACCTATGAGCTGTAGGGGCTATTTTCTGGGCCAAGGGGATCTTCATCAACAAGCCCTTGCATGGAAATAACATGCCAGAGCTCTTGATCTGTACCTGAACATCCCACCTTTTCATTTTCAGAAATCTCTGCGCAGGCTGAGTTCAGAACATAGCACCTCTGTGCACACAAAGCAGCTGTCACCATGGCAGTGGCCAGGATGGGGAGGGGGGCTGCACCCCCTCAGGGCGTGGTCACTGCTAGCTCATCTGGGGATACTCTTGAGGAAATCCAAGGGACGGAGGGGATGGATTGGGGTGTGGGGAGGATCTTTAGAGCCTATAGCTTCTTTGGCCAAAGAAGGCTGGAGCCCTTCTCCCAACCTCCCCTCCAGCCCAGACCCCTCTCAACACTCCACATCACACCCCATCCTCCTCCATGGCCCATCTCCAGCACACCATTTCCAATCTCAACTTCATTTCCTCGGCAAGTCGGAATGGATTTTATCTGCAATTACCCTTAAACAAGAACAAGCTGCTCTCCCTAGGGTGAGCAACTCAAAGGAATTTTTTTTTTTTTAAGAAAACAAAAAAGGGAAAGACCTCCTCTAATAGATCTGAAATACAATCATTCTTTTGTGGGGACCACGGGAAGAACTCCACCCTCCTCCGTAGGGTCAGACTCTGCTTTGTTATTAGCAGGTTCTGCTGTGCCCATCACTCCAGCGATAGCTCCCTCACTTGGCAATTACTTGATGAATTGCTTTTTCTGGGATACAAGCCAACTGTGTCCCTGTTGAAGAATCTCAACCTAGGAAAAGCACCAACAAAAAGTAAACAATTGTAGATGGACATGGATGACATGCTACAGGGGCAGCCTCCCATCAGTACGAATTTGCTTAACATTTATGACAGATAGGACATTCTCTACAGGTGCAGATGGAAATATCACTCCCTTCCTAAAAGAAAAGACATCATGGTTTCAGGGGCCAATTCTAGGTAAGCTTCCCAGAACATGCCTCATTAAGCACTAGTCTTATGAAGTACTCCACTAAAAAAAATCACTTTTGGGGCACCTGGGTGACTCAGTTGGATATCTGCCTTCAGCTTGGGTCATGATCCCAGATATCTAGGATCAAGTCCCGAGTTGGGCCCCTTGCTCATCGGGGAGCCTGCTTCTCCCTCTGTTTGCGGTCCCCCTGCTTGTATGCTCTCCCTCTCTACCAAATACATAAGTGAAATCTTAAAAACAAAAAACAAAAACAAATCACTTCTGTGTTCAATTAAATTAGGCAAACACTGCATACTTGGCACCTTCTCTGGGACACTTATGCTGCACTCTAACCTCTGAATTATCGAGAAGTGTGTTGCTTAATTCCCAGATATTAGTTTTCCTAGATATCGCATTGTTACTGATTTTCAATTTAATCAGGCTGCACTCAGGGAATATACTTTGTATTATTTCAATTCTCTTAAATCTATTGGAACTTGTTTTATGGTGAATATATGCTGAGCATTTGGAAAGAATGTTTATTTTACAGTTGTTGGATATAGTAGACTAAAAATGTTAGTAAGATCAAGGTTAGTAGTGTTCTTCAGGTATTTTATGTCATTACTGATTTTTTTTTGGTCCAGTTGTTCTATCAATTGCTGAGGATGATTTTGGAATTGTCTACTTCCCTCTGTCAGTTTGTCCATGTTTGCTTCACGAATCATGAGGCTGTGTTATTAGTTGCATACTCATTTATAATTGTTATGTCTTCCTAAAGAACTCTCCCTTTTATGCCTATGGAATGACCATCCTTATCTCTGGTAACACTCTTTGTTTTGAAGTCTGTTTTACTTGACACTGAAGTAGCCCCTCTTCCCTTCTAATGCCTACTGTTTGCATGGTACAACTTTTATTTTCAACCTATTTGTGACTTTCTATTTAAAATATGTGTCAGGTGCCTCCGTGGCTCGGTTGGTTAAGGGACTGCCTTTGACTCAGCTCATGATCTTGGAGTCTCAGGATTGAGTCCCTCATTGGGCTCCCCACTCAGTGGAGAGTCTGCTTTTCCCTCTGACCCTCACCCCCCGGAGCTCTCTCTCTTATCCTCTCTCTTTCAAATAAATAAATAAAATCTTTTAAAATTAAAAAAAAAAATAAAATATGTGTCATGCAGGTAGGATATAGTACAAACTTGTTTTTTAATCTATTCTATTAATCTATATTTTTTAATTGGAGAGTTTAGACCATTAATATTTACTGTGATTATTAATGTGATTGGGTTTAGGCCTACCATTTTATAATTTGTATTTTCTTTGTCTCTTCCTTTTTTGATTCCTCTCTTCATCTTTTCCTGCCTTTGGAGCATTATTTAAGAAAAGTTTTAATCTTCCATTTTAATTTGTTTGATTTTGGGGGGTTATATTTTGTTCCTAAGTGGTTGCCTACATATTGAAATATATACATCTACCTTTCAAAGTCTACTTAGAGTCAATATTGAAACTTAGATTAGAAACTTGGTAAGCTCTCTTCTCCCCACACTGATCTTTGTCTTACCATGTCATAGGTATTACATTTGCAAACATTGTAAACTACAAAGATAATCCCAAATTTTGCTTTCAAAAGACACATATTTTAAAGAATGCAAGAAGAGAAAATGGCCTTTTATAGTTGTTCAGATATTTGCCATTTTTGAGGCTCTTCCTTCATTCCCAAAGACCCAGGTTTCTCTCTGGTTTCATTTCCAGAAGAGCTGGAATAACTTCCTGTAGCATTTCTGTTACAGCCAGTCTGCTGCTGATGAATTTTTTCAGTTTTTCTTTACCTGAAAATGTCTTTTTTTTTTTTTTTTGCTTTGATTGCTGAAGGATATTTCTGCTGCATTCAGAATTCTGAGCTGACAATCCTTTTCCTTCAAGCACTTTGAAGATGCTATTTCTTTGGTCTCTTTGGTCTCCACGGTGTTTGAAGAGAAATCCGCTAGTATTCAAATTATTGTTCCCTGTACATAATGTGTTATTTTTCTCTAGCTGCTTTCAAGATTTTTTTTTTCCATTGGTACTTAGCCATCTGATTATGATGTGTGCAGGTATTTCTTAAAGACTTTGTCTTGTTCAGAGATCACTGAGCTTCTTAAAGCTCTAAATTTATGTCTCTCACCAAATTAGGGAAATTGAGGCCATAATCTCTTCAAGTAATTTTCTGTTCTCATCAGTCTCTTCTCTTTCTTGGACTTGGTGAAATGCATGTTGACACGTTTGGTTTTATTTCAAATAAACTGTCATTTATTTTCACTCTTTTCTGTCTTCACGTTGGATATCATGGGCTTCCCTCCATTATCTCTATTCTGCTATTGGATCCCCCACTGAATTTTTTATTTCATATATTGTATTTTAAAATTTTCCACTTCCTTCTTTTTTACAGTTTCTATTTGTCTAATCCAAACTCCTATATTTTCACTTATTTCAAGTATATTTTTAAAATATTTTATTTATTTACTTGTTTGAGAGAGAGAGCACAAGTCAGGAGAGGAACCGAGGGAAAGGGACAAGCAGACTCCATGATGATTATGGAGCCCAACACAGGGCTCAATCCTATGATCATCATGACCTGAGGAAAATCAAGAGTCACATACTCAACCAATTGAGGCACATAGGTGCCCCCATTTCAAGCACATTTTTATTTAGCTCATGGAGCATAGTATTAATGCTGCTTTAGAGTCTTTGCCTGATAATCCTAACGTCTTTGGGTCATCTTTGGGCTGGCATCTCTTCTTTGTCCTTTCTCTTGAGAGTTGGCCACATTTTCCTGGGTCTTTGTATACTGGGTAATTTTGATTATATTTTTGGATTATAATTTTGGACATTGTGAATACTCCTGTATACTCAGTCCTATGATAACACTAATGAAGGGCTGAAATTTGTTTTAGCAGACAACCAACTGAGTTTGATTCAGACCCCAAGTTCTTTCTTACTTTCTATGGGTATCAGTTCAAGTCCAGCTTAGTTCTCAAAGACTTCACTGTATTGGGTTGGGTCTGTCTTGTGCATGTGTATGGCTTGGATGTAATGTTGGGACTTGGGAAGGGTTAAATACAGAATTAGGAGAGTTGCTCCTTCCGGCTTCCTCCACTCACCAGACCTCAGGATATGTCTCTGGTTCCTCTGACCAGAAAGAAATAATTTCTATTGACATCAAAGGACCACACTGCAACATGGCTAGAGATCACCCTCAAAACAAAGCTAGAGGGAGAGAGAGACAGAAGTTCACCTTGGTGGTCCCTCCTTGAAGTTTTGACTCCTCTCCACAATCTACTTGCTTTTATTTACTTTTCAGAGTCAGAATCCTCAGTTGTTATTATTTTTATTTTTTCATTCAAAAATTTCAGGTGTATTCTGTTGGAAAGGGGGATCCCGTGCAGTCTTTTGACTCTTGCTTGGCTGCATAAGAACATGTCCATTCCCTGACATAACAAGCTCTCGCAGCCTATGCAGGGCTTGCCCTTGTGAGAGAGTATCTTTTCCTATTTCAGACTCAGTGAGTGCTCTTTTGTTCTGCCTAAGCACTTATATCAATGGCCCTCAGGCACATCCCCAGCTTTCTGTATTTCAGACCCCACAGAAGAGGGGTCTGGGGCCTTCCACTGTGGTATAAGGTGGGATTCATGCAAACACATCACCTGTATCAACTGTGCCTTGGATCCACTGTGGGGGTGGGGGGCAGTGTGAGGTGTGGGGAAAAGCAATGCATGCCAGGGCCTGGGTCCTGTGCACTCTCTCCTCTTGCTGTAACTAAACACTGCACCACTTGAACCTGGTGTAGGCGTTGTCTGTTAGTGACTTCAGATCATGCACTGGTTTCTTCCCTGGATGCACTTATCTGCCTTTTAACCTTGGCCACACTCACATTATATTCTACCCTGAGGCACAGCCTGACCACCCAGTGAATGGTCAAATATAAGCATATGGCAGGATGGGCTATAATGGGTTTGTGTTGCTTTAGAGGTACTGGAACTCCATACAGCACTGTAGAATATTCAAAGCTCTGAGAAGTCTTGTGATGGTTACCTTGGCATAATACCATCTTTTCCAGTTTAAATTGGACTTTGTCACAATGTTTTATCCATGGTGAATAAGCAATACAATGAACTCTGACAAGATGCCCTACATATAGTAAATATTCAGTACAGACGTACTGAATTGAATTTTATGGTTGGGGTACCAGGTGAATTGAATTTTTCGAATTCATTGTTTTGGGAACCCACATCTTAATGAATAAAAAGATGAATATTTTAAAGAGCCAATAAAAAGAAAACCATTCTTTTTTCCTTTCACAATCCTGCCCTGGTCCATAATATGGGGATGTCCCCGATTCTCCTGGTCTCAGTGAGGAAGAATTAGGGAATAACTTCTTGCTTGGTTGGTTGTTTCCTTCGCATTCCCCTTTCTTTCTTCTCCATGAGAAAATAGTCAGGATCTGACATTCTTTTATTTCTGTTTCCAAATGATTGGAATATGTTGAATGTAACTATTCATTCTATGCCCTTGACTTGGCTCTGAGTCTTATTTAGGCTCCATGGGTTAGGGGGCAGGCTGCAGTTCCCCTTGGCTGGGTGAATGTATGCCACGCCCACTCCCTCAACATGCAAATCTCAAGATCTAGACTGCAAGGGAGAGGACAGATAGGAAGGGAATGCGCCTTAGCAGCAGGTGCAAACCATAACAGCAATTAAATGAATATTGGATGTTAATATCCTTTGGGATCTGTGTCTAGTTCTCAACTAGCTTGAAATCTGGAGGCAAGGAGGAGGAATGGTTGGGCTCACACAGAACCCCCAATGTCCCTCATCCTTAGTGTGGAATCGTAGAAGTTGTTAAAAGGAAGGTGTACTGCAATCGCCATGAAGATTACAGGGATTGTTGCCATTTACTTACCCCCTACCACACACCAGATGCTGCATCTACGTCCCAGGACAATAAAGAAAGCACCATCACTTCCCCTTTGCATGGAGGAACTAGGAGCCCTGGGTGGTTACCTGACCAATATAGTCTCAGAGCCAGAACTTGAACTCAGGTCCCAGAACTCAGAAGTTTCAGACTCTGCCTACGAGCTCCTCTCATATCAGCTCTATTGGTAACTTCATTTGTTCAAATCAATGTATCATGAAATAGAAATAATAGGTACCAATGTCAGAAAAGCAGGAAAAACATTTGTAGACAATTTATTTGTATGATAGAAAAATCCAAGACAATTAAATGAAAAAACGGTGAGAATTGCTATTGAAATCCTTCTTTGTCCTTCGTCGTGAAGGACCCAATGCAAGAAGTGACAGATGTTACAAAGGCTTCTCAGTTTGCCCTGGTCCTCGTAGGAGTAAAAACAAGGTCATTTCAATCCTTACAAGTTTATAGCCTCAGAGAATCATTCAAATCCCATGTCTTTAAGAGATGCATGCAGTCACATGTAGAGATATGCACAATTAAATATGTTAATTTACTCTCCCTTTCTTTACAGTGAAGGGAGAACATAACAGTTCATCCCTGATATCGACACTCAGGGTCTGGCTTTGTTGTTCCCGGTATAATGCTCAGGGAGTCGTGAAACCATAAGAGTTGAGAAGATTAAATAAATTGCTCGGATGATGTTGAATTTAACAAATTTCTGTAAGGGAAGAAAAGGAGCATTCCTAGGATGCTTGAGTTCATGTTTTGGAAACTGGCAGCCTGTGTCTTGGCTCATGATGATTCTAGCAGAATAAAAGGGGGGCAATGCTTCTTTTTATTGGTAAGTGGGTAAGTGTTGTGTTTTCATTTTGGTTTTTATTACCTCCTTATGTCTGGGCTCCAGAAAGCAAGCCCAGGACATCTGGGTTGGAAGAATATCTGATAATAGGAAAGAGGTAGGAGGGATTCTTGCTGAGAAGAGAACAGCAGTGAGAAGCAAAAGGATTTTGCAAACTGCTTTTGTAAAGTTTTTATTTAAATTCTAGTGAGTTAACATACAATGTGTACAATACAGTGATTCAGCCCTTCCATACATCCCCCAGTGCTCATCATGGCAAGTGCCTCCTTCATCCTCATCACCTATTTTCTCCGTCCCTCCCCCACCTGCCCTCTGGGAAGCATCAATTTGTTCTCTATGGTTAAGAGTGTGTCTCTTGGTTTGCCTCTCTCTTGTTTGTCCCCCTGTGATCTGGCAAACTCCTGTGGCGCTCCCAGGGCTTGCCCCATCCAAGTGCAACAGCTTTGCTTTTCGGTGGCGAGTCTTCTGTGTGGATTTTTATTCCAAACCAGATGCTGAAGAACTGGGACAGGGCTCTGGTTTCATAAATGTTCAAATATCCCCTGGATATAGTCACTCCGTTCTCGGTGCAACTGGGGATCGGGGGACTCGAGCTGCACAAACGCTTGTAGGAGGCTCAGGGCTGATGGCCGGATGCTCTGGGTTTAAGTCTGCCTTGAAGTGAACCTTTCCTTTGGTCTCTGGCTGAACACTTCCTATTATGGAAGGAGACCAGCGAGCTTTTCTGATTCATGGATTTTCCACTTCAGAGGAGAGCTGTAACCATCATCTTAACAAATCACTTAACTCCCTTTGCTCTTTATTTTGCCCCTGAAAGCATAAAATTCTAGCCTGGCGTTTGGTCTGAAACCCAGGGGAGCAGTGATCTGGGTGTTTGCTCTATTCAATCAAAAATAACTCAAGGTTCCTTAGTAAATGGGGTTGAAGAGCAGCCTAACTTTCTGTAATGTTTCTCAGGTAGTCATTTGCTCATTCATGCCAGAAACCTTTATTGAAGACTGGCTGTGTGACAGGCGCTCTGCCCAGCTCTGGGAACACAGAGGTGACAGCATTCTGTGTTGGGCCCAAGGTCCAGTGGGAGAGAAAGGGTCAAATGAGATCATGAAGCTGCAATGCACCAAGCTCTAGGAGAAGGGAGTGGAAGGTGCTGGGGGCACAAGGCCAAGGGGCCCCTCATCTCCCAGGAGAGTTGAGCAGGTCTTTAAGCAGGGCCTTGAGCAAGAAGGTTCCAGGCATAGAACAGGACATTAACAGTTGTTGCTGTTTTAGAAGACTCTCCATGTATTAGGCCTTTGTGGATGTGGTCTCTAATCCTGTCGCTAGCCTGACACCTCCAACAAGCAATGGTGATAGGAAGCTCCTTTGTGAATTCTACCCCATGTCTCTGTCACCTCACCCCTCGCTGGGCCTGTGCCCTCCTCTGTCCTACTCATTTCCATTCCATTCTACGCTGTTCTAATTTCCTGAAATTATCCGTTTATGCATCTATCTTTCCCCCTACACTACACTGTAACCCCTGAGTGTTTTGGACCCCCAATGTCTGGTAACATACATAAAACATCTAATAAATTTTTGCAGAGCTACTCACTGAAATGATAATAGCATATGAATAATAGTATGAAATGCTATGCTAACCTATTATTATTAAAGTACTATACTAACCTATTTATATATGTCATATATTATTTAATTAATGTAGTAATAATATATTAGTATAATATATTCATACACTGCTGTTATGACTATTATTATTTAAAGATTCAACTTCTCAGAATACTTACAAATCTTCAGGTATTCACCATGTTTCTTGGCTCTCTGAGTTGAAGCTGATTCCCTTTTATTTCCTTTCTTTTAATGGCCTAGATTCAGCCAGGGGGATGGTAAGAAATGACACTGGTTTTCTAAGGCAATCATCGCCAACAAAGGGACTTTGGGGGAGGGTTCGTGGTACCATCCCACTAACAAAACGTGCTTTGTCTTCCTGGAGGTTCCTGGGAGTAATCCCTTCTCTGTTGAGGAAGACCCTGGGACCCCCCAGGTTCCCTGGGTTTGAAGAAGACCCAGTATCGGGCGGCCAGTTGCTCCCCTTCACCTCCAGGGTGTGCCCCTGCTGGTCCCACCCCATTTCCCTTTGCCAGCATGGGAAACAGCCAACATCTGCCATTTGAGTAACGTGTGCTTTTGCAGCTAAACATTCTCTATTTCTACAAATAAATGCTTTTACAATAAAACTGAAATGCCAGAAAAAGAGAGACAACCTACTTTAAGGTCACTGCTGCCTCCCAGCAAGGGTGTTTAAAAATAACCCCCAATCTGCCATGTGCTCACAACTCTCATTGCGCCAGCTCAATGGCAGGCCTAGTGCCAGCCAGGATGGCAGTGTGGAAGTTTCCAGGCTGTGTGTGTGTGTGTGTGTGTGTGTGTGTGTGTGTGTGTGTGACTGAAAAGGTAAGGGACACTATTCTCAGCAAGAAGGCTTATGGTCCCACCTTGTTGATCTCTGCCGGAGGGCAAATTGATGACCCTCCAATATACTGGTTCTAGCATCTGTTTCTAGCTATAGGGAGACAGCTTCAGGCCCACTTGGGAGTGCTCTGTAAGAAGGAGAGCTCTAAGGGACTGAGTTTTGGCCAACATAGGTATGATGTCAAGATGTGGCCTTGAGTAGTGGGTAGACACTGGGTAGATTCTTCTGTGAGCACGGGGGCTATGACTTCTGGGGTCTCCTTCACCAAGGCTGATAGAGGCGAACCTAGATTTTCAACTGACTCTCAGATGGATTTTTCCGATAATCTTCAGCTGTGCTCACAGATCCCTGGAGGTTCTAGGGCAGAGTTTTTGTCCTTCATTTACGCTAATGGATTGTGTCTGCCACTTCAAATATGACCTTTCCCAAGGATTGTTGCATTTAACCAGAGAGCACATTCTTAAGGAGAGGAATAGAAGTCAGATGTGGGCTTTCTGTGAGCCAACAGGCAAGGGGGGCTGGGTTTCTGAGGGCCTCAGGACCCAACACTCTGGGAGCATCACTTCATACAGATGCCTCACACGCTTGTGTCCAAACCGCACCCTGTGCAACACTTCTTCACTGCTCTTCTAGGCAGAGCTGCTGGACAACAGGAGGGACAAATGGGATCCCTAATTCCTGACAGTTTCCTGAAAGACACCAGGGAATTAGGGCTGGAATCTCACCAAGCAGGGACAGCTAATACTTCCCTTCTATTTCTTTCTGAGGGGCCAGTCTAAGGGCTAATCGTAGGACCAGTGTCTTTCCAATCAAGATTTAAGCTAGAACCTTTCCCCTTGCCTTTTGTTGATGAGAGTATAAATAGAATGCATGGCCCATTGCACCAGGATCACACCAAGCTATTTATATCTATATGCAAAAGAAGAGGAAGAAGCTGGGGATGTCTAGAATCACGGAAGCAAATAAATGCCTGGAAGGTCAAGATCTGACTTTTTTTTTTTAATCCAATTGTTGAGCATCTACTATGTGCCCAGTACCACGCTAAGTGATTTGTGTACATTATGTCCCTCACTCCTGCCCCCGAGAGGTGGGTAGCTCTATCCGGATTGAGAAACCCGGAGATGAGAAAACTAAGTTGCGGTAAGTTTAGGACCTTGCCACAAATCTAGGCTTTCTGACTTCAAAGTCTGTTCTCTTAACCTTAACAAAGGCCAAGGTTATGGACAGAAATGCAAAGCATGTCACAGTTGTCCTCGGTGGACACCCCCACAGTCCTCTTATATGTAACATCCTTTCTCCCCCCAGTAGAGATCCCTATTCCTCATTCCCTTCAACACACACATGTACACATGCACACACCCTCAATTATCTCAATGCCCAACTAAACTAAACAGCCGGCTGCCTAAGAGTTGCATGAATGAAGTCATCTTACGTTAACTCATCTGCCTGCCCCATAGGACCCCCAGCTACCTGAAGAAGAAGATTGAGGGAACCCTGCGGCCCTTGGAAAAGCTCAGCCCAGATGAGCACAATGTTGTAGCTGACTTGCAAATGCTGAATAATAATAAATATTTCTATTTTTTTAAGCCACCACATTTTGGGGTGATATGTTAGGCAGCAGTAGCTAACTGGGACAGCTAAAAACACAGCAAGTATATGATGAGCACAATGTTGTAGCTGACTTGCAAATGCTGAATAATAATAAATATTTCTATTTTTTTTAAGCCACCGCCTTTTGAGGTGATATGTTAGGCAGCAGTAGCTAACTGGGACAGCTAAAAACACAGCAAGTATACCTTACCCCTCAGACATTGTGCAATGCTTGTTTCCTCTACTACCAGCCCTACTTAAAAAAAAAAAAAAAAAGTATTATCTCAGTCACATAAATCAGACCAGGCATAAACTGGACTTGTAACTTCTCTTGTCACCGTGTATTGCTTAGATTTTGTGATAAGGGTTGTATTTCATATAGTTCACATCTATTTAACCTGCATTTTACTTATTAAAAATAAGAGACTAAAATAAGGAATCAATCTAATGTGGCTGGCAGTACAAATGCTCCATAACGATTGATTTCACTGTCACGGGAATATTTTAAAATGTCAAGGCCAAATTTTAAAAAGTGATTTTTTTTCTTTTAATGTCTCAGTTGCTATCTAGGAAAGACTTCGCCTGCAGTGATTTGGAGAAGGCAATGTTCCGCATCTCGGCTGACTTTGGCAAGTCGGGGCTCCGGAGCTCTGAGTCTTGAAAATGTCATTCTCCCATGAGGAACCACACAGATTGGGCTGTAAAAATGTAATGTTTTTGTTCCTGATTTTAGCTATCAACCACAGTTCTTCTGATGGCTCTATGATGTTATGTGCTGAACTGCATTGGTCAAAATGTAATCATCTTTAAAAAAAACAGGATTTTTTTTTTTTAACGAAATATGCAGGCTTGTTTAAGGAGCAGTTTCAATCAGCGGTTCTAAGGTTTGAATATTTGTGTCCCCCCCTGCAAGCCCTGCCCCCACCCCCAACCCCCTCCTCCGGCAAATTCCTATGTTGAAACCCTAATACCCAATGGGATAGTATTTGGAGATGGGGCATTTGAGAGTTAATTATATCATGAAGCTGGGGTCCTCATGAAGGTGATTCATGCCCTAATAAAAAAGGTTCCAGAGGGGCACCTGCGTGGCTTTGTTGGCTGAGTGTCTGACTCTTGATTTCTGCCCAGGTCATGATCTCAGTGTCCTGGGATCCATCTGGCTCCGTGCTCTGTGGGGAGTCTGATTGAGATTCCCTCTCTTCCTCTGCTCTTCCCCCGCCCCCTTGTGCTCATTTGTGGGCTCTCTCTCTAAAATAAATAAATAAATCTTTTAAAAACAATAGTATAAAAGAGGCTCCAGAGAGATCTCTTGCTCCTTCTACTGTAAGAGCAGGAAGATGCCAGCTATAAGCCAGGAAGAGGGTTCTCATTAGAACACGACCATGCGGGCGCCTTGATCATGGACCTCCCAGCTCTAGTACTGTGAGAAATAAATTTCTGTGGTTTATAAGCCACCCAGTCGATAGTGTTTTGTTATAGCAACCAGAACAGACTAAGACAGGTGGTTTAGTCAGGATCCAGGCTGTTCAATAGTTTCTAAGGGAAAAGTCATGATTGCAAGAAAAACATGTTCTTGGTCCGAAGTGAGCATTCCCCACCCACTCAAACATATTTCCTTAGAATTATTTCATTAATGAAACACTGCTGGGGGTGTTTGGGTAGTTCAGTTAGTTAAATGCCCGAGTATTGATTTTGGCTGGGGTCATGGTCTCAGGGTCGTTGTGATCGGGCCCGGCTCTGCACTCAGAAGGGATTCTGCTTAGGATTCTTTCTCCCTCTCCCTCTGCCCCTCTCCCTCTGCCCCTCTCCCCTGCCACCACCCGCATGCTCTCTCTCTTTCTTGCTCTCTCTCAAAAAGTAAAATAAAATAAAAATAAAACACTGCAGGTAGAGACAAAGTTCCCAACGCATTCATCCCAACTGTTCTCTACCTCCCTCCCCAGAGGAAATCACTAACAGGATTCCTGTCACAGCGTAATGATGTTACTAAGGATTTTTGTCAAAATCTCTGCTAAAATCCTAATGTACTATGGCTAGACTTATAATAGCATCAAAAATTTTTTTAAATTAAATTAGTATAACATTCTAAGTGAACCAAAGTTTTTTCCTACTTATGCATCATACTGCTTTATGAATTATATGTACTGTATATAATAGATGCTATATTCTCAATTATATTATAGTACATTATATCAAATATTTACCCTATGCTGGACACTATGCAAAAGACTTTTTGCATATTCACTTAATTCTCACAATGACCTCTTTGGGATAAATATTCTTACCTCTGGCCTGCAAATGATAAAATGTAGCTTCAAGAAGTTGCTCATGGGGGCGCCTGGGTGGCTCAGTGGGTTAAGCCGCTGCCTTCGGCTCAGGTCGTGATCTCAGGGTCCTGGGATCAAGTCCCGCATCGGGCTCTCTGCTGGGCAGGGAGCCTGCTTCCCTCTCTCTCTCTCTCTCTGCCTGCCTCTCCATCTACTTGTGATTTCTCTCTGTCAAATAAATAAATAAAATCTTTAAAAAAAAAAAAAAGAAGTTGCTCATGGATATAGAACCAAATGATTTATAAGCACGTGGGTCCATCTGACTTTTCAAGCCCATATTCAATATCGATCAGCTCTTTAAAATTTTTCTAGGTTTTTTTTTCTCCCAACAATTTATTTATTTGTTTTAGAGAGAGACAGAGAGAGTGTGTGCAAGCAGGGAGGAGAGAGGGAGAGAGAAAATTTCAAGCAGATTCCCCACTGAGCGGGGAGCCCCAAGCAGGGCTTGGTCTCATCTCCCTGAGATCGTGACCTGAGCGGAAACCAAGAGTCCCACACTCAACCAACTGAGCCACCCAGGTGCCCCCACATTTTTCTAGGTTTTTAAATAAAGATCAGCATTAGTCTAATTGCTGCCTAGTTCTGAAACATGTTCTTTCCGTTTTTTTTTTTTTTTAATTGGAATAATCATCCCTGATTTCTAAAATTCCTGGCTACTAGCACTCTTCCCCTTCCCCATGCTTCCAGAGGGAATGGCTCTGAGAGTCCATCCAGAAACTGGAACTGAAGCCAGGGGAAAGCTACTTTGATTCCAAGATTCCCCTTAAATGTCTCTGCCCCTCCAGGGACACCCTCAGCCTCCCCATGTGCTCTGGCTCTGGGTCCAGCTCCATCAGCCACCGGGGAGCAGCTCAGTCTTTGCTGCAGACTCCCTAATCCTGGTGCCGTTACCCCCTCCCCCACCCGCCCCAGCCTAGTGACAGCACACTGCTCTGTTATAGAGGCTCATGTAGTTCTGGAACAATTCTGAGAGGCCTGGGCTGCAATGAGAATCCTGCTTGATGGCATGTGCTGGGAGACCCGAGGCTGGACGTGTGGCAGGAACAGGTGCCCACGCACCCCCAGCACCGGAGAAGACCCCATCCTGTGTCTGCTGTCCTGGCCAGCTACGAAGAGTGCCCCCATCTCACATTCAGTGTGCCCCGGCGTGGGCACTAAGCTATACGTGATTCTAACCACAAGGATGGGACATGGCCAGTCAGCCCTCCATGCCCATCTGTGCTCAAAGAGGTCTGAGCAGCTCCAGGTCACAGCGTATCTTTGTGGGCGGGGCACCGGAGCTTCTAACACCCGCGTCAGAATCTCTGAGGGAGGGGGGTTTTATGCGTGTGTTCATGAAGGGTGTCTGGGCAGAAGCGCACATCTAGGCCTGTGAGGGGTGCAGGGGTGAATGGGGAGCCCCGCCCCTCAAGGAGCTCAAGCCGCACACGGTGAAGTAACAATTTCAAAAGCATGAACATAACCCAAAATCCAATTAAAAAGTGCCACGCGGGAGGTGTAGCAGACAAGCTAGTTCTCATCCAGGAATGGTGAAGTCAGAAAATAGGTACAGGTGTCTAGGAGCTCTGGGTAGACTGCCTGGAGGCGGCAGCCCTGCAAGCAGCACCCCCCTTGTGTGGTCCGGACTTACACTGCCTGCAGGGGGCAGCGCTGGCCCCCTGCAGGGATCTAGACCAGGGCCCCTAACTGTCTGGGGGCTATCCGTGTTCCTTCCTGCTTACTCCATACCGCAAGCCCCTCCTTGCAGCAGAACAGGGGGCTGGCTCCGGGGAGGGCCTTGGGGAGTCATAGGGGAAGTTTGTGGGCTCCTGAGGGAAGACTGAATAGGGAGGTCTTTATCTCACATACCCTTGAACAACCTCATGAAACTCCCGCAAAGGCTTGTCTAGCCCCTGGAGGCCTTTCTGGCCAGCCAGGGCAAGTGGCGGTGGTGGTGGGGACCGGGGAGGCCTTGGGTTCTCTCCCAGCAGATTTTCCCCTGCCCCCAAATGTGTCTTATGTACTGACATGCCCGGTTGTTCTGCTGGCTTGACAGACAACTCGGCTTCCCCTTAACCAGACCCCCCCTCTTCAGAAGGCAGTTTCCCTGGACAGATTTTTTTTTTTTTTTTGAGGGTTCACACCTGACCACAAAGTGCCTCTTCCACACAAATTCCACGTATTCTCCCCCAAAAGAAATTTTGGTGACTATGATGTTCTCTACCTTATTCTGTGGGTCCGCTGAGGCTCGGGGAGATTAAATACTTTCCCCAACATTTTACAGATCTACATCAAACTTGAATTTGAGCTCAGGCCTGGCGTGTGTATCCTTGGCCTCACTAGTCCATGGCCCACGGAATCATGAGGAAACAGAGGTCCCACACAGGCCCAGCAACACTGGTCTCTGTCATCACCCACGGTAATGGCAGATTTGCTCTATGTCCTCCTGTGAGAGGGATACTGAGGTGATGTGCCAACCCCGTATCAATAAAGCATTTGTTGATCTTTACTGAAGTCTGAAAACCCTCCAAACGTGCCTGAGGGTTCCCTGGGGGCAAATCAGGGTGCCTGTAGATGGATGGAAGTGACATCACCACTGCCCAGGCTGGGGGTGCCCGCCTTCTTCTGCCCACATTCCCCAGGGCACAGTCAGGCTGGAGCGTTCTAGCAGTGAGAGACCTTCAGGTATAAAGCAAGGACCTGGAAAGGCTCCTGTCCTCTAACCCAAGCTCTGACTCAGCTGTGGAGACCAACAGCCTGGGCCACCAGCTGCCGAGGGAGGCAGTGCTGTTGGCGGAGTGCTTCCTGGTTTTTATTATACATCTTTCTTCCAAGGCCTGGAAGTTCTCCTGCGGTGGCTCTGCTCTGTCTCTCAAGGACCCTGTTGTCCTGCCGGATGTCCAGGTTTCACATACCTATGAGGCAGTCCCAGACCCCGAGAGGCGCTCCAGCTCTGCCATAGTAGCATCTTCTGATTAGCAATGGTCATAATATTGGTATTGGCCCAACTACCACACTACCACGACTTAGGTTAATGACAGCCTTGCTCATTTCCCAGGCTACAGGCCAAGGCCAAGTTCTGTATCCTGCTGCTGGCCTTTTGTCTTTGCCACCCTGTTTCTTACCTACAAAGCTTTGTTGTTGTTGGGTTTTTAATTTTATTTTTTTTTAAGATTTATTTATTTATTGAAAGAGAGAGAGACAGACAGCGTGAACAGGCGGGAAGGGCAAAGGGAAGGGAACCCAAGCAGATCTCCCGCTGCATGCGGAGCCCACGTGGGCCTCAGTCTCAGCATCCGGAGATCATCACCTGAGCCAGAATTGAGAGTCTGGGGCTTAACGGAATGAGCCACCGAATGAGTCACCAGACGAGCTTTGGCTTTAAACCTCTAACTCTTGCTCTTCCGTATCTTCAGGACTTTCTGCAGGAATTCCATCGCTGTAATAAACATAGGAGGAAGTAAGATCGAATGAAAGATGGAAGAAAAGGATTGCCTTCCCTTACCATTGTTTGTGGGCAGTCTGAGCCCCCGACAGGGGCTCCTGGGCCCAGGAATGAATCGTCGGTAGAAGCGGATGATGGGACCTACGCCCTCGGGCTTGGAAAGACCGCCTGGCCCGGCCAGCCTCCCGTCAGCTGCAAGCCTTATTATTTGTTCACCATCAGCCAACTCTTCTTAAGTGCCTGGTGCTCTGCGCTCCTTGAGGCTGGGCTTGCGTGTGACTCCACAGCTGGGCCCCATCTCCCACCCCATTTCCACGTCTCACGGAGGCTGGCGTGACCTGCCAGCAGCCTGCTGGGATGACCACATGGCAGAGACGCCTTCCCTGGAAACCTGAGCCGAGGCTGGGCCCAGGTGGCCCTAGTGTGGTTTCCCTGGAGACATTCCCTCCTCGCCATGGCCTGAGTGGTCCTGAAAGTCTGAGGACACCCCCACTCTGTGGAAGGCACTCAGTCCAGCTCCAGGGAAACAGGAAACAGGGGACAAGAAATGGAGGATGCCGTGGACGCCGCCTGGAGCTTCTGTTCGCTCCCCACCATGAGACCTGGCTTGGGACTTGGAGGAGCCCCTCTGGAAGGAGCTGAGCCTATGGTTGGGCCAAGGGGCAGGAACGGGATGCGTGGTCAGGACCCTGTTGAGCTCAGGAAATGGTGGAGTTTCATTGAAGCTGTCATGGAGGGTTCAACAAGGTTCAAAGCTGAGACTACCCTGACCCCTTGCCCTTGGCAGTGCCCCAAGAGGGAAACCCTGTGCTCATTAAACAGTCACTCTCCTTCCTCCTTTGTCCCAACTTCATTTTGCATGTGGGCATTACGCACCCCCCCTTTTTTTTAAAGTTTGGGTTAATTAACACAGAGGAGTAGCCTCTGAAGGTCATGAGGGGCAGGAGCCCTGTGACAGGACAGTGGAATTTTCCACGCCAGGGAGGCTGAAGTGGGGTCCCAACCCACTTGCAGGGGGGCTGTGGAGGTGATGAGCCCCTAACAGCAGTGGCTGTTGGCCTGTGGGGAGACCAGAGCCTCAGCACGGATCCTGAACAAGACTTCCTTCCTGGCAGGTACCCAGGTTCATGGGCAAGAGGCACAGAAGAAGGGCAGGGACTTCTCCAAAGGACAGCAGCGTCTCCTGTTTCCCTAGTGATGGGTCACCCTCAAAGTGGCAGAGGTCTTCTCTGCCACTGTTGCAGTGGTGGGAGGCTGGACCAGCATAGAACGACTGAGGAGAATGAAGGAATACATTTCTTGCAGTTCATACTTCTTGGAACAAATTTATACCCATGCTACTCCTTTATAAACACACAAGGTATCACAATGACCAGAAGGCCCTTAGCCTTCTGGCTTGAGCCCTTGCCCTGTGCTTTCAACTTTATTAAAAGATTTACCTACCTGGTTCTTAATGATTGGGGCCTGGGCCTGGGCTCCCTTGTGTGGCTCTAGACGTTAGTCTTGGGGAGGGGGAAGATAAATAAAATATAATGAAATAAAAAGGCGCAAGGATTTCTGGACTTGGGGATATAACAAGATGCCGTGAAAGAGGAAACTCAGAATTCAGCCAGGCACAGGCAACAGGAGACTCAGAGGTCAAGAGCCCAGGCTGTGAGGGACCAGGTTGACGGCCCAGGCTGGAGCTCCACAGACCCTCAAGAAGCTGCAGTGGCTGCTGTTCCGGGGGCCCAGAGCAGGGACTGAGTCTTTGGAGGAAACTGGATACGTGATAGATTTCTCAAAACAGAAACTGAATCAAGCAGTGGGGAATATAGATAGTAAAATCAACCCCACATCCCTGATTATTTTTATACTAAGCTAATTTTAAATGCTCTATTTCTATAGGAATCAGTGAGATTTCCACCCATCTGCGGCTCCAGCCCCTTATTTTTTTTTTTCTCAGTCTTCCCACAGCCTTGTTTCTTTCTTTCTTTTTTTTTCTTTTTTTTCTTTTTTTTTTTTTTACAGCACCCACTAGAATCTCAGGAAAGCACGTTTACAGCCCTGATGCTACAGGCAGCCATTTCTCATACATGGAGACACAAACCTGTTTCTCCAAGGACAAGAGCATTCATCACGATCATCATTATTGTTTTTAATATAAGCCCCTGTGATGCATTCTCCCTGCTCTGAATTTCCATTTATTTGAATACTGGCACTTCCTAGTAAGGATGTCATGTTTCTTGCAGATAACCCCACAGGGCGGCTTGCGGCTTGCGGAGGGAGGGAGAATCAGAAATGGGGAAAGGAGCATGAAGAAGGTCAGGTTCCTGGGGTGGGGGAGGGGAGGATGTCGTCATCACAGGCTCCTTCCTCCAGGCGGCTCTGGCTGTGAGTGTCTGTGATGAGAAGTCACGTTTTCTCATTCTCGTCCTCTGTCAGCTTGCCTAATTCTTTGAATCACATCTGTCTTCTCCACCAACCAGATTTCATGAAGCCCGGGTCCTTGTCTTCACCTCCAGTCCCTGCCACAATGATGCTCAACATACACTTATTTAAAGAATGAGCAGCTTCTCTCCCGACCACGGAAGGGCATGCTTGTTGGTGATTTCCAAGTAAATTTAGAAAACATTATTAAGGTCTGTTTCTTGCAAGCCACTGTGCTAGAAACTTTGAGATTGTACCTCACTCCTGATTCTTAACGGGATGTGCTATTGGTTAATGGCGTCTCTGTAACCTTGAATGGAAACTGTCCTAGAGAGGATTTGATCCAAGGGGTGGTGGCTCGGTGGCAAAGCGCAGGTTCAGAACATGGGGAGCTATGCCCATGGACCTCCCCACACCCCTGCAGGACCACGCTGGCTGACAAGAATCTGAGCAGCCGGGATCACTCTGAACATGGATCAAACCCTAACAAGAATAGAAACGACAGCCCTCTTATAACCTCATCGTTTTGATTGATAATTAAATCTTCAGAGAGTAGAGAGTATGTTTTAGAGATCTTACTTGACCTCTTCAAGTTATCAATTTAATCCAAATAGTTTTCTCATTTTCATTTCCATTGTTTTGATTAGTAATTAAAGCGTCATTAAATAAAGAAATTTATTGGGAGGTAGGTTCACCAGAGGTCTGCTAAATTTCACTGGTTCCAGTTCTAAAAAATTTAAACAGATTGAAGATTTTCTATCTTTTCATCCTCTTTTTCTTTTTTAAGCTCTATTTTTGTCTTTCTATACCCATCACAATCTCGATTATACTCATACTCAATGATTCACCCCAAAGATTTTAAAATATAAAGAATTGTATTTTAAGTATATAGAAGAATCTGAATGTTAGCTCATAAAAAATGTAAATTAAAATTAGATTGTGTTTTCAAAACATTCATTCTTTAAAGTCTGAAGTTTACAAAGTCATCTAGGAATTTTAAAAGCAGGCAGGTTATAATTCATGAATATCAAAAGTGTAAGTCAAAATTACTTAAATGAAATTGCAACTTTTATTTATATTTTTGAAAAAGTGGTTACACCCTATTAAATATTTTTATAAAAATAAAGCCAGTTACAATTCTAGCATTGAAGATCCATCTCATTGTCAAGGTTGAGACTCCGTGTCATTATCTGGCCCATGTTGATTTTCCACCTTTATGTACACACATTTGAAAGCCCTAGGAGCAGAGCACTCCCCAGCCTCTACTGCGAACACCCTACTAGCCAGCACCTGCCTGGAGCTAGGACTCAGAGGTGAGGAGAAGCAAAGAAATGGGCATCAGCCCCTCTGGGAAATGAGATTTTTGCTATGCAAGAACTGATTGCATTTATGGGAAGAGGAAGGATTTGACAAGTTGATACATTCCTCTTTCTCTTCTCTTCTCTTGAGCTTCCACAGTTCAGATTCTGCCTGAACTCCAAGGAAGTGCCCCTCCTGGTGTCAGCAT
The DNA here is from genome assembly GCF_030435805.1 of Mustela lutreola. Taxonomy (NCBI): domain Eukaryota; kingdom Metazoa; phylum Chordata; class Mammalia; order Carnivora; family Mustelidae; genus Mustela; species Mustela lutreola. The sequence continues at coordinate 77,970,108 of NC_081302.1, forward strand.
GCAGATCTGCTCAGTATGTGAGTCCTGGGGCAAGAGAGTGAAGTGTCTCCCTGGCGCCTGAAGAGGGGTTAGAGGTGTGGGGAGCACTGAACCAGCCCAGACCACTGGGTCCTGAGTAACAGAGGTGTCATATTCTTTAAGGAATTGATTGTCTCTCTGAATGTGACCCCTGACACAGGGTCCCATGGCAGGCGCCTGGTCTGAGAGTGCCACTATACTGACCTGCCCCATGAACGTGGAGAGAGACACGTTCTTGCTCTCAAGAGTTAGACTGGGGGAACTTTCGAAGTCTGGGAAACCTTCACCCGCCATACCTATAGGACCATAACCAGAGGCTCCCTGCTTGTGTGTTGGCTGGGAGGCAAGTTGTTCCCAGGCTCTGCTTAGCTGATTTCAAGCTGGTAGATGAAAGACACTGCAGAAGGCATCTCCGACCCCCCACTGGCCTAGAATCAGAACCTTCCTGAAACCTCAGGGAAGACCAAGGGGCGTGCTGCATGGACACTGGCAGACCAGTGAGATCGGAGATGTGTTTTCTGGAGGGACTTAGAGATGATCCATAAACTTTCGACCTTAGGGAAGGTGATGCTTAAAGGAAATTACATTTACTCTGTTTGACTTGAGTGTCTGGTGGCCAGGCAGGCTCATATAATTAAAACCATCTTTAATTGGGTGCATTGCTTATTGATTTGCTTAGCTATTTATAGCCTTCCTTGTCGCATCTCCCCAGACTCTGGAGAGGGAGCAGGGAGAGGGAGGCGCGGGGATGTCATTCCCTGTATCCCAGGACCCTCCCTGTGCCCCAGTTTCACCAGGGAAGCCCAGGGCTTAGTCATGTTTGTACTGGCAGCCCCTCCAACACAACGATGCTTAAAATAAATGTCACCAGAACACATGACTGGCAGCATTTACATCTGTTTTGTGTGTGTGGATTCTGGAAAATCTACCCTACCCAGTTCACTGATTCCTGCATTAATAAAGGCAACTGCTCCCGTTTCCTGAGACCCTACTATGGGCTCACTGGTAGTCCTCGCTGAAAGCTTTTGAGGAAAGCTGTGTTTACAGAGGAAAAAATGGAAGATCAGTAACAAGTGCCTTCACAACAGTGCGGAGTGGAACCGGGATCAGTCCAGGCTCTGAGCATCCAAAGCCACGTCACCCTCACCCTTTCCAGTTTTGTCTTATGCTGGTTAGTTTCAGACTTGGGACCTTCACAAGGGGCCCCAGCCCAGCAAAGACACAGCTGGTGGGCTCCCCAGGTTCTGCCAGTGCCCACCCTCCCCACACACCTATTGGGTTCTGACAGCAAACCCCCACCCATTAGTTCCTGTACTTGTCTCTGCTTGATTTGGCGGATGCCCCATCAACTGGAGAGACCGAGCTCACTGCATCCTGTTGTTCTGTGGCTGTGGCATCTGCCCTGCTCTAGATTGCACACACATGGCCTTGACCTCTCTAAGCCAGTGACACAAAGGGACCCGCCACTGCTGGCCTACAAGAGCACCCTGACACAACCCCCTTCTTTTCCTCCCTCTCCCTTCCCCAGCTTTGCTCCCAACATTTGTTAGGCAAAGTTGTTCTTCCAAAAGCCACATTTTGAACGAGAAGCCCAAAGGGGACTAGGAATTGCAACATGTATACATATTTGAGCCAATTCTCCTGGAATAGACAGTTTCTTTACCATGGTGGGAGAAACAAACCAGATGTGAACTGTTTCACTCAAAGAATCTTGGAGAAAACGTGCTTAACACAGTGTCCATCTTATACCCCCCATCCCACACCCACTGTTTCAGCCAGTTCAAGCTGCTATTCACAAGATATCCTGCACTGGCTGGCTTGTTGGCTAGAACAACCAACACTTCTTTCTCGAAAGTTCTGGAGGCTTGGAAGCCCAAGATCTAGGCGTCTGCAGATCTAGTTGTCTGGTGAGAGCCCTCTTCCTGGTTTGTGAGCAGATGGCTACCATTTTCCTGAGACCCCTGGAGGTGAAGAGAGATCTTCTTTCTTCTGTCTTTTCTGCTAAAGGCACTTATCCCATCATGAGGACTCCAGTCTCCTGACCTACTCATCTCACAAAAAACCACCTATTAATGCCACAATATAGGGGATTTGGGTTTCAGCATGTGACTGTGGGAGGGGGGGTGCCCGTGGTCTACCGAAGCCATCCCAAAACAGAGCAGGCTCCACATCCCACAAATGTGGGGTTATTCACAGCTGGAGCCCCTTCAGGAAAGCACTTGGAGCTTGGTGAAGAGTGAAGGAAGGACAAACACAAAAATCTCACAGGTGTGGCTCCTCTGATTCTGTTGGAATATTAGGGTTCCTTTAGATTAAATGAGTCCTGGGTAGCATCTGGCCCCCACCCTTAACTTGTAGTACTCTGAGCTAACAAACTAGGCACCTAAATACAGACAAAGCAGGTGGTGTTGCAAGCCTTTCATACACCCAGGGAGCCTTTGCATGCTGTCTGACTTTTGAATTATCCCAGCACACCAGGGTTCAGCAGACAGGAAGCTATTTATGGAATCACAAGTGAAGAAGCTCGCGTCTGTTGCAGCGGAAAGAGAGGCCTGACTCTGTGCTGACATCTTCCAGGGGACGACATATTAACCCTCTAATTGCAAGCTTATCTGGGTCCAACATCTAATTTGCATGGGTCTGACATCTGATTTGCATGACCAATGGGCAGACAGTGGGGAAACTCACACCCGTCCCTGCTGAGATGTTTCATACCGCAGAAAGAGATGCCTCTCAGTCCAGACAAAGGTCCTTGCTCAGACTTTAGCCTGTTTGGTAGTGGGCAAGCTCACCTGCAGACTGGAGGCTGAGTTATGTCTCGGTATGGGAAAAATCTCAAGGCAGATTTTTAAAACTGAAACTACAATGTTAAATCTACTTTCATTATGTGACAAATAAGACTGTCCAAATAGAATTATAATAATAGAACGTTTAGAATAGAAATGTAATAATAGAACATTTAAAAAATCTTAATTTTTTAAAAGATTTTTTATTTATTCATTTTAGGGACAGAGAATGAGAGAGAAAGAGAGTGAGCACAAGAGCGGAGAGGGTCGGAGGGAGAAGCAGACTTCCCACAGAGCAGGGAACCTGATGCAGGACTCGATCTCCGGACTCCAGGATCATGACCTGAGCCGAAGGCAGAAGCTTAATCAACTGAGCCACCCAGGCGCCCTAAAAAAAATCTTAAATCTTTTCAGTTAAGAGGTGGAAGAGCAGAGGGAGAGGAAGAGAGAGAATCCCAAGTATGTCCCACGCCCAGCGTGCAGCCTCACACTGGGTTCAATCTCACAACCTCAAGATCATGACCACGGCTGAAATCAAGAGTCGGATGCTTAAGGGACTGAGCCACCCAAGCGCCCCAAATGAAAGTGTTTTCTAAATCACTTCTATTGAATCTGTATTCAATTGGCAAGTCAACATCATTCCTTTCCAAGGGATGGTAGCATCCACAACAGCAGGTGGAAGCTGTTCCCTACAGTGGCTTAGGACAGGTTATTAGATAAGTGATCAGAACAGCTGGATCTTCTCTCTCCCTGCAGTCACACACCACCTTGTTCCACTCTGCTTGGAGCCCACAGATCTGTGACTGCATTGACAGGGCTTCTCATCCCTGGCTGTCTGCTGGTCTTGGCCAGTTGGTTTTGGCCAATGGAGGCGTGAGTAAGAGAAGGGGGGGGGCGCAGCCCAGATTGGCAGGGGCTGCCTTCCTCTGCCAAAGGCCCCAGCTCATACCAAATAGGCCTCTCCTTTGACTATGGCTCCGAGTTTCTCTAACTCCCATCTCCTCTTGTCTGGTTGGGCCCAAGGAGATGGTGGCTTCCCACTGTCCTTAGTGCCAGGGCGGGTGTTTTTTGCCCTCCCTTGTTGGATTCCCTCGAACTTGGCTACACCTTTATAAAAAGTCCCTTGGTCACACTCTTCTAGATTACCCTGTTTTTTTTGTTTTGTTTTGTTTTGTTTAAGATTTTATTTATTTATTTGATAGAGATTACAAGTAGGCAGAGAGGCAGGCAGAGAGAGAGGGGGAAGCAGGCTCCCTGCTGAGCAAAGAGCCTGATGTGGGGCTCGATCCCAGGACCCTGAGATCATGACCTGAGCCGAAGGCAGCGGCTTAACTCACTGAGCCACCCAGGCGCCCCTTTGTTTTGTTTTGTTTAAGATTTTATTTATTTGTTTCACAAACAGAGATCACAAGTAGGCAGAGAGGCAGGCAGAGAGAGAGGGGGTGGGGGAAGCAGACCCCATACTGAGAAGAGAGCCCGATGCGGTGCTTGATCCCAGGACCCTGAGATCATGACCTGACCCAAAGGCAGAGGCTCAACCCACTGAGCCACCCAGGTTTCAGCCATCTGTTTCTGGGTGGAATCCTGACTGACACAGGTGGGAAAAACGTAGATGAGAGCATCTCATAAATGATTTCAACACAATCTGCCTGCGAACCTACAACTCTTCTGGCAGGGAGATCCATTCACTCAGCAAACATGTATTGAATTCCACTGTATGCCATCTACCGTGTCAGGTGCCTTTATGCAACTTAGAGATTGGAGTAGTTATCCACACAGTCTGGGGCTGGACAGGTAAGGCATGCAGGACTTTCCAGAGGAAGAAACATGTAGAACCAGGAGTCTAAAAGATAAATAGAAGACACCAGAAAACAGGGAGAGGGTCAGAATGTTCTATGCATGGAGAACAGAATGTGCAAAGACCCAGGGACCACAGGGAGCAAGGTAAGGTGGAGAAACAGAATGTCTTCAGCAAGGCTGAAGGAGGCCGGCTGGCAGGATGTGAGGGACCAGATCCAGCAGGTGTCAGAAACCGTGGCAGGACCTGTGACTTTATACTGAAGGCAAGGAGCAGTCATGAGGGCTGTAAGCCCAGGTGGATCTTACCTCGGAGTGGAGGAGCAGAGGGATGGAACAGGGGTGGAGAGGTGGAGAAATGAGTTAGGAGGCCCTTGGAGGATCCCAGGTGCCCAGATCTCTGACAGTGGCAATAGGATGAGTAGAAGCAAATGGACTCAAAAGGTATTTGGGAAGCAGATGCGCCTGCCCATCACGGTCTCCCTGCTTTTGTGGCTTCACTCTGACCGTGGTTCTCACTCTGACCGTGGTTCTCATGATGTTGCTGACCTGCTCACCAGGAGGTTCCACGCAGCCCTGCTTCTCTGAGCCTGTCCCCCGCTTCAGCCAATCTCCTGTCCTGGGCCCCCACTTCCCTGCTCTGGCTCATCAAAACTCTTGTGAAAACCCAATGGGGACAGACGTATTTGCTTGTGCAAACCCAGGTAATGTTTTTATAAGTACTGGGATTGGGCTAGCGTTGTTGATGTGTATGATCTTCTCTAATCCTCATATAATTAAAGAAAGTCTTTATGATTATTCCCATTTGGCAAACAAGAGTCTGCAGGCCACATGACCCCAGACAGGTCATGGATGTGTCTATCTCCCAGATCCATGCTTTCCCCAACAAGACGCACTGGATTCAATTTAGCTGTATTATATAAATTCCTACAAATTAAGGATTGTAAATTTGAGCAGCCTTGAATCTCAAGCAACACATGAACTTTCCACCAGCTGGTATCAGCCAAGCATACAGAGACATTTCCTTAAAGGTAACATGATACGTGGGGAGTGACACCAAGATCCAAGTCCCATCTGTGGGTGGCTCCCACGCGCACGCCTTTCTTCCCATTAGCCCACTGCTGTTTGTTCCCAAACCAAAAGAAGGCTGACTCCTTACAAATTTTGTTCTGCAATTTTAGCATCCAGCTGATGGCCTCCCTGCTTTTTTAGCTTCTTGTCTCGCTCAGGACATACGTGTGGTTAGAAAACTAATATAACTGTTCTTGAACTCTATAAAAATGTTGTCCCTTAACCATAAAACTGTCAGCTCTTCGGAGTACTGAGCTCCTAGCACATAGCATGAGCTCATGAAGAGGGTGTTAAATGACAGGGAACTGAAGAACACTTTGAGACCATCCAGCACACCCCAGTCCTTCGAGAGGACAACATTTGACCCTTCACTGCCTCTTTACCACTTTGTGGTGCCCTGAGGCCATTGCCATGGAGAAGCGGTCTCCTGAACCATCTCCCTGACCCATTTCATGCCCTGACCCCTAACTTGCTTTCACCATTGGACTTTTCTGTCCAGGTCAGACTGCACAGCCCTGGCCCCAGGCAGGTGTCAGGGGAGACACACAGGTCCCTTTCCCATTGGCCACTCTGCTGCCCCAACAGTTTCCCCCAGCAGCAATAATGCTTTGCCCTAGGGCTGTGATGACAAGTTCTGAAGGCTATGTGATGAAAACATCAGAAGTGCCCACAACTTCTGAGGTTACACTTAGTAAGTGGGGTGAACATCATCTTCTGCGCTTCTGTTTTGTTTTGTTGTGTGATGGAGAACCACGGTGGTGTGTGTTTGCGCTGCTGCCCCATGGTGCCCTCTCTGAGAAAACCCTGAGACCTTGCCGGCAGTGGGATCTCATCTCAAGGTCTTGACTGGTGTTCATGAATCCCTGTGGGAGGACGGAAGGCTGTGACCTCACAGTCTTCTTCCAGGCAGGCTTAACGGGGCTGAGAGACTCAGAGAGTAGCTGGCAAAGAGGGACCCAGCCTTTTTGGGAAATTACTCTTTGCTGGAGAAGAAAGTAGCAAAGCCAGGTTCAAGGTGAGTCATATTCCCTTGGTTTCTTCAGAAGCCTCCTGATGCCCCCATCCCCAGAGTTTGCTAGGACAATGCTGAGGGCACCCATTCGCTCTGCCCAGCACACAGAGGAAACGACCGTGCATCTGGCTCTTTGTGAGGACCTACTTGGGACCTGGTTCAAGGTGATCTCCAGAAAGAGAACACAAAACCCCAGGAAGGAACTATAGCCACTTTTAAAACAGAAAAGGTAAAAATGTAAATAAAAGTAAAATTCACCTCGGGAGCACATAACTGTCCCGAAGTCAGTCCCTGGGTAAAAAAGCATGTGCTTTTTTTCTGATTGCCCATCTGACTACCTGAATACCAACCACCCAGCGCGCACCCAGAGGTCTTAGACACATAGTGACTGAGCCTTCGGGAAGCTTTTCATGTGGCCGAGAAGATAGGTGGGAGAGGATATGGGTCACGGAGACGGAGATTCCACAGAAGCCCCATTCTTAGACCCACGGGCCCCAGGAACAGGGACCAACAGCCAGGAGGACACCTAGGTATGGAGGTGGAAAGGGCTTGTACCTTAGAATCAATGAAACTTCTATGACCCTTGGCAGATCACTTCACCTTCACCTTACTAAGCCTCAAATTTCTCTGCTGTAAAAATCAGGATAATAGCTCCCTGGGAGGGTTCTTGGAATACTTCGGACATCATATACAAAGAGGACATAGATCCTAAGAGGCCCACAATCAAGAATAGCTTCACAGAGAAACAAACTCTTCTTAGTTGCCAAAGGAAATTAGGAAGGTGGTCTAGGTCGAAATGCCCTCCCACCCACCCACCCCAGAAGAGTGGCGGGGAGTCTTCACCATGAGGATTAGCTCACTCATCTCCCAGAGAGGGGTTTTGGAGGGACAAATTGCCTGTATCACATGCTACAAAATAAAAGTTGTTGCAGAAGTAGTGAGTGATGAATGATGGAATCTCCTGCCTGATTGTTATGGAAAGTGATATTTAGAGAGGAAAGAGTTTGTAATCAGATAAAGCAGAGAAACTGACAAAGGAAATTGATTACGTCCTGAAATGTTCAACCCAGCTGACACAGAGCAGGCTCCCTGCAGAGTTTCATTAATCAAGGGGGAGGTGGTGCAGGCTGAGACACAACCAACAGCCTGGATTTGCCCAACCAGGAGACAGAGCTTGCTTCTGTGCAAGAGAGCTGCTCTCACTGGAGGAGAGCGAAGGATCTGTTCCTCGTCCTTAACAGAAGCTGCGATGGAAATGTCAGAACACTGCACATGTTTTATAAGGAACAAAAACACACACCTTCAAGTATCTTCTTAGTTCTACTTTCTGATACATAGCCACCCAGTTATGAATAGAATACCACAAGCAAAAATTTGACAGCTTCTTTGGAAAAAGAGTTAATCACCTGTTACTCTTCACCTGATCTGAAATTGATGATGGCTCTTTGGTTGAAAAGTGACATCTCACAAGATGCCAAATGTAAGAGCTAACAGATGGTAAAACATGGTTTTCTCTGTGTCCTGGCACATGACTATTATGAAAGTTGCTGAGGAGTTTAATACTGTTTTTAAAGCCCATAACATTTACCAAGTCAGTTCTGTCTCTGCCATTATTGGATGGTTTTTCCCTTTCTCAAAAATATATTTCTTTTTGTGTGTATTTTTTTTTATTTTGAAGTTTGTCAGACTTGCAAATATAGACATAAAAATAGACAGGCAGCAACCCTACATCAAGAAATACAATGCTGTTTGAAATCCAGTCAGAGCTGACAGTTTCTGGAGATGCTGGGCTGCTGCCGAGGTCATGGGAATGGGTCCAGTTGTCTCAATGGAGTCTCACCACCTTTGAGATGATGGGTGCATCACTAACCACTCCAACCCTCAGTAGTCTCACCTGTAAATAGGGTTAACAGTAGGAGTAACTGCTTATTATAATATATTATCTACAACATACTATTTGTGGCTAGAAAAACAAGAAGTCATTTAAGGAGACAGCTCCCCAGAGCCTCATCCGGGCCACTTACAGGAAGGTTTCAGAAACTGGACTTACTTGGTCTTTCAGGGACGATGCTCACTAACCCAACCCAGAAAAACCTGTAGGGGAGATTCTTGGAGCAATGGACTTCACAAAGCCCAGAAATCCCTGGCCCATCTATTATATGTATTTTTTGTTCACGGGTGTCTGCTCACCATGATGCTGCAGAAAAAAAGAAAACAGGAACCACTCTGGCCAATTTCAGCATATTAGAATTTAATAGATGTAATTTAATATATGTAATAATATTTAAATATTTAATGATTTAATAATATTTAGTAATTTAATATGCATTTTTATAGAATCTTTGGAAGGTCTGAGGGTCATGGCAGGATGTTACCATGGGCTCTCATTCTCTGCCCTGGGACAATCAATTAAAAGGGCTCTGAACTCTTTTCTCCCTTTACTTCTTTATTCAACTCTCTGCGGCCCAAAATGTTCCTAATTCTGTGTTAGATTCTGAAGCACAGAGCTAATTTTTGTCTTTGATTTCAGAAATGTACCCCAATATTCTATGTATCTGTATCTTGAGACTTTGCTTTGATTTTTATTCAACTTTTATTTTGAAGTTTCCTGTTTTACTGGTGTTCTAACTGTTCAAATTATCTCAACATGATTTTATAGGAGAGGAAGACCACAAGATATAAAGACAAATACTTCAATATTTCTTTGATGGTTTTTACATCAGGGTTGTAGGGTGCAGGGTTATTTGGTAAGAAGCTATAATGATTTCTAGGGGTGCCAGCAGGTGGTATCTTTTTTTTTAAAGGTTTTATTTACTTATTTTAGAGATAGAGATAGGGATATATATAGAGAGATCGCACATGAGTGTTGGGGGGAAGGAGCAGAGGGAGAGGGACAAGCAGATGCCACTCTGAGCACAGAGCCTGATGTGGGGCTCGATCCCATGACCCTGAGATCATGACCTGAGCTAAAATCAAGAGTTGGCCACTTAAACGACTGAACCACCCAGGTGCCCTGGATAGACTGTATCTTAATGCTAAGCTACAGTTGTGCTCCAGGTGCTGTGGGAACCCAGTGGCAATCACCTGGAGAGAGTAGGTCATGCTTTGCAGGAGAGATGATTCATTAACTGAAACCTACCAGTCAAGTGGGACTTGGCCAAGGTAACAAGACAGGGAAAGGTGTTGCAGTCAGAGGAGAGAGAAGAACATGAGAACATATGTTGACTTGAGTAGCTACAAGTCCTTGGTGGTAGAGAGGCTTTAAAAATAGAATTCTCAAAATGGAATTGGGTTGATCTAGACTGAGTTCTCAGTGGAAAGGGGACAGCTGGAGTCAATACCTTACACCTGTCTCACCAATTTGGCCTGAGTGTCTCTTTCTTTGCGTCCCTGGGTGATGCCTTTTGTGTCAGTTAATGTCACTCTCTACAAACATATGTGTGTTTCTCTAAGATTAGTGGTGCCAATGACAACCACGTTATCTTTTATGTTAGGATACATTGTGGTTGCATTTCATGACTAGGCTACAGTTACATAGGGAGACCTAGGTCCTTTATCCTCCCCCCGTTTGCTTTGTAGTTTTGTTCATTTCCCTTTGATATATGGATGTTAAGTACTGATGACCTTGAGCATGTCCCTATCCTAATCTGTTTTATCTCTATTATTAGTTTATTAGCTATAACTCTTTGTTTTGTCTTGTCTTAGTGGTTGCTCTAGGATTTACAATGTACATCTTTTTTTTTTTAAGATTTTATATATTTATTTATTTGAGAGAGTGAGCAGGGGAGAGGGGAAGGGGAAGGAGAGAGAATCTCAAGCAGACTCCATACTGAACATGGAGCCCATCACTGGGCTTTGTGTCACAACTTCTGGATCATGACCTGAGCCAAAACCAAGAGTATGAGGCTTAACCAACTGAGTCACCCAGGTGCCCCCACAGTGTACATCTTTAACTCATCACAGTCTGTCTTCAAATAATGTAATGCTACTTACATATGGTTTAAGAACTTTTCAACACTTCCCCTCCAGACTTTTGTGCTATTATTATTCATACATTCTAATGTATAACATTCTACCTATATCCTAAACTCCACAGTACATTGTTACTACTTTTGCTTGGAGCAGTCAATTATCTTTTAAAGAGATTTGGAAGACGAGGGGGCAAGATATACTTTCGTTTACCTATATGTTTACCATTTCCACCGTTCTTCATTCTTCTGTATATTGTCAAGGGTATCATCTTCCTTCTGTCTAAGAAATTCCTTTTAACATTTCTTGTAAAGTTAGTATGCTGATGATAAATTCTCTCAATTTCCTGTTAGTTTGCTTTCATTTTCTTGAAGATTTTTGGTTGAGTGTAGAATTTTATGAGGCCAGTTTTTCTTTCAGTATTTTAATGATATCGCTCTGTGGTCTTCTGATTTGCTTAATTTCTCATGGGAAATTTGCATTCTTTAGCCCCTTCATGTAATATGTCTTCTTCTTTGGCTGCTTTTAAGACTTTCTCTCTATCATTTGTTTTAAGCAATTTGATTATGATATACCGTCGTGTTGTTTTATTCATGTTTCTTTTGCTTGGGGTCTGTTGAGATTATTCTTTCTGTGGGTTTATAATTTTCATCACATTTAGACCTTTTTGGTCATGATTTTTTCAGGTATTTTTCCTTTTTCGCTCTTTTTCACTCTTTTTAAAATTTCCTCATAAAACTCCAATTACCAAACTGTTTTGATGACTACAACTTTGTAATATAATTTGAAATCCAGAATTGTGATGCCTTCAGTTTTTTCTTTTTCTGAATTGCTTTGGTTATTTGGGATCTTTTGTGGTTCAATACAAATTTTAGGATTGTCCCAGCTCTGTGAAAAATGCTGGTGGCATTTTGACAGGAATTGCATTAAATGTTCAACAGTCAAAAAGAATGAAATCTTGCCATTTGCAACATTGTGGCTGCAGCTAGAGAATATTATATTAAGTGAAATAAATCAGAGAAAGACAAATACCGTATGATCTCATTCATGTGGAATTTAAGAAAGAAAACAGATGAACATATGGGAAGAGGGGAAGTTAAAAAAGAGAGAGGGAAGTAAGCCATAAGTGACCTTAACAACAGAGAACAAATTGAGGGTGGGGGATGGCCTAGAGGGGTGATGGGGAGGGAGTAAGGAAGGCACTTGTTGTGATGAGCACTGGGTGTTGTATGTAAGTGATAAATCACTGAATTCTACTCCAAAAATACTGTGCTATATGTTAACTAAAAAAAAGGGACTCCCATTATACATGTGTTCAATTGCTTGATATAATCTCATAGCTCACTGATGTTTTTTTCAATTTGATAAAATTGAAAATGTTTTTACTCGCTTTCAGTTTAAATATTTCTACTACTATGTCTTCACATTCATTTATCTTTCTTTTTCAATGTTTAATTGGCTGTTACTCTCATCTAGTGTATTTTTTACTTAATATGGAGTATTCTTGATCTCTAAAAATTTGATTTGGGGCTTTTTTGTATCTCCCATGTCTCTCACCGTGTTTATGTTTTCCTTTATCTCCTTGAAGATAAGGAGTATGTTTATAATCACTGTATCAACATCCTTGTGTGCTGATTCTAATATCAGTGTCTTTTGAAAATCTATTTATGGTATCACTTTTTCTTGTAGTTATAGGTCACCTTTTCCTGCTTCTTTGCACTCCTGATAATTTTTTACTGTATGCTAAACAGTACACAATTTATGGGTTATGTTGTTTACCTTTGTATATTGTTGGACTTTGTTCTGGGGAGCAATTATTTCAAGGCTGACTTTCGTATTTTGTTAGGGCAGATCTAGGGCTAATTTGGTCTCACCATTAAGGCAATATCTTCTGAAATCTGCACTCAATGCCCACTGTATTATAATGTCTTCCTACCCTGGCTCATGGGAACACAAATTATTTCTAGCCTTGTGTGATCTCCATTGATTTTTTTTTTTTTTGCCCACTCCTTTTTTTAAAAGATTTTATTTTTTTTTATTTGACACACAGAGAGAGTATAAACAGGGGAGGGGCAGGCAGAGGGAGAGGGAGAAGCAGGCTCCCCACTCATCAGGGAGCCAGATGTGGGACTCGATCCCAGGACCCAGGGATCATGACCGGATTCAAAGGCAATTGCTTAACTGACTGAGCCACCCGGGCGCCCATGCCTGCTCCTTTCTACTGATTGTTTTCCTGGCCTCAGGTAGTGCATACATACTCTGATCAGTCCTCATCCACATACTCCACAGGATCTTTTCACAGATTTTTGGAGCTCTCTGTGAAGCTCCCCCCTCTCTCGTATTGTGCCCTAGAAATTATAGCCAATTTGGCATCTCTAAGCTTTGAACTCTGTCAAACTCAATTCAACCGAATTGTCAAGCTCTGTTTGGACTTCGCCTCTCTGAACATCAGCCTGGAAACTCTACAGGCAATAAATGGAGGCCACTGTAGGTCTCATCTCATTTATTTCCTGTCTCTCAGTGATTACTGCCCTATGTTGCCTGTTGTCCAATGAAAAGAAACTCTCATGTCATTTCCTTGGCTAGTTTTTAAGGCTGGGGGTATCCTATGACCCCATCATGGGCAGCTTGGTATATGTGCTGCCGAAGCGAGCACTCGTGGGCAGCTTGGAAGACACGGAGGTTTCTCTGTCCGAGTCACATGGGACTCTTTCAAGGATTGTATATCATAGGATAACAAGGAGCGAAAAACTGGACAGCTACGTGAGACTCTAAACTATGAACACTGAAATTTAATGTCTTCCTTCTTTTGTTGGGGGTCCTCGCTGTTTACTACTGGGTGTGGGCTGCTGTGGTGATGGAAGGGAGCTGAGCAATGAGAAGACTTCGGCTGATTTGAACTGTGCCATGGGTCTGGTGCATGCCGAATTTGTAAGTATTTAGTACTATGAATCATGCTGGAGATGTCACTTCGTTGTTTTCCCTGATGTTTCAGGAAGTTCAGACAGTGTCCTGGGAGCCTGCTGGATAATTGGGTGTCTGTCTCTAAGAGCTTTTTGTTGTAATCCTGGAATGCTTATAATTTTCAGAATGGGTACAAGTCAAAGGGCATGAGAGGGAATCTTGGAGAGCACGGTGGAAAAGGAGGTGAGGTTTGATCACAAAAGGTCTAAATATCAAGCCAGAGAATACAGACTTTTATCACACAGACATTGGGGAGCTATAAAAGGAGGACCAACAGAGAGCTATGTGAGCTGGTATTCATTTTAGAAACTTGTTTTCAGGGGCGCCTGGGTAGCTCAGTCAGCTGAGCACGCGACTCTTGATTTCTGCTCTGGTCATGATCTCAGAGTTGTGGGATCAGGCCCCTTGCTGGGCTCCCTGGTGGGCATGGAGCCTGCTAGGGATTCTCTCTCTCTCTCTCTCCCTCTCCCTCTCCCTCTGCCCCACCCTGCTCATGCTCATATGCTCATACACACACACTCTCTCTCTCTGTTTCTTAAAAACAAACAAACAAACAAAAACTTGTTTTCAGATTCTGTTTGTACAGTAGGTAAAGCAAAAATAGGTATCAAAGTAATATGTAGTTCTACAAAATCAAAGATTCTGGTACTATTAATATGAACTTTTGAGGAAACTATTTTATATGTATTTGATAGATGGGGTTGAAGTTTGACCAGCTGGAGGGAGAAAAGGAGAACAAAGGGTAAGGAGAGTAAAAAAAAAATGTGTATCCTCAACCAAAACCTCTGTGTGAGGTTCCGTATTCACAAACCAGTAAGCAGAATTAAAGTGAGCAGAAAATTAGCCACAAAGCACTTTCTGGCTGATAGGGGAGCAATACTCCCAGAGCTAGATTAAAGGGGGATTTGCTAGGCAACCAACCTCAATGAGGTTTGCACTAAAATGTAACAAGATAGAGAAAATACAACTTTCCAGACCCACTCTTAAACTAGGTACGAGCAAAAAGAGTGTTCTCAAAAGCCACTCTTGAAGGGGACCAGAGCTCCAAAAGGTATGTCCGTGACATCCTCAAAAAATATAAAAGGCTTCTCTGGAAGAGGGGCAGACCTGTTACCTGCAGAGTTTCTGTTCCACTCAGCCATCTCTGCTGGGGTTCTAGGCCACCTGAAACTGCCTCCCTAGGGGTCTTTGGAACCTGGAGATCTGTGCCACCCAAAGGAGGGGATGCAGACTCCTGCCAGCGGTGACCTCTGCTCATCCCCCACACACAGCTCAGTCTCTCTCCCAAGTGAACATTGAACATGTGTATAAAGAATATTGGCCACAAGAGATGGTCAATCACCCAGCCCTACCAGGCTCAATGGGAGCCTTGCCTAGGGCCTGCTCATATCTTGGTCTTGCCCTAATTATCCCAGAAAAGGTGACCTAGGGAGGTATAATTGTCCCTCGTAGCTTGGTGTAGTGGGGTGTCTACTCTTCCTTGGAGCCAGGATAGACTAGAAGTTTTCTTCAGCCTGTGGATGTGGACTACGACAGCCTGTGGGTTTTCCCAAGGCAGGGGTGAAAATCAAGATCATGATACAAATAGCATGCCTTGGTTTCTCCCCATACTCTAGGCCATTTTTTCCCTCTCATCAGGGATGGCCTAGAGTGGCTGCTGCTGAGGCCTCTGATGCCAGGCCTGTGCCAAAAAGCCACCGGAGCCCCTGCAAAGTTACCTGGAGAGCCACCTCCCATTGCAGCCATAGCTGCTGCATCCTGTTCTGGCTGAGTCAACATGGCGCTGGCCGCTGAGCCTCCACTTGGAGACAAACCTTCTGCTATTGCCAGTGCTGCTGTATAGAATGTTCTGGAGTCCTCCGTATGCTAAATCAGACTGGGCTCTTTACCGGTTCATGGAGACTTGTTCTTGCTGTGTTGGTACACTATTCACCATAATCTGGGGGATGGCTGTTCTTCCTGGTTTTGCGCACACCCCCATGCCCAGGCTCAGAGTAGAACAAGTTCATGGGACCGGGCAGGGGATAGGAGCCCTCCAGAACCTCCTAACAGCTCAGTAGCTATCATTGTCTCTGTGCATGGAACTCCTTCCTTTGGGTTTGCTCTGTCCCAGTGGACCCCTTATTCTATCACATAAATAGGCACCTGGCAGCCTGTGCTATAAATGGCCACACAAGCCCAGACTTGCCTGAAACTCCCAATAAACACCGCTGCTGTGGGGCCAGACCCCTCCACTCCAGCTTGGGAGGGAAGGCATTGAATGGCCTTTTCCCCAGACCTAAATTGGTCTCTAAATTGTGCTCAGTCAGAAAGAGACTTTTAGGGAGAGGCAATACCTTCTAGGTCCTGGTGGAGTTTCCCATGTGCATTTTGGTGGGAGTGCACTCATCTATCCCCTGTCGACATGACTGACCCAGAGCTTTCAGGCACCCATGGGAAAGATCGCATGCAGGACAGTAAGTGAGGGACTTAGGGTCCAGCTGAATGGAAGCTGCTTCAGGCTGTGTTAGTCAGAAGCTTCTCTTCTGGGACAGAGGAAGCAACTATAATTTGTACTAAATTCTGTCCTGTGAAATGATGTGAAATGATATTTAAGAATTTGTGCCTTTGGTAGATGAGATAGGAAAATCTGCTACTGAAACCCACCAGGCCAGAACTCAAATACTCCGACACTTGACTCAAACACTCCTGCAGGGTCTCTCCATCCATGGTGTACACCCGTGCTGCAGCTGGGCTAGGAGGCCCCATCTCTCACTTCCCTGACCCAGAGAGGGAGAGGACTCCTTGACACTGGCTGAGCCGCAGTCTGTAGAAAGTTGGCATCACGTCCAAACTTCCTCCAGACTAAAGGGCAGTTGGGTGACCAATGTCAATCTCAGTTAAGAATAAAATTGTCCCTTGGGGCACCTGGGTGGCTCCGTCGGTTAAGAGTCTGCCTTCCATTCAGGTCATGAAACCAGGCTCCTGAGATGGAGACCCACATCAGCCTTCCTGTTCAGTGGAGAGTCTACTTCCACCTCTCCCTCTGCCTGCCACTCTGCTTCCTTGTGCTCTCTATCTCTCTGCCAAGTAAATAAATAAAATCCTTAAAAAAAGAAAAAAGAATAAAAGGGTCCCTACCTCATATGGTGTGGACATTAAGGGAGATTTCACAGGTAACACACAGAGAATTGCAAATGCTGTTTCCAGTTCTACTTCTCTGATACTCAGTCATCTCTAAGGCTAGAGAAATAGTTGTGGTCTAGTCTGGACTCCTGATTTTGTGTCTTTAGGTGCTCTAACGCCAAGACACCTGCTTCTGGAGTCTGCATTCTACTTACTAAAACTTAGTAGTTGCTTGTATGCTCGCTTACTGTAAAATTCAGAAGTACTGATGCTTTCCTAACTGATTTTTTAAAAAGATTTATTTATTTATTTTAAAGAGTGAATGAGTGTGCATTGGTGGGGAAAGGGCAGAGGGAGAGGGATAGAGAATCCCAAGCAGACTCCATGCTGAGTGTGCAGCCCGGTGCAGGGCTTGCTCGATCTCACGACTCTGAGATCAGGACCCTGAGATCACCTGAGCTGAAACCAGGAATTGGACGCTTAACAGACAGTGCCACCCAGGGTGCCCTTTCCTAACTGATTTTTAAGGAAAGTTTTTCTTTGCCTGGATGCATGCTTCCAAAGGCTAGAGTTTTGTGCCTCGGTCTCTCTCTCTCTCTCTCTCTTTTTTTTAAAGATTTTATTTATTTATTTGACAGACAGAGATCACAAGTAGGCAGAGAGGCAGGCAGAGAGACAGAGAGGAGGAAGTAGGCTCCCTGCCAAGCAGAGAGCCCGATGCGGAAATCAATCCCAGGACCCTGAGATCATGACCCCTCAGTCTCTCTCTTGCAAGTACCCTGTGTCTGCTCCTATGCTCCTTTGGTCATGACCAGCAGTTTCTCCTCTAAACATTGCGGCTGCCCTTCCAGACTGGTGTTTTCTGTTATGGTGACAGAAGGCTGGGGGTAGTGGGAGAAGGGGTGAAACTCATTTTTCCCCTGCTTGGACCTAGAACTGAAAACAAGTCCAGAATCCATACATCACGATTTTTTCTGTGCAAGAGCCCTGGACATCTGTCTACTAGGTCTTAGTGTGTAATCATGTCAAGCCCAAGGTCATGTAGGTTACACTTCCGTGTCTCACAGATGCATGGAAAAGGGAGTGGGATCCCAGGGATAAATGCTGCCTGGGGTGTCTCCCTCCTTTGAAGACATTTGTTCACCTTTCTCTATCATGAGGTGAAGAAGAATCAAGGTGGAAACTGCCTGGAGCCCTGAGTCACCCCATGGAAGGGGATAGCCTTGGGCAGTCTTTGGACCCCCAGCAGAGTCTGGGTGAATGAGAAATTCTTAAATGTTAAGTAGAAGTGCTTAGTAGCACAAACATTCTGACCAACACAGTGACAGTACTGTTGTAAGTGTTTTACGTACATTAAGCCATTCAGACTTCACAATAACCCTGTGAAGTGGGGACTGTTAATATCCCTATTTTAGCAGAGGAGGAAACTAGATCCAGGCAGGATAAAGAACTTGCAAAGTGTCAAATGAATATAGCAGGTCATATAAGTCTTAAAGGAGAAAACCCAGAGCATCATTATGAGAGGACCTGTCCCCTTTAGAAAGCACTTAATAGCAATTATCTCACCGTCCCTGTGGGAAGATCAGGCAGTATCTTTACCCAGAGATGAAGCCGCTGATGCTGAGGGGAAAGGTAGTATATATGGCATATTCTTACCACCTTTTCTATGTCATTGTCTGTCTTAGAAGGCGGGCACCATGCCCCCAGATGTCATACCTGCTCCTTCTGCCTAGAGCACGTGACACACCTGTCTTGATACAGTAAGGAATCTAACCTAGAACATTGCCTTGTCACAGTAGCAGGAACTAGAAGCCATCAGCATAATGGTGACCAGGGTAAGTCCCTGACATGCATTTTCTTTTTGGAATTCATTGATCCTGGGACAACTGTCCCTCATGTGCAACATTATTTCCCTTGAGAACCAGCCCCCCACCTCAGCCTCAATGCACACCCACTCCCATGCCAATAAAAGGGGCAAAGGCTGATTAAGCAGCTTGGGGCAGGCATCCTGCTATCAGCCCATTGAAGAAGGTCCACCCTGGCCTCCCTCCAGGAGAGGGTGCTCCCCTTCCCTCCTCTCCAGCAAGGCCCATCCTCCCCCTCATCCATCTTCCTTGGCTAAACTCTACGACTCTAAGAGGGGAAGGGAGGAAAGAGGAAATCCTTCTGTCCTAGGAGCCATTTTCATTAGCCACACCTCTACTCTGATCATTTCTTTTCCCTATTTATTTTATTTTGAATAATTGACCTTAACTATTTTCTTCACAGGAACTGAACAATGACACTTAAAAACTTTCAGATCATATCATTACCAAAGCAGCCAACAACCAGTCTATCCTTTAGACCCAAAATAAAAATATCACTACAAGAGATAAACCAGCAAATAATTACTCCTAACAGTAAAAAAGAGAGCAAATTGCCTTTGTCACCAGTGTTTTGTTTGAAATCTTACTTTAATTGTCCTGGGATAATTAGGTGTCAGCCACCCTTAGCATCTCTTTGAATATCCACCAGTCTTTCTTAGAGTAAGGGGGAGGATACTGGGGTCATGGGGGGGGGGCTTTCAGCTGGAGCTAGCTATTCAGGCCCCAGAGGTGATGCCGGGTGGGCAGGTCGAAGGACCCAGACTGGGTCCTGCAGGACCAGTCAAGATGGCCATTGACTTTAAGCAAAATGAAAATCAAACACAAGACAAGAAGAAGTGAGAGTAGAGTTTATTGAAGACATAGAGACAGAGCATTTGGGCGACTAAGAAAGGAAATGAGACAGAATTTGGTCTTTGCTTGGGGTCTGGGGTTTTTACTGAGAATTGTGGTCAGAGACACACGTCTTCCCAGGCATCTCAAAACAGGAGGCGTGTTTAGGGGGTCCACTATAAGTCACTTATGCCCCGTAATCAGGCTTCCTGGTGAGTCAGTAGTCTTGGAAAACACTCTTGTTGATCCTGCCAGGTCACTCCTTAGATCTCACCTAGAGTGCTGGAAGACTCCAAAGAAATCATTAACTCCTTGCCCTTTACAAGGAGAACATGCATGATCTGTTCTATAAGGCGTCTGTAAGGCGGGGCGCAGGTCCTAGCAAGAACAGAAGCAGGGAAAGGAGCAAAAAAGCAGTCCTTTATGGGGTTTCTTGTTTTCCAGTCCCAGAGAGAGGGAGATAGGGAAAGAGAAGCCTCCTTAGGAAACAAAGCAGGAAGCCTGATGCGGGATTCGATCCCAGGACCCTGGGACTGTGACGCGAGACGAAGGCAGATGCTTAACTGAGTGAGCCACCCAGGTATCCCCACAACCTACCATTTACTAATTTGTGAACACGATTATCAGTATCACACCTTCCCCATTCTCCCCATATATATATACATTTTTTTTTCATTTTCTATATTAATAAAACACAATCAATGAGAGACATTCACTGGTGAGCTAGGGGACACCACCGGTTGTGTGTTAATAGCTAAGACAGCCCGGCCCTGTGCTGCTTGAGGGTGTGTTTGGGGGGGGGGGAGCATTCAATAAGACCATTAAAAAATATACAGAGAAAAGACTGTAAAGACCCGATGCTCTAAACCTTAAGAACCATGAAGGAGCAACTATTGTTAATGCTGGTGGTTTTGAGACACTTGTTCTAGACAAATGGCAGAATTCTCTTTAGGGAGAGAAAGCTCTTCAGTTTGAGGGGAAAAAAAATACTTGGTAAGATTTCGGTTGCTTAAAGACTGCCAATATAGGACTAATCTGAGTGGGTGAAGTTCAAACAAAGAGAGAGATGAAACTTCTCCGTATAAAGAACGGGCTGGTTATTAGTAGTACTCCTCTTGCTGCATTCCTCTGTGCCCAGGGAGGCTGACCTCCAGGATTGCACCACCCAGGTTCCCCTGCCCCTTGGCTTTCAGGTGGGTTCAGTCAATGAGAGGCACCTGCAGGAGAAAAGAGGAGGAGAGGAGAGAGAGATGTGTTTATCGCATCCCACCCCACTCCGTATCCCAATCCCTACTTCCCCAAGGGTCCAGTGTTGGCTGTCTTCCTCTGCTGCCTCAGCTCATCATGGAGCTCGCTCTTCTGAGGCTCCAGCCGTCACCAGATTCTCACCAGACTGGTCAGACCCAGCAGTGATAACATCCTCCCGCCATTGCTAATCTCTGGGGATTTCACATTTCTTGTTACTTCCCTTGGCCCGTGTCGATAACCCCTTCACTAAACGGTCTTGGGTCGAATCCTTCCATGCTCCATCTGCTTCTTGCTAGCCCCCCACTGCTACCAGCAAGTATGATCCTGTGATTTCTAGTAAGAAATACACGTTTAGTCTTTCTCCCAGCCCCTGTTTCCGGCATAGAGCTCCTAAAATCCTTGGAACTTCTTAAGCATTGAGAACAACAAGGATGTCTTTGTTATGCTAATGAAGACACTTTGGGACTATGCCTAAGGATGGAGAGTGTTGTCAGGAAAATCAACCGTGTGTTTAGAGGGTTGGAAATTTCAGTACCACCCCATTTCTGGGGGAGGGAAAGGTGCCGTTGAGTCCATGGCCAATGGCCCATGATTTCACCAATGGTGCCTATGTAACAAAGCCTCCATAAATCCCCCAAAGGACAAGGTTTGGGGATTTTCAGGGTTGGTGAACACATGGAGATTTGGGGAATTGTTTATACAAGAAGGTCATGGAAATGCCAACTCCCTTCCCACATACCTTGCCCTGTGGCTCTCTTCTGCCAGCTTTTTCATATCCTTTAATATACTTGGTAATAAACCGATGATGTAGGGAGTAAACTTGGTTTCTGAGTCCTGTGAGCCCAAGAGGAGGTGGCAGGAATCTCTGATTTAGGTAACAACCTTGTGCAATTGACATCTGTGTGGATGAGAGGCTTGTGGGACTGAGCCCTTAACCTGTGGGCTCTGATGCTGTCTCCAGATAGATAGTGTCTGGATTAAGTTGATTTCTAGAACACCTGGCTAATGCCAGAGAATTGCTTGAGGGGGTACTGGGGAAGGGCCCCACATGCATTGGAATTGGGTGTAGAATCCTTAACAGGGGTATTCAATTGTCCCCTGACATGGAAGTGAGTGGGGGCTCTGATCCTTTCAGAAGACGAGGGGGAAAGTTATCTAAAGGGAAAGAGCAAATGTGTCTAGTTAGGGGGTGTGAGAGACAGCCCTTGTGGATGGAACAGGCAGCTCCCAATAAATGAGGGGGCTGAGCTTTAAAATGTTTCCTGGTTCGGGTTGTGTTCTTCTTGTTTCATTGGTTTGGTTGTTTAACTTGTTTTATTTATTATAATTCTCCATTATCTCCAAACCTGTAATAAAATTTGCTGCCCCAACAGACCATATGTTAATGGGACTTTGTTAAGTGCAGGAGACCAAGCAACTTTCACAGTTCAGGGCAAAATGAAGGAGAAAATGGGGCAAACCAGCTCAGCAGGGGGATCAAAGTCAAATGATACCCAAGTTGCAGGTGCTTCTTGCCCAGGAAAGCCTGAGAACATGGGGGCAAGCATGGAGCTTGCTGCAGTTGAGTGGGGAGGGCAGCAAATATTTTGTTTGGCTCTGAAAGGGAAAGACAAACCCAGAGCATTCACATTCAGAGCTTCAGAAAAAACAACAGCAACAACTACAATAAAAACTATTTGATGATAGAATCACAGGGACATAAAAATCAAAGTAATCTTTGCCAGAAAGCTATGAAATCAATGTCTGAAAACTTTGTTCCAATTTAAAAATCAAACTTTTCAGGATTTTAAAAGAAATTACATTGTACGTTCTGGGTCTGGGAAAATAAAAGCAAAGGAAAACACAACAGGTATGAAAGACCAGCGCAGAGCACACACTTTCTCCTTGAAGCAGAACAGTTGGAAAGAGCAAATTTTGGGAATGTCGTGGCCTTGTCTGCCTCAGTAAGTCCAGGGTTTATGGTGACTTCTGTCACAAGCTTCCACTTAACAATAGTTTCTAAGCATGTACACATTTTTTTTTCCAGCATGTACACATTTTTTTAAGGAAAGAAGTTATGTAAAGCAAGGAGCAAATGTTTGGGAAGTCCACAGACGTATTTTAAAAGTATGAACATTATGGAACGACTATCTTGCATGAGGCCCATTTCAGTCCCTCTGAATTACACTCAAGCACGACAGGTGCTGGCTAATGAAGGATATGCATCGAGGACCATTCGGCCATTTAATTGTTCTTCTGCAGCATGACATGATTTTGTGAGTCTCTGCATAGGAGCATTTAATTAATGGGAAGAGTAAAAGAGTGCTAGGAGAGAATTGGCTTTCTTGCCCTGCCTTCCTCCCTTCTCCCTCCCTGTGCACACACGCGTATACACGGATGGGTACGCAGGTGCCCACACACAGAATGAGCCATTATCCTCTAGCATTAGAGCCTTTTAGGAGCAGAGTGGAGTGACGGAGTTTCCCCAAGTCACCAGAGTTCAGCCTGAGCTGCAAAAGGTCATCCATCAGTGGTGTTAAGGACTTTCCTGCACTAGTCTCCACTTATCTGCCCAGCTTCGTAACCACCCACTTTCCCCTAAAAGCATCCTGGTCTCCAGCTGATTCTCCAATTGATTTTATTTATTCAAAAATAGTGACTGCCCCTTCTGTGTGCTCAGGGCATCTCCTATTGCTCACAGATCTTACACACCTACTTAAATTATCTGTCCCTGGACTGCGAGTGCCTAACTCGGGCTTGACATAGACATTCACTGAATCTAAAACTAGGAGCTAGTGAAGAAATGAACTGAATGAATGCTCCCCTTCTCACAGCCTCGCTTCACAATTTGACAAAAAGGTTGTTCTGCATTCTTTTATTCACACTCAAGTTACTAACCCTGAATAACATTCTGTTCTCAGATCTGTAGGGCTAGTTTCAGGGCTCAGAAAAAATCCATATTATGAATCTTTGCTTGGACCCTCCTCACAGTCTGTTTTATACTTATATTTCTATAATGTTTAAAGCCTCTCTTTAAACAGTGTTACACTAAAACATGCTGAAATTAACTACCAACAGACACAGTGGAGAAGACATGAAAATAACCCTGTAGTCTGAATTCTGCAACAAACTAGCCATGACCATGATTAAGAAACTATCCATTCTTACATTTCATGCTCTCATTGGATCCAAAAGAACTTTGACTAAGTGATCTCATTCATCCAAGAATAATAGCAGGACACCTACTTTGTGGTTGGTCTTGGGTTACCATACTGGAGTTCACAGGAGGGGGATGGTAGACAGACATACACAGAAGACTATAATTATGCTTCATTTTGCTAAGTGGGGTGACAAAGAGCAGGGATAAAGACAGATGTGGCTGCCTAAAGGTCTGTCTCAAAGGACAAGGCAGTGTTAGCCAGGCTTGGGGAGGGTGGTGAAAGGCACCTCTGGACAGTAAATTCCCTGGGAGAAAATTAGAGCATTGCAAACAATGGTGGAATGAATGAAAGGATGCAAGACACATTCCAGAAAGGTCGATCCCAGGAGCAGTCACACTGCCCGGGGTTCCCTCAACCCAGCACAACTCCAGGATAGGTGGACACTATGGGGACCAGTAAGGGGACCTAGTTTAGGTCTGGGGCTGTCGTCGGGATGGATGTCTGAGGAATGGCATTTTTGTTAACATCTGAGGGTAGGTAGGAGTCTGGCATCAAGAAGGGCACCCAGGGGAGGACCTGGTGCAGGGATGGAGCTGAGGTACTGAGGGCCCCCCACCCTCTCACTCTGTTTTCCTGTAATGGGAGCTTCCTTCTCCCATTTGATCTTCACATTTTCCAATCCCTCCATGGCTCTCTGCAGTACATATAAACATGGCCAGCCCTAGAGAGCAGAGATGGAGTTTCCAGACCTTGACAACCTGGTGTCTGGTCCTGTCCTTGCACACAGAGGCCTGTACTCACAACCTGTTCCCCTGGGAATGATGAGGCTCATTATTTGCAATCACGACATAAAAATGCACCTGAAATTCAGGAGAATTTCAGAAGAAGCAAAGGCTCATTTCCAGTAGTCCAAACCCCATTCTTTTATTTGGATTTTCACAGGTCAGTTTTCCTTAAGGGCAATGGGGCCATGACAACATTCTCTAGACCAGAAGAGCAAGTTGTGAATTTATTTCCCTGGATGCTATACTGGTTACAGTGAAAACCTCCCAACCCTCCTCAGTGATAAAATGGATAGAATTCCTGGAAGAAATCCTAGGAATAAGATAGTCCTCTGGACCCCAGAAGGCAGTGTGTTTGCCCACCAGGGTGCCCACCTTGTGTTTGTGTGCTTGTGAACAAAGCACATCCTGATTTGCAAAAGTTTTTACAAACAACCCAAAATCATTTATGCAAAAAAACGAAATGCATACTGTCCCCATCTCGTGACGTTGAAAGGGCGAGGACACTGTTAGAAACAGTTTACATCCTGTGTCGTGACAAGCAGAAGGATGCTAACACAGGACAGTGTCCCGATCAACGCTTTCTCTGGGAGCTACTTTTTCCTCCAGCTACCCTGTCCACACGCCAGTGCCGTTGGCAGAATCATGAAGAAGAGTAATTCTCCTGGAAGGTGAGGACCCGATCAGTCTATGTGAAGAAGAACAGAAATGTCTTTCCTTTTCAAACTATGAAAATGATCTCGACCCTCCAAGCAAGTTAGTTGAATTGAAAGTATTAGCAGCCTGTGGTGAGCCAAAAAGGCATTGTGGACCCATAGCAGATCTAGCCATACTGGAGTACTCTGAGTCCTTCCACAACGAGATCTACTGCTGCAGCTGAGTTTTCCTGAAACACTGAATGTGGATGGCTAATGTTTTTTGAAAACACACGAGGTTTTTACATAATTTAACTCTTAAAATAGACTTAAACAGCAACTGCACAAATTACTCTTCTTGGAAAAATCTAGTTATGACTAGTAAGAAATGTGATCCTCGTAGAAGGTTACCTTAATCAAAACTGATACGCCATTTTATAGCTGAAGGGTTTCTGTGTTTTCATCATTGACTGTATGTGTTGTTTTTGTTATGATGAGCAAGAATAAGCAGTTACCTGGTCATCGAGGTACATGGCTAAATTGGGGGGCACCTGAGTTCTGCTGTCCATTGGGTGGTCACCTCTTGGTTTCAGCTCAGGTCATGATCTCCAGGTTGTAAGATCGAGCCCAGAATCTGGCTCAGCACGATGTCTGCTAGAGATTCTCTCTCCCTGTCCCCCTGCCCCTCCCACCCTGCTCTCTCTTTCTCTCTCTCAAATAAATAAATAAATATTTTTTTAAACAAAGGTATATGGCAAGATTTTTTAAACTTGTTATTGATGAAAGAATATAATTATCATAATGAAACAATAAGCAAAAATGCCACTTGTGTATACCTGTAGGGAGAACTCTGAGCTAACCCTCGATCCAGGCTAGTGCCAGACCCAGACCCCTGGACCCAAGGAAAAAGCCAAGCTCGACCCATTCTCTGTATTTCAGGGACCTTATTCCCAGGGTCAGTGAACCTGTTCATCAACCAGGCATTATTTCAGGTCCTGGGAACTTGGAAATAGCTAAGACACAGTCCCTGCCTTCATTCAGCTTTAGGTGGAATGGAGGATAGAAATAAGGAAACATGGTGTGTGGGAAAACTATTCTGAGGGAAACCACAGGTGCTGGAAGCTCAAAGGAGCAGCACCTCACTCAGGCTTACAGGGTCCAAGAAGCCTCCTAGAAGGAAGGACAGTCTAAGCTGAGAACCCAAGGATGAGCTGAGCTTATCCAGGCAGGGAGAGAGCAAGAGAGAGGAATCCCAAGAGGAAAGAACAGCATGAGCAAAGGCCTGGAGAGAGGGCTCACTTAAGGAACCAGAAGTTAGCACATGGACCCTTTGTAAATTCAGACCCCTTGCTCTGGGTCTCTGGGTAACAAATCAGTTAAATAAACCCTACTAAAACTCTTTGAAAGAGCCATCCAGAAAATAGTGATAGGCATTTCTGAACAGTTGATGAAAGTCCTTGGGTTGTAAATCAATATATTTTCATGGAAGCAGATCTGGTAGCTTCCAGAGCTTCTCTGTGTTTCTAACCGGAAGTGGTTGCCGCAATCTGTGGCTTCCACCAGGACAGGAGGTGAGCTGCGGGGAAGGAAGCAAAGGGAGCAGGAAGGAGCTGAGCAGACAGGCAGTGCAGGGAATCAAGGGTCTGCTGCCCCGAGATGGGCAAACCCACCCATGCTACACATCAGAACAGCGGACAATCAAATTGA
Source organism: Mustela lutreola (assembly GCF_030435805.1). Lineage (NCBI taxonomy): Eukaryota > Metazoa > Chordata > Mammalia > Carnivora > Mustelidae > Mustela > Mustela lutreola. The sequence goes on from NC_081302.1 coordinate 77,997,038, forward strand.
GGGCATGGAATCTTCCTAACCTTGTTATCACAAACCCTTTCTAGCCATTACATTCAATTACATGAAAGAGGCTGGAAGGTTAATACAAACCCTGAACGTTGCTGAATAGTTAACAAAATCACAATACAGGAATTCAATGACCACAATCAATTATTAATGTAAAATCTGATTTAGTACTGGAGAATAGTGTCACCATGTTCCTACCTCTCTAAGTGATGAACTGCTCTTTCCATTCAACAAATATCTGAGTGCCTACTACGTGCCGCATGGGAGATGCGGAACCCTGGGAATATAAAGATAAAAAGATATACTCCTCGACCTCGGTGGATAAGAAGGAAATCCCTACAAAAAGCTTGGGGAGAAAATAGTACCATTTAGCCATGTTTTCTGTGGTCTTCCTTACTGAATGCTTGTTTCTTTTGTGTTCCCTTTTTTTGGTCGTTTTTCTAGAAATCCTCCCTCATTGTCATAGAATTTTATGGCCTGACAGGTCCTTAGAGATCATATAGCTTTTTTTTGTTTCCAGACCAGAGGATCCAAAGTTTCCTTGGCAATGCCTCATGGGTCGCCTGTTGATAAATGACTCATAGTTCTATGTGTATTCATTCATTCATTTGACAAAGTTTGGAAGACCTGCTTCTTCTAGCATCAGCACAAGGCATTGAAGATGTAGCAGTGAGCAAAATAACAGAGGTCTGAATGTTCACAGAGGTCCCCATAGTATGTGGCATTTAGAGTCCATGCGGAAGGACATTAATGAAACCATATCACCAATGTAGACTTAGGGCTGTGACACATGTATGAAGCAAGGGTACATCTCACATGAGTGTTGGATAAATCTGGGATCCGACCCAGTCCAGGAGGTTCAGAAAAGGTTGCCCAGGGAAGCAGGGTGGGACCAAAGGCCTGAAAGAGGGGTGTGCATTAGATAGGAGGGATGATGTGTGCTAATGTCTCAAGGTGGGAGGAATTGTGGTGTTTTCAAGAGGAAGGAAGAAAGCTATGGATGGAGTCCCAAGAATGAGGTGGGTTGTGAAGCAAAATGAAGCAGGTAGGTAGGGGCCAGTAAGCCCCTTTAAGCATTAGGGGTTTCATGCCCAGAAGCATGGGAAGCCGTGGAAAAGGACAGTAGATTGGAGCACAGGGTTGATGAGAGGATCACATTTGAACCTGAAAAGTTCCCTCTGGCCACAGTGTGGAGAATGTATTGAGGGCACTGCATATGGAGCCAGGCTTGGCAAGGGAGCTATTGGAGTGGTTCAGGCAAGACACGACGCTGTGTGGACCCAGGAGCTGGTGGTAGAGAAGTAGGTATAGCAGGTATGAATTGCCTTGTGACTCCCAAGGGGCAGGAAATGCTCCATTTCTTTTTTTAGAAATCAAACCATAGCTGGCTCCAAGTGACCACTCACCGATTGAGAGTGAGTGACAACGTGGAGCCAGATTTTATTTCATTGTCATGGGTCCCCATGTGATGCCATGGAGGGCCACCCATCTCTGGGGTCACTCTAGTATTCACACATAAAAAAATTAAGCAGGGATGTCAGAATTCTTGCATGCCTTGCAGTCTGTTTCCATCTAGAGAAGGCTAAGCTGTGTCTATCACTTGATTCTAAAAGGAATTTGGATCTGCATGACCCAAAATGCCAGCCATCTGTCCTTGTCTAAAAGTCAAAAACATAATAAGAGAGAGGCACGGACACTTGAAAATATTTGTTCCAACCTATTTGAACACACACACACACACACACACACACACACACGCACACACGCAAAATAGCAAAATAGATTGCTTGTAAATTATAGCTCTTTTGGCTTCTGGCTTTTCAGTTGCTATAAAAGTTTCCAATCGTTGCAAGAGGAAGGCATTCTCTACGGTTTAAAATAAACCCGAACAACCTACCTGCAAATCCACATGCGGTCTCTTTTCTATAGCAAAGCCGCCAGTCAGTTCACGGTGGCCTGTGCTTTGTGTCTTACCAGCGTAGGCCATTTGGAAGTGGACCGCTCTGCTAGTGGGATCAGCGCCCCCCACCCCCAACCCCAGCTTGGCCATGCAGACAAACTCTCGCTATGGTTCCCAGGATGAAGGTGCCAGGCATCTCTGCGGCCTCCGCCAACAGAGGTCCTGCACCCCAGGTGCTGCTGGAAGCACAGGGCAGGGCTCTACTCCTCACCCAAACTGTACAAACCTGTCTCCTCGGCTAAACACGTTCGCCCTTTCCCCTCCCACCTCCTGCTCTTCTCGGCTACATAATTCTTATTAGCCTTGGTAGTTCATATAAAGAGTTGTGCCGTTTGGGGTTAGGGGTGATTTGGGGGGCCACCTACCCCCACTTCCTAGGGGAAGGTGACAGCTTAGATCAGAAAAAAGCTGTCCAGGTCAAGTGCCCAGAGCCCCTGGGCAGAGGAGCCCACAACTCTGAAACCCAAAGGTCCAAGGGAAGAGGAAAGATACCTTTTTCCATTACTAGGGAATGGAAACTGCATTCCCACTGCAGAAAAAAAAAAAAAAGAAAGAAAGAAAACAAAAAACCAGAAACCGAGGTGCTAATTAATTTATCAGTGAGTCACGCTGTGTCTGGTACTGCTTGGCTCCATCCACTGCCGTCTCCCTTCCCTTGAGGAGGATACGCTTCCATGGTCACCAAGTCCACAGCCTAGGTTGGGAAGACTCGGGTTCCTGCTGTTGCCACAGCTCTAGGCATGGTTCTTTGCCTAGAGGCCTTTGCACCACCTGACCACTCTTCAGGGGAGTTGAGCCGGTTGGACAGAGGATGCATACCTGAGGGTTCCTGCGTGTGACCATGTGGGTATGCTTTGGTCGGGACCCCTGGCCCAGGGGGGAAATAGGCACTGTGATCCAGGCCACACTCAGCTGCAAAAAGCCATTCCACCAGCCGGGGTACAAGAACCCCTTTTTTGAATCCACCCACTCAGAGACAGTCTTTTCTATAATCATTTTCCCTGACAGGGCATCTGCTTCTAGTTTACAGAAAGGCACTGCTGGCGGGAGCAGGGGCTCTGGGCACTTGACCTGGACTCCTGCTCAGAGGTGAGACTGATCCCCCAAAACTCTGTCCCAAGCCAATTCTGTATACTGGATGAGGGGTACCCCAGCTGGGGTAGGATCTATAAGGTAGGATCTTAAAAGATATAGAGGGGCTGAGAGGGCAATGCAGGGACAGAGCACAGAGATATGGGAGTACGTGAGAGCTGTGAGGAGGAGTGGAGCTGGTTAGTGGCAGTGACAGCATGGCCGGGTCACGGTGGAGATGAGGCCTGGGTAGGGAGCCATGAGTGCCTGTTCCCTGAAGCCAACTACTAGGGTGCCCATATACCCCAGACCTGAGAGGAGTGACCACCAGGCTCCTGTCAGGTGCTGAGCAGCACCTGCCAACTCCTGGCCACTGCATGGCCCTGATATTTCCTTTAACCTGTCTTTTACCCTAATAAGGGAACATATCACTTGGGGGCAGCCTAAGGGTTTTCTTAGTCCCGGCAACCTAAAGGAGCACAGTCACCAGCACAAAGTGTGGGAGTGAACAGACAACACAGAAGCCCAAGGAGGGTAGGAAACACCCCCTCCATAACACATTGGAGACCTAGGCCACACCTGCTGCAGTATGAACTTGCCTCTGCTAGCCAGTTTAGGTCCTGAACTCCCATGCAGAGCTTCTCAACTAGGACTTTCTGTCTCACCTCCACTCACAGCCTGTCCTACTACCCATGTCATTGCTCTGCACCGGGAGAGCAGATAACAAAAAGTAGGGCTGTGGATTTATCAAGCTTCTATTCTTTTTTTTTTTTTTTTTGGATTCCATTTATTTGAGAGAAAGCAAGCACAAGCAAAGGCAGAGGAAGGCAGAGAGTGAAGCAGGCTCCCCACTGAGCAGGGAGCCCAATGCAGGGATCTATCTCAGGATCCTGGGATCATGACCTGAGCTGAAGGCAGTTGCCTAACCGACTGAGCCACCCAGCACTCTGCCTAACCGACTGAGCCACCCAGCACTCTGTACTTCCTTCATTGCACTTCTCACTTGCAATCCTTGTTTGCTCGTTTGCTTTATGCTTGGCCCCTCCACCACGTAATGAGCTTCTGGAGGACAGGGACCCTCTACGTGGTGTCCTTCATGTCCAACATCCTCTCGTATCTACTTAATGAATCAAATTGAACGTGCCATGGTATGTACCTAAGGAACCTGTTTTCTACAGAATAACCACCTTGGTGGGTGCTTTTCCCTCAACATTTGGGAACAAGGCTTTTAGAATCATCCTCAGAAAATTAGTTTAAAGAGGCTTCATAAGAAAAAGAAGACTTCATGTTTTAGGCAACCAACAGTAAATGAAAAGCCGAACCGTCCTAATATACCCCAAATCAGCGAAAATCCAGCTGTTTAGAGAAATGCTTTTAAGTGGCTGACTCTTGCATTTTTTTTTTTCATCTTTTATTTTTTTTTATTTTTTTTTTTTTAATTTTTATTTTTTATAAACATATATTTTTATCCCCAGGGGTACAGGTCTGTGAATCACCAGGTTTACACACTTCACAGCACACACCAAATCACATACCCTCCCCAATGTCCATAATCCCACCCCCTTCTCCCAAACCCCCTCCCCACGGCAACCCTCAGTTTGTTTTGTGAGATTAAGAGTCACTTATGGTTTGTCTCCCTCCCAATCCCATCCTGTTTCATTTATTCTTCTACCCACTTAAGCCTCCATGTTGCATCACCACTTCCTCATATCAGGGAGATCATATGATAGTTGTCTTTCTCTGCTTGACTTATTTCGCTAAGCATGATACGCTCTAGTTCCATCCATGTTGTTGCAAATGGCAAGATTTCATTTCTTTTGATGGCTGCATAGTATTCCATTGTGTATATATACCACATCTTCTTGATCCATTCATCTGTTGATGGACATCTAGGTTCTTTCCATAGTTTGGCTATTGTGGACATTGCTGCTATAAACATTCGGGTGCATGTGTCCCTTTGGATCACTACATTTGTATCTTTAGGGTAAATACCCAATAGTGCAATTGCTGGGTCATAGGGCAGTTCTATTTTCAACATTTTGAGGAACCTCCATGCTGTTTTCCAGAGTGGCTGCACCAGCTTGCATTCCCACCAACAGTGTAGGAGGGTTCCCCTTTCTCCGCATCCTCGCCAGCATCTGTCATTTCCTGACTTGTTGATTTTAGCCATTCTGACTGGTGTGAGGTGATATCTCATTGTGGTTCTGATTTGTATTTCCCTGATGCCGAGTGATATGGAGCACTTTTTCATGTGTCTGTTGGCCATCTGGATGTCTTCTTTGCAGAAATGTCTGTTCATGTCCTCTGCCCATTTCTTGATTGGATTATTTGTTCTTTGGGTGTTGAGTTTGCTAAGTTCTTTATAGATTCTGGACACTAGTCCTTTATCTGATATGTCGTTTGCAAATATCTTCTCCCATTCTGTCAGTTGTCTTTTGATTTTGTTAACTGTTTCCTTTGCTGTGCAAAAGCTTTTGATCTTGATGAAATCCCAATAGTTCATTTTTTCCCTTGCTTCCCTTGCCTTTTGCGTTGTTCCTAGGAAGATGTTGCTGCGGTAGAGGTCGAAGAGGTTGCTGCCTGTGTTCTCCTCAAGGATTTTGATGGATTCCTTTCGCACATTGAGGTCCTTCATCCATTTTGAGTCTATTTTTGTGTGTGGTGTAAGGAAATGGTCCAATTTCATTTTTCTGCATGTGGCTGTCCAATTTTCCCAGCACCATTTATTGAAAAGGCTGTCTTTTTTCCATTGGACATTCTTTCCTGCTTTGTCGAAGATTAGATGACCATAGATTTGAGGGTCTATTTCTGGGCTCTCTATTCTGTTCCATTGATCTATATGTCTGTTTTTGTGCCAGTACCATGCTGTCTTGATGATGACAGCTTTGTAATAGAGCCTGAAGTCCGGAATTGTGATGCCACCAACGTTGGCTTTCTTTTTCAATATCCCTTTGGCTATTCGAGGTCTTTTCTGGTTCCATATAAATTTTAGAATTATTTGTTCCATTTCTTTGAAAAAGATGGATGGTACTTTGATAGGAATTGCATTAAATGTGTAGATTGCTTTAGGTAGCATAGACATTTTCACAATATTTATTCTTCCAATCCAGGAGCATGGAACATTTTTCCATTTCTTTGTGTCTTCCTCAATTTCTTTCATGAGTACTTTATAGTTTTCTGAGTATAGATTCTGTGTCTCTTTGGTTAGGTTTATTCCTAGGTATCTTATGGTTTTGGATGCAATTGTAAATGGGATTGACTCCTTAATATCTCTTTCTTCTGTCTTGCTGTTGGTGTAGAGAAATGCAACTGATTTCTGTGCATTGATTTTATATCCTGACACTTTACTGAATTCCTGTATAAGTTCTAGCAGTTTTGGAGTGGAGTCTTTTGGGTTTTCCACATATAGTATCATATCATCTGCGAAGAGTGATAATTTGACTTCTTCTTTGCCGATTTGGATGCCTTTAATTTCCTTTTGTTGTCTGATTGCTGAGGCTAGGACCTCTAGTACGATGTTGAATAGCAGTGGTGATAATGGACATCCCTGCCGTGTTCCTGACCTTAGCGGAAAAGCTTTCAGTTTTTCTCCATTGAGAATGATATTTGCGGTGGGTTTTTCATAGATGGCTTTGATGATATTGAGGTATGTGCCCTCTATCCCTACACTTTGAAGAGTTTTGATCAGGAAGGGATGTTGTACTTTGTCAAATGCTTTTTCAGCATCTATTGAGAGTATCATATGGTTCTTGTTCTTTCTTTTATTGATGTGTTGTATCACATTGACTGATTTGCGGATGTTGAACCAACCTTGCAGCCCTGGAATAAATCCCACTTGGTCGTGGTGTATAATCCTTTTAATGTACTGTTGAATCCTATTGGCTAGTATTTTGTTGAGTATTTTCGCATCTGTGTTCATCAAGGATATCGGTCTATAGCTCTCTTTTTTGGTGGGATCCTTGTCTGGTTTTGGGATCAAGGTGATGCTGGCCTCATAAAATGAGTTTGGAAGTTTTCCTTCCATTTCTATTTTTTGGAACAGTTTCAGGAGAATAGGAATTAGTTCTTCTTTAAATGTTTGGTAGAATTCCCCTGGGAAGCCGTCTGGCCCTGGGCTTTTGTTTGTTTGGAGATTTTTAATGACTGTTTCAATCTCCTTACTGGTTATGGGTCTGTTCAGGCTTTCTATTTCTTCCTGGTTCAGTTGTGGTAGTTTATATGTTTCTAGGAATGCAACCATTTCTTCCAGATTGTCAAATTTATTGCCGTAGAGTTGCTCATAGTATGTTCTTATAATAGTTTGTATTTCTTTGGTGTTAGTTGTGATCTCTCCTCTTTCATTCATGATTTTATTTATTTGGGTCCTTTCTCTTTTCTTTTTGATAAGTCGGGCCAGGGGTTTATCAATTTTATTAATTCTTTCAAAGAACCAGCTCCTAGTTTCGTTGATTTGTTCTATTGTTTTTTTGGTTTCTATTTCATTGATTTCTGCTCTGATCTTTATGATTTCTCTTCTCCTGCTGGGCTTAGGGTTTCTTTCTTGTTCTTTCTCCAGCTCCTTTAGGTGTAGGGTTAGGTTGTGTACCTGAGACCTTTCTTGTTTCTTGAGAAAGGCTTGTACCGCTATATATTTTCCTCTCAGGACTGCCTTTGTTGTGTCCCACAGATTTTGAACCGTTGTATTTTCATTATCATTTGTTTCCATGATTTTTTTCAATTCTTCTTTAATTTCCCGGTTGACCCATTCATTCTTTAGAAGGATACTGTTTAGTCTCCATGTATTTGGGTTCTTTCCAAACTTCCTTTTGTGGTTGAGTTCTAGCTTTAGAGCATTGTGGTCTGAAAATATGCAGGGAATGATCCCAATCTTTTGATACCGGTTGAGTCCTGATTTAGGACCGAGGATGTGATCTATTCTGGAGAATGTTCCATGTGCACTAGAGAAGAATGTGTATTCTGTTGCTTTGGGATGAAATATTCTGAATATATCTGTGATGTCCATCTGGTCCAGTGTGTCATTTAAGGCCTTTATTTCCTTGCTGATCTTTTGCTTGGATGACCTGTCCATTTCAGTGAGGGGAGTGTTAAAGTCCCCTACTATTATTGTATTATTGTTGATGTGTTTCTTTGATTTTGTTATTAATTGGTTTATATAGTTGGCTGCTCCCACATTGGGGGCATAGATATTTAAAATTGTTAGATCTTCTTGTTGGACAGACCCTTTGAGTATGATATAGTGTCCTTCCTCATCTATTATTATAGTCTTTGGCTTAAAATCTAATTGATCTGATATAAGGATTGCCACTCCTGCTTTCTTCTGATGTCCATTAGCATGGTAAATTCTTTTCCACCCCCTCACTTTAAATCTGGAGGTGTCTTCAGGCTTAAAATGTGTTTCTTGGAGGCAACATATAGATGGGTTTTGTTTTTTTATCCATTCTGATACCCTGTGTCTTTTGACAGGGGCATTTAGCCCATTCACATTCAGGGTAACTATTGAGAGATATGAATTTAGTGCCATTGTATTGCCTGTAAGGTGACTGTTACTGTATATGGTCTCTGTTCCTTTCTGATCTACCACTTGTAGGCTCTCTCTTTGCTTAGAGGACCCCTTTCAATATTTCCTGTAGAGCTGGTTTGGTATTTGCAAATTCTTTCAGTTGTTGTTTGTCCTGGAAGCTTTTAATCTCTCCTTCAATTTTCAATGATAGCCTAGCTGGATATAGTATTCTTGGCTGCATGTTTTTCTCGTTTAGTGCTCTGAAAATATCATGCCAGCTCTTTCTGGCCTGCCAGGTCTCTGTGGATAAGTCAGCTGCCAATCTAATATTTTTACCATTGTATGTTACAGACTTCTTTTCCCGGGCTGCTTTCAGGATTTTCTGTTTGTCACTGAGACTTGTAAATTTTACTATTAGGTGACGGGGTGTGGGCCTATTCTTATTGATTTTGAGGGGCATTCTCTGAACCTCCTGAATTTTGATGCTCGTTCCCTTTGCCATATTGGGGAAATTCTCCCCAATAATTCTCTCCAGTATACCTTCTGCTCCCCTCTCACTTTCTTCTTCTTCTGGAATCCCAATTATTCTAATGTTGTTTCGTCTTATGGTGTCACTTATCTCTCGAATTCTCCCCTCGTGGTCCAGTAGCTGTTTGTCCCTCTTTTGCTCAGCTTCTTTATTCTCTGTCATTTGGTCTTCTATATCACTAATTCTTTCTTCTGCCTCATTTATCCTAGCAGTTAGAGCCTCCATTTTTGATTGCACCTCATTAATAGCTTTTTTGATTTCACCTTGGTTAGATTTTAGTTCTTTTATTTCTCCAGAAAGGGCTTTTATATCTCTCGAGAGGGTTTCTCTAATATCTTCCATGCCTTTTTCGAGCCCGGCTAGAACCTTGAGAATTGTCATTCTGAACTCTAGATCTGACATATTACCGATGTCTGTATTGATTAGGTCCCTAGCCTTCGGTATTGCCTCTTGTTCTTTTTTTTGTGTTGAATTTTTACGTCTTGTCATTTTGTCCAGATAAGAGTAAATGAAGGGGCAAGTAAAATACTAAAAGGGTGGCAACAACCCCAGGAAAATATGCTTTAACCAAATTAGAAGAGATCCAAAATCGTGAGTGGGGAGAAAGGGGATAAAAAGAGGTTCAAAAAGGAAGAAAGAAAAAAAAACAAAAAGAAAAGAAAAAGAAAAAAAAAAAAGAAAAGAAAAGAATTTTTAAAAAAAGAAAACACCTAAGAAAAATGTAAAAAATATATATATATATATTAGATAAACTAGTAAAAAATCGTTAAAAAAGAAAAAGGTAACAGTTAAAAAAAAATTTTACCCAAAGGCGAGAAAAAAAAAAAATGAAAAAGAAAAAATTAAATTAACTGCAAGACTAAAAAAAATCACAGGAAAAAAGCCATGAGTTCCGTGCTTGGCTTTCTCCTCCTCTGGAATTCTGCTGCTCTCCTTGGTATTGAAACCGCACTCCTTGGTAGGTGAACTTGGTCTCGGCTGGATTTCTTGTTGATCTTCTGGGGGAGGGGCCTGTTGTAGTGATTCTCAAGTGTCTTTGCCCCAGGCGGAATTACACCGCCCTTACCGGGGGCCGGGGTGAGTAATCCGCTCGGGTTTGCTTTCAGGAGCTTTTGTTCCCTGAGCGCTTTCCGTAGAGTTCCGGAGGACGGGAATACAAATGGCGGCCTCCTGGTCTCCGGCCCGGAGGAGCCAAGAGCCCAGGGCCCCACTCCTCAGTGCGCCCTCAGAGAACAGCGCCCAGTTACTCCCGTCTGCCTGACCTCCGGCCGCGCTCCGAGCTCACCGAGCCTGCGACCGGTTCAAGGTAACACGGAGCTGCGAGCTTACTGTCAGCTCTGTCTCTGTAGCCGGCTTTCCCGTTCCAATACCCGCAAGCTCTGCGACACTCAGACACCCCCGATCCTTCTGTGACCCTGCGGGACCTGAGGCCACGCTGACCCCGCGTGGGCTTCGCCCCGGTTTAGCCTCTGGAGCGATGTCCCTCAGCGGAACAGACTTTTAAAAGTCCTGATTTTGTGCGCGGTTGCTCCGCCGCTTACCGGGAGCCGGCCCCTCCCCCCGGGGTCTATCTTCCCGTCGCTTTGGATTCACTTCTCCGCCGGTCCTACCTTTCAGAAAGTGGTTGTTTTTCTGTTTCCAGAATTGCTGTTCTTCTTCTCTTCGATCTGCCGATGGATTTTCAGGTGTTTGCAATCTTTAGATAAGCTATCTAGCTGATCTCCGGCTAGCTGAAGCAGTCTCAGCTTGCTACTTCTCCGCCATCTTGACTCCTCCTGACTCTTGCATTTTTAATTCCCAAGATTTCTACTTTTCTGGCCTCTACATATGCAAATTTGGGAAAGCCAGAGCGCTGACCCTGTTAAGAGCTGAAGTTTCCCGCGCATCTGTCCTAATGCAAGAAAGTTGTATTTCCAGATCTGCTCACACATTTTCTTTCTGATGGAAAAAAACCCCACTGGCGATACTTAAAATCCATATGATGGTTTTGGTCTCACATTTATTGTCAATACTCAGACCTTCATTCTGGAACTGAGTTATTCATACTTGATGTGGATGTGCTTGGACAACAGAGAGAATTTATCAGTTTTGGGGTTTCTGAGTCCTGTCATCTTCCCCCAAGTCATGTGGGTAACTCTCTGACAGGGACTTGGGCCCAGTTGTGGGAATATGTAAATTGCACCATGGGACCCTAATCACTGTCAACTCAAGAGCCCCCAGGCTGACTCACAGCTCCAACCTCCTTGCCAGCTGGCCACTTCAGCCCAGGTTTTCTATGTGTTCCCTGCACTCAACAGGATACTTAGCTTCCCCAAGGAATTAATTAAATGGGCTTCGGGTCAGAATAAAACACCTTGATGTTGCACTGAAGGCTTTGAAATCCTCTGGGGCAATGGGAGATTTTCCCAGCAGCAGTTTTACTGAGTGTTATAAGGCACAGCAAGTCCTTTCCAGGTCATGGCACCATTTCCCAGGACTCCACACATAGTGAGGCCAAGGTCACAGGGCTGGCAGAGCAAGGCAGGGGGTGCGGGCTGGGCATAGAGAACCAGTGAGCCTGTGCGCCCATCCTGCAGCTTTGCCCCTAGTGGGAGCTGCACCTGCAGAGCTCCGCACCTTGGTGGTCAGAGTTGACCCCACCACCACGGGACACATAAGCAGGGCAGAGAACACCGGCCTGGAAACCAGATGCTCTGGGATCTCTTCCCCATACTGCTGACCTTAGGAAGGCGGGACTGGGGACCTGGGCTATCTCAACATTCCTCGTTCTTCATGTCCACGTGACCCCAAAGCTACCCAGGGCCATGCTTATCCTAAGAGCCCCCCTGGGGTCTGCTTTGGGTCCTGGTTCCTGACCCAACCTGCTGGCACCCATGCTCTGGCAACACTGAGGTGGGAGGCCTGGCTGGGGTGGGGGGTGGACAGCACAGCACACGTGACAGAGACTAAGGAATGTGCAGCCGGGGGTAACAATCCTGAAACTTCTCTGGTGACATTCACGCCCAGCCCTGTCTTGAGACTCACGCCCTACTTCCTTCCCTCAGCCCTGCTTCCTGCTCCATCACGCTAGACTTTTCATAGTTTTGGTTTTATGGGGTTTTTTTGTTTCTTGTTTTTTGTTTGTTTTTTTTTAGACTTTGCATAGTTTTTAAGCAAGTTGTGCTTCCACGCCCGTGGTTCATTTTCCACCGGCCAGTGTGAATACTTTTCTTGAGAAATACAATTCTTTGCTGCACAAATCTGCTAGATGAGATTAATTGTAATTTGGATTTTTTTTTTTAAAGTCCTCACAGATTTTTAAACCTTATATCTTCGCCAACAGTGGCAAACGTATGACCAGAAACGGGGTTCCATCTGTAGGGAAATGGGCACCAGACATCGAGCCAACCGCTTTACTCTAGCCATTTTATTACTCTAGCGAGTGGGTATCTACATCCCCACTTACAGATGAGAAACCTCTGGCTTCAAAGACAAGCCACTTGCCCCCAGTCACACGAAATAGCAGTGACCATCAATAGCAAAGACAAGAATACCATGGTTTTGTCTGGAGGAATTTGTGCTAAGATGTATCCATATGTTTAAAATATTTCTTTATCATTATAAACGTGGGGACTAGAGCCTAGGAGCTACAAGGAACCATCCCCCTAAGAGACGACAAAGCCTGGAAAAGACACAGCAGTGGACACACTGCTGGGCTCACAGAGCAACAACTAGCTGGGTAGGGGATTCTGCGGCAGGGGCGGGGGGGTGGGGAGGTTGGGGGTATGGCTCGTCTGTAGGGAATTGCTGGTAACAGCAATGTTATGGAGAAATGGAGCCAGACAAAGGTCAGGAAAGAGACCACCACCCCCCCCCGCACCCCCCTCCCGCAATGAGCCTGTCCTTCCCACAAGAGCTGAAAACAATGAGTGATGCTCCCTGTCTTCTGGCAGAAGACAAAGCAAGTGCTCTGCAGGAGAGAGTCCGCACTCCCCGTCCGGGTTGTAAGCCCACAGTATCCACACAGATTAAGATCAAGCAGTGGCCTCATGGTCCGAGGTAACCAAATCCAAGAGAGCAAGGCACTGTGAGTCAGAGTGAGTAGAAACAAGGGACAGCAGATATAGACGGCCAGGGGCAGTGGCCATTGGAGTTGTCAGAGAAGACAGACTTGCTACGGATCGGTGATACAAGAAATAAAAAAATTCAGCCATGAAGATTATCAGCAAGACATGATTAGGAAGAGTAAGGTGAAATTTTAAAAATCAAAATTCTAGAAATGAGAAAAATACCATAAGAGTTCCAATAAAAACGTAACGGAAGGGTCAAATAGGGGATTAGACAGTTGGAGGAAGAACCATAAATGAAGGTTTGTACCTGATTACCTGGAACGAAAGGATGTCGAAGATATTAAAGAGGTGATAAGAGAGAGGGATGAGACACCGCATCAGAATTACAGCCAGAGAGGAGAGAGAGAATTTTCCAGGATTGAGGAAAAAAAGTGAATCATTGATCTAGCACACTGTGTCCCAGCCAGGAAAGACCATTAGATGGACAGATTTCAGCCGGCACGACCAGCAACCTCTGCTCCCTTACTGTTTGGGCCCAGCCTGCAGCCCAGGGAACCAGAAGGTGAGGAAAGAAGAGGAATCTGGGTCTGGTTTTTCACTTCAGCCCCTCCCCCACCCTCTGCCTCCATGTTTGGTACAGGAAGGAGCAGGGGCACAGGGACAGAGGCAAAGAGCCCTCCCTGTAGGCCTTCTGTTTTATTTAATTTAATTTTCTAAAAGATTTTATTTATTTATTTGACACACAGAGAGAAAGAACACAAGTAGGCAATGCCGCAGGGAGAGGGAGAAGCAGGCTCCCCACTGAGCAGAGAGCCTGATGCGGGGCTCGATCCCAGGACCCTGAGATCATGACCCTGAGTCAAAGGCAGATGCTTCACTGACTGAGCTACCCAGGTGCCCTGGGCCTTCTGTTTTAAAAGACTTTCAATTCCTTGCTTTCCCTTTAGTGAGCTGTACCCCAGGGCTGGTCTGTTTCGACCAATCTTCTAGTCCTGCACTTCTTCTTCTTCTTTTTTTTTCTTAAAGATTTTGTGTATTTATTTGACAGAGATCATAAGTAGGCAGAAAGGCAGGCAGAGAGAGAGGGGGAAGCAGGCTCCCTGCTGAGCAGAAAGCCCGATGTGGGGCTCGATCTCAGAACCCTGGGATCATGGCCTGAGATAAAGGCAGAGGCTTTAACCCACTGAGCCACCCAGCCACCCATAGTCTTGCATTTCTGATAACACCTACAGCTAAAAACCTCTCCTGGGCAGGATCCTTTAGGATGACATGTGCCCCATTTCCCTCTGTGGGAACGTTCCTTGCCCTGCCATCTGTCCTTGGTGGCCAGCTCCCATGGGTGCCTTCTCTCCCCTCTCTTGGCTGGTTACGTCTCCCTGCTCAGGTGTACCCCACACGTCCAGGGACACCTGACACACTCTCTCCAGAACTGTCTGCTCTGGTAGCAGCATGGGCCAGGCCTGAGTGTTGTCTCCCCAGCTCAATGAGCATTTGGCAACAAAGTGAGCTGCTGAGAGCTAACCTCAGTCTCTGTGAAGCCTTCTGTGGAGGCTCCCTCAACCTCCCTGTGGCCTGAGGTAGCAGGGAAGGCGGGCAGAGGAAGCGCTCTCTCCACTCGGCTCTGTCGTGGAGCAGAGCCCCCACCGTACTCTGTGTCCAGGAGTTCCTTCCGAAGACTTCTTCTCAGGGAAACTCCAGCCTCCTCATCAAGCCTGCAGTTGGCAGTTGTTGGATTGACCTGGTCCTATTTTAACTGCATCGACGAGTCTAGAACTTTCCTTTAGAACCGAGAGCTCTCGGCATTCCTTTCCCTCAGCTAGAAACTTGAGCATGGGTCCTGCGACAAGCGATGCGCTGGTTTGTCATCTGAAATTGATGTAGACAGCAGAAAACTGTGCTGAAGCCCGATGACTATGTGTGTGGGGCCTCTGTTCGGCGATGCTCTAAGTTGGCTTCAGGTGTTTGCCGGGGGTCATAAACAGCAACCAGCAGGTGCGTGCGTACTCGCTGCTTATCTTTTGCTATGTTGGGCTTCGTCATTTTTTGTCTCACCGGAAGTCAGAAAGTCATTGGTCTTCCCTTCTCTCTCCCACCCTCCACCTCCTCACCCTCTACTTTGTTTTCATCCGGACAGGAAGGACTCACCTGGCCTCCAGCCGTCAGCTCCATGTACGTGTGTGCACGCTCACACCCAGGCCTGCGCCCTACGCTGCAAACTGCACCTGTGCAGCGGGGCGGAGGGAACCCCAGTTTGTCCCTGCAGGGCCACACACTGACGGACCCCGGGGCTCAGCTCCGTTTCCTTTGTCATTCCCTTTGTCCCACACTTCGGCTCGGTTCTCTGTGCCACAGGAAAATAACACGCCTCTGAACCCTTTCCATCCAGAAAACAAGCAAAGGAGTGCATCTAATTATCACTAGGTTGTTTCATTTCCCAAGGAGAGAACCATGCAGATAAAATAACATGCTGAAAGCAATCTGAGGTCCTCCTTTCCGGTCATTTTCGGTAGCTATGTTTTTCTCTGCCTCTTGGGTATGCTGAACAGATCCACAGCCTCTCACTCAAAACCTTCAAGGCCGAATGTGTTTCAGGCTTCAGAAATGTTCAGTTTGGGAGAAGGTAATATAGTGCAAATATCGTATTTCATGTCACAGCCCCAGGCGCTAGGATAGTACCTCATAATTTAACTCATTAACAGTTCTATGGCAAAGACTCTGAACAGTCACCCTACGAAGAATGAAGAAAGATCTTAATTTGCCTCAGACCGTTTTAGGTCAGGTTTTCCACCAAATGAGAGGAAGAAAGAAAGAAAAAAAACACCCTCAGTTTTTGGACTTTGGGATTGTAGAGAATGCGTCATGAACTTGTATTCCCAATTGTTTCATCTTGTCCCATAAAAATCAGTTGCTACATCTTCTTTTTCCCTTCTGCTTATGTCTTCTTTTGTTCATGTTATTGGTCTGATGTCGGAATTTTCCCCTTGTCCTCCCCAGTCTTATCATTCTTAAGTACCTCAAGTCTAACCACCAAACTAGTTTTCACTTGAGAATCCAGTAGTTGCAATCTCCTTTGTGCACAGAGAATATTCTGGCACAGCGACAAGTGGCCTGGACTTGGTTTGAACGCTTCTTAGAAAATAGATTTCTGTCTTAACACAGCTTCGCAGCCACAACCTGAGCGACTTACTAAAAAATATAGGGCCTCGGGGTTTGATGAGCTAACACTAAAATTCCAGGTGCTGCTGCCACCTCATCCCTCATTTATTGGTTAAATCAATGAGGGATTAGCCAACGGTTCCTAAGCAACCGATCTCATAAGGCTGCATGAGAGCTCCGTTCCGGTTGCAGACGACTTTCTGAAGGAGCTTGGAGTTACATACCATCCTCTGTTTACACCAGGAGAGAAAATCTTCAGAACACCATCCCTCAGGATGTCATCGGATATTTCCAACAACAGGTGTCCATCTTATACCACTCTGATGTCCTCAGCGGTGGGCCGTGGCTCCAGGCCTCAGGCAATTCACTTAGAAATTAGTAATCTCTTTGTGCAACCAAATAAACAGCATTATTCACAAGAGTCAAAATGGGGAAGCAACCCAGGTGTCCACTGACACGTGAGCAGATCAACCAAACATGGCATATGCATGCAATAGAACATTACTCAGGCCGAAAGAGGAAGGAAGTTCCGACCCTGCTACGACAATGAATGAACCTGGAGGACATGATGCTAAGTGAAATACGCAAGTCCTAGAAAGACAAAGAGCATATGGTTCCTCTTACATGGAGTATCCAAAGCTGTCGATTCCCGAAGACAGCAATTCCAATGGTGGCCGCCAGGGGCAGGCGGGAGCAGGGAGCAGGAGCTGCGGCTGAATCCGGATGGAGAGTTTCGGCTTTGCAAGATGGGAGAGTTCAGAGATGCCCTGCACAAGAGGAATATACTTCACACTAGTGAACTGCACACTCAAAGAAGGTTCAGATGGTAAAACTTATGTGTATCTTACCATAGTTAAAAATAAAAATGAAAACGAGCTCCTAAAACAAAAAAAGGCGGGGGGTGGGAAATTTGACACGTTACAACATGATGAGCCTTGGGGACATATAAATAAGCCAGACCCCAAAGGACTAATACTGTATGGTTCCACTCACAAGAGGAACCCTGAGCAGACACATTCCAAGAGACAAAGAGTAAAATTGGCCGCCAGGGGCCAGGGAGGGGACAAGGAAATAATAGGGAGCTGTGGTTTCATGGGTGCGGGGTTTCTATTCGGGAAGACGAAGGGGTTCTGGAAGTGGGCGGGGAGGGACAGCCTCCCAACAAAGTGAGTACTCACGCTGCTCCTGAACCACACACTTACAAACTGATAAAATGGCCCATGTTGGATTCTGTATTTCTACCACAGTAAGCAAAGAATGGCTAATGCAAACGAAGATAGCTCCTGGGTGGCAGAAATGCTTTCTGCTTCAGGTACTAATGGGAGACCCAAATGACAGAACCAGGGGTTCACATACACCTAAAGTTAAAAATCAAGAAGAAGAACAACAACAACAAATGGGAGCAATCCCCTCCACGAAGAAAACCTTCAAAACAGGCTCATCCAGTTTGCTTTTGTGTGTAAACATTCTGAATTTACAGCAGGAATGACTTTGAAAGAGGGACACCAAGTGAATCTCAACTGTAAGAAAACTAGGACAGTTATCATTTATAGAAACAGGTGCAACTGGTTTTCTTTGGGATTTTTTTTTCTTTAGGGTTTTTATCCCCCCCCCCCCACTCTCTTCATGATAAATAAAAGCAGGCGCCAATGTCAAATGAACCAGGGGGTCTTTGGTCACAGCTGTTGGCAAATTGTTAAATTCCATGAAGGTCAAGTTTCTCTCAAATGCCTGTGCACCCTGATTTCTTGGCCCTATTGATACCTCTGGCCCCAGCGTCGGCATCCACTCCATTGTTGCACACAGGAGTGAGGGTTCACAATGCACACAATTATTCCTTGGTGGAGTCTCCGCTGGGTCAAATGCAACTGTCAAACCCTTTCCACCTTTTCCAACACTGTTTCTCAACCTTGGCCCCACAGAATCACCTGGGAGATTTTTAAAACCCGAATGCCCAGGCCTGCCCTTCAGTCGAACAAAATCAGAATCCCTGGGGCTGAGATCCACAGTGGAGATCACTGTTTTACAGTAACTCTATAATCCTTTATATGGTATCTGTGAGAGTAATAACACCACATGGGTTTTCACCTTAAAAATATGTCCTCTGGGGGCACCTGGGTGGCTCAGTGGGTTAAAGCCTCTGGCTTCGGCTCGGGTCATGATCTCAGGGTCCTGGGATCAAGCCCCGCATCGGGCTCTCTGCTTAGCAGGGAGCCTGCTTCCTGCCTGCCTCTCTGCCTACTTGTGATCTCTCTCTCTCTGTCAAATAAAAAAAATAACAAAATACTTTTTTAAAAAAATGTCCTCTGTTTTCTGTCTTCTCTTGTGCTCTTTCCTTTGAAAATCCCACCAGTAATACTATGAGAAGCTCATATCCCACTCTCACTTCTCAAAATAATTGGTTGAATTATAAACTAATAATTGGCTTCCACTAGACATATATTTACTTAGCACCTACTATTCTAGACCCTGGGGATATATTGGTGAACAGACAACTTGCTGGCCTTCCTGGGAGCTTACTTTCTAGAGGAGGCAGATGTACCCCTTTTGGCCAGAACATTCATCCTTTCCAGCTGGCTGCCCATGACCCACAGTTGAGTTCTTCTTAGGGAGCTGCCTCCTGGAAGGCCAGCCTGCAGCCAGTGATTGGTCCCTGAAGAGTAGTGTGCAAAGACCAGGTCTTCTCCCCTCGATCTGGGGCAATCCGGAGCCATCCAGAACTTCCCCTTGGGATTGACGAAGGTTTCTGGTATCACTGAACCTCAGGGCTCCCTCTGTCCAGGCCTCCTTTCCTTGCCCCCACCCTTGCATGTGTTGATTCCAATAACTGTCCAACATGCAAGCCCCCATCTTAGATAGTTTCCCAGGAAACTCGCCCCAAGTCTGGAATGGACATTAGGACACCAGTAGTGGAGGTGGGCGAGGTGGAGTGGTTGCAGGTGTCTGTTGGAGGTAGAGCTGTGGATTCAATGTGAGCTGTACGGAAAAGAGGAAGCAGGGGTGCTTCCTGGGTTTGGCGCCCAAGCAGGTGATGCTCATGCTATTTTCTGATTCTCTGGGGGAGAAACCCTGGCGACAGAAATTTTGGCGTGTTCCAAAATAAGGGCTTCCAACTACACTTTGTAAATTAGTAAAAGTTCCCTTAGTAATAGTTATTCGTTTTTCGTGTTCTAAGCAGTTTAGGTATATTGGACACCTTAGCTCATTAATTTTCACAGCAGCCCTACCAGGTAGTATTGTTTCCATGTTCCTGAAAGCCCTCAGATTCCGCCTCTCACTATATGCTTCCTCCAGCTCCAGTCAATAGGCTGCCTTGACTTTCTCCCCTTCTTGGCATGCACCTTATGCTCTGTGACCTGAGTGGACTCTGGCCCTTTGTATGTGCTATCCTCCACATAGAACCTTTTCCCCCCACTGCCACCTCCACCCCTCTGGATCACCTTCTTCAGGGATGGCCTCAAAAAATCACTTCCTCAAAGTGGTTTCTCTTGTCCTCCCTATGTTAATCGATTGGGTTTTCCTGGTTTCAAAGAATCTTAAAATATTTTTTATTGATGGGCGCCTGGGTGGCTCAGTGGGTTGAGCCGCTGCCCTCAGCTCAGGTCATGATCTCGGGGTCCTGGGATCGAGTCCCGCATCGGGCTCTCTGCTCAGTGGGGAGCCTGCTTCCCTCTCTCTCTCTGCCTGCCTCTCTGCCTGCTTGTGATCTCTGCCTGTCAAATAAATAAATAAATAAAATCTTTTAAAAAAATGTTTTTTATTGATTAACTCTATAGTATTACTTTATTGAATGAGCCTATGATATTGAATATTTCCATTTTATTAACCCCATAATATTTCTTTGATGATTCACTCCAATTATAATTAAATAATTATTTGTACAATGGATCTCTTTCCCCATATATACATATATATATATATATTTTTTTTAACTTGACAGAGAGAGAGAGAAATCACAAGTAGGCAGAGGCAGGCAGAGAGAGAGAGGGGAGGAAGCAGGCTCCCTGCGGAGCAGAGAGCCCAATTCGAGGCTTGATCCCAGGACCCTGGGATCATGACCTGAGCCGAGAGCAGAGGCTTTAACCCACTGAGCCACCCAGGCGCCCTCCCATATATTTTTAACTCTGTGAAAACAGGTACTTTTTTGCTCTGCTCCTTCCCCTAGCACAATTCCTGGCACCTGTTAGGCTCTCAAGAAATATTTGTTGGATGAATGATGGAAATATTGAGACTTGATGAGATTACAAAAGTTTCCAAGGTTGTTAGTTTGTGGTAGAGCTGAGATGTGAACTCAGGTATGTTTTACTCCAAAGGTCAAAATACATCATAATTTGCTGAGCTAAGTTGGGGAGGCTAACCCATCTAACTGGTCAATAATGTGAGTTTGAGCCCCACATTGGGTGTAGAGATAACCTAAATTTAAAAAAAAAAAATAGAAGCAATAAACAAAATGTGGTGTATTTATGTAAGAATGCTTCCCCAAAACTAGATTAAAACATGAGTCCCTCTAACTCCTAGGCTTCATTGGGACCTCTCCCAGAACAGCAGGGTAATAGTAATACTCCCTCCACTCAGGCAATTCTGAAACAGATTCAAGTTCACATGTGTACTCAACATGATGCTAAAGAATGGGGGTGGGACGGGTTGGAGTAGGGGGACAGGAAGCCATGAAAATGAATAGTCAACTAGAATTCTCAGAAAATGAGATGGGAGTGTTCTAATAGATACAATCATTCCTAATTGACAAAAATATCCACCAGAAAAGCTTTTATTTCAACCCTAACAATAAATCTTTTTAAAACGGGTTAGTCCATGGGGGCACCTGGGTAGCTCAGTCGGTTAAGCACCTGCCTTTGGCTCATGTGACGATCCCAGGGCCCTGGGATTGAGCACGTGTTGGGCTCTCTGCTCATTGGGAAGTCTTCTCCCTCTGCACCTTCCCCTGCTCAGGCGCTCTCTTTCTCTCTCACTATCTATTCCTCTCTCAAATAAATAAATATAACCTTTTAAAAAATCATATATAATGGGTTAGCCCACTTTCCTGCAAAAATAAATACTATTTGCTAAACAAAATCCAATTTTTTAGTAAGGATAAAATCTCGTGGGGACCCGAGAAGACAGCTCTGCTTTAATGGTAACTTGGAGAAAGCCAGGCACATAGCAGAGAACACCCTGGGTCAGTGAGCTCAGGACAAATTCTGCTTTTTCCTAAGACTCAGCTGGTGAGTGGGAGCAGGACGATTAATCCATGTGGACCTGTGTGTCTTTGTCTGAGAAATGATGATAATGGATTTAATTTAAGTAATCTCTGCATTCAATGTGGGGCTTGAACGCATGACCTTGAGATCATGAGTCACATGCTCTACTGGCTGAGCCAGCGAGACACCCCTTGGGGAAGTATTCTTGAGCTCTCGTACATATTAGCTTAATCCAGGTATTATTTTCTAAGAAATTCTGCTCACTGATTTCATCATCCACTAATGGATTGCAAGGGCGATTTGAAAACCCCCACCCTTGCCCCAGATTAGTGATTCTCAACAAAGAACTGGCTGAGTATGGATAAACCTTTAAAATGCACAGGGATTTATTTATTTTGAAAACTAAAGGTCATGTTATCTTTGTCATTTGACTCATTCTTCAAAAAGCTCAGTGAAAAACCCCACTTTCTCATTGAGAATTCTAGAGTGGCAGCCATTCTGGTTGGTTGAGGTTAATTTAAAACTTCCCCTTCCTTTAGGTACCATAGAATTTACATCAGGAGTAATGAGGGATCAGCACTCAGTAGTACATAATCAGTGAAGTAGTACATAATGCAATGAAGAGAATGCAGAGGGGAATGAGGAATGAATCCTTTCCTCTTCTGTGACTTAAGGCAGTTGAAGTGGTGGTCTCCATGATTCCTCCCAGTTGCAATATTCTAGGAGTAAATTGCTGTGCCTACAACCCTTAGGTCTGAAATGACCTGGCATTTTCAAAGGGTCTGGAACTTCATGGGTGTCAGCAGAGAAAGGTGAAAACGTTCTGCTCTTTCAGACTTCTCCTGACTTCTTTACACCCATCCTGGACAATGAACCCTTCTATCAGTCCAGGGTTACCAGAAACGTGGGTGACTCAAGGGCTGGGCTGAACCACAGAAAGACAGCAGAGACCTTGCCTTTGAGACCTTCAAACAAGTGTATTATGTGAAAATCTGTCAGCTCATTTTTTTTTTTTTTTTTTTTTTTTTTTTTTTTTTGTATCTTGGGGGCCTAAACAAGCATCAGTGTGCTGGGGTAGAAAAATCAAGCTCCCTAGCCCAGATCACACCCCAGAATGTCAGCTGTGCCTAGCACCTCCCCAAACCTGGAAAGGCATTGCTGCTCTTATGAACTGGAAAGTTTAAGACTCACACAAAAGGATGAGGGCTAGCTTATCCCCGGGTTAGGTTAGGGTCCCTTGGCTCCCAGTCCAATCCTTGGGTACTTATCCTTGTGCCTGAATGGAAGGAAATTCTCAGAAATGAAAAAACAGTATCTTACTATGAAGTAACTAGTAAGTAGTAAGAGGACTAGTAAGTACTCAAACTTCATGAGAACCTATCCTGTGCCAGGCTCTGCTCTAAGAGTTTCATGTGCATTAATTAATTCAACTTTAAAATACAAACCCTATGAAACTGATACCATTTTTATCCCTGTTTCCAAGCTAAGTAGATTCAGGGTGGTAGATGGGGTTTTTTCACTCCCTCCAGGCCCAGGGGTACTTTCAAAGTCCAAATTAGGGAGCATGGAGCTAACTGTGTCTTGCTGAACAAAACCAAGATGGCCTTTGCCTGCGGTTCTCTGAGTCATGGATAAATAAGTTAGAGAAGGAAATGAATTCAATTGAGCTAATTCAAATTTCATGCCATTTAATTTTAATGGGAAGAATATTAGCCCATAAATAACACTTTTAAAGAGTTGGAATATGAATATGTACAATTCATTGTTGGGCTGAAGATATTATTTCAACATCATTTAATCTGATTCATCTCAGGGGAAATGAAGGAGACATTTTTAGTGGCCGCAGAGGTAGTTGACTGAAATTCTAATAAATCTGACAATGGATGAATAAAGCATTGTCCCATGACCAAAGACCAGAACTGAAGCACCTCAGAAGCATCTGGGGGCTCAGCTCAAGGCAGATATGTGACCCCTTCTCTTTTCCATGCTTAACGTTCCCAAGAGTCAGGGGGAGCAGTTATGATGCTGATAACAGCAGGTGACTGCTGAAATTGCTGCCCGCTCTTCTTTCTCCCTCACTACTGTGAGCCCTGTGATGGAAGTCATGGCCTTGAGGGTCTTTTAGCCCTCTTGAGGAGCTTCTAGCTCAATGCCTTTGAAGGAATTATTTTCTTAAGAATTTATTTATTTATTTATTTATTTATTCATTTATTTTAGAGTGAGGAGGGGGATGGGCAGAGGGAGAGAGAATCTGAAGCTGACTCTGGGTTGAGCGTGAAGCCTGACTTGGGGCTTGATCTCCCAACCTTGAGATCATGACCTGAGCTGAAATCAAGATTTGGACGCCCAAGCAACTGAGCTACCCAGGCTCCCCTGAATGAATTATCAATGCTGATGGCCAGTGCTGCCCAGTGCAGACCCTGACCTCTTCCCTCAGATACATTCCTCAACCTAAAAGGACTTTGGTGTCCTGTGGGTCTATCCCAACCGCACCCTGCTCATCCAGCAACAATCATAAAATAAACAAACTACATGCATTTCTGACTTTCACCAACCCCATAACAGCATTTCCAGGTAAATTCTGGGAATGTTTAAGAACATTCCAAGGGAGATAAAGAAAGGTTTCCGTGAGAAGAAAGCTTATAAAACTCTGGGTTAAATTCAAAGAAATGTTTCTTTATGGAGGATTTCTTACAGCCTTTGATATGCTACCAAGTGCTATGATATTCCTAGGAGGGCATGCAGGATTCAGCTTTTCTTAGTTTGGGATTCCTCAGAAGCAGACCCTGAGACAAAGATTTAGTATAAGTAATTTATTTTGGATCTATTCCTAGGAAACACATAGGGGTGAAGTTAGACAAGAAAGAGAAAACTGCAATAAGCAGGTTTTTAAAAGCCCATTACCTGTCATGGACTGAACGTTCGTACCCCCCTCAAAATTCATGATTTGAAGCCCCAGCCCTCAGTGTGGATGAATCTGGAGATAGAGCCTTCATAGTGTAATTAAGGCTAAATGAGGTCATAAGGGTGAGGCCCTGGTCCAATAGGATTTGTGTCCTTGTAAGAAGAGACACAGAGAGCTTTCTCACTCTTTTCACTTGCATATGTGTCCCAAAGAAAGGCCTTGTGAGGACTTAGTGAGAAAACAGCCATCTGCAAGCCAGAAAGAGGATTCTCATCAGAACCCGAACTCAGCAGGAACATTAAACTTGGATTTCCAGCTTCTAGAACTGTGAGAAAATAAACTTGTTTCAGTCACCCAGGCTGTGGCATTTCGCTCTGGTGAAATTTCCACAATTTCCCAGCTGACTAAGGCATTCCCACTGTGAGTGTCTGGAGCTTAGACCTTCCAAGAGTCAGAGGAAAACATGCACCAGGGACATGGTTAAACCACAGGGAAACAAGCCACAGAGCTTGACTTTGAAATCTCCCAACAAGAAGGCGACCCAGAGCAAGCTCTCTGTGCTGGAGGAGTCCCTGACAAACCTGAAATGGAGTGAACAACACAACCACATCCATTTACCCATCATCCCAGCTGTGGTGGCTTCTTCAGTCTGAGGAGATTATGGCGACTGAGTTACCTGAGACCCAAGGAGGAGGGAGCTGGGGTATGTATATCCCAGTCCTTGTCAGTCATCTGTAGATGGCCGCTCCAAGGCCATACACTTCCTGGCACTTCCAATCTGCAGTGCAGGTGGCAAAGTAGGCTCTAAACCAAAGAAAGTTCTCAGGTTAGAGATGTAGGTACTGCTTGCTGGGAGTTGGCTAGTGGGCCTGAGGGGCAAGGAGGCATGTCTAGACACCAACAGCACCTGGTTTATTTTCCAAGCATGTACTAATACCATGTGGAATAGTTAGGCTCCTTGACACCAATCAGAAAGCTCTGCTCTAGACCAATTTCAAACTCTTTGGAAAAACTTGTTTCCTGTCAGAATCTGTCCTCTGCTTAGACTCATCTGTATTAGTCTGCCTGAGCTGTCATGACAAAGTACCCCAGGCTGGGTGGCTGAAACAACAGTAGTTTATTTTCTCATGGTTCTGGAGGCTAGATGTCCGAGATCAAGGTGTCAGTGGGGCTGGTTTCTTCTGTGACCTCTCTCCTTGGCTAGTAGGTAGCCATCTTCTCGCTGTCTTCCCTCTTTCTGTGTGCATCTGTGCTCTAGTCTCCTTCTCTTGTAAGTAGCCCAGTCAGATTGTGAGACCCACCTTCATGACCTCACTTGAACTTAATCAACTCTTTAAAGACCCTGTCTCCAAATACAGTCATGTTCTGAAGTACTGGACGTTAGAACTACAACATATGAATTTTAGAGGGACACAATCCAACCCATAGCACCATCCTTCCCCCACTGGCATCAAGGAAAGTCACTTGAAAAAGACCAAAGGCCTCTGAAAACAGCCAGACTTGCCTCAAACCTGATCCCATAGATGGGCATGGCTGAAAGAACACATCACTGTGAAGGGGCATTTCTCAGTCAGCTGAGGCCCATCCAATAGGCCACGGAGAGGCTTGCTTGGTCATCAGACAGTTATGTCCCCAATACATTGGGAAGACCTGCCCTGCAGTGGGATACAAGATCTCAGTCCAACCTTGCAACATCCAAGTCTCCTAACTTCTCCTCCCAATTCCATGATCCATTTGTTGGACATAAGGCCCTTCCACACACCAGGCCACCCACTAGGCACCAGAGAAACAACAAGGAACCAAATGGAGGAGGTAGTATTGTGGGGAGGGAAGAGATAAACAAGAGGGAAAGAAAGACAATGCCTAGCATATCAGCGGTCATCAGCGCGAAGGAAAGAAATAAAGTAGGAGGAGGACCACTGTGGTGTGTTGGGGGCCCACAGTGTGGACAGAGGGCTAAGCCTCACTGAAATGTGGCATTTGAGGGAAGACCTGAAGGAGGCAGGGGTGAGTGGTGGGGCACTGGGGAAGAGCTTGGTGCTGGCAGGAAGGACAGTGACATGAGGGCTGGATGGTTAAGGACAGCATGAGGACCTGGCTTCACTCTGGGTGATCGGGGGCCCCATTGAGGGCTTTGGTGAGGAGGAACATGGCTTTACAGAGGTGCATGAAGAACAGGCTGCAAGAGTGAGAACACAGGTGGGAAACCAGCTGCAAAGCCCTTGGCAAAATCCAGGAAAGGGGTGAGAGTCATTTGGATGAATTCATCTCCTGAAACATTTCTCTTTTTATTTTTTTAAAAGATTTTATGTATTTATTTATTTGACAGAGAGAGAGATTACAAGTAGGCAGAGAGGCAAGTAAAGAGAGAGAGAGGAGGAGGAAGCAGGCTCCTTGCCAAGCAGAGAGCCCAATGCCAGACTGGATCCCAGGACCCTGAGATCATGACCTGAGCCTAAGGCAGAGGCTTAACCCACTGAGCCACCAAGGCGCCCTCTCAGTCTTTTAAAAAAATAGACAATTTTTTAGAGGTGTTTTAGGTCCACTGCAAAATTGATCCGAAAGTTCCCATATTCCCCTCCCCACCACATGCACACGGCTTCCCTATTACCAACATCCCTCACCATAGCGGTCCATTCGTTACCATCCATGAACCTGCACTGACACGTCATTAACACCTAAAGTCCGTAATAGACATTAGCATTCACTCTTGGTGTTGTACATTCTGTGGGTTTGGACAATAGCATGTATCCCGCATTGCAGGGTCACGCAGAGTAGTTCCACTGCCCTAAAAATCTTCAGGGCTTCCACGATTCATCCCTCCCTCCCCCAAAACCTCAGCAAGCACTGATCTATCTATCGTCCCCCATAACTTGCCTTTTCCTGAATGTCATATGGCTGCATGTAGCTTTTTCACACTAATTTCTTTCACTGAGTGACAAGCAGTGTAAATTTCCCACTTGTCTTTTTGTGGCCTGGGAGATTTCTTTCTTTCTTTTTTTTTTTTTTTTAAGAGCTAAATAATATTCCACTGTCTGGATGTACGCAGTTTATTTATCTTGTCACCTACTGAAGGACATCTCACTTGCCTCGGAGTTTTGACACTTAGGGATTCTGGGAGTATTCTGAAGGGAGGATCAACAGGATTTCCTGACAGGTTGAGGGGGGTTGTGGGCGATGACTCCAAGGAGGCTGCCCCGGTATCTGGCAGGGCAGCTAAAAGAGAGGAATCACCCAAATCCTCGCTCACACAGGGGACAGGGAGGTGACATACACTGCCAATGGCCACAGCAGTGATCATAACTCTGATGTGCAGACCCTCAGCTTTGTGCCAGGCTGGGATAAGCATACTATGTGCTTTATCTCACATCACACAGCCCTAGGAGGTAGATGCTATAAACCTTCTCATTATACAAATAGATGAGTGGCTTATTTGCTCAAGGTCAAGCGGGTCTGTGCACACTTGGCTCCCGAGACAGTAAATATTTATTATACGATAGCTGACATTTAATGCAAGTGCATCAGTCTAGTTAATGTAGATCTCCCCAAACCACAGTACATTCACAGAAAAATTAATGTCACCATGGAAGCCTTCGTGGGAGGCAGCTAGCTGGCCATTTCACTGATGACAACCCAGAACGCGGTGGCAGGGACTGATTCCTTCTCATTCCCATAAAGTGAAGAGTTTGTGACACAGGTTGGGTGTTCCCTAAACACAGGCTATGAGTTTGGAGAGGTGAAGAATGTTCCTGAGTGCCTAAGAGAAAACTGTGTTTATCTGGAAACCTTACCTGTACATTTTCCCTGTGGACAGAAAGTATTAAAACTCTTCCAGGATTTCTTTGAGTAGATACAAAACCATCACGTCTATCAGTGGTTTTCAAGAGCCATCTTCTGACCAGTCTGGGCTGTGATGTTTCCACCCATCTGAAAAATGGGTGTTCTGCAAAAATTGAACCATGCAGGGAGTTTTCATTAAACCAGATGTATTTCACTTAAAGCACTCTCTTGTTGTTCGAGATTCATCTTTATGTGTATGTATTTGTGTGTGTGTGCTCAAAATGTCCGTTTAATATAAGATAATAATAAAGTTTCCTTGCTGAAATGAACTTATTCCAGGAAAACAAAAGTTTGGAAACCCCATGTCAGTCTCCCCATTTTGTCACGGATGCTGCTGGTGGTGAAATTGACCAACCCAAGGAATCCAAAGTGCTGCCGATCTTCTTCCATAATTGACATAAATTCAGTCGACTGCAAAGCAGTCAGAAATGTGAGCCTCCAATGCAGAACGATCAAGAGTTAGGACAAGTCAATTTTGTTGCCAGGCGAAACATGCGTTAATTACCCACCACACATTACCCTGAGCTGGGCAGGCCTCATGCAGAGACACCAACTCAGAACGAATCATTCTCCTTCACTGTTACCGAGACCGCTGCCGAAGCTGCCTTAGTCATGCAGGGTCACACCTGTGTACAAACCTTGCAGAAGTCAGCCTGTAAATTTAGCAGCCACAACTTGTTTGTGCTGTTGAGGGAATCACATAGAGGGGAAGATACAGTACATTCTACATAAGCTGAGAGCGGGGTGTTGAGCCAGCACCCTGGGACCTGGTTATTTCTTCCTCTCTTCCTGTCCCTTCTCCTGTTTCTTTCAGCAGCATTTTTAAGCCAGCATTTCAAGAACCACAGGATTAGGGACATGCCAAACAATCATGTTTTGGCTAAGATGTATTGATTATAATTGGCTCCCTGGGCCTCCTAACATAGTAAAAGAAAAATTGGAAACCAAGTAGCATATCAGCGAAATACACTGTTTTTCTACTTCTAGCTACCCGAGGAGGATCTTTCCATTACCTCTTTTAAAGAAAGAAGGAGCATTCTGTAGGAGCGTGCCAGCAGTTTAAAACCACATTAGAAGAAAAGGCTGCATCTTTGCTCACAGCATACATTTCCTCCAAACCTCCTAGGGAAGTCCATCAGATACAATGAAATGTAGGTCGCAAGAAAAGAGAGAGGCTGAGAACACATGATTCATGAGGCATCGAGGGGTAGGTCCCCTAGGAATGCTTCTTTGCAAAGAAAGTGCGTGTTGTCAAGCTTGTCTGCAAAGACGTTTAACTCTTGAGCTCAAATACAAAGCATTTACGTTGTGTGAACAGTGCTCGCTCTTTAATGATTCAAAAAAATCAATACCAAGCCCGATCACTCCATTTCTCTCCTTGAGTTCCTGTGCAAACAGAGCCAGAGTGTCAAGGCCCAAGAAAAGAACTTTCCAGGACCTCTAGTGGTGCATGACACCGTTGAGTCAGTGACATGGCACTGTTTGTTCCTGGCTACGAGGTCCAACTCAGGGTTGGCGGTCCTTATTACAGGGCTGGAGGAGAGAAATCTCTCTTCAGTCTATAGCCTGAAGGGGTTGCCCCATGAACACCTCCTCTTTATACCTAAATAGTAGCCCTCTACTGGCTTGAGTGTTAAAATTTAGATTAAACTTTAATCTAAAATTTAATCGATTTAATCGATTAAAATTGAGTGTTAAAATTTAGACCTTAAGGCGTCCTCTAGTGATTCAATGAGTCCCCAAAAACATGTCTCAGGTTCAGCCTCCCTCTCCTCCCATGACCATCTATCTTAGGAGGAAATGCTGGCCTTGCCCCTCGTGGGGTGGGGGGCCCTGGCACAGACACCGTGCCCGGCTCCTGACCCTCCACGCTTCTGATGTCGCGACTGAGAGAATGTCTCAGGATTCTACCAAGAGGTGCAGACTCACCTCCTCCCCACCCCGTGACCAACATTTGCGCCCATGTTACTAAGTGAAAGAAGCTAGTTCAGAAGCTAGTATGGTAGGGTTCCAGCTACATGACATTCTGGAAAAGGCAAACCACAGATAGTGTAAAAAGATCAGTGGTGGACAGGGATTCGGGGAAGTGAGAGGGAGGGACAGCTACAGCAAAGGACATTTTCAGGACTGCTCTGTATGATGCTATGATGATGGAGACATGCCATTACGAATTTGCTAAAACCCGCATAACGTACAACACTATAAGTGAATACTAATGGAGACGACAGACTTAAGTTAGTCATGCTGTGTATCAAAACAAACAAACAAACAAACAAAAAAACCCTAAATTTATTTTGGAGGTAAGAAGTCAAAAGTGGGTCCTTACAACTGTGTTCTTTCTAGACCTCCAGAGAGGATTCACTCCATTGCTCCTTCCAGCTCCCAGAGGCTGTCTACACCCTTTGGCTCCTGGGTCCTTTCCTCTGTCTTCAAAAAATATCTTTCAAATGGACATTTGTGGGACCCCTGGGTGGCTCAGTTGCTTAAGTGTTTGACTATCAATAATGTCTACTTAGATCTTGGTCTCAGGGTCAATAGTTCAAGCCCTGTGTTGGGCTCCACGCTGGGTGTGGAGCCTACTTTAAAAAAAGAAGGGGGGAAGTTTGTGATTATATTTAGGGTTCACCTGGATAATCCAGAGTAATCTGCCCATCCGGAGATACTTAATCACTTCCACGTTACAAAATCCCTTTTGCCATATAAGGTAATGCTCACAGATTCCAGGGGGCAGAACATGGCTATTTTGGGGACCGCTGTTCAGCTCCCATAGGGACAGAGAGGCAGCAGGAGGTCCTGCAGGAAAGGCTAGTGCAGGAGACGGAGGGTCGATGGACATCTGAGGGTGAATAGGAAGTGACCCTGCCTGGCCACTTACATCATAAGACACGGAGACGACCGACCAGTGGCTCAAAACCCAAAGAACATTTAAAACGATTTCTCCATACAATAATGAGTATAAAGTACTTCTGAAAGTAATTCCTCGAGTTACTCTGGGAAAAAAAAAAAAAAAAAAAAAAAAAAAAACTCCAACAAATGCATTAAAAATGTATATTATACAAAAAAAAAGTTCATATTGTCTCTCTCTGTATTTGAGAGTACAGATAATTTTACTTTTTAGTTTTAATTGCAGGCAGAAAACTTTCTGCAATGAATATCTATTATTTTATAATCAGAAAAAGACTTCTATTTTTTTTAATTAATACAATTCTAAAAACATAAAAATATGTGCAGAAATGAGGCGATGTTACCACTGACAACAGAACTCTTCTTTCTCACACAGAATCTCAGACTGAATATTGTCTTTATGGGGTATGTCCTTCCTTTTGTTACCTCCTTGTTATTCCCATAAAATATGTTCCTCCTCTATTAAAATGGGAAGTTTAGAGGGTCTGATAAAAAGGAAAGGAGGGGTATGTTATGATTTTTTATAGAACCCTCATTGCCCTTAAGTAGCAGTCAGAGTTTGTTTAAATATTAAAATATACTTTGATCCAGCCTTAGGAACATACCTAATAGAAATGCACACATATCTGCATTAAATGACATGTACAGGGGAGCCTGGATGGCTCAGTGGGTTAAGCCTCTGCCTTCAACTCAGGTAATGATCTCAAGGTCCTGGGATCGAGCCCTGCATTGGGCTCTCTGCTCAGCAGGGAGCCTGCTTCCCCCTTGCTCGCTGCCTGCCTCTCTGCCTACTTGTGATCTCTGTCAAATAAATAAATAAAATCTTAAAAAAAAAAATGACATGTACCAAGATGTTCAACATGGTTTTCTTCACGATAGCCAAAACCAGACAGCAACACAAAGTGACCAGTAGGAGAATGGATTAAGAAATTATGGCACAGTATGTGATAAATACTACAGAGCAAGGAAAACGAATCAACTCTTAATCCGCATAACAGATCAATAAATCTCACAGAAATAATGTTGAGTGAAAGAAGTCAGACACAGCAGCATACATACTGTGTGATTCCCTTTATGGAGTGTTCAAAAACAGGTAAATCCAATCTACGGCATTAAACTTGAGCACAGTGGTTTCCTTTTCCTAGTGGGGATAATAACAGAAGTGGAGGCAGAAGGACTGCTTTGGGGCAGTAGTGATATACTATTTCTCAGGATGGTTAGAGACGGCATCAATAAATTCATTTGGCATCCCTGCCTCAACCTGTACGTTTGTGAAACATGCAGTTCCTACATGTAGACTGTACTGTAAAAAAATCTTGCTGTAAGTTAGAGAAAGAAATAAAAATTAAACTTTAATTTGAAGTCTGTTTTATTCTCAGGTGTGATATAAGTCTTGGAAGTAGGTACAGCTCATCTTGGTTCCAATTAGCACAATAGTTAATCAAATACATAGAAACTGATGCGCGGTCATTAACACAGGCAGTGGAGAAACTGACCAGCAACATTTGGACAAAGACACCACGTCCTCCATACAGCCCTGGCTCCGTTTATGACTTGCTCCAGCTGGTAATCTGGGATAGCCCCACAATCTGTAAATTCATTCCCAAGGAAGAGCCAGGAAATGTGGGTACAGCGTCCAATTTAGCAAAGACCTTGTGTGCATTTACGATGGGCACACAGCCTTTCTCACAGAAAACAGTAATTGTTAGTATAGGTTGTGAAAATGCCAGGTTGCGATTAAGGTTTCTGGCCAAAGCTACATTTAAAAAAAAAAAAAAAAAGCAACAAAACGGTAAATGATGAAAAGACAGGAAACCTCACCTACTGAAGGCATCTGCTCCAGTGTCCTATGATGGAGGGTGGAGGAACTGAGAATGCAGCCTTGCAGACCACTACCTTATGACCCATGCAAACCCTCCTGATCTGCCCACCAGATTCCAAGCTGCAGAGGCCCCCTGGCTTCCCACTTCACTTTTCCTGTGGGTAAGTGCCCATTCAGCAAGGTTCAGATGGAGCCGCACCCCTGCAGGACTCTATGTATGCTTTGCCAACAGATTCATGCCATCCCATCAGGTCGGTTCAGAGCTGGGCACACACAGCAGGCTGGGCCAGAGTTCTTCAGGGGAACACCTCTTTCCAGCTAGGAAGACGGGGCCACTTTCACGGCTGCTTGGGAGACACTTGTCTAGGAAAGGTCAGTTTGAGGCTGGTGAGCACAGAGGAGCAAAGACATGAAATAAGCCAGAGATGGGGACTGACTGGGAGCCTCGGCACACAGAGTTCTGTTACTGTAGCTTCTCCTTTTCCAGGAGTCACTCCAGGCTCTTCCCCCACCACGCTATGTCAGGAAGAATACCCATTTTTGAATTAAGTTAGTTTGAACTGGATTGCTGCCCCCTTGGCAACAAAAGTCCTAACAAATATACAAATAAATGTAGAATTTGCAGTAAAGTTTAAATTTTTTTTGTTTGTTTTGTTACAAGTCATCACTCAAGGTGAAGGCATAACAGAGCAGAACTGTGAATGCACAGCTGATGTTGGCAATCTGGAGGACCCAGCCGTAGCCCCTCAACGCTGCCGTGTGGCCGTATCCAGCCCCGGGGGGAAGGTCCCTCAGTTTCTTCCTTTAACTCCAGATACCACCCGCAAGAAAACACAACCACTTCATTACCTTTTCTCTTCCCAATGCTTGCATCTCCTTGCCTCCCGCACCCTTTCCCAAGCACATTAAAGAGGGAGTGCATTCCACCACTGTCAGCTCCGGAGGGCAGGGCCTGTCTCCGTGTTATTGACTCAAATAGTGTCTGCCCAGCACCGCACATTTGCCTGCCCTGAGCCGCAGTGCCCATGTGAGCCTCCGAAGTGTTAGCAGGTAGTTTGAACTGTACCATGCTAAAACCGCTATATACATGTTCAAACAACGATTTTTCAAGCCTTCCTTTGATTCATCAGGGAGAAACTGACAAGAACATATACGTCCCTTCATTACAGCATTTGCTGCCTGTATTACTGCTCCTTTCTATGCGTCTGTCCCCACCACACATCCAGGCCTGTGAGTAAAAGATCACATCATACTGAATATGTGCTCCAGCAATTAGCATGGTTCTTGGCAGGTACAGGTGTCTGATGCCTCCCCACCAGGTACAAGAACCTTGCTTTTCAAAGTGTAGTCCATGGACAAGGAGCGGGATCTCTGGGACAGAGGTTTGGAAAGGCAGGCTGGGCCCCACCCCGGAACTACTGATCTGTAGTTGAGAACTGGCCTGCAGGGGGAGGCAGGAGCTCCTGGATGGAAGGAAATGGGACAAGAGAAGTCAAGGGTTGATGAATCTTCAGGGCTGGGGTGAGAAATGACCATGAGCATCAGGGGGAGGTAGGATGGCCAGAGGTTGATATCGCAGTAGGAAGGGTTCTGTGTTCTGTGGCCCATCTCTACTCATACAGGACCCATTCTGTGATCGTGGAGAAAGGCAGTCAGGAAAACCTTCACTGCTGAAAAGAAAAACCCCAACACCATGCCTTGTTTTCTCCCATCCTTAAGCTGGAGATCATTCTTAAACTTAAGATCTCCTAGGTGCCCTAGGTTTTGTATCCAGAGGAGACATGAGCTCATAACAGCAGACGGCTTATCAGTTTCTTAATCTTAGAACCTACTGAAGCGTTAAAATGAAAAAATAAATTAACATTGCTCCTTCAGTACTTAAATGAATGGGTTTTGGCCAGCATCTGCAGGATGCTTCTGCAGAAACTCAGTAAATGATTTCCATTTCAATACACAGCTCAAGGAGCACTTAATAAGTCCAGTTTGATGATAA
Source organism: Mustela lutreola (assembly GCF_030435805.1). NCBI lineage: Eukaryota > Metazoa > Chordata > Mammalia > Carnivora > Mustelidae > Mustela > Mustela lutreola. The sequence continues at coordinate 78,031,971 of NC_081302.1, forward strand.
TGATGATTCACATAACAGCACCTTAAATGCAGTTAAGCAAATGTTCCAGGGGAACAGTAATAACGAGCCAGATCTAAGACACACCTAAGGAAAGGAACCCCTTGGGGATCAGGATGCGGTGTGGTCAATGGCAATTCTAAAATAGCTGGCCAATCATTTTGCTGCGTTAAAGATCAACACCCCCCCGCCCCCACTTGCTCACCCTGCATCCCTACTGCTAATCCCGGACGCCACCCTAAGCAGTTCTTTTGGCTATGGATGTGGCAGTGTAGGAAAGTCTTGGAGAATCAGGTCGCTAGAGACTGGGACTCCCCAGGGAGACCTCAGGAATGAAATAGGTCATCGGGTTCTCAGGCGGTGAGCCTCTGCCCCCGCCCCAGTGCAAGCCCCAGACCGCCAGCTGGGGTGGGACGCGGGGTCGCAGGCTGGGAGCGCGAGGGTGCAGATCTCCGCCTCCAGAAGAGGTGGGGGGCTCTAGCTGCTCGCGGTCCGCCCTCGCCGGCCGGTGCGCCCCGACCCGTGGGGGCGCGCGCCGGCCTCCCGGGGCTCCCGCGGGCGGGCAGCCGGGCGCGCACGGGCGGGCTGGCGCGGGGGCGGGGGCGCGCGCGCGGGGAGCGTGTGGGCCGGGTGGGCGGGCTGGCGGGCGCGCGGCGGGGAGAACCGGGCACGCGAGCCGATCCCGCCGTTCACCTGCCGCCCGCAGCTCACCTGGCGCCGAGCGCGCGCCCCGCGCCCTCCCGCCCACTCCCGGGCGCGGCCGCCGCCCCTCGCCGCCGCGGGCCCTGGCGCGGACAGGCGACACGAGTAGCCCGCGCGCTTCGGAAGCACCGGAGGACCCCCCTCGGCCTGGGCGCGCCAAGGTGACCCCCTCGATGACCCCCCGCCCCCGCGCGCCCCCTGTCCGGGCGCCGTGTCTGTCCCCTCACGTCCTCCGCCCGTCCCCGCCGGGGAAGCGGCTGCAGTGCATGCGCGTGTGTCTGTCTGTCTGTCTCCACACCCCCAGTGCACACACCTGCCTTTTGTGACCCTGGCCAGACTGCCCTGTGCACACGGGGGACGTCTGGGACCCCTCTTTGTTCTGGCTGGGGGAGTGTGTGTGTGTGAGTGTGTGTGCACGCGCGCGAAGGATTGTTTTGGAGTGTGGGGGGGGGGGGCTCGATGGAAATAGGCGATTTAAATATTCCATCGAGGATGGCGGCCCCCGGCTCGCGACTTGTCGCTGCGGCGCAGCAGCCCAGATGTCAAACAGTGGTTCTTTTCCAGCATGCAGGATGTGCTTTTCAGATGTGCGTTCCCAGCACTTTAGCAAACAGACCGCCGCGGTTCCGTGTGTGCCTGTCTCACTCGCGCTTCAAGTCCTATCCTGTGTTGTCCCCAGCGCCAAACGGCATTTGTGGTCGTGGGTTTGAAACCACGGAGACTTTGCCTTTTGTTTTATTCCATAACACTTTATAATTCATGAAGCTCGTGGCGTTTGATGGTAGTGTCTGAGTAGGGGCTGGCTTTCTGTTTATGTGTTTTTTGCATGATCTTGGATTGTCACTCTGCTGTGTCTAAACATTAAAAAGCCTGTCTTTTCGTTGAAGAGGACGGGGGTTAAAATGAATGAAGACCTGAAGGTCAATTTAAGCGGGCTGCCTCGGGATTATTTAGATGCTGGCGCTTCGGAGAACGTCTCGGCGGCCGTCTCCTCCCAGGTTCCTGTTGTAGAGCCGGAGCCAGAGCTCGTTGTCAACCCCTGGGACATTGTCTTGTGTACCTCAGGAACCCTCATCTCCTGTGAAAATGCCATTGTGGTCCTTATCATCTTCCATAACCCCAGCCTGCGAGCACCCATGTTCCTGCTGATAGGCAGCCTGGCTCTTGCAGACTTGCTGGCCGGCATCGGACTCATCATCAATTTTGTTTTTGCCTACCTGCTTCAGTCAGAAGCCACCAAGCTGGTCACAATCGGACTCATTGTCGCCTCTTTCTCTGCCTCTGTCTGCAGCTTGCTGGCTATCACTGTTGACCGCTACCTCTCCCTGTATTACGCTCTGACATACCACTCGGAGAGGACGGTCACATTCACCTATGTCATGCTCATTATGCTCTGGGGGACCTCCATCTGCCTGGGACTGCTGCCTGTCATGGGCTGGAACTGCCTCAGAGACGAGTCCACCTGCAGCGTGGTCAGACCTCTCACCAAGAACAACGCGGCCATCCTCTCCGTCTCCTTCCTCTTCATGTTTGCGCTCATGCTTCAGCTCTACATCCAAATCTGCAAGATTGTGATGAGGCACGCCCACCAGATAGCCCTGCAGCATCACTTCCTGGCCACGTCCCACTATGTGACCACCCGGAAGGGGGTCTCCACCCTGGCCATCATTCTGGGGACCTTTGCTGCTTGCTGGATGCCTTTCACCCTCTATTCCTTGATAGCTGATTACACCTACCCCTCCATCTACACCTACGCCACCCTCCTGCCCGCCACCTACAACTCCATCATCAACCCTGTCATATACGCTTTCAGAAACCAAGAGATCCAGAAAGCCCTCTGTCTTATTTGCTGCGGCTGCATCCCCTCTAGCCTCTCACAGAGAGCACGGTCACCCAGCGATGTGTAGCAGCGTTCCCCCTTAGGAGGGCACCCTGCCCACTCCGTTCTGCATTTACCAAGCACTTCCACTGCCTGGCCAAATGGTTGAGACGCTGTCCTTAACCTTAAATTCTTTCTCTCGGATTCTCTCTCGAGCCACGGGAGCACTTAGCATTGTAGAGGAGTCAAGTGAGTGAAGTGAAAATAATGTCGCCAGTGTTTTCAACCTTAAAAAAAAGAAAAAAAAATGACTGAGTTCTTTGCTCAAGATTATTTTGTTTCGTTTAGGGGTTTTGTTTTCTGTTTTACTTGGAGTCAGGTTTTTTGTTTTATACTTTACTCAGAGGATTTGGTCATGGGGCGGGGGAAGAAAGTATATGATATGGCCATGATGTTATAAAAAGTAAACTGGTCCTAGAGAGTTTTTACTTGGACTTTAACATAAAATTGAGCTATGGAGAAAAAGGGAGGAGAAATGACTTTTTCCAGACTTTTTTTTTTTTTTTTTTTTTAACGCCAGGGGAGATTTTCAGCACTGCATGTACCTTACTGAATATAAATAATCTCTTTCAAGCCTACACCAATAGTTTACATGATTATGTTTGGAAGAGACCTGGTTTTATTAACATGAACTCAGTAATAAGTTCCAACACGGAAACCGTGTGCCCATTCTTATTTGTTCTTTCTTTGCTTTGAGCAATTATTGCTCACAAGAAATACTTTGGTATTTCTATGAATGTTGTAACTTTCTGCATGGTTGCCTGTGTTAGCTCGACCACTAGTTTCAAATGTTGCCACATAAATCCAGAATCAAAAGAGTCCATTTTCCATATAGGTTTTCAATGGGTCTCTAAAGTGAATTATGACATTTGTTTGATCTGCATATGAAGTTCGACTGATTAGACACACCAGTCTAGTCTCCACGTCACAGTCTGATTGTTTTCACGAAGCAAAAGAAAAAAATTTAATAACAGCTCTTAAAAGTAGGTTACATTTATTTTAGTATATTCTGAAAAATAAATCGATGTGAAGCTATCACAAAATATGAAAAACATCACTTTCCTGTCTCTCTATATCTAAGAATGTATTACTAGTGATTCTTGATTGAGACAAATAGAATTAAATATTGTAGACCAAATATTTCTGATTCATATTGTCTGTGGTGCAAAGTGCATTTGAGACAGGTGGTCTCCTATTTTAATGATTAAGTTTGTGAGTGCATAACCCGTGTATCTGACTGTGATATATGTTAGCTATATTATGTAAGTTCACAAGCAGAATGACCTTGTGGCTGTTCATGGAAAGCTAACTTTGAATTCCTTTTTCCTCCTTTTCACCAAAAAACAACTTACATGCAATAAAAACTGTATTGCCTGTTTTCAGAGAGCAAAGAGTTAGTCAAGAATTGACACTGAAGAATGAATTTTAAATATATTGCAAAGTCCTTGTGTCTGAGCATCATTTCTATTAGTACGGACAGATGTTCTGTATGCAGAGACCTTCCCTCCATTTGCCGTGGACGTACAGTTCTGTCTGTACAACCAATGGAAGAATTTCTGGACGGGACATTAACTAAGCCCATTCAGATGGTGGTAAAACCAGTATTTCAGGGTCTGTGGGTGAATCATTTGTCATAATTTAACCTCATTGGTTTGTCCCAAATGTTATGCCTGTGGCGGTCTCAGGAGCATTCTGGCAACATGCGTGCTGATGCCGTCTTTCCAAAGCCCCTTCGTACGTAGCACAAGTGTAACTAAATACCATACTGAAATCTGGGTCTCCTCTCCTAGGTTACTTACGGGAGCACGAGAGGGACTAAAATACTGCAGAAGTGGGAAAGGGTTTTTAATACCTACCACCATACGACCAATCTAATCAACTTGATGCCTTTTAAAAATGTCTTTTAAACATTTGATGGAGTTGGTAGATTGGAAACGATGGGTCTGTTTGTTTTTAATGATATGAAACTTGATAGCATCTCCTTGTGAGCAATGACTAAGGTAAGTTGGTTTGGACATGGACTGGGAAATATCCATACGGAGCTTGTAAAGCAATAAATACTGACTTTGTAGAAATGGTAGTCCATTTGCATATTTGCATAATAGTAAGAACTATAATCGTTATAATATGTACTGCTTTTCACCCTATGTTGTGTGCCAGGCCCCTTTATCTGCTTTATTGCTGGAGTCACAAGAACACAGTTTTACAGGTAAGAAAATGAAGGCGAAGAGAGGCTAAGAAATTTGTTCAAGGCCACGGAGCTCCAGGGTAGAGTCAGGATCCAAACCTGGGTTTTCCCAAGCTTAGGCTGTCCCCTTCCCTGCACAGGCTGCCTGCAATCCCTCCCCTGGAGAGGGGCTGGAGGCAAATGACTTAGAACATGTTACCGTCACCCAGTTGTAGTTCTACAACGAAGACAAAGCTTCCTGTTTAAAATTACAAGTGGTGTGACTGTCGACATGGTTCTGGGTAACAGAAGTTTGTCTTTAACATGCTCTTTACCAAGCATTTCCCTGCTTTGGCGCCAAGGCCCAGGGGGGGCACAGTGCAATATTGTAGTGCCATAATATGAGGGCACTCGTTATACACACTTTTCCTTCATTTATTATTTTAGAATTTTATATAATTTACTTAAAATATAATGGTCCTACAAATACTAAAGGGTTGCTTTTGACCCCCCCCCTTTTTTTTTTAAGATTTTATTTATTTATTTGACAGAAAGAGCAAGAGAGAGCACAAGCAGTCAGAGCAGCAGAGGGAGAGGGAGAAGCGGACTCCCTGCTAAGCAGGGAGCCCAACGCAGGGCTCCTTGGGATCATGACCTGAGCTGAAGGCAGTCGCTTAATCAACTGAGCCATCCAGGCACCACTTGACCCTGTTTTTAAAACACCTGATTTCAGCTAAGATCTTTTTCAATTCAACTATGATGTGTCCTTACTGTTTACTTTAAGTTGTGAAGATTTGGGCATATTTCTGTGGTTTCCTACAAAACTTCTTTGTTTCTGTGAAGTTACTTATTAGGAAATGTGTACCTGTCTCAACATATACGTATACATTTCTGTCTGTGTATGAATGTATACATATATGAATGCATATATGTGTTCAATAACATTAACTTGGCAAAAAACTAGATGCATTATGGAAAACATTCATATCACCAATAGTCCTAAGCTACCAGATCATCTTACTCCATATGATAAACATGTTTAGCTACCAAAGAGATTATGTTAACTAAGACAGTTCAATTACCTTAGCAGAATCCTTAGTCAAGGCTAATTATCCAGGCTGTGATTATCCAGGATTTTGTCTCCTTTCTCCTTTAATTTTTTACTTTATAGCAACAACCTTGTTTCCTGCTGTTAAAAAGGGATGAATGAGTTGGAGTGGGGAGGCAGAGCACCTCTTTCCCTAGAAACCTAAATTAAAGAGCTAAGTTCAGGAAGGGGGGATCACTCACTTGACTTGACAAGGAGGAACTGTCTTAGGTCCCTCCAGAATTTAAAGCAGGATTTAAACAAAAAGTTTAAAAGAGCAGATGAGAAATGAACATGTTTATTGCCAATAAAGTATCTGGGAGATTTTTCAAACTTTTTAAATTTTTATTTATTTATTTATTTTTAAAAAGAATTCTCATGTTTTATTATATTTATTATTCGTTCTCTCAAAATTAGAAAGCTCTTGTTCTTTTTTTAATTATTATTTTTTATTAACATGTAATGTATTATTTACCCCAGGGGTACAGGTCTGTGAATTACCAGGATCACAAATTTCACAGCACTCACCATAGCACATACCCTCCCCAATGTTCATCACCCAGCCACCCTCTCCCTACCTCCCCACCCTCCCCCCAGCAACCCTCAGTTTGTTTCTTGTGATTAAGAGTCTCCTACTGGACAAACCATAAAAGACTCAATCTCAAAAAACAGACTGAGGGTTGCTGGGGGGAGTGGGGACAGGAGAGGGTGGTGGGGATATGGACATTGGGGAGGGTATGTGCTATGATGAGTGCTGTGAAGTGTATAAACCTGGCAAGTCACAGACCTGTACCCCTGGCGATAAAAACACATTACATGTTTATTAAAAAAAAAAAAAAAAACCTTAAATTCTAAAAAAAAAAAGTCTCTTACTGTTTGTCTCCCCCCAATAACAGCTTGTTTCATTTTTTTCCTTCCCTATCCCCTACAACCCCCTGCCCTGACTCTCAAATTCCTCATATCAGAAAGATCATATAATTTTCTTTCTCTGATTGACTTATTTCATTCAACATATAGTTCTGATTGACTTATTTCGCTCAGTTCTAGTTCCATCCACGTCATCGCAAATGGCAAGATTTCATTTCTTTTGATGGCTGCATAGTATTCCACTGTGTATATATACCATATCTTCTATATCCATTCATCTGTTGATGGACATCTAGGTTCTTTCCATAGTTTGGCTATTGCGGACGTTGCTGCTATAAACATTCAGGTGCACATACCCCTTCGGATCACTACGTTTGTATCTTTAGGGTAAATACCCCATAGTGCGATTGCTGGGTCGTAGGGTAGCTCTGTTTTCAATTTTTGAGAAACCTCTATACTGTTTTCCAGAGGGGCTGCACCAACTTACATTCCCACCAAGAGTGTAGGAGGGTTCCTCTTTTTCCGCATTCTCTCCAACATCTGTTGTCCAACTTTTTTTTTTTTAAGAGAAATGTTTAATTCATTTTTAAAATAATGATTGACTTTCACAGTTTTATAAATATATCATATGCAATTAAGGTGCCTTATCATTTCAGATTTAAAATACATATTAAATAATATACTACTATGGTCTTATATTGAACAATGTTTATGTTTTTCTTGATTATATGCCTGGTATAATAAAGAGACATACTGCCTCTTGTTTCCTTAAAAATTTTCATGATTACTGAATAGTTTTGATATCTGATTGGAACCTTAAAATGTGCTTAGAACTTTTAGAACAATCAGATGTAGTTTGTATGTATCAAAGAATTAAAACTTGGTTTAAATCAGCAGACAGGTTTACTATCCTCTGGAAAACAATACATAAAAAAATACTGGTAATTTTGACTAGGGATTCTTAAATATTCATTATTTTAAAAGCATACAAATTGGGGCACCTAGGTGGCTCAGTCAGTTAAGCATCTGCCTTAGGTTCAGGTCCTGATCTCAGGATCCTGGAAACGAGTCCCACATTGGGCTCCCTGCTCAGCGGGGAGCCTGCTTCTCCCTCTGCCTTCTGCTCCCCCTGCTCTTTCACTCTCTCTCTCTCAAATAAATAAATAAAATCTTAAAAAAAAAAAAAAAAGCATACATATCACCCAAGGATCTTGTTAAAATGCAGATTCTGCTTCAGTGGGTCTGAGACATGGCTGAATTTCTAACAAATTCCCAGGCAACGCTGTTCCCGGTGCTGGTGGTCTAAGGCAACACTTTGAGTCACATGGGTAACGGTCACACACTTCTTGTTCTTTTTTTTTTTTTTTAAAGATTTTATTTATTTATTTGACAGAGATCACAAGTAGGCAGAGAGGCAGACAGAGAGAGAGAGGGGGAAGCAGGCTCCCCGCTGAGCAGAGAGCCCGATGCGGGGCTCGATCACAGGACCCCGAGTTCATGACCTGAGCTGAAGGCAGAGGTTTTAACCCACTGAGCCACTCAGGAGCCCCCACACTCTCCGTTCTTAAAACAAAACTATAGTTCTAATAATATATATATATTTATATATGTAATATATATATATATATAGTAATATAATTATTATCTATAATATATTAAGCTTTGATAAGAATAATCACTTTTAAATGCATACATATTATATATATGTATTTTTTACATATATAAATTAAAAGTGTTTATTCTTGCCAGCAGTTAAGAGATACCTAGCCTTTCAGTAGATATGAACTTTGAACTTTCCCCAAATTTCTCTCATATCTAGTAAAGATCTATAAATATATTTTTCCAGTTAGTGTTCTCACTTTTTCTAAAATCCCAACTACCATTATCTTAAGGCAATTCTTTCAAAGCGTTATAAATCCATGCAATGTGTTTCTGTGTATGTGTGTGAGTACACAAAAGGATTTGCGTACTCACACACCCAACAGTAGCAACAAAGATTCATTTTCGTCACCGCCTCTTCAAGAAAGACATTTTTCTCTATGACCTATGTGGTTTGTGTACATGCACAAATTCATCTTGAGATAACTGAAAAGGAAACTTTTGTTCTCTGTGTGGTACAGTTCAGCCAAACTCATCCCAAAGCAACCTTTTCCTAGCCAAGTACATCAGAGAATTTTTAAAAATATCTCATTTTCACTTTGATGTTTATCTGTAATCTTTTGTTAATTTCCAACATCAAAAATACTATTAGTATTTATCATTAACAGTGGTAATTATATCCACTGTGCTTCCTTTCTCCCCAAGAAGGTGAGAATTTTTTGATCCAATAGAAGCATGTCAAAGTCCATAGTTTTGTGTGTTTTTTAAAGATTGTATTTATTTATTTGAGAGGGGGAGAGAGAGAGCATGAGGGAGAGGAGGAGAGGTGCAGAGGGAGAGGGAGAAGCAGACTCCCCTCGGAGCTGAAAGTCTGATGTGGGACTCCATCCCAGGACCCCAGGGATTATGACCCGAGCCAAAGGCAGATGCTTAGCCAAGTCCCCCCAGGTGCCCCATCAAAGTCCATAGCTGAAGTGGATTTTAATATATAACTTAAATATGTCTATAGTATAAAATATTTATGGAAGAAATCTTGGAATGTTTTAATCATTGAAAATCAAATGGTAGCATCAAGCACCTGCAAACAAACTTTCAACTGGAAATAAGTGTGGAGCAGAAATAAAAACATTTACTATGTCACGGACTTCCCTGCAGTTGACTGTTTGAATGGACAATTACAAGCAGACTATTTTAAAAAGTCAAAGAACATCTTTTTTTAAAAAGATTTTATTTATCTATTTGACACAGAGAGCGAGATCACAAGCAGGCAGAGAGGCAGGCAGAGAGAGAAGGGGAAGCAGGCTCCCTGCTGAGCAGAGAGCCCGATGCAGTACTCGATCCTGGGACCCTGAGATCATGACCTGAGCCAAAGGCAGACTGAGCCACCAAGGAACCCCAGAAGTCAAAGAACATCTTAAAGGTACTCTCTGCAAGGCTTGGATTTCTGTTCCTCACCAGCCACCATAATTTGAATCGAGGGGATTCTTGTCTGGTTTGGTGAAGCGGCCATAACGCATTCGCATGAGGAGGGACAATGGCCTGTCTTTCACAGATGTTGTGGTCACTGGGCTATAAGCTAAGGGGCCCAGTTCTGATGCAACTTAATATCCTTACTCCTTCCAGGATGCTTTGGAGCTATAAGCAAATTTCTCGTTGGATGCTGTAGAATCTATCTGTTGCAAGAAAACGTATGCAGTGCAATTTCATATATTGAATCCAGACCATCTAAGTCCAAGTCTCTTTGGAAACTAAAACCTCTCACTTTCCCTCAGCACTTGACAGTGTCTGAACATTCCTATTTTGTCTTTCTTACTGTGCAAATCCTAGTTATGTTGCCCCAGCCCCTGGAGATCCAGAGAGCACCCTAGTCCCCATCAACATTTATCTAGTGCAAACACTGATGAACCAATATAGGTCTCTTCTTTACAATTAACCTGATTATTTCAATCATTTTTTTTCTCTGATTTATTTTATTTTAGAGCCTTGAGATTATTTCACGGATCCCTTTTTCCATATCATCTACCATTTCTCTGCACACCTCTTCAGGTCTAGAAAGCCAAGCTTGGATGCAGAACCCACCACACTTAGAGCTTTCTAGGACACAATAATTGAGAGTTTGCTGTGCAGCAACGAGCCTGCCAGTCTGGGCCCCAACCAGTGGGAGCAGCATCTCCCAGAAAGGTGTTAAAAACGCAGAGTGTCAGGCCTCACCCCAAGCCCACTGACTCAGAAACTCAGGGTGTGAGGCCCCACAATCTTTTAACAAGCCATCCAGATTATTCTGATGACTCTTGAGTCTGAGAGGCTCATGGTATTGCTGACTGAATCTTGACACACTAACATAACGTTTAGCCTTTTCTGTCCACGCCAGGCATTCCTCACACTGTCCTCTGAGAGATGATTCCAGGAGGGTGCCAAGCTGCCTTACACTGACTGTTCTCAGAAATGGATGCATTTTCACTGAGAATTTGGGATGTCTTCGAGTGAAAATCTGGATATTTCCGAAACATGTGAATCCAGAGGTTATGACTAAAGTCACGGAGAAGGCTGGTCTTGCTGCCCTGAGCACTGACCCAGGAGCCGCTGCTAAAAGCAGCAAGATCAGCCCAGTGGCCCCTGCACATTCTGAATGTTGTTATTCCACAGCAAGTGTGTCCTAGGGACAAGGGCTGGGCTTCCACCCACAGTGAACAGGATGCAAACAAGACATGCACACAGGGGAAAGCAGAGTCGGCTGGGGACTACAGGGTAGCGTGAGGCAAGCTGCTTCCTTTCAAAAGCCTTCACCCTACAGAAGGTCAATGTCTGAGTCCTGGAACAGTTGACACATCCTGGGAGTTTCTTTCTACAGTAGTGTATTTCAAAGCCGAATTCACCCTGTCCAGCCTTGGTCGTAATGGGAAGATAGTTTCTACTTCCCAGAATTTCCATTCAGCTACTAGCTGCTTTCCATGGACTTCTTTCAGGAGACCCCACTGGGATGAAGAAGTTTGGAAAAGAAAACTTACCGACTTTGGGGTACCTACCCCACCTGCAGACCTGGCAGAGTGACTCAGCTTGAATATGCAATGTTGACAATAGATGTCTTTTCCACTGGAGTGAAAATAGATGAAATTGTTACTTGTAAGCAGAAAGGATGTAAACCAAGAGTTACATAGCCTTTGTGAATAAAGTGATAAGGTACACAGCTCCGGACACAGACACCTGGATCCGGGTCCCTCTCTGTCACTTCAGTGCAGGGCTTTGGGCTTGCTGCTTAACTTCTCTGAACCTCTGTGTCCTGAATCTATAAAATAAGCGTGATGGGGATGCCCAGGGGCTCAGTTGGTTAAGCACCTGCCTTCAGCTCCGGTCATGATCCCAAGATCATGGGATCAAACCCCACCCCTCTGCCTGCTGCTCCCCAGCGCATGCTCTTTCTCTCACTCACTCTCCTGCTCTGACAAAAAAATAAATAAAATCTTAAAAAAAAAAAAAAAAACCAGAGTGATACCAGAACATGCCTCTCAGTGCTGGGTAAGAAACGACATAGGAAGGGTTCAATATGGGGCTTGGCACAAACCTTCTTGGATGTTCCTTTTCATTCGTTTTTTTTTTTTTTTTAATTTAATTAATTTATTTGACAGAGATCACAAGCAGTGGAGAAAAGGCAGAGAGAGACAAGGGGACACAGGCTCCATGCTGCGCAGAGAGCTGGGTGCAGGGCTCGATCCCAGGACCCTGAGATTATGACCTGAGCTGAAGGCAGAGGCTTAACCCTCTGAGCCACCCAGGTGCCCCTTCATTAGTATTTTTATTCTTCCTACTACTAATACAACTTCTACTATTTAATTAGCTAAGTACCGAGATAAAAGCTTTACACATGTTATCTCATGATCTTTTCAGCAATGCATGTACTGATATTCTCTACTATATTAGGAAAATGATGCAGAGAAAGGTTAAGTGACTTACCTAAGAACGCACCGTCTTTTTGTGGGTCATGGTGCTAGGAACTGAGGGTACTTAGAAATAGGCAGTGCCTGCCAAGAGACACCCAGATGAGCCAAGAGTGGCCTGTGCCTTGGAAGGTCAGATGACTCTGAAGGTAGGCTGGGCTCAGTGGCAGAGGAGTGTCATCAGAGGCCCAAAGGGCATGGTGTGCAGTGTAGACAGGCCTCATGGAGGCATTTGGAAGCCAATAAGTCCCAAAGACTAGGCTGGACCTCGTTGAGTGTAAAGAAGAAAAATAGTTCTCTGAGAGGAGTGACCATGATGGATTCAAAAGAGCAAAGTGGAAATAATTTGGAGCTGACTACACAGAATTTCTTTTAATGACATTTAACTTGGGGACCAATTCTTTAAAACATTTCTGAGAACTGCACTGAAATGAACTTCTGCATCATCACTCAAAGCTCACATTTGGGTCTTTTGTAAATCTTGTTAAATACAAGATTTTTAAAAATTTATGTTTATTGACATCCATAAAGTGTCCAGGAAAAGAGCTGAGCAGCCAAAAGTTTGCGTTTATAAACATGCATTTGCATGAATACAAAAATTCTTCAGAAACATTTATGTTTCAAAAAATCAGCTAACTTACATGCAGACTTTTCAAACATAAAACACAGCACAAATTTGTTTTTTGGGTTTTTTTTTAAGTCTTTAGATGTCTTAGGAATCATAGAGCACGTTCTCAAGCTAAAGATGACTTTGCAAGCACCTCACTTCCCTGACAGGGAAGCTCAAGTTAGGCTGACATCCCAAGGTCATGGGCTTGGAAGCAGCAGGCCCAGAACGAGGAACCAGCATCATAATTCCTCATCTAGAGCTTCATTCTGGGGCAGATGTTTATTGCCAAGGAAAAGCTTGAAATGTGAAAACCTTGTCTGGTGTTCCCTCCCATGATTGAATAATTTGCTGTTACTACTCTTAGAAATTATCATGATAATTTGAAGAACAATTATTGCTACAAAGACTAACCCTTTCCAGGCACTTGGTTCCAGGCACCATTTTAAGGGCTTTCCATAGACTGACTTACTTGGTCTTCACATCCTCGAGGTAATATTTGAAAGGATACATTCTAACCTTCAAGAGAGGGTTGTTCACAAATGCAAAGTGGAAGCAAGTCTTATGGCCCTTCTTCTGGGTTCCCCAATCCTGTTCTCTACACATCCTGGAGCTTCACACACTTCTGGGCCAACATTCTCTGGTTTATTGGCTTAATAAGCAGTGTTGCATTTTAGAAGTCACTGCATTTTAATACAGATTGTACGACAGTAGCATACCCAAAATATTGGCACAAGATTCGACAAATATGCTAATCATTGTGAGTCTTCTTCACACGAAGGCTGGCAAGTTTTACAAAGGGATGGGCAGAGGTCTGGAACCTGTTTCTGTCCTGCCAGAAAATGTGTAGCCACTGCCCGCTTTTCCAGCCTTTCTGAGAAGGGGTAAGTCAGTCCCACATGATAAGCAGGGTGGCAAGTTTGTGGAAATAATAATGATAGAACTGTTATTAAAGGTGACAGCAAATAACAAAATCTATTGGGTGACTGAAGCTCCAGGCACTGTACTCGGCACTTTCCACAAATTAGCTCTTTCAGTCTTTACAAATGACTCAGAGATAAATAGGCACTTTTATTATATCCATTTCACAGAGGAGGAATTCAAGGATGGGGGGCGGCTAAGTAATGTGCCCACAAGCTTCCACCTGCCCAACACCACAACCACCCTCTTTATCCATGGACACTCTTCCTTCCCATCTGTCTCAATGGGCCATCTACATAACCCCAAAGGCAAATGCTGGGAGACGGGGCATCTCAGGGTTTCTTGGTTGTGACATCCCGAACTACAAGACTGTCTTTTGCCACACACTGGAGGAAGGTTCCTTGCCTCTGCTTGAACCCCCTGAACACAACTTCAGTGAACTGTATTAAATGCTTGGACAGAGGACGGCTCCCCTCCCTACTTCCACTCTGTCACTCTGCTGGGTGGGCGGAACCCAGGCCCTTTAAATACAAAGTTAATTCATGAGTCTCCATTTCTTCAAAGTAAACACAGAAGACGTTTGAATTTCTGCTTCTCAGTCCTTTTTACTGTCCTACTAGCGTTAAATTAGGCACTATGGCCTGTTTTAAGAAAATCTAATGTGTGCAGGTTATAAATTGATGAAACTAAAACACTAGGAGTGATTATCACTTTGAACAAGAACTTCACTTCCCACAATTCACAATGCTTTACATATAGTATTTTTTCCTGCTGCTTTTAAAATGTAATTCATGTAATCTTTAATTAGTCAGAGTATGAAGTGCCAGTCATACTAAATGAGTAAGTCCTAGAGATCGACCATAGAGCATAGAGACTGTAGTTAACAATACTGTATTATATACCTGAAAATTTGCTGAGAATAAATCTTATGTTGAGTGTTGAAGACGGAGGAGGAGGAGGAGGAGGAAAAGAAGAAGAGGAAGAGGGAAGAGAAGGAGAAGAGGAAGGAGAAGGAGAGGAAAGAGTAGAGGAGAAGAAAAAGAATGTGGGAGGAAAACTCTGGGAGGTAATGGATAGATTCGTGGCTCAGACTGGGTGATGGTTTCACAGGTGTATCCTTATCTCCAAACTTCATGCATCACGTTGTATGCATTAAATATGTACAGATTTTGTATGTCGATGATATCTCCATAAAGTAGTTCTAAAATGAATGAATAAAATTTATTGTATCAATTCTAGTAAAGTTTCAAGAATATAAAAACATATATAATTCATTATATATGAATTATTTCTCCCCCTCTGCCCTGCCCAGCAAGACGGGCAGGGCAGGAGGAATGCGAGAGAATGAGGAGGTATTTTAGGGTTGCTAACTGTGGCTTCAGAAAGAACGCACAGGTCAGTTTTCAGGTGACTCAGATCAGAATTAGAAATAGTGCGGTCAGTCTGAAAGCCCTGTGTTTCAGGACTGGTGAGGGAGCTGGGACCAGTCAGCTTGCCCTGAGGTGGGGGTAGGGGGTGGGCACTGGACACTCAGCAAGTGAAAGAGTGACTGTCATCACGAATACAGTCACCTTCAGGTTCACTCCCCAGATCACAGGCAATGAGGAATACATTTTCTCTATTCTAATAGAATACTTTCATCTTTGAAGTTGTGCATTTCCCTCCCCCACAACCATTGATGTTTGAGTAACAGAGGGAGGAAAATGCAAGGTAATTTACAGTGTTCTTCTTTCTGTATGATTCTTCCGACACAGCTTTCCCTAGGAAATTTAATTCACTTTAATCCCAGGGGAAGACTTCAGCTTCACTGTAGGAGCCGCCACCTTCTAATGAAAGCAAACAGCCTAACCCCTGAAGTGTGACCAGGCCTGCTCTCCAAAGGGGCCCGTTTTCACAGTCATGCTAACTACGGGCTGATGATGTGCAGATGCTGTAATTAACTTTCATCCTGCCTCTTAAAAATTATTGGGACACTCTGAAACCTAATCTTTAAAATGTTGAATATGGAAAATATATGAAATTCTTTCTTCCATGTCCTTAAAGTTTCACTTATGTTTTAAAACCAGTTTCATGTGACTTGCATGATAATGAATGTGCCTTATTTTAATTGTTTTAAAGGGCACAAGTTAATTCTTTGTCAAGCATCACAATTGCACCAGGCTGAATTGAAAACGTGTAGTTTTCTGGCTCATGTGGTGAGCTTAGTGAAAAACAGAACTTTGTCTGTGAGAGATGAATGATACATAAATTTGGCTCCTTGAAAAGTTGTGTATTTCTTCATATTGAATTGATACATGAGCTGTTTGCTTGCAATTTATCTACAAGGGCCCTTCAGAGACAGGAGATCGCCTATCTCTAGAAAGCAGAGGTAGATTCTGGAAGTTCAGGCTTCAGAAAAGCAAAAGCTTGAAAAGGTGACAAAATTTCATTTCAATACATTTCTACAGAATCCTAATAAGATGGTTTTGGGCACACTAACTTCTTGCAGAATGTACAAGACATGAAACAGACAAAGACTATGCAGATTGAGCCACAGAATTAAGTGGCAAATAAATAAAACGTACGTGTGTCCCCAAAAATGAATTCTGATTTTGCCTTTGCAGATTTTTGCAGTTTTAGCACTAAGGAAGGTTGTGCCTGCAGTTGGAGAGACCCATCCAAAGCCTGGAGCTCTCTCACTTTCTGACTGTCTGGCCTCAGTGTAAGTCATTTTGTTACTCTAAGCGTAAATGTCCTTGTGCGTAAGGTGCCACTGGTGAGAGCACGGGTATGCCCAGCATCTCCAAATGGGCTGAAGACGGGGAGCTATTTTTATTATGATGAATAACTCTTAGCCCCAGTGGCAGCACAAGCACAGATCCCCTGACCCAAAAAGTCAGACGTTATTCCATAACGGGTAAACAAAGCCCAGAGATGTAAACAGAAATATCTCCCATCACAGCTTGAGGATGAAGAGTAGGGTTGGCGCTCCTCCCACTCCCCAGCACAGGGCTCTTTGTCGGAGACTTTCTAAAGTGACAGAGATGGGCCATGTAACATGAAAGTGAATCCTTTGTAACATGAAAGTGAAAGTACTCGTTCATTACAGACGTTTCAGAAAATTCAGAAAGGCACGAAGGAAGATACATAAATCTATAAGTCTTCTACCCATTGATAACCACTTGAAGTTGTAATGTATTTTCTTCCATTATTTATGAATGCTTCTCTAAAACCTCAGATCACATTGTTACAAATGATGATAGCTCACACTTACAGAGCCACGCAAAGCCCTAAGTGCTTTACCTGCATTCCGTTTTGTAACATAATTTTTTAAATGTGCTGCTCTGTCCCTTGATGTGCAGTGAACATACTTACCCATAGTGTAGTTTTTAACTACATAATGACTCCACGGAATTATGTCAGATGGAAATACTGTTGTTTATTCGGCCAATTTTCTTTTTATTGACTATCCAGACTATTTCCAGTTTTATTATTGGCCATATACTTCAAGGAATATCTCCGCATATCTGTTTGCCCACACTTGATTTTTCTTTAAAAATCTGAGAAGAATTATTATATCGTATTTCCAAACTGCCTTCCAGGTAAGAATTTATAACCCTCCCAGAAATGCATGCAAATGTTCTCCATAGACTTTTGATTCTATTTTAGATGCATTACACAGTTAAGATTTGATGGTTCTGTTGAGTGAGTGGCTGCACTTGCAGGTCACAACCCAGTGGAAGCTGTTGGGGTCTCAAGCTAGAGCATAGGGAGAGGAGGGTCTAGTGGGGAGTAAGGCTTCAAGTGAAATTGGAAGGAGGGAGAGAAACTCCCTTCCCACTCACCTCTGTACAGGTAATGTTTTTATTTGTCCATTGTGCCCACTCAGGGACACTGTATTTGAAAATGGTTGCAGACAAATTGGAATAAATCCTATTTAGAAGGTGATTAAAGGGTCAGGAAATGGAGTCAATGAAGAAGGATAGAAGGAACTGGGGTTATTTGTCTTGAAGAAAAGGAGGCCAGTTGGTGACCTAATTACTATCTTAAAGGTATAAAGAACTTGAGAGTATTTTTTTTTCTCAGTATGAATGGAGTTTTGACTAAGAAAGTTAGATCATATTAAAACAGGGATTTCCCAGTTGGATACAATGCAAATGCTTTAAACGCCTTCTGTCATTGAACCCTGATGACAACTTATCGATGAAGATACCATGCCTGTACGGGTCATCTCCGGGTTGTAGACAGAACTCTAAAGGAATGACAGCTTGCTAAGGAGTCCACAGTCAATATTGCAATTACTGTGGTATGCCCAGACCCCTAGCACTGTGCTTGGAAAAGAATCTGTCACTGAACCTGTATTTATTGACTATGGACAATAGGTGGTAGAACTTGGACTTAAACCCAAATCTGCTGGACTCTAAAACCCAGGCCTGAACCCCTGGGGTACACTGTCCCCAGTGTCCTGTCAAAGCTTGATCCATGTTAAAGCATCAGTGTAACCCAGATATGAGATGTTCCTTTGCAAACGTGACATAAAATCTTGGTCCCATCATCAGCCCTCACTCCAAGCATCTAGTATGTAGTACACATGGTTCCATGGAAGAGTCCATGGGGTCATGTATTGTCCTTTCCCCAAATGCCCCTTGGGCCTGTCTTTTGTCCAGACCTAATCCCTGGCCTCCCCTGTCCCAACTGAGGAGACTTTCTGGACCCCATATCCCCTTCCCAGGGAGCAGTCAAGCGAGATGGGCCCCTCTCCCACACCTCCTTCAGAAGTGAACTCTTCTCTTTGCTCCTTCCAGCTCTGCCACCTTGTCCCCGTCATAGGCAGCAGAGGGCGCCAGCACCCCAGAGCCCAGCCTCTACCCTGAGTTCTGTAGATTTTATGGCAGCCTTCCCCTCCCAAATCAGGTCTCATCAAGGGGAGACTCTCATAGTAGCTGCTTAGAAGGGCATCTATGCCCAATAATCTTTTTTTTTTTTTTTTTAAGATTTTACTTATTTGGGGCACCTGGGGCTCAGTGGGTTAAACCTCTGCCTTCAGCTCAGGTCATGATCTCAGGATCCTGGGATCTGCTCAGCAGGGAGCCTGCTTCCCTGCTCCCCCTGCCTGCTTCTCTGCCTACTTGTGATCTCTGTCTATCAAATAAATAAATAAAATCTTTAAAAAATATATTTTATTTATGTATTTGTTGGAGAGAGAGAGCGGAAGCAGCCTCCAAGATCCTGAAGGTCAGTGAATTCAACCGAGAAGAATAGGAGGCTGTTGGCCTGGACTGGAAGCTCGGGACCCCCTCCTTGGTTAGAAATGGCCACAGAAGTGCATACCATTTCAGGAGAAAAAGAAGGGCTGGTGGAAGAGCAGAATGGCATACCCAAATTAGTTTCTTCTTCAGAGAGGTTAAGCAGTTGCATTATCTAAAGTATCCTCTTTAGCTAAACTCAGCTAGAACTGGGGGTTTGAATGAATGTTGGCAGACGTGCACACGTGTAATTCTGCAGGTAGTGTGGACCTCCGACAATTTCCAACGTATGCCACTGGTTGAGGCTGCACTTCTGAGAACACGTGTCCCAGGTAGACTCTGCTACCACGTCACATAAGACATGGGGCACACACGGTCTCAGGTTGTCCACAGTCCATACTTGTGGCTGTTTGTCATTTCTTGGTTTGGCCAGAGAACCATGCCTGCTTGTGGTGGTTGTTGAAGGGGTGACATTTTCTATGTAGAGAACACCAGGTAAGACTGGGTCTTGCGGTCAGAAAAATCGAGCACCCCCTCAGCCCCCACGGAGGCGGACACTCCTGGGTGACGCCCCAGAGCCCTTGTCACTCACACAGGGTTGTCACTCTTCCCATTTCAATTTCACCCAAGAAGACACACTGGGGTGACGGTCACTCTGGAGATAACCTGGGATCTGTTTCCATGGGTTTGAAAGAGTAAATATTTCGAGCTCTTTCTTGTCAGGAATAATTTGCTCAAGACACCCAACTGGGATGCCCCCTGCCAGTGGGAACTTCTGAAACAGAACACAGGGCTCTCACCAATCTGGAGAAACAGAATTCACACTTTGGTGAAGGCAAGCCCATTTCCACAGGACAAAAATTTGGCAGGCACAGCAGTATGTTGAGGCAAAGGGGTCTGTGGCTGCTGATAGCGGAGTGGGCACTTATGGGATCCACCCCAGGAGGCAAAAACAAAAAGCTGAATGGCATTTTAGGAAAGATGTGGCCTCTTCTTCTTCAAGTTCTACCCAATTTCTGTCTCAAGCCCCCCATCTAAGAAGGTGGAAATGAATGTTTGAGACTCTCATCACTGTGAAACCTTGTGTACATGTAAGTGACAAGGTTGTCTGTGACACTCCACATCCGGCCCCACTAAAGAGAACAGAACCCAGCTCCAGAGGACAGTGGGGACAGAGGTCTGGCCTCCTTACCTCCATTCAGGATAACTGAACAGTCATTGTTCCATGACTCAGTGATCGTTTCCTCCAAAGAGTACTTAAGGCTTTAAGAGTGAGCAGTGGCACAAAATACCAAAACCACTAAATTAATCAAAAAGGTCATCATCCATGGGGCATTTTTATTAAGACGTGACTTTGTTTGGCTCTCCTGGTACTTTGGGTCAGCTTCACTTTGAGAATAGATGAACTGAATCTCCTGACATTCTCTATACTTTTCTTTTAATATTAAAATAAAAATTGTTTAGGATGCTATGACAAGGTGTTATGGTCTCACAGGACTTCTCTCCTCCTTCTGTAGCATTATACCCAAACTTTAGGTAGGTATATGACTACCCAAAATAAAACTAGACTTACTCACCTTCCTTGCACCTGAAAGTAGCCAATGAAATATAAGCAGAAATGGCATCTATGACCACCTAGAAACATCCTTAAAAGGAAGAAACACACCCTTTCCCACCTTCTTTCTTCCAGCTGGCCGGAATACTTATTAGGTGGCTTGACTTGAAATCCACGTGCCGAGAATCATGGTAGAAAGATCTGGGTCTCCAGTAATGTGGTGTATTATACCAGTCTGTATTGATTATACCATTGAGTGGATTCCTCTGATTTTGACAAATTACGGTTCTACCTGCCATGTAAACACTGCCCTTCCATGATCCTCTTTTTATTTAAACCATTGTCATTTTGTTACCTATCCCTCATACATCACCTTATTTTAATCAAGACTAGCCCCACTCAATGTATGAGAGAAAATCTATGTTCTTCCTTCAACCCACCTTCCTTGGCTCTGGAGATACTCACAAGGTTTATGCTTCATCAGGTCATCATTGTTCTGATTTCCTGCCTCTGCTGAACACTTACTCTATGTCTGTCTCTATATCTTCTTTTTTCCTCTAGAAATCTGGGAGGTGGCCGGGAAGAACAAATCCAACAAATCCAGTACTCCTTGAGCGGGAGGCACATGCAACAACGTTTTACGAATTATACAACCATGCAGTGCTGTTAAGTGGCTAATGATGGGCAGAGCAAAGCAAGTGAGAAGTGAGGGACTAACGGTTTGAAGGTCAGGCCTCCCCGCCGTCCACCCAGGCTGGGTATATTCACGGGCAGGCTACATCTTAGCCCCACTGAGTCAAGCCAAGCCCACCCAATTTTGATTCTAATTTGTTTGAATCAGGATCACAGTGAAACTTGAACTTGAACGTGAATTCTCAAACTTAGGTGAGGTCCAATACTAAAATCTAACTCCAGATAGGGAGGTCAGAATTCAGGGCAAAGAAGTAACTGGAATCCATAGCATCAAGTGAGTGAGAGAGGAGGGAGCAGAAAGAGGTAGTAGATGATATCCACATACAAAAACCTTCATCTAGACACAGAAGTTACGCCACTCACAAAAATCAACTCAAAGTGGATCGTAGACCTAAATGCAAAATGCAAAACTATAAAACTTCTTAGGAGATCACAGGAGAAAATCTAGGCGAAGTTGCGTTTGGTGATGACCTTTTTGATGCAACGCCAAACGCACAATCCATGAAAGAAAAAAAATTAGGAACGTGGACTTCATTAAAACGAAAAACTTCTGTTCTGCAAAAGATACTATTAAAGAATGAGAAGACAAACCACTTGTATCTCAAATATACAAAGAACTATTAAAACCCAATAAAAAGGGACGCCTGGGTGGCTCAGTTGGTTAAGCAGCTGCCTTCGGCTCAGGTCATGATCCCAGGGTCCTGGGATCGAGTCCCACATCGGGCTCCTTGCTCGGCAGGGAGCCTGCTTCTCCCTCTGCCTCTGCCTGCCTCTTTGTCTGCCTGTGCTCGCTCTCTCTCCCTCTGTCTCTGGCAAATAAATAAATAAAATCTTTAAAAAAAAAAAACCCAATAAAAAAACAAACAACTCAATTTAAAAATTGGCAAGAGACATGAATAGACATCACCCCAAAGAAGTCACGCAGGTGGCAAATAACCATTCGGAAAAATGTTTAACCTCCTATGGCACGAGGGGAATCCAAGTGAAAACAAAAATGAGATACCACTACACGCCTATTAGGAGAACCAAAATCCACAGCACTGAAAACCTCAAACGCGAGAGACAAGTAGAGAAACAGAACTCTCATTTGTTCCAGGTGGGAATGCAAAACAATACAGCCACGTTGGAAGACAGTTCAGCAATTATTTACAAAGCCAAACACAGTCTTACCATATGATCTGACAATCATGCTTCAAGGTGCTTTTCCCATGGAGTTGAAAAAATTACGTTTACCCCAAAACCTGCACATGAATATTTATAACAACTATGTTAATAATCACCCCAAATTGAAAGCAATCAAGATGTCCCTTAATAGGTAAATGATGAACAAACTGTGACACATCTGTACAATGGAATGTGATGATCTCAAGCCACAAAAGAACAGGAGGAACCTTAAATGCATACTGCTAAGTGAAAGAAATCAATCTAAAAGGGCTACATACTGAGGTGCCTGGGTAGGTCAGTCTGTTGCGCATCTGACTCTTGATTGCTGCTTCGGTTATCATCTCAGGGTCGTGAGATCGAGCCCCACGCTGGGCAGGGAGCCTCCTTGGGATTCTCTCTCCCCCTCTCTCACTGCCTCTCCCTACCACATTCACATGAACATGCACTTTCTCTCTAATAAATTAATAAATAAAATAAAAAGGCTACACACTGTATTATCTCAACTAATTGGCTTTCTCAAAAAGGCAAAACCACAGACAATGAAAAGATGAGTTGTTGCTAGGGGTTAGAATAGAAGGAGGGATGAATGGGTAGTGCACAGATCTTTAGGGCAGGAAAACCATTCTGTATGATCCTATCATGATGGATATTTGTGTGTATATTTATCAAAACTCACAGAATGTACAATACTAAGAGTGAACTCTAACGTAAACCATGAATAATTAATAAGAATGTATCAGTATTGATTCATCAACTGTCACAGATGTAACTAGGCCAATGCAAGGGGAAACTGTGGGTGGAGACGGGGGTATATGGGAATTCTCTGTAGTTCCTGTGCAATTTTTCTAAAACTTAAAAATGTTCTAAAGGAGAAGGTTATTAAATTAAAAAAAAAACTTTTTTAAACAAAAGTTGGTGAAAAGATATGGAATCTGGGGGATGCCTGGGTGGCTCGGTCGGTTAAGTGGCTGCCTTCGACTCAGGTCATGATCCTAGTGTCCTGGGATCGAGTCCTGCATCGGGCTCCTTGCTCCACGGACAGCCTGCTTCTCCCTCTGCCTTTGCCTGCCACTCTGCCTTCCTGTGCTCTTTCTCTCTCACTCTAATAAGTAAATAAATAAAATCTTTAAAAAGGTAAAAAAAAGATATGGAATCTGGTTAAATATATGGAATCTGTCATTTCCAGACAAGTGGGCCTGGGGAGGTTCAAACAAGGAAACCAAGAGTATCTTGTGTTCAGAGCTCAACCAGGTATGTTCTTCAGGAGAGCAGCAATATCCAGCCCTTGTAAGTGAGGAACACTGGGCTTGGAGCCTTTCCTAACTTGCCCAGGGCCCCACTGATGGTAGGTGGCCAAGCTAGAACTTGAATCCAGATCTTCTTACCATAAAGATCTTTTCCACCATGCACCACCCTCTGAACTCACCTGCCTCCAGAAGATGGGAGAGCTGCTCATGACCAGCCAGAGACACACAAAGCCAGATACTCTGATAGGACTCGCACACAGTAGGTGCTCAGTATATTACTGTTTTACATCAATTGGAGAAAAATGAAATTTCCCAAGAATAAAGCATTTTGAGTGTTCACATCTCTACCTCTTACAGAGATGAAAATAAAATACAGGGCTGTGAAGGAAGACTAACGACAGCCAAGGTGATCTAAACACTGTGATTAGGGGAAAAGAAAGCATAGTCGAAAATAGTTCCCTCCACCAGCATGTCGATGGCGGTACAAGCCACCCACCCTTCCCTGAATGCCAGCCCACAATAGCCCCAAGGGTGAAGTCCTATTGTTGAGCACTGATCTCTGCTGTTCGAGCTGTTCTTGGGCACACACGGCTGAAAGGCTCATTACCACTGCGAGAACACGGTCTGCTGCGTTTCTGAACACATGCAATCTGGAGAGAGCCGTTTGAAGCTAACCGTGGGCGCCCGGGGCCAGCAGCTCTGCAAAGGGCCGCCGCCCACCTCCACCCCTGCGCCCTGGTCTTCCTCCGCAAGAAGGAATCAATGCAAACCGCCCAGGTACAAGGTGACACTTACTGTTGGCACAGGGAGCCGGCCAAGATTGCTTCGAAAGGTCAGGGTTGTTGTTTTGTTTTATTTTGTTTTTTGCTGAAGAGCGAGATGTCCCTGGCCCAGCAGGAAACTTGCAGCAATGGCATTCAGTAAGCACTCTTTGCAAGCAGTCTTTGGGGTGGGGCCAGGCCCTGAATAGCCAATTCCTGGAAATGCGTGAAGCCACCATGAAGGTTTGGTGGCTCTTAACGCAACTGGAGGTAAATGGGCCATGTTCCTTTAAATAGCATGAAGATACCTAAAAGCCCTTGTCCCAGGGATATGTGTCTCCTGGAAAGTCCTCTGAAGTTGAAGCTGGCTCGTTCTACCTGGTTTGCCTGGTTCACTAAACTGATTTTGGTACTGATGTGAGAGTGGTATGATGAGGGATTATGTTCCTCAGGGAGGCCCCCCTTTCCATCCAGGGACTGGTAGATCCTCTGTGGGGAGCTCATGGGGTACAGCGGGTCCTCCTGCTGCCTCTCCTGCTCTGTCAGAGGTGACCACATCCTTCCTGCAGGTTGAATTCTTTTTTATTTTTTAAGATTTTATTTATTTATTTGGCAGAGAGAGAGAGAGAGAGAGCACGAGCAAGCACAAGCAGGGGGAGCAGCAGGCAGAGGGAGAAGCAGGCTCCCGTCTGAGCAAGGAGCCTGATGCAGGACTCGAGGCCACGACTCTGGGATCACGACCTGAGCCAAAGGCAGACACTTAACTGTGAGTGTCCCTCTCTAAAGCACATGTCTGTCATTGCCAAGATCCAGTTCCAGAGCACAGCAGGAAGCAAGCAACACTCGTGGGTAAGAGTTATGTTCTCAGTCTTCATAAAAAATTGCTGAACCCAAGCTGTGATTCCAGAATTGGTCCATTTCACCTACATTTTCAAATGTATTATCATAATATTTATTATCTTTTTAAGGAAGGTGGGATCTTCAGCAAAAATCCCCTTTATAATCCCTGATATCAATTTTTTTTTTACTTTCTTTTTTTCATTAACAGACTTGCCAGAGGTTTTGATGGTATTAGTCTTCTCAAAGAACCAATCTTTGTCTTTCTTGATGCTCTTTTGTGCATTTATTTTTCTCAGTCATTATTTTTGGCTTTTATCCTTATTAAATCCTTACTTCTACTTCCCATGGCTTTATTTTCCTGCTCTTTTTCAAACTTCTTGAGATAGACTCTTAGCTCATTGATCTTCAGCATTTATTCTTGTCAAATAGAATTCAAGCACGGCTTTGGCCACATCCTTAAAAGTGTTGATACATAGTATTTAATCATAATTTAGTCTAAGGTGTTTTCTGACTTCCATTCTGATGTCTTCTTTGCCCCATAGAGTTTTTGTTTTGTTTTTTTAGAAAAAGTATTGCTTAATTCCAAACAAATAACAATTACCTTTTGTTGTAGATTCTTAGCCTAATTGCATTGAAGTGAAAAAGGATATCCTCTGTATGATTTTAATCCTTTGAAAATTTGAGCAACCAGATCACTCTCGTCCTCTACAGGGCAGCCATCTCTCAGGACAGACATGACGCAGGCGCCTATCCTGGTCCCTAAAGAGGTCTGATGGGCAGGCACTCAGGCCTGCATCTGACTCCACGGCTCTGCTCAGTGGTCTCCAGAACATTCAGAGTATGGAGGCCAACACCTTCCCTTGCTGAATGTCCTCCTGAGGAAGCTGACCACCATCCTGTCCGGCAGCATCTGTCCTACAGGTTAGCCATGGCTTAAGGGGGGGAAAAAAAAAAGCAACCCAGCTCTGATCCCACAGACCCAAGAACTGGGGGCTGATTTGCCCCCAGATGAACTGAAACTCTCCTCTTACATTTCAGCACAGATTAAAGCAAGCACGTCCAGATATTTCTGAAAGTAATTCACAGTAAGAAATACATGACCCACCATAACTGTATATACACATATACTCGTTATTCTATTTATTCTACCTAACGGTCCTTATAACCTGCCCAATTGATTGCATGCTTTCAAATAGGTTGCAACTCACATCGTGAAAAACACTAGACCAGACAATCTATGCCTTAGGAATTCATCCATTCTTTCAATAAATAATGTCAAGTACTTCTGATGTGTCTTGCAGGTGAGACACCTAATTTGTAGGACTGGACTAAATGGAAATAATCCCCGGGCTCATGAAGTATATATATTTAGCATGAAGATGGGCATTAGAAAAACAAAGACGGTAATTCTGAGTTGTATTCGGTGCTATGAGAGCAGACAGCAGAAGGGAACGATTTATTTATTTATTTTTTAAAGATTTTATTTATTTATTTGACAGGCAGAGATCACAAGTAGGCAGAGAGGCAGGCAGAGAGAGCGGGGGAAGCAGGCTCCCTGCTGAGCAGAGATCTTAGATCTCTGCTTGATCCTAGAACCCTGAGATCATGACCTGAGCCCAAGGCAGAGGCTTAACCCACCGAGCCACCCAGGCACCCCAGAAGGGAACAATTTAGATGGTGTAATGAATGACGGCAAATCCACAGGAAAAGGGATCCCTGTGTATGAAGGCCAGAGGGTGGGAAAGAACTTGATGAGTTGAAGGGTGAAGACCAGAGGCCCAGTGGATCTCAGTGCTGTGAGCCTGGGGTTGTGGCCGGTGGATGAAAGCCAGAAGTCCTGAACCGTCCTGTCTAGTAAAGGAGCCTCTGTCCCTGGTGACTGTTGAGTATTTGACAAGAGAACACCCCCTGCACTGAGCTGGGCTGCACATGTACATACATGCAGGCTTATAAAGACTTGGTAGGGAGAAAATAATGTCAAGCAACTCAGCAAGTTTTTATAGTGCTTATATACGAAAATGATATTATGGTGTATACACTGTGTTGGGTTAAATAAAATACATCATTAAAATCAATTTCACTTCCTGTTAACTTTTGGCATGGCTGCTAGAAAATTATAAAGTTATGCACGTGGCTCCCATTTGTGGTTTGCATTATGAGCCCCCCGCCGCTCCCTGAGCAGCACTGTTACTTGTAATGGCTCAGTCGGGAAGGTCCTCTAATCACTCAGCCTCTCTGCGATAGGCAGACTGCAGGGAGCACCGAGGGAAGAGTGAGACCAGCAGGAAGGCAGTGCCTCACCAGAGAGACAGAGAAGGAGCGGGAGGGAGGAAAGGAGAACACAGACGTGGATAAGGGTCAGGCCGTGAAGACGGACAGAAGGGGATGAAGTCCAGTCCTGTTCCAGAGGGGGTGTCACGTGACCCGGTGCAGATCCACATAATTCTGTGTGCCTGAGGAGGCGTCTGTACCCAGTGCCCTGATCCTTCTTCTTTATTTTTATTATTTGTCTTAATATGTACAGCATGTAAGAATTTCCTCGTGTTCCTTAGCAGCATTACTGTGTAGGTCTTTTAGCTTATTTTGGTATACATATGCCAAAAAAAAAAAATATATATATATATATATATTTTTTTTTTGGTATATAGATATGCCAACTCTTAAGCCATGGCCAACCTATAGGTTGGTGTATATATAGATGTGTATATATATATATGTATGGTGTGTATATATATATGTACTATTCCTATGACTATATACAAATACTTCTAAGAGATGGGCAAATCCCTCATTTCAACATTTATATTAATAATGGGAATGTTCATATTTTAAGCCAGAGAGCCAGAGATCTAATACCTAATATTTTTTAAGAAAGATTTTATTTATTTATTCAACAGATAAAGATCACAAGTAGGCAGAGGCAGGCAGAGAGAGGAGGAAGCAGGCTCCCTGAGGAGCAGAGAGCCCAATGCGGGGTTCAATCCCAGGACCCTGGGATCATGACCTGAGCTGAAAGCAGAGGCTTTAACCCACTGAGCCACCCAGGCGCCCCATAACATCTAATATTTTTTTATCATTCCTTTAAATGCTTAGTTCATTGTGCATGATCAATATTTATCACAAGAAAAGCTCTACTTCTAAAAAAAAAAAAAATTGCCCTCTCTTGCCATGGAGTTAATGAAGCCCAGAGAGACCACGATGCCTGTCATTGCAAAACAATGACAGATTCTCTTCTACTGGGGTTACATTCTTTTCTTAAGTAAAATTACATTTAATTGGCACAAAAACATCTACCGTGCTTTGTGAAATGACAAGAACTCAGCTTTTAGGAGGAAAAGATCTCAATATAATTATTCTTCGTAATGAGGAGAGACAAGAAAGCTGGGGGTCAAACAAGTGATTCGAAGGATACAAGGATTTAGGTCAGGCAGAAGGGCCAAGGGCCTCCAAAATAAAAGGAGTGCTCAAAGTGCAGCTGATACGGTCAACTTTCAACATCATCATTCCCACCAAGGGGACCCAGTTTGGTACTTGTTATGATAAAATTTAAGTGTCAACTTGACTAGGCCTTGGGGTGCCCATATATTTGGTCAAATATTATTCTGGGTGTGTCTGTGAGAACAATTATGGATGATATTAACATTTGAATTGGTAGATGGAGTAAATCAGATTGCTCTTCCAATGTGGATGGGTCTCATCTAATCAGTTGGAGAGATTAATGGAAGAAAAAGGCAGAGTAAGGAGCTCCTCCTACCTGATGGCCTCTCTGCTGAGACATCAGTTTTTTTCCTGCCTTTGGACTCAAACTGAAATGCTGGCTCCTCCCGGTGCTCAAGTGTGCTGGCCTTCAGGCTAGAACTTCATCTCTCCTGGGTTTCCGGCTTATTGATTTGCCCCAAAGAACTTGAGACTTCTCAACCTCTATAATCACATGAGCCAATTCCTTACAATAAATAAATTTATAAACTAATAAATAATAAGTTAATAAATAAATTATTCCTTACAATAAATAAATTTAAAAATGAATAAATAATAAGTTAATAAATAAATATTGGACGTATTTCTTTGGAGAATCCTGCCTAATACAGATTTGGTATCAAGAAGTAGGGCACTGCTATAAAAAAAAAAAAACCTAAAAGTGTGGAAGTGGCTTTAGGACCAGGTAATAAGTTCAGGCTGAAGGAGTTTTGAGGTGCATGCTAGAAAAGACCTAGACTGACATGAGGGGACTATTGGTAGATGTGGATGGTAAAGGCAGTTTTGTTGAGAAAGCAAAAAGGAGAGCTGGAGATAAAGTCCCCATCTTCTCAGAGAATTAATAGCCATGAACAGAACGTTGCTGAAAACGTGGATGTTTAAGAACATTCTGGGAGACCTCAGCTGGAAATGAGGAACAGGTTATTGACAACAGATTACTGAGCACCGGAGGAGGGGCAGTCACTATTATAAAGTGGCAAAAATTTGACTGAGCTGTATTCTAGTGTTTTTGGAAGACAGAACTTGTTAAGTGATGAAATGGGAAATTTAGTTGAGATTTTTAAGCAAAATGTGGAAGGTGTTTCTTGGGTCCTTGTGACTGCTCACCATAAAAGATGACTTGAAGAAGGAAATGTTAAGCATAACAGGAACCATAATTTCAAAATTTGGAAAATCCTCACCCTGCCTATCTTGCAAAAAATAAGGAAGCTGGTTCTGAAGAGAAGGGTGTGACTGGACTTTAAAGGGATGATGAGATTATTTGAGCAGAAACACTGGTGGTTTGACCTGATGTGGAAGGAGATGGAACTGATGAAGGGAGGCTGTGGGTTGGGCTCTTGGATTCTATGTGGTGGGATCTGAGCTGTGCAGGTGTGAATGTGTGCTGCTTGGGAAAGGAAAAGAACCCAAAGGCAATTCAGAGGTCGTTTGAGCTGCCCACCTTGTTTCAAAGGATGGGGTCTCTTCCTGAAGCCTTGGGTACAGGAGCCTAGAGCCATGGGGCAGGACCCCTGCCCCAGTGGATCCAGGACACGAGGCATCAAGCCAAAGTGGATGACTCTTGAGCTTTAAGATCTAACAAGAAAAATCTAGGACTTGCTTGGGATCTGTCACGCCTTTGTCCCTTTGAATTTTTTTGGAGTGGGACTATCTATCCTATGCCTACCCCATACTGTATTTTGGAAGCACATAGGACACAAGTATCTGGTTTCACAGGTTCACAGCTAGAATCTTACCTTAAGTCTCTTCCATAGAGGACTTGGACTTCAGATCTTTGAGTTGATGTCGGCATGAGTTAAGGTTTGGGGAGCTATTGGGGTGGAATGTATTTTGCATGCAAGAAAAAACACAGATTTGAGAGTAGGCATGGGAGAGATATTGTGGACTGAATGTTTGTGTCCCCTCAAAATTTTTATGTTGAAGCCCTAACCCCCCAGTGTGATTGTATTTGGAGATGGGGGCTCTGAGGATGTAAGCAAGGTTAAATGAGATCCTAAGAGTGGGGCCTGGATTTTATAGGAATAGTGTTCTTCTAAGAAGAGACACCAGACAACTTTTTCTCTCTCCTCTCACCCTCTGTCTCTGCATGCTCACACCATGGAAGGGCCACGTGAGGACACAGCAAGGACGTGGCCCTGCTGGGCGAGCAGAGAACTCTCACCAGGCACTATCCCTGCTGGACTTTGATCTTGGACTTCCATGCTCCAAAACAGTGAAAAAAAAATAAATTCTTATTGTTTAAGCCACCTAAGCTGGGGTATTTTGTTATGGGGACTCATACAGTCCCCTCTAGCTCAATCCCTTATTTGACAGATGAATACACTGAGGTTCAGAGTGGGGAAGTAGGATGTAACTCCTTAGAGCGACACCTGGTGGCGCCTGAATTTGCTGGTCTGACTTTTCCTGGTGCTCTTTCCACTGTAACACACACTACACGTCTTCATTTCCTCATAACCTTCCCTTTGGCACATCGAATAAATAAATCACAGCCAACCACTACATCAAGGGCTTCATGCTGTTCCTATAAACCTAGGCCCTTAATCCGATTTCATAGAGAAGATTCCCAAACTTTGCTCACAGTGTTAGATAGTAATACTTTTATTGTTAAAAAAAAAAAAGGACTAATCCATATTTATCAACATCCTTCTATTCAATAAACATATATTCTGCTTGTAAGAATATATACTCTTTTCACTGATGGAACTATAGTATTTTGATTTTGAATCAAAAATGTACCTATAGGAAAGAGGACTATGACTATCTCCACTTCGACCTCTATCTTTACTTTTTTTTTTTTTTTAATTTTATTTATTTATTTGACAGGGAGAGATCACAGGTAGGCAGAGAGGAGGAAGCAGGCTCCCCGCCGAGCAAAGAGTCTGATGCGGGACTTGATTCCAGGACCCTGAGATCATGACCTGAGCCGAAGGCAGAGGCTTAACCCACTGAGCCACCCAAGGGCCCCTATCTTTACTTTCTACACGATTAGGTTCTTCTTTCCATTGATCTCTTAACTCAGGCAAACACTCGGCAGGGAAAGCATCCCATGGTGGGAACCAAAAGGACCCCCTCAAGCAATAAGGACGCTTGGAGCCCGCAAGATCCTGCCCGTGACTGACCCCAAGACAATGATGACTTGACCTTCACTGCCCACCTGCACATACTCACTTACCTTTGTCCCACATTTTCCTAAGATAAACCTGGAAGAATTTTCAGCACTTTGGAGATTGTCTTTGAGACACTAGCTCACTGCTTCCCTGTGTTGGCCTCACTGAGATCAGTTCCTTTATTGTGTCACCACCACTAGACTCTCGGTCTCTGGATTTTGTCAGCAGTGAGTGGGGCTCAGCCTGGTCTGTTGGGGACCTGCAAAGCCAGGAGCTCTTGCACTCTTCAGTCCTGGCTACCTGTAGACACTTTTTTCTTGAATTGGCCATTATACAAAAAATTTAAAGATAAGTCAACAAATATAACAGCTTCCTACCATTCTAGAGTCACTGGTCTCAGGGAAAATGCATTTCTTTGAAGACTCTGTGTAAGAGAATTTAGTTCCTAGCCTTGCAACAATAATTCCACTTCCAGGAATTTGCAGTGATACAAATCCAGGGATGATCATTGCAAGCATTGTTTAATAAAATGAGGTGAAGGAGTCTTACATGTATGTCAAGGAGACACTGGTGGAATGCTCTGCAGCTGCTTTCAGTATCTATATCTGTTTACATGAAGATGACAGAAGATCATTGTGTGATAAGGTACATTATCATATAACTGAAATATTTAATAAATATAAAACTACGTGTGTGCATGTGCAACCACATATAAAAGAAATAACCTGGGCGGCTATTTGTCAGAATAGTAACAGAGAAATATTGTATATCCCACTTCAAAGAGGGACCTAGAATAGGTGAATTCCTAGAGACAGAAAGTAGCACAGAAGTTACAAAACCTGGGAAGATGGGAACAGTGAGGAGTTGGTGATGAACAGATATGGGGTTTTTCTTTGGGATGACAAAAATGTTCTGGACATGAATAGCAGTGGTGGCTGCACAACACTGTGAATGTACTTCATGCCATTAAAGAGTATACTTTAAAATAACAAATTTGATGTTATGCAAATTTTATCATCATAAAAAAACAACTGAAAAATTTAATTGGACCCCTTTACTGTTCCCAATTTTATTTAATTTAATGTTCCTTTTTGCTATTAAAAACTCTTAAACATTGCTCAAAGTTTAAAAAATTGTTAACATGGGGCACCTGGGTGGCTCAATCAGTTAAGCGACTGCTTTCGGCTCAGGTCATGATCCCACGATCCCCACACTGGCCTCCCTGCTCAGCAAGGGGCCTGCTTCTCCCTCTCCCTCTGCCACTCCCCCTGCCTGTGCTCTCCTGCTCTCTCTGTCAAAAATAAATAAAACCTTCAAAAAATAAAAAAAATTATGAACAGTGGCTGCCTCTGGATGGTATATACGAGATAATTTTCTTTTTATTCTTTATGGTCTTCCGTATTGCTGGTAGCATCTTTATAATCTGAAAAAAAGTAATGAAACTATTTCATACAAATGACAAAAAAAAAAACAAACAGTGTATGTTGTGTGTGTTCTATCCTGTTTGATGTTGTACCTACATCACAGACTCTCAATGAATAAGTGTAGCATGAAAGAAAGTATGATTACTGACAGAGCCTATCAACAAACTAAATCCCCCCCCACACAGACACACACACAAATTAGTGATGGCTTTGGTTCAGCCTATGGGAGACATCATGTGAGTGGACGCAAAAGTACATCTGGCCTCAGCAAACTAGAGAGAAAAGTGAACTTCCTCATCTTGATGCAGAACATCTACAAAAAACCTACAGCTAACATCATCCTTAATGGTGAGAAACCCATGATCTCATGCTAAGGTCAGGAACAAAGCAAGGGTATCTCCACTGACCACTGCTTTTCAACATCGTACAGCGTGTCCTAAATAATGCAGTCAGACAAGAAAAGGGAGGCAGAGCATAAAGATTGTGAAGGAAGAAATAAAATTGTCCTTATTCACAGAAGACATGATTGTCCATGTAGAAATCTGAACGAATTGTCAAAAAAGAAAAAAAAAAAAAACTACTGAAAGTAATAAACAGAGCAAGGTTGTAGGATACAAGGTTAATACACAAGAGCTAATCACTTTCCTATGTATCAGCAATGAACAAGTGAAATTAAAGACACAATACACGATTCACAGACCTGTACCCCTGGGGATAAAAATATATGTTTATAAAAAATAAAAAAATTTTAAAAAAATACAAAAAAAAGACACAATACAATTGAAATTAGCCCTCCCCCCAAATTAAATATTTAGGTATAAATCTAACAAAATATGTACAAGATCTGTATGAGGAGGACTATAAAAGCACATCCGGAGGAAAGGCAGGTATGTTACTACCAGGGGTTGGGCAGTTCTCAGCAGTGGCTGCATGTTGGAATGGTGTGAAGACTTTAAAACAATACAGATTCCTGGATCCAACCTCTCCTCCCTGTAATTCTGGTGTAACTGCACTATTTGGGCATTTGAGAGTTTCAAAATCCCCTCAGGTGTTTCTCATCGGTAGCCAACATTAGGAACCATGGCCTCAGAGCACCCAGGATACTCTTTTCCCATTAACTAGGACCTTACAAACAGGGAAACAACCACAGATGGCTTTAAATGATCATAACATCAAGTCTGCACTATGCTAAGAAAATTCTGCTATCTTGCTATTTTGCCTATCCTAATCATCATAAAAATTGTACTGCGTGGCATAATTTGGAATCTTAATGAGAACTGCTTTCTTAGTCTTAATAGGATTCCAAGTTACGTTAATCCTTTATAAAAATCTTTCAATATATTATGCTTACTATGCCAAAAATATTTTGTTAGCACTGCATTTCAAACACAAGAGAGAGGGGGGGGAAAAAAAGAACAGAGCAGATAGCTCATTTTAAAATACTCCAAAAGGCAAAAGCAGTTCTTCACACACGCCAGCCTTGCAGACATGGGTGCTGTCCAAGCTCACTTTGTAGAAACAAGACTTCAGTCTTGCAGGAAACAGAAAACACAAGCCCAGGAAGCAGCAGCACTCAGGATGTGACCTGCGGATCTGTAGCCACTCCCTGCCTGGCCCGCTCATCTTGTGGAGCTTGTGTTTCCCCGGACTGGGAAAAAGAAGGGATCTTGTTAGCTCTCACTGCCAACATGTGTCAGGCCAGGTGTCTTATATTTGCTGTCTCTCAGTCCTCCCAGCTGCTTTATGAGATAAATATCATTAGTCTTGTTTTAGGCTTGGGGAAACTGAGGCCCCAGCGTATTAAGTAAATCATCCGAAGCCACACAACCAGAAAAGGCAGAGCTAAGACTCTAAGCTGGGTCTCTCTGAGTCCAGTCTTTTCTCTCTGCTCCATTCTGGTAGAACAATTCTGGCTGAGATAAAAAAAAAACAAAACAAAAAAAAAACCACAGTTTAGACTTGATGACATCAAGCCAAGTGAAATAAGCCAGGCACAAAAGGACAAATACTGTATGATTCCATTTACATGACCTACGTGGAGTAGTCAAATTCATAGAGACAAAAAGTAGAATGGTGATTTCCAGGGGTGGGTCAGGGGTGGGGTGAGGAGTTAGTTTTTAGTGGATACAGTGCTTCCATTTGGGAAGATGAACAAGTTCTAGAAATGGTGATGGCTGCAGAGGAGTGTGGATGTGCTTTGTGTCATTGACCTGTAAGCTTAAAAATGATTGAGACTGCAAATCTTACGTATACTTTGTCACAGTAAAAATATATTTAAAAAATGTAAAGTCACCTCCAACACCATGAGCAAATAAAGGGATTGTGACCCACTCTACAGCATGAAAAGCAATGGAATTCCCAAGCCTGTGGCTACCAACCTTTCAGCTCTCTCCTCCCACCAAAGACTGAGACCAGGATTCATCCTCCACAGAGGGAAAACCCAGAGCTCCTGACATCACGTGCCAAGTAACCTGCGAAGCTGCTCAAGAATTTCTCCAAACTCCATGAGAAAGGGGATTGCCTTCATTATGATGAGATGGTTTAAAATGGGGGCTCTATTTCAGGTTGCCCTTCTCACCTCATGGGGAGGGACTCATCTTTTCCTGGGCTGAGGACAAATACAGTTACCCAGGACAGAAATGCTTCATCGCGTAAAGCAATGGTTCCTCCTGTGCAGGACCAACCCGGCTGCATCTGCTGCACCTGGGAACTTGTGGGTAATGGTCCCACCCACTAAAATTTAGTGAGTGGTTCCTAGCAATCTGTGTTTTAACATGCCCTCCGGGTGATTCTGATGCCTGCTAAAATTTAAGGACTACCTGCATCACTCCCCATAAGGAAAATACAATCACCTTTGTACTCACAGAACTTTTTGCCCAAAGGAAGGAGAAAAAAAAAAAAAAAAAGAGGTAGTGTTCTGAACCCTTGACTGTATATTAGAATCACCAGCAGAGCTTTTAGAAGTTCCACCCCTTAAAAAAAAAAAAAAAAAAAAAAAAAAAGACTGTCCACCCTCGGAATCTTGACTCAATGGCTGTAGAGTGGGTGTTCTAATGAGCATGAGGGATTCCCAGGCCACTTGCTAACTTGCTTAATTCTGGGCTAACTTCCACCCCAGCCACAACTCTTCTTCTGACCCTTTTCTGGAGAGAGAAATGCCTGCCTAGTTTCATTGAATAATAATAGAAGAGTGGGCATCTTGGTGGTTTTCCCTCACTGTTATTGTATAACACTGGGCACAATGTAGGACGCTTGACCTGCTGACCTAAGAATCGGCTTCTTTAGAGTCAGAGTTCAGAATGAGGTATTTATGCACCAAGTGAAGGATGAACAAACATAAGCATTTGGCTGCAAAGATAATTATGAGCTCAGAAGAGCACAGGTAAAATCTTGAAGGAAAATTAGAAAGACTGTTGATTCCCAGATAGAACAGTCTCCCAAATGGATCCCTTAGACTTTAGTTTATTCCACAAAGACATGGACATTCCCAAGGGGTAAGTAAATAGACCCTTCACTACTCACTTGGAGAAGTCAGAGAAACAGAGAGATGTGAGAGGTCTAATAATAAATTTAACCTCAAGGTAAATGGTCTTAGTGACACTGGTAACTTGCCAGAGTAGCCAGGACAGTCAATGTGGTCAGTAGTCAGCGAGACAGATGTGACTAGTAATGTCATTGACTGTTTCTGAAAGCCCAGAAAACCAGGGTCTGTCCTTAGAGACCAGGGCAGATAAGGGGGGAAGAAAAGTATGACCTTGAGCAAGGGTTGATTGAGCAGCATAGGAAGCACACACAAGGGAAATGAAGAACAATGCGAGATCACAGAGCACACAGCTCAGAGAAGGCAGAGAGACAGGGCAACAGCAGCAATGGGGGGAGCCAAAACATTAGCTCTTCCCCGGAAGTACAGCAAATTCAGGTACTAGTGTTATCAGACTTGAGCAACAAGCCAGGAACTCCTGCACACAGTGCTATGTCCACAGCCAGGTGGGTCTCTGGTAGAACCACTCTCAGTGAGCCAACTCTTGGGTTCTGTTAATTGTCTTATTGTGGTCTTACCCTACACATCTGTTCTGCTGCTCCTATAAGAAAGGACAGAACATTTACACTGTCTTCATACAGAATGTTAAACTCAAAGGGCAGGATTTATGTGACTGAGACTTGGGTATTTAGGAGTTATAGGGTTTCATTCAATGTAAAGATAGATTAAAGCATCCCGGGTTGCTCCTCTGGTCACATTTTTATAGGAGTCACTGAAGGGTCCCTGAAGGGCTCTTTTCACATTAAAGCAGGTGTTCCAGGAACTGGGCAGAGAATCATGTGAGATAAATAAGAAGAGGTCATGGGTGTCTGGGTGGCTCAGTCAGTTAAGCATTTAGCTCTTAATTCTGGCTCTGGTTATGATCTCAGGTTTGTGAGATCAAGCCCTGCATTAGGCTCCATTCTCAGCAGGGAGCCTGCTTCTCTCCCTCTCCCTCTGCCCCTCCCTGCTTACACTTTCTCATGCTCTCTTACTCTTAAATAAATAAATAAATAAATATTTTAAAAAGAAAAAGAGCCAGGTCATATTTTGTAATCCAGAAAGTCCATTTTCATGTTGCTCTCTCTTTTTACTTTATTTTTTTTCTTTTCTCAATCTTCTCTAGGCTTAGATAAAGTCTTCTTTAAAACCCAGCCCAGTCTCAGTCACACTCTGGGAATATGAAGATAATAGTCATAAGTACGTGTTTGGTAGAATGAGGAAGAGTAACTTCCATAAATCCAACACAGTTTAGCAGTGTAAACAAGCAAAAGAACCCTAAGGGGAATGGAAATCTACAAGGCCTAGCCACCCTCCCTTGGATACTCTCCCTCTATTATTAATCTTGGCAGATCAGGGTTGGACTTTTATTAGTGAAAGCTAGTTTCATTAGTGGAACCCCAAGAAGGAGACAAATAGGGAAAAAAAAAAAAAAGGAGAGAGTGATGAAAAGCCCTCAAGAATCAGAAACTGGCATGAAACCCTGGCTCTAGACACTCAGGGATACATGGGACATGTGAATTTTACTATGTCTCTGGGTTTAAGCTTATATGTTCTTTCCCACTAAATCTATATTTTCTGTTTTTTTAAAAGATTTTATTTATTTATTTGACAGAGAGAGATCACAAGTAGGCAGAGAGGCAGGCAGAGAGAGAGAGGAGGAAGCAGGCTCCCCGCTGAGCAGAGAGCCCGATGCGGGACTCGATCCCAGGACCCTGAGATCATGACCCAAGCCGAAGGCAGCGGCTTAACCCACTGAGCCACCCAGGCGCCCCTATATTTTCTGTTTTTGAAGTCCCACCAGTGTTATTAAAAAACATGAAAAAACGTATAAAGAGGTGTGAGTTGAATAGAGATTCTGGAAGTCACACAGTGCTGAGAGACGTTACAGATTTGACCATTCAAAATGCAGACACCTCATTAAACACTAAAAGCATTCAGGTATAACTAAAAAAGGAAATGATCTATATCAGGCCAAGAGTACGAGTTCCTGTATAAGGTCCCAAACCAAGTCTTGAAAAATCAAGATGATCTGCTCATGAATAAATAGCCGGCCAGGGCAAAATGCAGCATTCTTTAAAGAAAGAAAACAAATCCAGACTTTAACACAATGCCTAGCACAACATCAAAAATAATTATGCAAAGAAATGGGAAATATGACATGTAATCAGAAAAAATGATTAGTCAATATAAACAGACTCAGAAAAGACACAAATGTTGGTTATGCTCCACAAATAAGTGAAACCATATGATAATTGACTCTCTCTGCTTGACTTATTTCACTCAGCATAATCTCTTCCAGTCCCGTCCATGTTGCTACAAAAGTTGGGTATTCATCCTTTCTGATGGAGGCATAATACTCCATAGTGTATATGGGCCACATCTTCCTTATCCATTTGTCCATTGAAGGGCATCTTGGTTCTTTTCACAGTTTGGCGACCGTGGCCATTGCTGCTATAAACATTGGGGTCCAGATGGCCCTTCTTTTCACTACATCTGTATCTTTGGGGTAAATACCCAGGAGTGCAATTTCAGGGTCATAGGGAAGTTCTATTTTTAATTTCTTGAGGAATCTCCACACTGTTCTCCAAAGTGGCTGCACCAACTTGCATTCCCACCAACAGTGTAAGAGGGTTCCCCTTTCTCCACATCCCCTCCAACACATGTTGTTTCCTGTCTTGCTAATTTTGGCCATTCCAACTGGTGTAAGGTGATATCTCAACAAATAACATGGAGGACATGTGGAGATGGAGAGGAGAAGGGAGTTGGGGGAAATTGGAAAGGGAGGTGAACCATGAGAGACTATGGACTCTGAAAAACAATCTGAGGAGTTTGAAGTGGCAGGAAATTGGGAGGTTGGGGCACCAGGTGGTGGGTATTACAGAGGGCACGGATTGCATGGAGCACTGGGTGTAGTGAAAAAATAATGAATATTGTTATGCTGAAAATAAATTAAAAAATAAATTTTTAAAAAAGACAAAAATGTTGGAAATAGCAAATGGGAACTTTAAAAAGCTATTATAATTAAAGAAAAAGAGGTACATAATGAGTGAACAGATAAGGGATCAGTAGGAAAAATGGAAACAATTTTTTAAAAAACAAATGAAGAAGGTTGCCAGGGTGGTTCAGTCAGTTAAGTATCTGACTCTTGATCTCAGCTCACGTCTCAATCTCAGGGTTATGAGTTCAAGCCCTGTGTTGGGCTCCATGCTGGGCACAGAGCTTACTTTTAAAAAAGTAAAGATTCTAGAGCCAAAAAAAAATATTTGAAATGAAAAAGTCACCCAGTGGGCTAATAGTAGCTATAACACTTCAGTAAACATGAAGATATGTCACTATCAAAACTGAAGAGCATAGAGAAAAAAACATTAAAAATATCAACAGAATCTCAGTGAAACAATATTAGCAGTCTCTCAAATATGTAATTAGAGTGCAACAAGAAGAAAAGAAAGACCCTGGGGTAAAAAAATAGAATCAAAGAACTAATGGCTATGTTTCTTTCCAAATTTAAGGAAAATTATCAACCTACATACACAAAAAGCTCAACAAATCCCAAAGAGGATGAACACACAAAAAACTACACTTAGATATATCATCACCAAGCTGCTGCAAATGAAAGAGAAATTCTTAACCATCTCTAAAGAAAGAAGACATGGTACATACAGCAAAATAGCAGTAACAAAAATTCCTGGTTTCTTGTGAGAAAAAAAAAAACAAACTGTGCTGAGAGAAAAAAAAAAGTCAACCTGGAATTCTTTTTTTTTTTTTTTTTTTTAATATGAACTCCACATATTTGCATGTCATCCTTCTTCACGGGCTGTGCTAATATTCTCCGCATCTTCCAATTTTAGTGTATTCTGCTGCTGAAGGGAGCACACAGCCTAGAATTCTTTGCCTAGCAAAAACATTCTTTCCCTTTTAATAATGAAGGTGAAGTAAATGTAATTCCAGAAAAACAAAGACAACAACAAGAAAATATACAAAAATACAACACAAAGTCCTGCAATACAAGAAAGTTTAAAAGAAGTTCTTCAGGCCAAAGAGAATAGCACAAAAGTCAGGAGAGAGATAAATGGATGTGCGCATTGCTGTAAAGTTCTCATATGGGAAGAAGTGTATTAATTCAAAGTACACCATAGGAGAATATATATGGTATCCCTAGGTTCTAGAACCAAAAGCAAAAATAAACAAAACAAATAGGTATAGTTAGAAAGCCAACAGAAGATAGAGAATGGAATACCTAAAAATATTTGACCAATTTAAAGGTGGAGAAAGAAAAAAGAAAGATAGATGGGATAAATGAAAATGAATAGCAAGACAGTGGACATACAGCCAACTAGAGCAACAATTACACTAAAGGATGGAATAACACTCCAAGTAAATGTTAAGTATAAATAGACTAAATGCTCCAATTAGAAGACAGAAATGATCAGATTGGACCCAACGGTGTTGTCTAGAAGATATGTCCTTTGAAGTATAAAAACACATATAAGCTAAAAGTAAAAGGATGGGGAAAGATACGATGTAAAGATACGATGTCATAAAAGAACTGGAATGACTATCTTTATAGTAGACAAAGTAGGCTTCAAAACAAGGATTCAATAAGAACATTTT
This sequence comes from Mustela lutreola, assembly GCF_030435805.1. Taxonomy (NCBI): domain Eukaryota; kingdom Metazoa; phylum Chordata; class Mammalia; order Carnivora; family Mustelidae; genus Mustela; species Mustela lutreola. The sequence goes on from NC_081302.1 coordinate 78,073,359, forward strand.
ATAATGATAAAAGGGTCACTTGGACAAGAAGAAAATGTTCCTAAACCTGTATACATCTACCAAAGAACTCCAAAACACATGAAGCAAAATTTAGAAATGCAAGAGGGAAAATAAATAGATACAAAATTCAAGTTAAAAGATGTTAACACTTTGTTTAAAAACAACAGACATAATATTTTGGCTACATATTACTGCACAACATACCAGTGACCAGAATGGAGAGTTAATGCAGAGTTCTTACCATACGGATCATTACATACTCTCTCTGAAAGAAAAGAAAGAAACCAAGATCTCTCAGCTTTGGAAGGCCTTTATAAGTTTGTAGAGGCAAAAACCATAAAGGAAAATTTTGGCAGATTTTACATTTAAAAAAAGTTTGTACTTGGGGCGCCTGGGAGGTTCAGTTGGTTAAGTGTCCAACTCTTGATTTCAGCTCAGGTTATGATCTTAGGGTCTTTTTTTTTTTTTTTAAGATTTTATTTATTTATTTGACACACAGAGAGAGATCACAAGTAGACAGAGAGTCAGGCAGAGAGAGGGGGAAGCAGGCTCCCCGCTGAGCAGAGAGCCAGATGCAGGGCTTGATCCCAGCACCCTGAGATCATAACCTGAGCCGAAGGCAGAGGCTTAACCCACTGAGCCACCCAGGTGCCCCATGATCTTAGTGTCTTGAGCCTGAGCCCCACATTGAGCTCCATGCTGGGCGTGGAGCCTGCTTACTATTCTGCGAGGAGACGGGCATTCACCTGCCCCGGCTGTCTTACCGAGCAGCACAGAAAGCTAAGGTTTCTCACACCTGCAGAATGTTCTGGAGGCTTCCGCCAGGAGGGGTGCGCTTCACTTCAGCGGGGGGATTTACTGCTCAGAATGAATGCACTCAGCCTCCCAGGATGCAGAGAGCTGGCCCGGGCCTTCAGGGGAGGGGGGCTGCTCAGCCAGGAAGAAGGCCAGACCTCGGGGAGGCTTCGTGTTTTGAGTATAAGAGACCACGTTCAGGGGCAGAAAGGAACGTCCGCTCCCTAGAATCCAGCCCAGAGAAATCCGCGGAGCTCACGGACAGACGCACGCAGGGCAACCTCCTGTTGATGTGGGTTGACTTCCACTGGTGGATTTCAGCTTTGAAAAAAAAGAGGCTAGATCTTGCAAACCGCTAAGGAATCTCAGTCCACTTTGCTCTTGACAGAGCGGTGTCGTTACTGAACCAACTCACTTGGGATGTCCGCCCTGTACTGTGTTTAGAATCAAAACCGCTGATACGGGGTGGGGGGTGAGGGGGAATCCTCCCAAACCAACAGTCACCCTGCTGGCTGCCTCCGTGTTCATAAATTGAGCCTGTCTCCAGCATCGCCTCCCTGTTAGCACTGATGCACTCACCTCCATTTCTGGGAGAAAAGGACTCCAACGTCTTCACCAAATTGAAGCACAATACTGAGGTCCACTGTATAAAGAAGGGTCTCTTAGACCCAAAATGGAGGGTCCCATGAAGGCGCAAGCCACTCCGCTCTTCTACTTGAACTGCCGTTGGTCATGTAACTAGTGGGGGCCTAGGAGGGATCTCAGATGTACCAGCTCCTCTCTTTGATGGAGGAATGGTCTCCTGGCTTGTTAGTCTACTCGGGAATGCAAATGGGGTGCAGGATTTGGAAGGTGAGGGAAAGGGGGCAGGGATGGAAGCAGCTGAAGCCACAGCCAGAATCCCCCACCGCCATGGGCAGAGGACCTCAGGAGGGAAATGGTGTCATCTGCCTTCCTCCCTCCCTCCTCTGCAAGAGGAGCCCACGAGGGTCTCCAGGGTCCCAAAGCACATAAGGCAGATAAGAGACTTTTCAGGATGCCTGGGTGACTCAGTTAAGCATCTGCCTTTGTCTCACTGTGAACCTGGGGTCCTGGAATCAAGCCCCACATTGGGCTCCCTGCTCAGAGGGGAGTCTGCTTTTCTCTCTCCCCCAACCCACTCATTTCTCTCTCTCTCTCTCTCTCTCTCTCTCTCTCTCCTTCTCAAATAAATAAATTAACGTCTTTTTTAAAAAAAATCTGTGACTTTTCACCTTCACTTGACACCCCTCCGCCCCAGTCTGTGGCCAGGGCGGCCCCCACCGCTGCTCTGTTTCCTCTTGCCTCAGTTTTACAAGAAGCCAGCAGCTCCAACACTGGACTGCCTGTGCTTTCTGTGATTTCTTCTCCTGGGTCCAGAGCAATCCCCTAGTTCATGGCACAGAGAGGATGCTGTGAGACTGCCAGCAAGGATGGAGAGGCCGCTCCACAACCTGGCCACCTTGTTCCAGTTGTCAGCCACACCCTGTTTCCCATTCATGCAGTACTGCATGCCACGGATCTTGCAAAGGACCCTTCGAGCCCTATCGGCCAGCCTTCAGAGAGCACCCACAAGATGCCGATGCCATGTGATGCGTCTGGAGACACAGCATCCTGTTTCCGAGGAGTCACCTGGTCCCGTAGTAAGGACTCCTCACCCTTCCACGTGTCAGCACCAATGCAAGCACGGGACACGCTAACTCCCACAATTCCCACTCCCACCCTATTAAACAGGGGCCAACCACCATGACCATGCCGCAGGGATGATGGCTTGGGATGAAGTTATTTGTCCATGATTGAAAAACAAGTGAGTGGCTGAGCGGGGTTCCACCCCAGAGAGTCCTGGCTCCAGAGGCATCTGACTCTGGAGGGGGAGATGATCCTGCAGACCCACGGTAGACCATACAACAGAAGAGGGTGCCAGCAGAAGGGACAGAGAAAGCATAGCGCCGAAGGAGACCCCAGCCAGGAGAGGCTGGGGATGGAGGAGAAGATGACAGAAGTCCTGGCAGCATGAGCCGCGAGAGTTCCCATTTCTTTCACACTTAATGCCAGACATTGTGCCAGGGCGTTGCCTGGTGCTCTCATGTGCACCCCGAGCTTGGGGCAGCGCGGGCTCCAGCCTGCCCCTTCGTGGGCACGTCTCCTCTCTGCACTGGGTGATGCCATGTTGATGGCATCAGGGCTTTCTCAATCCTCTGTTGTTGTTTTGTTTTTGCTTTTGTTTTTTAAGATTATTTACTTATTTGAAAGACAGAGATCACAAGTAGGCAGAGAAGCAGGCAGAGAGAGAGAGGAAGGGAAGCAGGCTCCCTGCTGAGCAGAGAGCCCAATGCAGGGCTCGATCCCCGGATCCTAGGATCATGATCCGAACTGAAGGCAGAGGCTTTAACCCAGTGAGCCACCCAGGCGCCCCTCAATCCTCTGTTTTAAGACTCAGTTGTTAACTGTAACCCAGAGCACCTCGGGGGCCAGCTGGCCTGGTCACCCAGTGAGCAAGTAGCCTCTGCCTCCAGAGTGGGCTCTTCATGGAGGAAGTCAACGGCATCTGAGCCCATAAAGATCCAGAACCCAAGGCCTTTCATGTGTGTGTGTTGGGGGGTGGGGGGACAATTTGTTAAGTTCCTGCACCTCTCAAGGAGGAATGAAGACCCCGGTGGGATAAGTAAAGAGAATCAAAAGCTTCTACTGTTCCCCACTGCCACTGGCCCCCCTTTCCCACAGTCCGTCAGGTAGATATCCCAAGTGTTAAGAAGAACCTATGTTTAGAGAGAAAGCCTTGGGAAACAGAAGTTTTAGGTTGATTCACCCTAACTCTGTGCCCTCCACTTAGAAGGTTTTGCTGATGGGAGCTGGAACCCCGGGCAGGAGGCAGGCTCTGTGAGGGTGGGCCGTGTGCTGCTGGCCACCTGGCGGGGTCAGAGCTGCCGGGTAACTTGGGGGCAGGGAGGTGCCGAGGCAGGGAGGAGGGCTCCAGGCAAAAGAGAGCATGAGCAGGGGTAAGGGGCAGAGGGACAAGCAGACTCCCCGCGGAATACAGAGCCAGACCTGGGGCTTGATCCCAGGATCCCGAGATCACGACCTGAACTGAAGTCAGAGGCTTAGCTGACTGAGCCATCCAGGTGCCCAGACCCCCTAGTCCTTTAAAACATAGACATTGGAAAGCTTCAGAGGTGCTCTGAGACACCACTGACACCCTGTGGAAAGCCTGTGAACTTCTCTGCGGCTTAGCCTCTCAGAAAGGTCTGCCTGTGATCTAAGCTCACAGTAACAAGCAGAATGGCAGGGGCTAAAGCACTGTAGGGCCCTCTCTTGTCACCAAATTCAGGCTCACTGATGCTCACAAGCTACATCGTGGGGTAGGTATCATTCTCAACACCTTACAGGTGAGGACACCGAGCTTCAGTCATGGGCCAGGATCGTGCAGTCAGTGAAGGCGGAGGAGTGACTGGAGCTCTGTCCTAGGTCAGGGGTCTTCACTCTGCATGGTGCTCCCCTCACAGTCCCTGGTGCCACCCCGAAGGGCCTTTGTGCCAAGTGATGTATACACATACCCACTCAGGGCTTGCACCTTTGCTGGACTTGGGGCTTTGCTTGAACCTTCCTCTCTGGGTGGACTTGGGCCAGACTCTCAGCCAAGACCGTCTTGGCTTTCCCATGCCAAGCAAACCTGAATTCCTTGCAGGTGTGGCCCAGAACAAGAAAGCCATAGTGCAGACCATCTCTGAGCAACTGTGTAAAAGGAAACGCCAATGGTACGTTAGTACAGCGCCCAGACCTTTAGGAGAAGGGGCCAGCATGACCCTTCTCAGCCCCCCAAGGCTGTGAGTGTGACAGCCCCCCTCCTCCCCTTTGCAGAGTTACTAGTGCTCTCCAGCTCCCTGACCCCCTCCAGCCCAGGGGTGGGAAGGTTTTCATCTTCCTCCTCTCTGGGCAGGAACCTTCATAGTTCCACGTGGGGACTTGCTCCCAGGGGTTTCCTCAGGCGTAGCCTAATGCTGGCAACACAAAAGCAATGCACAGATACTTGTGGGAGGAAGGCAGGCAGGAAGTCTGAATGAACAATGCCAAGATCTAAGTGTGGGAAGAATAACAAGCTTCCGCCCATCACAGAAGACGTGCATTCCTTCCGAGAGTCAGAGCTCCCCTAGCTATGCTCCCAGGTTCCCAGCCACAACGGAAAGCAAATTCTCAAATATTTGATTAACACATGGCAAATATGACTATCCATTATCTTCCAAATCCTTTGTCGAGTATGTGTTTTGCAAATATTTTCTCCCAGTCTGTGTCTTGTCTTTTAATTCTCTTAACAGTGTAGTTTGCAGAGCAAAAGTTTTTGTATTTTAATGGAGACCAACTTACCAAATGTTTTGTCATGGATGGTGTTTTGGGTGTTGAATCTGAAAAGTCATCACCAAACCCAAGGTCACCTTGATCTCTTCAGTGTGATCCTCTATGAGTTTAACTGTTTTGCTTTTGACAATTAGGTCTATGATCCACGTCGTGCCAATTTTTGTGAAAGGGATAACTTCTGGGTCTAGATTCATTTGTTTTTGGTTTGGGTTTGGGTTTGGGTTTTTTTGTTTTTTTTGGGGTTTTTTGCATGTGATTTTCCAGTTGTTCCAGCAGCATTTGTTGAAAAGACTATCTTTGCCCCAGTGTATTGCCTTTGCTCTTTTGTCAAAGATCAACTGACTATTCTGTGCCATTGACTGAATGTGTCCCCCCAGATTAGGTGAAACCTGATCTTCGGTATGGTAATTTGGGGGTGAGAACTCTGGGTTATGTGTGTGATTAGATCAGGAGGGTAGAGTCCTCTTGCATGGAATTCCTGCCCTTATCATAGAAACCCCAGAGAACTCTCTTGCCCCTTCTGTCATATGAGGACACACTGAGAAGAGCGCTATCTATGAACAAAGAAGAGGGGTCTCACCAGACCAGGTACCAGCCACGTGCCCTAACCTTGGACTTCCAGAACTCTGAGAACTTGACTGGATCCATTTTGGTACTCTCTCTCTCTCTCTCTTTTTTAAGATTTTATTTATTTATTTGATAGATCACAAGTAGGCAGAGAGAAGAAGGGAAGCAGGGTCCCTGCTGAGCAGAGAGCCTGATGCGGGGCTCCATCCCAGGACCCTGGGATCATGACCTGAGCCGAAGGCAGAGGCTTTAACCCACTGAACCACCCAGAGGCCCCGGCACTCTCGTTTTTGTTCCATTGATCCATGTGCCTGTTCTTTCCCTAGTAGCGCACTGTCTTGATTACTGTGTAGTAAGTCTTGAAGTTGAATGCCATCAGTCCAACCTTGTTCTTTTTCTTCAACCTTGTGCTGGCTATTCTGGGTCTTTTGCTTCTGGACCTATGCAGACCAGCACTGTGCCATTCACACCCTCTACCAAAGTGGGCTGCTTCTAGAACAGCCCCACCAGTTCTGCATCCTCTAGCTAGGTCAGGCCATGTCTACAGACAAGCTCCAGCCTGCCCACATCCTCCAGGAATGGTGGGCTGCCTCTCTGGACCAGCGCCAGCTCACACTCTGGCAAGTTTTTTTGTTTTTTGCTTTTGCCACAGAAACCCTGCATGTTTCTGGGATCATCATTCCCTCTTGGCCTTGGAGGGGGTCCCTGTTCTGTACTCAGTTCCCCCAGTGTCCTCTCTTTCTCGCCCTAGAAATAGTAGCTGTTCTTTTGCACCTTCTACCTCCAGACTCCCTGCCTAACTCCTGTTAGCAAAGAACCACCTTGTCTTGCTCTACTTCATAACCCCTTATGCTAAAATATCCCCAAAATATCCTTCATAATTCTTTATGCTAAAATATCCCTGTTCTAATAAGCGGCGAAGTTTCTGTCTCTGTTCCTGATGGACCCTGTCTAATAGAGCCCCCCAGCAGAGACAAACAAGAAGCCAGCTGGCATAAGCAGGGACATTGCTGGCCAAGGCACAGTTCCAGTGGGATGTATGTGTGCTGGGGGGAGAAGGGTGGTGTTTGGAGTTGACAGACAGTCCCTGATTAACTAGAACAGAGGGTGAAATAAAGATATTTTCAGATGAACATAACAGCTTTCCATGAGCAGATCCTCATGAAAAGAGAATTCTAAAACAACAGCCTTCCAGAAAAAAAAAAAAAAAATCCCAAATGGAAGACCTGAATATATAAAGAAATGATGAGCCAAGATAATAATGATAAATACTGGGATAAATCTAAAAGACCATTGATTGCATGAAACAATAGTATCTTACGAGGTTAAAAAAAAAAAAAGAATAAGAACATTGGAGTCAGAGAGGGGCTGCTAGACTGAACTGGGTTTCCCTGCACGTCACACGTTGAGGTCGTAACCCGCACTGCCATGGTGTTTGGAGATGGTGCCTTTAAGAACGAGTGATGAAGCGGAGACAAGGCCATGAAGGTGGGGCCCTCAGGATGGATTCGAGTCCTTAGAAGAAGAGGCACCAGGGGCACGTGTGGGAAGGCAGCCAGCCATTTGCTAGCCGAGAGAGGGCGCTCGCCCATACCCGAGCTCACGGGCACCCTTCGGAACCACAAAAAACTGAACTTCTGTTGTTTGAGCCGCCCAGTCGATGGTATTTTGTGGTGGCGCAAAATACCCCAGCAGACTAAGACAGAGGTACATGGATTGCAGGCTCCTGCACTGTCCCTAGGGAGTGGATAGATGGGGCTTACATCTAGGCAGTATGTACTTGAATGTTGTCTGGAATGAATCCGCCATCATGTGCGCGGACTAGACCTCGCGCATGTCACACTGGCTGTTTAAAAAGATACCTTTTAATGACGTCTGAGAAAAATCATTGCTCAACCCTAGATTTTGATAAATTAAGTTTCCCTGGTGTAATTCCTAGCGTAATGACTCAAAAAATATAAACAGTATCTGTTTCTAACTTATCAAAGAAAAAAATCATAGTGATTCAAAAAAAATCAACCCAAAAGAACAGGAGAAAGGAAGGAAAAAGAGAAAGGAGATGAAAGAATGCACAACCATCCTCTATTGGCTCTAAACAACATATTTAGAAATCGTATTACATTTTAACTTTTTTCCTTTGAAACACAAGAAGTGTCAGAATGAGGGTAACATCTAAATATTTGTTAACTAGAGACAGATCTAAAACATAAAGGCACAGAAAGCAGCAAAAGGACAGAAAAAGAGTCACCAAGACGATGTTAATCAAAAGAAAGCTCGTGGAGGACGGTGTATCAAGCAAAACAGATTTAAGGCAAAGACAGTGTGTTACCAGGACGAAGCTTGTGTCATAACGACAGAAGCCCATTCATTAGAAAGTCTGCAAAAAGCTAATTAAAAAAACAGTTCTCAGACTCAGCCTGTTCCAATTCCAGCTCTGCGGCTTCTGTATGGGATCCTCAGCAAAGTACTTAGTCTCTGCGGTTTTCAGTTTCCTCACCTGTAAGTGGGAATATTACAAGTACCTGCCTTGCAGGGTGCTTGTGAGGATAAGGGAGACCGTATACCTTTAAGGCGATTAGAACAATGCTGGACATATATGTACCTAAGAAGCATCACATAAATAAGGCATGAGATTACAAACCCTAATCACATGCATCAAAGTATGTATGGGAAAGGTTAATGGAAATACAAAAATGAGACATGCTAGTCCAAATTCTTAGCGGGCTATATTTTTTTAAAAATTTTATTTATTTATTTGGCAAGGGTACCCAACAAGCAAGGGGAGAGGCAGAAGAAGAGGGAGGGAGCAGACCCTAAGCTGAACACAGAAGCCCCACAGGGGTCCATCTCATGACCTTGATCTCATGACCTGAGCTAAAACTAAGAGTCAGACACTTAACCAACTGAGCCACCCAGGGACTCCCTTGTGGGCTATTTTAAATACATCTTACTAGTGATTAAAAAGAAAGCCCAGTAATGATATAGAAGAGTTGACAATACATAAAACTTACATTAATTGGCAGGTATAAAACATTGCATCCAACAAACTCGTATATATTATTTTCCAAAACTAGCTATATACTGGGTCAAAAAGTAAGTTTTATCCAATTTATTCTAGCATGCATGCAAGAAATCATGCAAATCATGTTCTAGGCCTACATAAAGCTTATAAAATCCTCAAACATTTGGAAATTAAGAAATAGGCTTCTACAGGCATCAAGATAATTTACACGCGCATTAGAAAATGTCAATGTCACAACTAATGGAATTTAATGTAGCAGAATGTAGAGGAATACCATAGCTCTAATATGTGTATGGGGGAAGAGAAACCTGAATAATAACAAAAATAAAGATAACCCTGAAAACCCTAAGATCTCATCTCATGGAGTTAGAAAAAGAATAGCAGAATAAACTCAAAAAAGGAGAAAGAAGGAATCACTAAAATTCAGAGAGGAAATAAAAGAAAATGAAAACAAGCACACAATAGAGAAGATCAACAAAACTAACAGCTGTTTTTTTGAAAACACGAGTAAAATTGGCGAGCCTACAGTGGACCCAGATAAGAAAAAGAGAGACAGCACACACCTATTTCAGTGATAAAACAAAGGGAAATTACTACAGTTTCTGCTTGCATTAAGAAAGATTATAAGAACTATATTTATTTATGATTCTTTCAACTCAAAGACACAGAAACAGAAAAACAGAATGAAATTTATAGCATAATGCAACTGATATTGTGGATATATATATATATTTTTCATACTATTTTTAAAGATACACATTGTTAAATAAATATATAAAAAGTTAACTGGGGAGAAAAGGAAGATAATAAAAGAATGTAATGAGCAACTTTTCCTCCAAATTTAGAAGGAATAGTTATATTTCTAGAACAAAGTAATTTATCAGAAATGACTCAAGAAGAAATAAAGAACTTAAATTGACCTATTGAAATTTAAGAAACTGAATCAGCAATTCATAGCTTTTCCTCAGTGAAAGGCTCAGACTCCCACGGCTTCACTTTTGATTTCTACGAAACCTTAAATCAAGGACTGATCTTAAACAAACTCTTCAACAGAATAGAAAAAAAGTGAAAAATACTCTCTTGCTTATTTTATGAGGCAAACATAACCTTGATGCCCAAATCTAATGATAGTTAAAGAAGAAAAATTATCATCTACTCATGAACATAAACAGAGCTTCTAAAAAAACATTAACAAAATAATGTAATCTATAGTTAGTTAACAGGTTAGAGGTAAAAAATTACTGAAGCATTGAAATCAATACAGAAAGTCATTTGTAAAATTCAACATCTATTTATGATTTTTTTCAAAATTGAGAAAAGAAATTGAAGGGAATTTTATTAATCCATGAAGTTTTTAAAAAAAATACCCACAGTAAATATCACAGAACCCATTACTATACTAAATCATTAGTATAGTATAGTATAATAAGGCAAGAAAATGATATAAAAGTTATAAAGATTAAAAAAGAAAAAATAACAAATGATATGAATATTTACATATATGTGGTCTGTATATTGTGAAAGATAGTTAAGACAAAAGGATACAGAAACACATTTTTTTAAGTTTTTGAACGAATGTCAGGCAAATGTAAAGCAGAAGAAAGCTAGTATAGCAAGTTTAGTATCAGAGCTGTTTTAAGGCCAAACTTTTAAAAATCCGAAAGAAACAGAAAGAATATTATAAATAAAAAGATAATAGACAAAAAAAAAGAGAGCTTTTAAAATACTCTCTTTGGAAAGATCAAGTAGACAAATAACAACCAAGGTACAAAAGGTCTGATTAATGTGTCTAACAAAGCTTGATCAATTAAATATTAGAGAAAGGATACACATTGCTTTCAAGTGCACACAGAACATTCACAAATGTGAACTACAAATAAGGCCACAGAGGAGACCTCAGTATACTCCAGAGAATTCACAGCAAGGTTAGACCATGTTTTCTGACCTTATATAAAATAAATCCATATCAAAAGAATCAATTTATAAAATCCCTTAAGAATGAAAATGGAAAACAAAATGTAATATGACTACATGGTCTTTGGAATAAAGAAGAAATAATGAAGGAAATTATTAAGTATTCTTCATTGAAATGAAAAATACCCCATGTCCAAATGCATATGACAAAGCTAAAGTAACATTTAGAGGTAAAATTATAGTTTCAAACGACAAATGAGTTAAGTTCTCATTTAATAAGCTCTAAATAGTGGGGCACCTGGGGTGGCTCAGTTGGTTAAGTATCAGACTCTTGATTTTGTCTCAGGTCATGACCTTGGGGTTTTCAGCCCCTGCAACGGGGTCCATGCTGAGCAGGGAGTTTGCTCGAGATTCTTTCTCTCCTTCTCCCTCGGCCTCTCCTGCCCCCTCTCTGAAAAAAAAAAAAAAATTAAAAATAAGCTCCAAAAAGAATAAGAGCATCCAAACAATTGAACAAGCAAACACAGCACCCAAAGAGAAGAGTTGGAATAGGTAAAATAGGGAATAATAGAAAAGTGGAAGATGAATAAAACCACATAACTGGTTCTTTGAAAAGTCTCCTCATAGAGACAATCCAGCAAGAAAACTACGCACAAGGAGATTCAAATAAACAAAAATGTGAAAGAAAAATAGAAGGAGAAACAGAAACATTTCTGTAACAATGTTCAATGTTCAGTTGCCGGGAGAAGTAACAAATCTGCATAGATCAAAATCCAGTTGCCAAAACCTCTTCCACCCCCAGGTTCAGACAAGGAGTCTAGAGACTCAATCATTTGAGTAACTTGCAAGGTCACAGAGCAGAGCCAGGTTTCGAACTCCAGCAGCCCGATTCTAGAAGCTTCCCTCTCTACCCTCATGCTTTACTCTCTTGTTTCACTAGCAGAGCAATAGTGTAAATGTGATGACGGCGAGCAGCAGTTCTGTCCTTTGTCTATGTCACCACGTGTAGCACATGGAAAAGGCTTTATACATTTAAAAATAGTCCATTTTTTTTAGACATGAACATTCACTTGGTTACAAAACATACAGGTCCTAAAACGGTAAACAGTAGTCCTCTCCCTTCCAACTCCACCTCCTGGGAACCGTGTGCCCTCTCCTGAGACAACCCTCACATCTTCAGGTGGATCCTGTCGAAAGCATCTTGTGCTCATATAAATAAGCAAATGTGTTCTCTGCTCCTCTCTTTATCTAGTGAATAGCTCATATGCACATTTCACTGCTTTTGGTTTTTTTCCCTTTACTGCTATATCTTGAAGGTCACACCAATTCAAGGCAAAGAGCTTCATTCTTAGTATAGTTAGTTGCAGGGTACTCCGTTGGACATCTAGTAGAATCTCACAATCTCTTAATAGAACAGGAGGGTATTTCCAACCTTTTGTGATTTCAGATAATCCGGTGGTGAATGTATCATTTAGCACATGGGCAAATAAAGCCCAGGAAATAGATACCCGTGGGCTATCAGCTGCCATTTCTAAAGTTGAGTAACAAGGTACCCCAAATCCGAGTAACCTAAGGCAATGACATTCATCTTTGCTCACAGATCTGCAGTTGCGGCCAGCAGGACTCAGTGGGGAAAGAGGTCTGGCCATCAGCTGTGCCTGTTCCTGGCGGACCCAGTCCTCTGACCAAGTCTTGTCCACCCACAGGGCCAGCAAGCCATCCTGGCTGTTGGCTGAGACCTTACCGGGGACCAGACCTTTGCCTGGGGTCCCTGCAGGCAGCCTGGGCTTCCTCACAACATGGTGGCTGAGCTCCAGAAAGACATTCTGAGAGAGCCAGGCTGGCTTTGTCACATTTCTGGAAAATCCGATCAGTCGTGGATACATTCTAGATACAGAATTGTTCCATGACGAGTGTGTACAGTTCTAACTTTTACAGATGTTTGCTGATTGCCCATCAGAGTTTTGGCCAATTCACTCCCACCCGCAGTGCATGAGATGCGCAAACTTGTTGCCCAAAGGAGGGAAAGATTGAGGGAAAGGAGGAAGGAGTGAGTGAAGGAGTGGGCGGAATGAATGAATGCGCAGCTGGTCTGGAGAGAAACACTTGATCGTCTGGCCACTGGGGGGCGGTGTTTACCCATGGAAGCGCAGAGAGGCGCCCTGGGATAGCCGGTCTGTGAGCACATCCCTGCCCTTTGCTTTGAGCCCGGGAGGGGGCGGGGGGCCTCAAGCCTCCCTACATCCAGGTGCGGGTGTGTGGGATTATGCCCTACTTGGCTGTCCTCCACAGCCCGGAAGAGGGAAGACAGGAATCCTCGTTCGCCGTTCCTTTGGCTCCTTACAGTCCAGGAAGCTTCTGACGCCCCTGTGGAGCTCAGAACAGATTCGTCCTCGTAGGGGCCCTAGGGGCTTGAGGCTTTGCCTTCAAAGGCACATCTCCAGCGGTGGTAGTTCTAAGACCTGGAACAGTGGCTCAGCAGAGGCCTTGCAGGAGCCGAGCCCCGCCCTCTGGCGCCTCCCCTGGGTGATTCCAGGGGCCCGTGACCCCTTGCCCACGCCCTCCTTCCGGTGAGACACGGTCACCTCCAGGGGCGACTTGGAGCTCCCGGGACCCGCCCCTCGCTTGCCCTAGCTCTCCTGGCCAGGGATGGCTCTTGGGCCCCCGGTGAGATCCTGGGGGTATCAGGCCAGACTTTGCCCCTGCCCCCCACCCTGCACACGAACCTTGTAACACGAGTGAGGTGAGCAGATGTCCCCCTTGCCCGTCTCTGATGGTCACCTCAAGCACTGAGATCCAGGGCAAGGCTGGCAGATGGGGTATGGAGTCAGGAACACGGAAAGGAACCCAGCCTCTGAAGTTTGACCATTTGCTTTTAGCCCAAATTAGGGAGCCAACAGGCCTTTCCAGCCACCCTGCAGTCTACCCTTAGGAGGCCCTGCATCTCACCCACTGGTGGTTGTCCCCTTGGGTTCTGACCCATCCCTATCCCAGTCACAGTCCCCCCTCAGCTTTGTGGCCCAGCAGGGATTAGGCGGACCAGCCAACTGCAGTCCTCCTGCAGTAGCCTGGGGAGGACGAGCGGAAGCCAGAGTGCAGAGTTTCTTCAGGAAGGCCTGGCTTTGAGCCACCCTTCTAGGAGCCTCAGGCAGGTGACTTGGCCCCGTTCTCTCCCCTGTGACATGGATCTCGGTTCCTGCTTCACAGAGGTGCAGCAAATACGATGGTCTTAGCACAGGCCTGGCTCTGAGCTGTAGCCAGTCATCACTTCCCACCTCTCTGGGCCTTTCCCCCACCCCCAGCCCCGCGGCTGTGCCCGGAAACCCTCTTCCCCTCAGGACAGGTGGGCATTCTGGCTACACCCACAGCAGAGAAGGGCGAGGCTGACACTCAGCCCCACGCACCCTGATGGAATGTCCTGGGCATCCCTCCAGCAGCCCTGCGCGTACTTTGTTTCTTCGGCTGACGTGCACGGGGCCCTCGGGGACACAGCGACCGCTTACTGGGTATCACCTGTCCCTCAGGGGATCAGTCTGAGCGTCTGGCACTGAGTGCCATCTCCTTCGTGGGGCTTAGAGTTGGGTCACCCTATGCTCGATTAAATGGGACTAGGGCTTCCCCCAGCCCTGCGTTGGTGGCCCCATGCTGCAGAGGGATGGGACTGCCCTCTTTTCCTCCCCCTGGCTGACCTCTCACTGCTCCCTAGTTAACAACTGGGGGAGAGTTTGAACACAGGAAGCCCCACCTCCTGCTCTCACAAGTCCTGAAGGAAGACATTTGTGTTAACCTACTTTCAAAATCTCTTTCTTGCAATGGCCTCAGAACAGTGTCTCTCCCTCTTCAGTGCATGGCTGGGAAGGAGTCCAGCGGGCATGCGGGGGAGGGGTAGATATGGCCACACAGCTTCCCATGCTGTCCTGGGTCACCAGAGTGAACACAGACTAGGGTCCTTCATAGAGTCAAATGGTCGCCAGCAGTTGGTCTTAGCAGAGGACAGACAACCATGATGACTAGATGTGGGGTCAACTCAAGAATGTTTATTCTGTTTACCATTCGGAGTCCCTTAATAAAATGAATGAGGCCACTCCTAGGGAGTTCCCTGCAGGGAACTGCTTAGGGACCTGCCTCCTTTCGTCAGCCCACAGACTGATTACAGGTGGGGGAGAGGGAACATTCCGTATCCGAGTCACTGCCCAGCACCATCGAGTGAAGACAGCTCCAACCCAGAGCATCTTTATAGGAGGCATACATGACCCAGAGAAAATCACTGAAGTGCTCTGCTTTCTTTTTATGCCTCCTCTGATGCTCCTGTCCCAACGGAGGCCCGGGCTAGAGTGCCTGCCACCGGTATTTATGGCCTCCAACAACTCAACCACCTCCTGGAAGAGGAAGGAACTGTGCAGCCACAACCCAGCAATATAAACATGTGAGAAGTATGGTGCCTGGGTGGCTCAGTCGTTAAGCATGTGCCCTTGGCTCAGGTCATAAACCGGGGTCCTGGGATCCAGCCCCGCATCGGGCTCCACGGGAAGCCTGTTTCTCCTTCTCCCACTCCCCCTGCTTGTGTTTCCTCTCTTGCTGTGTCCGTCTCTGTCAAATAAATAAAATCTTAAACACACACACATACACACACATGCCAACAAACACACACAAACATGAGAAGATTGTGTAGGTCTGAACCTGAAGGAAGAGCTTCTCTGAAAGGAACATGGAATTGGGCCACCAGATGCAGAAGCAACATGGCTGTAGTCCCGTAATGACCAGGTCATTACTCAGCTCACCCCTGTGGGCCCTGGGGGTGCTCACCTTCCACCAAAGGGCACTGGAGAGACAGACGGCCCCAGATTGCCGTGGGGTCCAGCATCTAGCGCATAGTCCCGGTGGTGACATCAGTCAGCTGACCAGTCCTGCATCACTGCAGCCATGTGAGGTCAGAGGCTAAGATGATGTTCCTGAAACTTTGGTGTTCCTAAGAATCACTCCTGGTTCTGGGATAAACTGGGGATTCCAGGGTCCTAGCTCCAGGATTGATGCAGTAGGCTTGGGATGGGGCTCAGAAATCTCCATTTTAACATGTATCCCCAGGAACTCTGATGTGGGTGGTGCTGGAACCATCCTTGGAAAACTCAGACTCAGCTGGTGAGTGGCACGGGGACTCTGTTCCATGGCAATCAGGCGAATCGCAGCTCAGACAATTTTATACCCATTTCTGACAGGGCTCACTCCCCTATTAGGTTCTTTGGGCTTCTACATCTGCAGTATTGCCTTAAACTCTGCAGATGGCATCTGGCCAGGCAGGAAATGGAAGCACCGGGGGAAAGGAGAAGAAGGAGCAGCGAGCAGGCAGCTCGGGGGCAATGGAAGGATGTGACAGTGACAGGATGTGAGGATCCGCGGCCCCGACAGCCACCTCGGGGAAGGTGCCTGGTCCACCACGGGAGGGGGCTGCAGGTGGGAGGAAACATACAAAAGAAAGTGACCTATAACCATTCAGAAATGGGGAAAGGCGCAGGGCACAGGGCTGGCGTGAGCTCCGGGAATGCCGCAGCCGGGGATGATGGGAAACCGGGCCAAACGCCCAAGGTTGACCCGAAACAAAGCTGCTGATGAGTGATGGGTGCTCATGGGCGGGCGCGGGGAGTGTGATCAGAGGGACTCTCGGGGTGAACAGCCATGCGAGTAGCGACTTAACTACACTGCTCTTTGCCCCTGCCCTCAATGCATAGGTTGTTGAAACCCTAGCTTGCAAATCAAATGAATACCTATGTCCTTGAAATACTAAATGCCATTTCAAAGGAGCTGAAAGATGACACCCTAAGTTAATTATTGAGATGGGAAAGTCTTGATTTCCAAAGGTAGAAGGGACATTGTGAGCCACCGTCACGTCCGCCACATCTTATCTGCGGAGGTGCTAAGTTATATTCACACTTCCAGGATCCAGAGGCTTACATACTCTCCAATTGCTTGACTGCTGTTGAAACTGGTTTTAGGCCAGAACAGCTGAAGCACATCCTAGAATATTAAACGCTTTTAAATGTCACTTCATGGTAAGTACCACTTGGTAGGTTTTCAATTGCTCTCAAAGGGCATATTTTCTTAATTTTTCTTCATGGTAAATCATCTACCAGTTCAGCACCTCTAACTAATCATGGTGCTATATTTGAAGCCAATTACTCAAATCACAAGAGTGCGATGAATGCAGTGGGGGATTTAGAAACATGACATATGCAAATATTCCCAACAGGGAGCTATTGTGTTTTGGCAAATAAATGTCCACGTGTCAGCTCTGTGAAGAAGGTGTATTTTGAAAGCAAATCTCTTTATCATCTAAGTCCCTGTCAAGATACATCTGCAAGTTACTCACCCCTCCAAATTAAATATGTAAGTCTTGTCTAGCTCCTGACACGCCTCCGTATTGGTACTGTCATCAGAGAAGGCAGAATTGGACTCCAGTACAATGTGCTCGCACAGTGTGAACACGTCTTGGTCTAAAGAAAAAAGAATCAGATGGTGAAGACGTCAAGTAGTGGTTTTCAAACTTCAGGTAGTGAAGCCCCTTTTTTTCAAATGAAAAAAGAGCAAAAAATAAAAATTATTTTGTCAGTGTAGATTTTTCGTAAATCTAAATTTTTAACCCTCCATGAAAACATCCAAGTTCTGCAGTGAATATAAAAATTTGAGCCTGGGGGCGCCTGGGTGGCTCAGTGGGTTAAGCTGCTGCCTTCGGCTCAGGTCATGATCTCGGGGTCCTGGGATCGAGTCCCGCATCGGGCTCTCTGCTCAGCAGGGAGCCTGCTTCCTTCTCTCTCTCTCTGCCTGCCTCTCAGTGTACTTGTAATTTCTCTCTGTCAAATAAATAAATAAAATCTAAAAAAAAAAAAAAAATTTGAGCCTGGGGTTAAGACCAGCAATTGTTAGAGTAGTCTCATTCTCCACATTAGTTAGGTACTGTGTTCTACTAGGACAGTTTAAACAAAGGACATGAAGGTGGCAAGAGTTTCAAACCATAGCACAAAATCCTTGGACACCACTTGGTTAAATAAAGATGTCACAAGTTTTGGTTTTTGTTTTTTTAAGATTTTATTTATTTGGAGGATGCCTGGGTGGCTCAGTTGGTTAAGCCACTGCCTTCGGCTCAGGTCATGATCCCAGGGTCCTGGGATCGAGTCCCACATGAGGCTCCTTGCTTAGCAGGGAGCCTGCTTCTCTCTCTGCCTCTGCCTGTTTCCACGCAAGCGCGCACTCTCTCTCTCTCTCTGACAAATAAATAAATAAATTAAATAAAAATCTTTTTTTTTTTTAAAGATTTTATTTATTTGAGAGAGAGCGAGTGCAAGCAGGCAGAGCAGCAGGCAGAGGGAGAGGAGAAGCAAGCTCCCCACTGAGCAGAGTACCCAACATGTGGCTCGATCCCAGTACCCTGAGATCATAACCTGAGCTGAAGGTAGATGCTTAACCTACCCAGCCCACCCAGGAGTCCCAAAGATATCTCAAGTTTTAATGCAAGGCCCCTGCAACGTCAGGTTCACCTGGCAGAAAAATTGAAGTGGTCCTCTCTTTGTAATTTGGTATTCAAGAACAGACTGCATTTTAAATTGCATTTTAAAAATAAATATCATATCAAATATTTATAGAATGAGACTCCTGAGAATGCAGGACTAGCTCACTCCAGACCAATTCTTTACAGATAACAATTAGTGGACAAAAATATACTTTGCAACTATTGAAGGCACTGGAGAAAAATCAAAATCAGAAGGACACCAGAGGGTTGAGGCTCAGAAGGAAAATCTTCAGGAGCATTTCCTATTTTTTATTTTTTATTTATTTATTTTTTAACTTTAATACTCCACATTTATCTTGATCACAATGGTGGTAACCTCCTTGTCAACAATCTTGTGAGTTGAGGAGTTGATTCTCATTCTCATATCCATCAGGCAGATATGCTCTCCTCAGCTGGTCTGACTTAGGTATGGAGCCTCCATTCTTTACGTGGCGAGACAGGAAAGCACGGACTGCTGGGTGATCAGCCTTCTCAAGTGGGATGTTGGCTTCCAGGCACATTTTCACAAAGTCCTGGATAACACTGACTTTCTCTGTTTGCGCAGTACTGTTGCACTGAAGGGATGCAGTTAGGGGCCTCTGCTTCTTTCTTACATTCTGCTCTTCAAATTCTGCCTTCCTCTTGGTGTGAGTCTTTGACTTAAGGTGGTCACTAATGGCAGACTTGCGAACATGATTCAGAACCACATTGCAAGAAGTGCAGAAGAGTTTTCCTCCATCTTCGTGCAGCTCACCTCCAAACTCAGTGACTCGATCCAGGGGAGTCACATACAAAGCAGTCTTAGAACGGTTTCGGGCAGGTGGTGCTGTCACTACAAATCTTTCCATTCTGACTCTGAATAAGGTTCCGATCAGTTTCCAGTTTTCTTCGTCTTGATACTCAGTAGTGAAGGGTCTCCAGCGCAAACCCAAGCCGCCGCGGGGCTCGATCAGGCAACGGCGACGACGGCGGCGGCGGCGGCGACGGTAAAGGCATGACTTCCCGGCACCGCAGGGAAAATAGGGTGCAAGCCCAGAAACTATTTCCCCATCACCACTTGTTGAAAAACTGATTTGAAGGCATCTCCGGGTGTGAACAAACGAAAGTGCATTTCCTATTTTTTAGTGGCTTTTTGCCTGAGGACAGGCTGGATCCTGCTGAGCAGGGTAGCTGCGCTTTAGTAGAAAACCCCTAGGTTTGCTGGCTTACCCCACAGGCTTACTGGCTTAAAAAAGTGAGAGGACCGAGGTCAGAGTGACCAGAACAGGGAGAAAGTGACAAAGAATACTAGAAAGGAGAGCCAGAGAGTAGGATCTGAAAATTCTGTGCAAAATTGCCCAAATCTCTGGTTGATCCTGTAACCAGATATAAGCAAAGGCAAACTCAAAGCAAGCTGGCTAAGCTACATGAACTTCTGAGAGTTCTGTTGGTATCCATCACAGGGCAGGGTGGAGAGAATTGGGAGCTTAATTCTAGTCACGGCAACTCCCTTGAAAACCACTACTTTTCAGGAGTTTCTGAAACATTATTTATAAAGGTTGGGATATAATCCCAAACTACGGGGCACTCAAGAGAAAAGGCAATCATTAGACAATGATCCTGAAAAGATCCACGTGTTCAAATTAGCACGCCAGGGTTTTTAAAGAGATAGTGTAACCATGCTCAAATATGTAAAGGAAAATAAGCTTGTAATAAACCAACAGGTAGGGACTCTCAGCAGAGAAATAAAGCTATATGAGAAAAAAAAAAAAAAAACAAACAAATAGGCAATTCTACAATGGAAAAAAAGTCCGAATAAAAGATTTTTTAGATGGGCTTTAGACTAAATTGTAGGTGATGGAATAAAGAGTCAGTGAACCTGACGATAAAATGAATAAAAGTTATTTAATCTGCAGAACAGAGAGAAAAATAATTTTCAAATCAAAAGAGCCTCAGGAAATTGTGGGCCAACCTCAAAAGGTCTAATATATGTGTAAAAGGGAGGTAAGAAGAAGATAAAAGGAAAGGGATGGAAAATATATTGGAAAAAGTAATGCCCAAATATTTTCCAAATTTCATTTAAGTCTTAAATTTATAGATCCGAGCTCTGTGAACCCCAAAAGCAAGATAAATACAAAGAAAATCATAACTCAGCATGTGGAGCAGCATTGCTGGTGAGTTTAAACTAGTTGGTGAGTTTAAACAGCCACTTTGCACCAAGTCTGTCAATTTCTTTTAAAACTGAACATACACTTACCTATGACTCAGCAATTTCATTCCTGGTTATTTATCCAGGATCGATGAACAGGTATGTCCAGAAAGGACTTGCATTAAATCTTACCAAGGAAATGGATAAAATCACTGAATTATACAATGGATTCATACAAGTACTCCGTGACAAAACGTAATAAAATATTGATATATGTAATGACATGGATTTCAAAAACATTATGCTAAAAGAAGCAGGTGTCGGGCACCTGGGTGGTTCAGTAGTTAAGCATTTGCCTTCACCTCAGGTTCTGATCCCAGGGTCCTGGAATCAAGTCCTGCAGCAGGCTCCCTGCTCAGCGGGAGTCTGATTCTCTCTACACCTCCCCCATGCTCGCGATCTCTCCCTTACGCTCTCAAATAAATAAATAAAATCTCAAAAAGAAATAAAAGGTGTAAAATGGTACTGTTTTATTCCATTTATGTTAAGTTCTTCAACGGGCTAAATCAATCTATAGTTTAAAAAAATAAAAATCCACAATGGTGGCTGCTGCAGAGACTGGGACAGAGGAGAGCAGAACCTGAAAGGGAATGAAACAACATTCTAAGGTCACGGCGATGCTGTCTCAATGTACACTACAGGAGTGTACACAGGGTTACAGCTCATCAAATGGTATACTTGGGATGTTGCTTTTTACTTTTACGTTAAAAATATTAAATATTAGCTATAAATATCACACCATGATATGTACATTGAAGTGCTCAGAGGTGAGTATACTGCAACTTACTTTGAAATGGATGGCTAGACAGACCGATATGGCTCCATGGGTGTTTACTAAACAGTGTTCTTGTAGGTTTCAACTTTTTCATAATAAATGTTGAGGGGAGGGATGTTTACCTAACTCTTGAGATCTACTGGGGAATGGAAAGACCTTAGTTTGAAACTCAAGAACTAAGAGACCACGCTTGGAGCCCCAAGCATTGTGAGTGATGGCCTGTTTCCCTGTCATTCAATAAGGGGCTGCTCAAGGACTAACAGATTAGCCAGGTGTTCTCGGGATACAAAAATGTAGACGCAGACTGTATTCACGGAACATGGCGCCGGATGGGGAGGCTCAGGGAGACCCAGCTAGGACCCCAGGAGACACAGGTTATGGGAAGTGGACACAGCGGGTACAGGCAACTCAGAGGCAGCTGTTCCAGAAGCGCACTCCAGCCGCTTTCCTGAATGTTGTCACACTTGCCTCCCTGATTCAGTTCCCACTGGCCCCCACATGCACAGCTCCTCCCGCCCCCCGGAGTGAGTTTGACATGAACCGTGGCCCTTGACCAGCAACTTAACTTCGTGCTAGTTTGCTCACATATGAAATAGAGAGAATGCCCATTTTAAAGGATTATCATAAGGACTAAATGAAAGCATCCCATAAGTAATAAATGATACAGAGTATTCATCACTGTTATTGAGACTAGATGTGGCCAAGAGGCCTCATCTGAGCATCTGGCTTCCTGCTCCCAGAATGGCTTTTTTTTTTTTTCTAATTATGCCAGGGCTTCCTGAGTCACTCCCAGAATCCAATCTGAACTCTTGGATATGTAAAAACCCTGCCCAACCCCCAACTTCTCCCCTCCAAGAAAGGTTAAACAACAACACTGTTATCAATGAACAAAACCTTTTAGGGTTAAAAGTGTAATTTTATTTAGATGTTACTTGTACATAATCTATAGTAAGATATACAAACAGATAAAAATTGTTTAACAGGAGGTGTGTGTTTTTATTTTAATACCACTTTAAATTCAATTTACAACAGCATTGGTAATACTGCAAGGTGACAGATACTCTGATTTATAACACAAAAATTACTTGCTACTCTGGCTGATACATTCCCACTAGTCTTTAATGGATTAAAATGTATCATGTATTCCAGTTGCAAATTATTACAAAACTTTCACAACCTAGCCACTTGGTGCTCAGAAAAGATTTTGATATTCTAAAAATTTACTGAAATGAAAATGTTAATTTTCTAACCATATACTTCCACTAAAGAAAAACATAAGCGTACCAAATCTCATGGTTTGGGGTTAATAATGGAAAACCAATCACATTATGTTTGTGTAGTTAAAGTGTGGTACCAAGTAACCTTCTCATTCCCTCTGTCTAACCTATGATATGAGAAAAATGCTTGTAAGAAATTAATCTAAAATACCCATGGAGGGGAAAAACTGAGAGATTTAAAATTAAAATTTAAAATATAACTACTACTTTAAGATGTAAAATCCACAGATATGAAATAGGCTTTTAAATGTCCTTCTCCATTTGTTTCGGTAAATACTTTTTGAAAACGAAAACTGAAGATTCAAAATATTCACTTTTTCCTTTTCATGTAACAGCACATTAGAAAAAGTCTGGATTTAATTTTAGAATAAATCAGATTTGCTGAGAAAAATACTGCAAAAATAATCTAAATTGAATTTTAGTCCTTTTCCATTCCATTTTAAAGGCTACGCAACACATTAGGGCAAAAGCTTTTCACTAGTAGGAAAATCAAGTCGAAAATAACTTGTTGATTAAACTACAGGAAGACAACTAATAATTAATAGGCTTATGAATATTTATGAATAAAGTGCCAGTAATTTTACTGTAGTAAGATATAAATAGAAGAAATCCTGACATGGATAGTAGCTTTAGGTGTTCTCTTCATCCTGAGAACAGAAGGGACAGAAAAAACAAAGAAGTGTTACCAAATAGATGTTCTAGAATTATATAAGGAATTCCTAACTGAAAAGTAACAATAAAACAAAATACTGTAATAACAATGAAATCAGACTACAAATGGTAAAAGTCCCAAGAATAATGCCAACACAGTAGGCCTTTATGCTGAAAGGAAAAAAAAAAAAAAAGGTGGTGGGGGAATCAAGGAAAGAAATGTAAAAGTCCACTAATAACTATCACTTAAATTCAGTAAAATTATGGTGACTAGCTCCAGGAAACGGAAACCCGAGAAGCACGTGTCCCAACAGCTAGTACAGCTGAGGAGACTCCGGTAAACTGATAGAAGCAGCATGGTCTCGGGAAGGGGAGGCAGACATTAGGCTTTTCAGAGTTTCAGAATCTATGTGACTAAAACCCAACCATGGGCTTTATCTGATGACCGTCCATAAGCCAAATCGGTGTCCACTAGGGGACACATGGATGTGGTTTGGGGTCCCTGCTGAAGTCCTCAGGAGGACTCATTAACAAGAATCCAGTGGCCATGGTCCTGTTTAGATGACTACCATGAACCAGACAACTGTTTTGAGCTAAAGCCTCCTTCACCATGACTGAGAGTCACAAATAACCGCTCCGTTTGAAATGCTGCACGTAGGTGACAGTCCCTAGGAAGTGGAGTGTCTCAGTATATTTGTGAAGTCGTGTCTACAGTCGAAGCCTGGGGGCGTTCACGGATTCTGAACAAGCAGCTACCCTTCCTCCCAAAATGACAAGAGCCGGGCTGCCAGCCGTGAGCCTTCCGCGGCTCCGCTTTCGCCAGGAAGGTGAAGCCCGGAGGTCTCCGAACTGCCGTGCGGGGAGTGCAGCAGGAAGCGTGCGGGGAAGGGAACGTGATCTGGAACAGCTACACGCCTCGTCTCATCTGAGGTACTTTTCACAGTTGAACGTGCCGACGACACCGTGAGAAAAGAGAACCGTGTGCTTCTAGGAGTAGGGCCGAGGCCCTGCTTGGGTGATGGATCCCTAATCTGGCCACAGCACCAGGAAAAGCGCATAGCTGTCAGCATCTACTTCCACCGACAATCTAAGCTTTGTGAAATTCAGGCCAAGTGGGGCGTGGGGCGTGGGGCATGGGGCGTGGGGCGCGCTCTCCGGAGCGCACTGAGGAGTGGGGAACTTAGGACGGCTCCAGGACAGGCCGGGGTGAGGGGCTCCTCCGCACCCGGTGCCGCCCCCCCCCCCCCCCCCCCGTCGTGTTGTGCCGGCCGGCTGGCCCCCCGGGGCTCTGGGGACTCAGGGGTTCCCAGGGTCAGCCCCGAGGGCCCCAGAAGGAAGAGCAAGCACCCTGTTCTCCGCACTCGTGACCGCGCAGCCGCTGGAGCCCCTTCCGGAATCCCCGCCAACCATCCACCAAGGGAGCGCCCGCAGGGAACCCTGCCCCGGAAGCGCCTTCCAAGGTCACGGTTCACCAGAGCGTGCCACGGGAACGAACGCATCTCACGGAACGTTCCGATTCACACACGGGCGGCCGGGCTAAGGAACAGGAAGCAGCAACGTTTGATGCCCCTGACTGGTTAAATCTTTCCCCGAGAGCCAACTTCTTGGGAAACACGTTAGAAACGAAGGAACAGAAAGGGCGAAACGGTATCACTGACTGGAAGACGTCACTCTGACACATGGTCGTTAATCTTGCAAAGACCTAACACCAGGCAGCTTCACAAACACACGGCAAATCTGCGGAATTACAGTGATCAGGAAGAGGAGACCCAAACTGCACGAAGTACTGTCGTGGCCAAGAAAAAGGAAGCAAGAGGCTGTTTTCAGGACAATGCGATAGTTACAGCGTATTTCCTCGGGTGCAGCACAATTTGCTATGTTTAGTGGCACTTAAGTATTACACAGTAAATACTGAAAAAACCCAGAATTTTTGGATGTGCAAAAGCAATATCACATTATTAATACAAAAGTTGCTACGCTACAGGATTATAATACCACTATGTGGGTGTTGGGACCACTTAAAATTTTCAATACATTTCCGACACGTGGCCCCTGGTGGCCCTGCTGCGCATGCGCGCCGCCTCAGTCGGACCAGTCGTTCTCGTCGAACTCAGAGTCGTCGTCGGAATCGCTGTACTCCACGGCGATGCGTCTGGACAGAATAGTGGCCACGTCGTTCCCGACCGGCTCCCGCTTGGCCTCTTGCTCGCGCTGTTCTTGCACCTTTTTCAACTGAATCCCTGGGGACACAACCCGGAAGGAGAATTAAATTGCTCTGCTTGCTCTAAATTAAGGAAAACAAACTAGGAAGTCTATTTAGACTTACCACTCCCTCTCTGCCCCCAAAGGTAAAAAGTTTTGTAAACCTGAAGTGAGAAAAGCTTGGGAAATCGAAGTGTCACGACCAAAAAAAAAAGGCACTCAAAGTCGTTGACACTGTCTGTAGAAATGTGCTTTATTCCAGTGCACTTGAACATCATGAAAGAAAATTCTGGCCTGCACCTTCCACTAGGGTAGCCACTACACGTGACTGATTAAGGGTAAATTTATTGTGCCTAGTGGCTCCCATATTGGAACGTACAAACATGGAGCACTTCTATCATGAACAATTTCCTGGACATTGCTGTAATCCAAAGGCTTGGAAAGGGGCATTTTATGCTAATAGCTTTTGATTAGTGCCGGGAGGTAAGGGAGATCTGTGTTTCACCAATTACTTCTAAAAATGAATATAAAATACAATCATCTACTTTCTTATTAAGTAACAGTAGGTGACAAAGATAATTTAAAGTTAATTCTTTAATTTTTCTTTTGCAACAATTTGAGATTTTATAGAGTCCCTCCCTGTAAGACTAGTAGAAAAATGGGGCACCTGGGTGGTGTAGTTGGTTAAGCAACTGATTCAATTTTGGCTGAGTGATCTCATGATCTCACAGTTGTGGGATAGAGCCCAGAGATGGACTTCATGCTGGGCATGGAGCCTGCTAAGATTTTCTCTCTCTCTCTCTCTCTCTCTCTCTCTCTCTCTCTGCCCTTCTCCTCACCAAAAGAAAGACAAGTTAAAAAAAAAAAAATTCCCATAAAAACTATACCCAGGTTCCCCAACTGATAACATATGACCACTTTTTTTTTTTTAAGCAACCTTTATCATTCTTGATCATACACACACACACTTTTTTCTGGACCACCTGGGAATAAGTAGCATGTAACGTTCCTTTGGCCCTAAAATACTTAATGTGTAATTCCTGAAACACAATGATCAAAATCATACTACAAGCATAAATACAATACTACCATCTCTTTTATAAATATTATATAAATTTTGCCAGTAGACTTAAAAGCAGCAGAAAGTTTTCACCAGGCCTGGGATCCAACATGGGAATACCAATGACACTGTCTGTCGTCTTTCATTAATGTCCCCTAATCTGGGCAGTTCTTCAGTCTTTGTGGTCTCTGATCTTGACATTTTTTAAGAACACAGGTGGCTCCTTTGTAGACTGTCCCTTGATGTGGGCTTCTTAGAGGCTTCCTCATGATTAGATCCTGGTTATGTGATCACTCTTATTGGATGGGGCTAACAGGTATCCAAAAACAAAAACACTGTCCTACTATGACCCTAAATTTGTTATCAGTGAGGTCGCATAGCTCTGGAACTTCTTTTCTTTACAAAACCAAAGTGTGTCAATGACGTTGGAGACATATGAGAAGGCTGGGCTCGGGTGCCACACTCGGGTCTGATTTGGGGGCACTCAAGCCAAAAGCAGAGACAGTAATGTCCCAGCTGTCCTGCGAAGGACATCAGTGCCACCTTTCTCAATCCCTTCCAGACGGAAACAACAAGCCTGTGACCAAGAGATGGTGCAGCTCCCCACTGAATGAGAAGCATCTAGGACATCTGCGCATCCTGTCAGTGACCCTCACCCGGCCTGGGCTGTGCCCCAGGGCTGAGAATAAATGGGTGGAACAGATGGTTAACGTGTGGTGCTGAGGGGATGCCAGAACGGGTGAGCGTCTGGGCTCCTCCATCCTGATTTGATCAGAGAGGCTCTATTTCTGTATGTCTCATGCTCTGGGGTTCAGTGTAGGGCTTTTAGCCGACAAAAGAATCTTGTTGCTAAATACATGCTGAAAAACTTACTGGCTTCGCGCATCGAGCTAAAAATATGGGAAGTCTAGGACATAGCTTAGGTTTTTAAAAATAACTCAATCATTGCTACGAGCTCACTTCCTTTCACTTAGACATTTACCCCTGCAAGTAGAATGCCGAGAAAAGACCCAGTTAACCAATGATCATCTTTATTATCTATTTCTAATCAAGTACAGCTTTCCCAAATTCTCTCAATACTTTATTATTGTGTATTTATCTTGCATGGCAAGAATAGGTCTCCTGTTAAGAAGTGTCCTTTAACCCTATTCTAAAAATCAGTTTAGTGGAGAGAGCAGTCATTTGAAGAAGACTAGGCTGTAGCTGGTTAGAGCCATAAAGAAGTCTCTTTTTAAAAGGAACGCTGTGTTTGAGGCGCTCACTTACCCATTCGAATGGCAGCAAGAAGATCACTTCGAGCGTCACTTATGGGTGGCTGTGCTGTCTCTGGGCGCTTCGCCTCAGCTGCAGGGGGGCCATGCATCGGGGAGGATGAGCGAGAAGAGCCTGCACCAGGAGGGCCCGGTGGAGGAGGCGGTGGGCCTGGAGGTGGTGGGGCTGTGACCACGAGCCCAGCGGTGGGAGGGTGAGGAGGAGTGGCGTAGGAGGAGCCGGCAGAGGCAGGGAAGGGGGGCTGCATGGGGATCTGGAGGGGGCTGACGAAAGCAGTTTGTGCTGAAGGAATCATGGGGGGTGGTGGTGGAGGAGGAGGTCCTGAGGGGTTGTAATACTCAATTATCTGTGCTGGCAGCATCCTGATAAAGAGATGAAACACATGGAGTCATTACAACAGTGACAGAGTCACAGCCTTGGAGAGTCGAACATGTCCAATTCAGAGGCCTCCCCCAAACCCAATATATACTGTCCTCTGCACTTGAAACACTGCAGGATGCAAACATCTGCACTTTGGGCCAGTCATTTTTACATGTCTACATTATTCACTATGATGAAATTCACCTACACAAATGAGCCAGAAAGAAAACCCTGGTCTGGGGCGCCTGGGTGGCTCAGTGGGTTAAGCCGCTGCCTTCGGCTCGGGTCATGATCTCAGGGTCCTGGGATCGAGTCCCGCATCGGGCTCTCTGCTCAGCAGGGAGCCTGCTTCCTCCTCTCTCTCTCTCTCTGCCTGCCTCTCTGCCTACTTGTGATCTCTCTCTGTCAAATAAATAAATAAAATCTTAAAAAAAAGAAAAAAAAGAAAAAAAAAAAGAAAAGAAAACCCTGGTCTCAGGGTCCTAAGAATGAGCCCCTATGTGGGGCTCCATGCTCATCGTGGAATCTGCTTAAGATTCTCTCTCTCCTCCCTCTGCCCATCCCCCATCCTCCGCTTGCATTGTCTTTTTTTCTCTATCTCAAATACATAAATAAATCTTTTTAAAAAGTAACTTTCTGTGGAAGGCTAAAATAAAACAGTTGACTGCAAAGGTTATGAACAGCAATTCAAATTTATCCTTCATAGTGGGCATCAAAGATGGGTGGCTCTCAAACTTGTCTTACAAGGGTCCTGTGGTCAGTCAGATTTGGAAAACTCTGTATTTTATACCTCATCCCCATGGAAATTCCTCAAGCCCACAGGGCCCATTAGAATATCAAAAATCTTTGAAAAGTCCTACGCCTAAGAAGTCCACTGAATCCTACTGGACCATAGACCCTCTCTTTGCCGGATCTTTAATTAGGGCTTCACTCTCTGGGCACTCCCACACTCTGGGGACCCTTCCGGCGAAACAACGGAAGAGAACCTCTGAAAGCAGAGGGACATACATTTAGAAGATGACACACACTGCTATGGACTGAAGAACATGTTCATGGAAAGGCACATTCAGCTTTCCTAGGTACTATCCTGGAGGGGTGAACTCTTTAAAGATTACAGTTAATTCAGAAAAGAGAGGACAAAAGGCAGCCTATCAAATAAAGGTGAGTGCTTACGTTAATAAAGACATGGCCACAGGGCTCTTTCTTTAGGAGCTGTTTGGATTTTACTCAAGTGACAGAAAACAAAAGGGCCTGAGGGTAGGAGGTCTGCACACTAAGAGATCAAGAGAGGGTATAGTCACCTATGGCCAAGTATAAGCAGGGGCTCCTGGGGGGCAGCCCTGGAGAGTTTTCTCACTTGTGACAGGAACTGTCTGTGGTTCACCCAGAACATATACAGAGACCTGAGGGCTTGGGACAGGTTCACAAAAGCAGCACTTCATCCTTTCTCAATGCCTTGGCTTAGCAATGCCTTCACACACACCTCAAAGTATGTATGAGGGAGAGTGTATATACATGAATACAGACACAAACCTGAGACCCGTCTGTAAGAAAAAGGGGACCAGAGTGACAGTGGAATATTTTAACACAGACTTGGTCATGACTGGTACTATCTAAATCCAGAGATCCTTGGCCACATCTGGCCCCTAAGGGATGATTATTCAGCAGAAAGTTTTAGACCACACATAGCAAACTCCAACGCGACAGCAAACAGGTAGAGGACAGGAGTCTCGAGTTACCCGTAGTCCGCCGGTGCCATGGGTGCAGAGGCCTGGGACCCCTCTGCGGCCTGTGGTGGGGGTGGCGGCGGTGGCTGCTGGGGCCTGTTTAGGGCCATGTGCCGCGCCGAGGCAGAGGGGGGTCGGTACTCATGCTCAGGGGCCTGGCTTGCTGGCCCGTGTGGTGGCGCGTCCCCGGCTGCGTAAGAAGGGGTCACGGGCTGCGGGTGCAGAGAGTGGTTGGGAGTCGCTGGGTAAGAGTAATCCGTGACATCTGATGCATGCGACCTGATGTTCAGGAAAGGAGTGGGGAAGAGAAAGTCCAATTCAGTTAAAAAGATTTCCCGCAGCAGCCATAAGCATATTATTTTAATAATAACTTTGCCAATATACAGAAATCACACACTGATTTCCTTCACTCTGGACTCGGTCCAGCCCTGTGAGAGCTTCCGAGCAACGACAAAACAACTACTTTAGCAGCAAGCCCCAGTGTTACGTGGCTTCAGGGTCCCCGCGCTGAAGTGGATAAGTCAGACAGATCGGCAAGCAGGAGACAACAGAGCCCCATTTTCGCAATATTTCAGCGTGCTTTTTCTCTAAGAGAGAAGGCTACAAGGCAAATTCCATTTAATTAAAACACAGGGCCTAAGACAGAGGATTTCAGTGGCGATGGAACTGACAGCATATAATTAGATATTATAAAATGGCAGGTGAGCTGGATAAATATGAACAGTAAGAAGAGCGGAAGAAATCAAGAATGCAATTCAGTGGGTTGTAGTTTTCTTAAACAGAAGGACTGTATTTAGCCAAAAGAGAGAGCGCGCAGTGCAGTGTGGAAAGGGCTTCTTTTCTTTGCACGGCAGAGCGTGAAACTCTAGAAGGGATGGAGATGTGGTATTAGATGGGCAGAGCCTGGGAAGATGCGGGGGCCACGATGTCAGCAGGGCGAGGAGGCCTGGAGGGAGCGTGGCCTGTGAGGGTGGCGGCCACCTAGGTATTAGTAAGGACAGTGGCGTGTCCCTGGCCCGGGCTACAGGCCAGCTCCGGAGATGCGCGAACTGTCAGGGCAGCCAAAGCAGGGCAGGCAAGCTGAGGCTGGGGTCCCGGAGAGCAAGGTGACGAACCCTCTGGGCACTGCATCCTCGGTGGCGCCCCCTGCCTGCGCCAGCTCCTTGGCGTCACTCATGAACTCAATGCCCATTTTCCTTCTCTCCCACTCCTCTCTTCTTGTCCTTACTCTTCTCACATGTATTTGCTGGCTTCTGTGAGGGGTCAGCTTGTGTCTCTCTCTCTGGAGGAAACAGGCAAACACACATTGGGGAAGGAGGGGACAGGGTGGGGAAGACACCAACCAAGTTTCCATCTTTGAAACTCAGGCAGTAGCTTCCCTAATCGGAGCATCACACAGCAGAGAAAACTGTCCTACATGACAAGAGCCTGCTTTGTTGTTGTTGTTTTTTTTTTTGTTTTTGTTTTGTTTTTGTTGTTGTTGTTGTTGTTTGCTTTTTTTCTTGCTGGACTGCAGTACAATAATAACTGGTAACTCACTTTTTCCCTCCTTAATTGCAGTATAAATTCTAGATTATGGTGTGGCTAGAGGTATGTCTCCTGAACTATGCAAACTATGCAAGGGAGTTGGAAATATTTAAAATTAAAAATTTTTAATGGGAGAAGAACCTGACCTAGCTTTAGGTTTAACGCATTTTAAAAACACAAATACCTAAAACTCTCGAGTCACTGGTGACATGCACTTGACTCCGTGTGCCTATGTCACAGATTGTGTACGACTTTCTCAAGGAGACAAAGTTATCTAGCAAAATACAGAGTGCTTCTGACGAGAGGAGGAGCCAGAGATTGTAAACATTGTGGCGGGACTCAGAGTCCTACCTCAGTAAAGTGGCTCTGTGACAGAGCCCCAGTGGAGCCTGAGAAAGGGGAGGACCAGTGGAGAAGGGAGTAAGGAGCAGGCACTGAGCATCCGAGGACCAGAACTTCAGCAGGAGGGCTCTAGAGGGAAGGGCTCTGGGGAAGGGTGGGCTCGAGAGGGCTGCTCGGTGAGGGGGGCGCCAGTGGGATGGAGGAGAGGTGGGGAGTCGGGGGCCTGCTGGGGGACAGACAGCCCCATAGGAAGGTAGCAGTCACCCACAGAAGACGCTGTACCAACGTGGAGATGAGTGGGATGAAGCTGAAGTGTCATGATCAGCACTGATTATCTGTCGCAGGAAAGAGCATTGGTAAGAGTGAAGATCACATGGAAAACGGACGAAGGGAAAAGTGTAGGCAGTGGAGACTCGGTGGGAGAATCATAAGACTCCCCTGGGGTCTTTTGGTGGACAGGTGGGTGGACAGGTGGGTCGTCAGCTGCAGCACAGGGCGCAGGACAGGAGGGGCAAGCACAAGGACACTTGCGCTGGAGCTCTCCCATCTCCTGATAATGGCGAGAGAGCAATAGGCAAGCATGTCCATTCTCATTCTGAATTTATGCTTACAATCAAACCATTCCTGATTTACAGAGAAAGCAAAACTTTATGGTTAGTGTTATGTGGATTGGGTTAAAACAGATTACTTACATGAACAGATCATATACATGCCATGGAATCTGATATTAGATTTAACTCTGTTGTTCCCCATATATCCACTAAAGACCATGTTTCTAAATAATGCTTAAGACATAAATATGAAATAACAAAAGTCAACAAATAAAAAACATAGAGCATGATTTCAATTTTGTAAGAGAAAAACATATATATGTACAGAAAAATGACCAAAGAAAGAAAGACGCTAAAAAGCAAACAGTGGTTTCTCTGGGTGATGGGATTATGGATAAGATTTAAATTTTTCTCTGTAACTTCCAAATATTAGAAGTTCCTCTTATTTTACAGTAAGAAAAAAACTGATATACTTCAGTAAAATAAAAAACAAAAGATTCTAATTTAAGGGATAGAATCCAATGATGAACTTTAATCTGTTATCTGTTACAGATAGTAAGAGGCCACAGGAAATAGGATTTGTGTTCTGAAAAATAAATGAAGATCTATCTAAACAACATAAATACAAAAGCAGAATACTAAATCATCTCAGTAATCATTGATTTTATACCCAACATGGAACAAGTGAATCTCAGATGCTAGAACGAACAGCAAACATTCAACTGAGGGATTAAAAAACCTCATTTTTCCACCTGTACCTACTGAAAGAAGAATATATATGGAGCATTATAAAATAAAGTATATGTTTAACATGAGTAAATAATCACAATCAAATTACTTGGGGGGGGGAGTACCCTGGGGGCTATCTATAATATTCAAGTACCCCTCCTCACCCGAAGACCTGTGAGCAAATCTGAATCATCATTATTATTTTCTATGGACATAAATGGACATAGAGATTCACACCTGAGGTGAATGCTCAGTTACATCTCCAATAATTCTTGAGTACTGAACAGATATCAGCTTGTACAGAAAAACTGCCTAGAACTTATCTTCTAGCATAGCCAACCAATGACTGACAGCCCTTCCAGGGTGGGTATATTTCTGGGTGTGGTAAAGTACCAAATATGAAATATCTTCTGTGTGCAGAGTCTGTGCTAGACACTGAGGTTATAGAGAGAAAAATTAAGAAAAAAGGACACAGATATAATGTAAGGTACAGGTTGTTGCTGTTTTTGAAACATTCTTGAGTCATATAAACATTCTCTGTTCAAATTCTGAAATGGTGATGGAAAACTCTTGAGGTTTCTGACCAGTGGGAGACCCCGACCTTACATAAGCAGAGTCGGGAAATTAAAGCCCAAGCATTAACTGACTAGTGAGACTCTGTTGTACCGAGAGTCCCTTTTGCAACAAATGTGATTTAGCGACCACATCATTCGCCCCTGCAAGGAGTATTTTTATTTAAATGCTTACAAATTCTTAAAGTAACTCCAACAGAATTCTTCTCCTGAAATTAGAATACATAAGATTAGTAAACTGAATAAATAACTAACTCGTTGGCTCATCACTCTTAGAAAAGGTTTCCAGAAAAAATACTGAAGTTCCGTCTTAGGCACATCAATTACCACCTACTAATTATTTTTAGCTATCACGTGGCAAAAGAAATTCAACATTCTAAGCTAAAGAGGGAGAGAAAGGAGTAAACGATTATTAAAAATGTAAGTCATTGGCAGTTATTAAGCCCAAATATAGCATCAGTGTTAAAAAGACTACATCTAGGTTAATAGAACAATAAACGAGTTTGAGTGATGGAAAATCATACAAAGTAACCCAACATACAATGAAACCACTTTCAAGTATTATTTCAAAGTCAAAAAAATACATATCATTAATTTTTAAGGAAAGTTTTTGCAACATATCATGGGCCATATAAACACCAAAGACACTGGTGCGTTTCCAACATATAATAAAACCAATTTACTACACAGAGGCTTTCTACAACACACGCACACACACCTAGTGTCTGGGGACAGGGATCCCTCGGAAGACGCTCCGTGGTACACACTCTGAGACAGCCTGTTGTCGGGTCTAAGCTCTTTGTCATATGCCATCATACTCCACTCCTGGCGCCTGTTTCTGGCCTTCCTAACCTTTTTCACCTCCCGGGTTGTGCCATCTATACGTTTTTGCTCCTGATGTGCAGGAAGAGAAAGTAAGCATGCCGAGACAGAAGGGAAAGGAAAAGAGCAGGTTAAATGCAGTTGTAATGAACGGGAAACAAGCCCGGCACGCAGACAAGAGACATTCCCATTTCGGATCACACGAACATTCTGAAAAATTCAAACACAGTATACATTCTCTTACCTGACATAGACCCAGCAGCAGTAACTGATACTTAACCATTTAACCTAAATAAACAGAAGCTACTCTGCAGCAGCTAACTCCAGGAACTGCTTACCATCATTTTTGGTAAAGAGTTTGCACCTTACTAGGCTTTTATCTTGTTTTAATGTACTAGATCTTTTAGATCTGCATGATAGAGATAAGTGTCTGAGATACAGACAAATCACGTCCTACCACTACACACTTTTGACTGAATGGTTAACATGCAATCATCTTTCACAAAATAACTCAAAATATTCTATTGCCAGTTTCTAATAAGATTATTACAGAATATTTAAGCTAATCCTGCAACTAGCTTAACATGGAACAAAAACATGCTAAGAACTTACCTTACCATATTGAGAATCAGTCTGCTTCAGCCCTACTTTGCCAGCAAAAATGTATCCAGTAAAAACTTGGGTCCTACACAGGTGTTTCTTCAAAGGTGAGGACAGTTATTGCTACATGTTTATGTGTTTTTCATAATTCCCAAGTAAGAGGTCATGGTCTTTAAAGATGAGAACTACGTGCTTTTAACTCCTAGACTCCTGTTAAAGAACTCCCGCACATGGTTTTACAGAAGACACACGAGTGCTAAGTGGTCAGACCCAAGTGAGCTTACGCACCAGGTCAGGCGCTGAGGATACAAACAGCAGACAAAAAGACAAGGAATCTGCCTCCGTGGAGCTTGCGGTCCAGTGCGAGAGGCCCAGAAAAGGACACAAACAATGTCCAGGTATAAAATATGGTAAAACATAAATGCATCATATACCGAATGGCACCTCATCTGGAAGTCAGGGAGTGGCCGAGACTAGCCCCGTCATGTGAGCAGGCATCATTCTGCAGAGGAGCAGGGCGGGTGCATGGGCAGAGCCGACAGAATGTGAGCCAGCTCTGAGGACAGCAGCACATCAGGAGGAATGAAAGAAGGTACATGGGCAATTAGGGGGAATGGCTCCTGAGATCTCAAAGGTAAGCCAGACCTTATAAGCCGGGTCAGAGGTGTTGTTCTTTATCCCAAGGGCAAAGGGAAACTATCAAAGGTGAGAAGGGAGGGGCTGACACACAGCTGAAGCAATCTGAAAAGATCCCTCCAGGTTGTGGAGAACAGATTAGAAGGGGGAAGGCAGGTCCTGTGAAAGGGTGGCTGATGGTTCACGGTGGGTGCCTGGACAAAGCTGGCAGATGATGTGAACATGGAATTCACAGAACATGTATAAATAGTTAATAAAGATATGAAAAGGTATGTAGTGCAAATGAGATTTTCGTGGGGGAGGGATGAGTCCTTCAAAATAAAATAATAATGATATGCAGGTCTGGAAGAAGTCTGTTAAGAGTGTAAACTGGTTCTGTCTTTTAATGGTCAGGGGGCAATTTGATGGTTTCTTTCAAAATTTAAAGCTCATTATTTGTTTTCTAGAAGTTTACCCAGAAGACTTATCTGCACATGGATCACGCAGTACCACAGTCCTATTAAGCAACTCTTCACATGCAACCAAAGTATGTCCTAACACAGTAAGGAGTAAACAATTAACGTAGCATGCACACCTTTGAGTACTATACAACTATTAAAAAGAACACAGGACATCTTTAATTATGTCAATATATGTATATGTCTGCATGTGCTTGTGTAGACATTGGGTGTGGTACCATTCTATGCATATAAAAGTGCTTTGTGAAGTGTATGCATATAATTATGAATGCTTTTTAAAACGTCTAAAAATGTACAGTTACTCCTAATGATTGGTGACACCTGGGAAAGGAAAATCTTATCCTCAAATTTTCTACACTAATGTATTCACTTCAGTGTAACATGAGTGTTTTACAACCAGCATGCATTGCCCGTATACTTGTAGAAACCAAAAGGAGGGAGAGTTCAATGGATTTCAACATACCTCCTGATTAAGAACCACTGTAGTCATCAGTAACTGTCACCCTTACTTTTTAAAAGACGTATGTGGACGTGTTTAGATCAAGTGTTACGATCATCTACGACTCTCCTTACAGTGGTTTAGCCTCCAAATCCACTCATCATCATGCACAAAGACACACACACACACACACACACACACACACGTACGCACAAACCGACTGTGACCAAGTGTTCACAGTCGTGTGTTTGTATTCCAACTACACTGGCTTCCATTAAAGCCCCTGGAATGTATCCAACCATCTCCTAGCCCAGGACGATCCTAGCTGCCTCTACCTCTAATGCTCCTGGATTCGGAAGCTTCCCTCACCTCCTCTGCCCCCACTCCTCCAGCATCCCGGCTCATGACCATGCACGTACACAGACACGTGCACGCACACGTGCACACATAGGCACTGACGCGGACTCTGCTTAGCAGACTTCTAACTCCCCACTGCTGGAGCTCAGTGAATGACACCGCCTCATTTGCAATGTCACCCCCCCCACACACACACCTTGTCACTTCACCCACTGCACACTGTACTTTCCCTTCACAACATTTACTAGGCACTGGAACTACACACTTACAACTACATATTTACTTGCATCATTTAAAAGATGTTTTTAAACCAGGAAATGAAGTTCAGAAACAATGGATTTCTCATCCCCAAATTTTCTAAACTAATTTTTTCTTCAGAGAGAATTTTCAGCTCCAAACTGAAAGTAACCTGTGTTTCGGAAATCCTGGGAAACAAAGGATTAACTGGTCTCATTTTCTATTCCTACATAATACAAGATTTCGTGCTAGAATTTTCAAAATTCTTTCCCTCTTTATGATTTCTAGCGAGCTGCATGATTACTTAATGTTTGTTTCCCCCACTACATTGTAATCTCCGTGACGGTGATAATCCTTCCTCACCACTGTTTATCCAGCTCGTAGAAGGCATTCAAGAAACATTATTATATAAGTGAATAAGAAACTTATCAGAATGTTATGTGTTGGAGGAATGTGTAATGAGACAAAACAGTCAAGGAAATGGTGTAATTTTGAAGACATGATAATCACCCATACACTAAGACTGTTTCCCCTGAAGAACACCACTAAAAAACTCAGATATTTTTGCCAAAAGTATCACTGAGAAGGGAAACCTAGAAGACCACTTAAAAGGACAGGCATGTTTTAAAGGAAAATACCCTTAAATTCCTGTTAGTATAAAAAGGTGTAAGGACCAATGGGCCTTGAGATAATCTGTTTCTTTTCCCGTCAAGAGACCAGGATCAGTTTTTTCTTCACTTAAATACTTAATACTTTCTTCACTTGGACACTTTCCACCTTCAACACTCAGCAGCCCTTCCAAGATTTCTCTATTCATCTCTCCACCCACAGCACCAGGAGAGAGCACGAATAACCAACCTTTAGAATTCTTTCCTGGACTTCAGTGGGAACACCTTACCCTTGTAGTCAGTAAACTGCTCCATATTCCCTTTCTTAAATCCCGTTTTCAAATCTTAAATTCTCTTCCATCCCAAACTGTGGCTTCTATGGTTCCAGTACATCTAGAAGCCTCCAAACATTAAGGCCACTAACCCACAACATGCTAAGGTTTTGTCCTAAAGAAAGCACTCTAACATTTGTCAAGCAAACCAGGTGCTCATTTTTTAAAAACACAGTTTACATATAAAAGTCTTGACAAATATTTGCCTTTGGAGAATTAACTCTCAGTAGGTGAAGTCTAATTTCTGGGCCCTAAAGGGGTAGTCCTTGAGCAAAGCATGATTATTCTTCCAAGAGTAAGATTATTCTCTTCCAAGAGAATCACATAATGTGATTATGTGGTCATAATGTGGTCATCAACCTTCAGATTTACAAGTTGCCTGCCTATTACACCTCACCGAAAGGAATCTCATTGTTTGATAAATACTATGCCCTAAATATACAGATCACACATGCCTTTCAATCCAATATGAACATCTCATCAAGGTGTTAATTACAGCGAGGTAGCAATGCACCAATTGAGAATGCTTTAAAGAGATGAGAGCAGGTCATTATATCTGATAAGAAATGTTGGCTGCTTTGTGAAATTTAAAGAGCAGGAGAAGAGTTGTAAAACATGTTACAAACAAAAGTTCTAGTCACTACTTCTATCAAAGCAAAGCAAGTTTAGGGAACAAATCAGAAAGTATTTACTGAAAAATAGTATTACTGTGTTAGACTGAATTGTCAGTATCATTATGTAAAAAATGCAACCTCTACTTCTGCACTAAATTCAGCATACCAACCATTTGCATAAAGGACTTATTGACTTATTTCTAAACCAGGATCTCATTTCAACGTCAATTTGTGAGTTCCCATACTAGAATTATTTACCTTCTGACGCCTCTTCTCCTTCCTTTTGTCCTCTGTGTCCTGCAGCATTTTTTCTTTCCAAAGGTCAAAGAAATAGGAAGGATCAGTGTAGAACTTCAGCCCATCCTTTTTATCATCTCTGTAAATCAATGTATCACAAGTCGGGAGTGGGGAGAAGAGGCTGTTAGACATATTCCTGTGGGGTGAATATTCACTCTATTTAACTCAAGGGATGACAACATCTGCATGAGGTGAATATTCACTCTATTTAACTCAAGGGATGACAACATCTGCATCTACACATTCTCTCTGATCTCCTCATTTGAAGGGAAAAAAAAAGGTGAACATGAAAGATTAGCAACTTTTTCTAGAATAATCACGTAAAAAGTACTCTGGCTAATTTAGACTTAAGTATAAAAGTGCCTCAAAATCACCATATGGCTCGCAAACAATGATCTCTGATACCTCAATTATTTCAGGAAACATTCTGTTTATTCTAAGAGGGGCCATCTACAGAGATGAATGGGTTCTCAGTGTGTACGGTACTCACCTCTACTCTGGAGCTTCCATATTATTAGGATAAAAATTAGTAAGTACGCTGTCCCTTTTTCTTTTTATTAGTAAGTATGCTGGCCCAACATCTACTCAATTCGGAAAGAAGCAAAAACTAGTTCCCAGCATACTAAGTGTGATGGGAGTGGAAGTAACTCACAAAGAGAATTCAATAGTGACACTGCTCTTTCAAGTCCTACCACAACCACTATTTCAAGGATTTATATAATTATTCATCTATCATAAAACCAATGCAAATCCCAAGTTGTAATATAAATCAAAAGTAAAGCTCAAAATAATCATAACATGAACTAAATGTTCTCTAAGACTAACGCTTTAAAAAAGGATCTGGCCTGTAGACTACCTTCAAAAGGAAGCAGAGCATTTACATTTCAAGTCAGGGTTTCAGTAAGTCATTTAAGGCCCAGAGAAAAGCAAAATGAGATGAGGCACAGTGAGATGAGTATAAGAAAAAGTTTATGCCCCAACAGTAAATGCAAACTAACTGAAAGAGCCCAGGGGGAAATCCTGCCTGCCCTTCCCTGATGCTCCTGCTATGCCATGTTCTGGGAGCTTCTCGTCATCACAAACTATGGCCCAGGTTCCTCTGGGGGCTACTCTGGCCCAATCGATGGTCTGAAAATCACTAAATGGCAAGTTGCTTTACACTTTCATCTATGATGACTTGAAATCCTTCTTTTTCCTTTACAAATTTCCTAACTGATAGGAGACCTCCATTACAGAGATTTTATTAACAACATTACTGTGAAAAATAGTCTCCCAAAGATGCCAGGCCTTCCAAATGGAATGAAGATAGAGAAAAGCTCAACAGTAATTTGTTACAAAATTTAAGACATATAAAATGCATCCTTTTTTTTTTTTAAAGAGGGAGCTAATACTTTAATGAAGGCAGTAGCTCATGTCAGTGAGCAAATATTAATCTCAACATAAGAACATAAGCAGGAATGCCCAGTGTTGATAGCAACCAAATACTTCATTTTCAAGTCATGTTCTCATGTTCATATTAACACTGTCCTTAGTGTTTTATATACCTCAAATATTTATTGTCAAATAGTACATTTGAATTTTTAGCACTGTTACTCTTAAACACACTATTAAAGAGTTAAAGACATTTTTATTTTCCGTAAAACTGAATATACACATACAATATCTATGGAAGTTACTTCGTTTTTTTAATAAAATTAAAATTTTTCTATCACCACAAGTAGCTAATCATGATCTCAATTCATCAAAGATAAGTGGCCCACTGAGTTTTCTAAGCTTTTTCCTTTGGAACAGGATTATTTAGTGAGGTGTCTTAGGACAGTTTTAACAGGCCTGCCCTTGTGGCTTCTAGTGTTAAATAAATCTGAAATTGCCCCCCCAAATATGCCTATTGAATGAAAGTGAAATTGTAAGGTAAAACATCAGACTTACAATACTACTATTCATATAGATTATTAATTTTTAGATGAGTTTGCTAAAACTTCCAGAAAAGCATACATGTTTCATAGAAAACTGTGGCCCATCGGCCCTTTTCCATCATAGTTTCCATGGGATTTCTACTGGTTTTTTTTTTTTTTTTTTTTTTTTTTTGAGAGAATCTTTCTGTCAATGCTTAAGAAAAGAATGTAGCTGGAACTGCTGCTTTATTAGCAGGGCTGCAATAGAGGGGGGTCCAAACATCTCCTTTGGGTCCTGAGAAGGAACAGGAATTCAGACCAAAAATACTCTGAGCACTCCTTGAGAAGGACCAAAGGCCCAAGATGGCGGCACCAGAAAGAGAGAACCCATTCAGTGGTAAAGGGAGTCTGTTACCCAGTGGAGCTAGTCCTGGGAGCCATCAGGACACCCTCTACCACACAGCCTGTGCTCATCAGAGGCTGAGGGAATGAGCTTACCTGGAGGGCAAAGGTGGGAGAAGAACAAGGTGTACGATGAAGGACAATGAGAAGGCATATGGAAAAGGGAGATGGGAAAGAAGGTGACAAAATATGGAAGGAAAACACTAACGTGGTAAGAGGTAGGAGAGGTGTTTTTAACAAGTATTTTCAATTGCTTAATATTAACTTTTTCCACCATCGATTTTCCATTCTTTTTCTGGAAAGTCTGGTCCTGATACCGAGTCCTACCATTTTACAGTAACAGGTTAATTTGTTGACTGTATTATTCACTCTTTAAGAATCTCTAGGTGCAGCATGCATTTTTCTGAATTTAGTGACAAAAGTCTCTGCAGTGCTGAAATGCTGAGACAGGTATTTCGCTGCATGATAAATGAATTATGCAGTTCCTTTAAAACTGACTTTGAATATGAGGAACAACATAACCACACACTACATTATACAATGTGTAATTTTATAATTACTTGGACTGTGGAACTTTCGAAAGTTGATATCTTGTAGTGACACTATTTAGAAAAAAGTCCCCCAGGTTGAGTTATATAGAAATATTTTAACTGTTCAGCAATGAGTGTCATTTGAGACATAATCATAAGTAGAATTTTTGATTCTAGAGTAACAAAATTCTACTTCAGATATCTACACACTCAGGTATCTACAAAAGTAGCTATCTACTATAGATATCTACCAAAGCTAACATTAGAGTTCACACTTCTCTGGGTGAGTTAATCTCTATTTTGAAATTCGAAACCTTTAACAATTCTGTACTAGGAACTGATTTCATTGTATATAATACCTGCAATTACTTTCAAAGTTTGAAAAAAATACGTCCACAGCACTGATCTCCTCTCTCAACTAATCTAGACTAAAAAGGCACTGGGAATGTATGAAGCCATACCTGTACGGTGTAAGAATATTCAGAGGAGGTGGCTTATCGCTCTGGTTGTAAATATCAGCAACAGGATTAGGAATGCTGTTCTTTGAAACCACCTGCTGGTCTTGGACTGTGGAACTTTTGAAAGCTTTTTTCATGTTGATATCCTGTAGTGACACTATTTAGAAAAAAGTCCCCCAGATTGAGTTATATAGAAATATTTTAACTGTTCAGCAATGAGTATCATTTGAGACACAATCATAAGTAGGACTTATGATTCTAGAATAACAAAATCATGTTTATTCTGTTCACTTAAAACCACACTTAAATAGCATGTATATTCCTTCCCTCTTGTAAATAAAGCTGTCCTATAAAATGAAGACGGATCACGTCTTTTCTCCTTCTGTAGTGATCTAATTATTTCTTTGAACCTAATATTAGAACATCATTCTTTATAATAGTGTTTTTCAGAAACCACACAGGAATAGAGTTGAGCATAACAGGTATGTAAATACAAAGGTTTGGGTATCCTGGAGGAAAAAAATATTCAGTTAATACCAGTTGAATATAATACATGTAAAAAATATGTTTGCAAAAAAAAAAAAAAAAAAAGCAAATGTAAAAAACACATGAAGTTTTCCTGACACTGACATTAAGGAAAGATGGCAAGGTTTTTCAAAATATGTATAGTCCTAGAAATTAAGGAGCCAAATTTGAACTACACTCAGCGGTAAGGAAATCAGGGCTGATAATACTTACTTCTTGTGTCTGCGCAACACTTTACATCTCATGTATTAACTCATCTAACCTTGACAGACACTTTCTAATTGGGCAACATGGTCCATTAACCCACCTGACCAACAGAGCTGAGAGTTGGGTATTAAGTAACTCTTCCAAGATCACCCAGCAAAAAAAGGCAAACTCAAAATAGAACAAAGATTTCCTAACTTGGTCACATGGCTTTTTTCTACTATAAAATCCATGCCAAAGACAGTAATCAGGTAAATCTTGATTGGATGGAATTTTAAGGATATGAGATACAGTGTAAAATCTTATGACCTCTAGTGTACAGATTAACCTTTTCAAGCACAAGGTTTATCACTGGTAATCCAATTACAAGATCCCACAAAGAAACTGAAGGAAGATGAGTAAATATTAAAAATCATTTGTGATACCAAGGTGAAAAATGAATGACTGGCTTAAGATGCTAAAATTTCTTATCTGAATAGGCCAAATAGCTAGCCAAGGTTTTACTTTTTCAAATAAAATATATCTTAAAAATCAGATTAAAGAATGTTCATAAGGGATATTAAAATTTCAATGCTCTACATTTTTGTCCAATTTCTAATTCATGAATTTAATATTGACCTTTGAAAAAGACCTGAACACTAGTAAATATATTTTTTTAAATGATGAGGGATGAATTCCCTAAAACACTACATTTAAAAAAGAAAAAAACTTCCAGTTTTTTCATTAATACAACTATTTTAAGTCTAGTGGAAAAATCAGATATTAAGATCATTTTACTACAATAAGAGAAATCAAAACTACTACATAAAGGTAAAAATAATTGTTAATCTGAACATTTTTCTCAAAGAAATATGAAATGCTGTATATTGTACTTTATTTTTACATATTTTTTTCTAGTGTAATCTCAGTCTCTCATCTAAAAGATACAGAAAGGGAAATCTTTAAAAAGGAACTGCTGAATTTTCATTTTATTGAAACTGTCTCAATTTCAGGGTCTATCCTCAAAATTATTACCAGTTACCTACACAGTACTTACCAGTATTAACTTCATTTTACAACCATGACGCCTAAAGGCCATCAGTAAATGCTATTTATTGAGACGGTAAATCGCAGATCACCATGATTATTTATAGGCATCAACCCCAACAAGGGTAGCAGGCAGATGCCTTCATGCCTTCCCTCAGTCACGCTGTGTAAGTAGTACCCTCCCTCTTATCTGGACCACATTTTTGGAGTGACTAT
Source organism: Mustela lutreola (assembly GCF_030435805.1). Classification (NCBI taxonomy): domain Eukaryota; kingdom Metazoa; phylum Chordata; class Mammalia; order Carnivora; family Mustelidae; genus Mustela; species Mustela lutreola. The sequence continues at coordinate 78,117,457 of NC_081302.1, forward strand.
GACTTTTAAATAAGAAAGTATCTTTAAAAGAACCACCAATGACATAAACTAGGGTTTCTAATAGCAAAAATATTCAAAGAATCCTTTAAAACAAATACTATATGTGTATTTTTTTAAAAAAGAGTATTGAAGGCATCTATGAGGTAAACAAGATAAGACTCTTTAATTACTATCTTACCCAATACTGTGCCCCCCAACCCGCAATATTCTTCTAGAAAGGACAAGATGAAATATCAGCACACTACCCCAAGGAAAAAGCAGTGATTACACCGCAATTAATGACTACCGTCTTGTCAACATCACTTCTAGCTCATTGCTTTCATGCAATTACTTACCCTCTTCCACTGTTGAATCCAGCTGGGTAACTTTGACAGCAAGGCGATCAATTCTGTCTTGAAGAGAATTTGCTCTGATGTAGAAGTTGTTAGCCTCATTAAACAGCTCACCAAATATGTCTTCAGCATGTTTGCCTAGAGAAGAAAATGAATGGAGAAGGCCATCTGTTAAGAAGTGCTGAAGCAGCCTTCACACGTTCTTGCTAATACCGATTACTGTCAACATGTGGGATTTTGTGCAAATGATTATAAAAATAAAGTGTCACAGTCAAGGGCCTTTAGAACTTTTGAAAATGTATTGTGAATATTAACATCTATCTGAAATTGACCTGAAGTTGTATGGTTTTAGAATACCCCGAAGAGTATAGAACTTTCATTTAATTGCTACATGAGCTATCACCAAGTTGTTTCCCATTAAACTTCTTTGGGGAAAAAATGACTCTCATTTTGCATAATTTACAAATAAATAGAATCTTGGGACCTTAACCTTCCTTTTACTTCCCAAGATAAAGAAATCATGTTGGTTTCTAAATTTGAGATTTTGCTTCATTCGCCATCAGAAACGTTAGATATCTTACGTTGTGCCTAACACTCTCCAACGGCATAAAACTGTTCTAATCTGTATTTTGAAATCTAAGGATACAGTACTGACTCTGGCACTCTCTAAAATCAGTATTTTGTATTCGGAGTTAAATTTTCTGTATGGATTCTTGAGAATGCCAGACATAACTACTCCCACTTTTCTTAAAATGTAATAAAAAAAATTTCTGAAAACGTAGGAGTAAGTACCTGCTTGGATTTCCAAATCCTAACATCATTCCTTTATTCATTCAACAAACATTTAATAACTGTCTATCCTGAGTGTGCAGGGCATATTTCCTCTGCCAGAAAGAACCACTTTTTTAAAAAGAGACCTTAATTTTAAGAACACATTCTAGTTCACAGCAAAACTGAGCAGAAAGCACAGAAAATTCCCATATACTTCCTACCCTCCATACCCTCCCCCACTATCAACCTCACACATTTGTTATTATGCATTTGTTATAACTGATAAACCCACACTGACATGTTATTACATGAAAAGTTCAGTTTCCATTAGAGTTCACTCTTGATGTTAAATGTTCTACAGATTTGGACCTATGTATAAAGACATGTATCCACCATTACAGTATCATACAAAATAGTTTCACTGATAAAAATTCTTTATGTTCCACATATTTATCACCCCCAAACCCCTGCCACCCACTGATTTTTTTTAATGTCTCCATAGTTTTGCCTTTCCTAGAATGTCATGCAGTAGAAATCATAATTAATTATAATTAACCACATTCACTTAGTAATATGCATTTCAGGTTCCTTCACAGCAAGACAGCTTGCTTTTTAGTGTTGAATAACGTCGCACTGTCTGGATGGACTAGTTTGATTACCCATTTACCTACTGAAGGACATCGTGGTTGCTTCCAGTGTTTGGTGGTGATGAATAAACATCTGTGTGCGGGTTTTTAGGTGGACATGAGTTTTCAACTCACTTGGGTAAACACCAAGGGGCAAGGCTGCCAGATTATATAGTGAGAGTATGTTAATTTTTTTCTTATAAGATTTTATTTATTTGACACAGAGAGAGAGATCAAAAGTAGGCAGAGAGAGAGAAGCAGTCCCCTGCTGAGCAGAGAGCCCGATGTAGGGCTCCATCCCAGGACCCTGGGATCATGACCTGAGCTGAAGGCAGAGGCCTTAACCTACTGAGCCACCCAGGCACCCCAAGTATGTTAATTTTTATAAGAAACGAATTGTCTTCCGAAGTGGCTGCACCATTTTGCATTCCCACCAGCAACATATGAGAGTTCCTATTGCTCCACACATTCATCAGCATTTGTTGTTGTCGGTTTTCTGGATTTTAGCCTTTCTGAAAGGTGTGAAGTGGTTATCTCATTTTAATTTGCATTTGCAAATGCAGAGAGCATTTCCCTGATGACAGATGAGGTTAAATATGTTTTCATATGCTCTGTGCCTGCCATCTGTACATCTTCTTTGGTGAGAGGTCTGTTCAGGTCTTTTGCCCGTTTTAAAAATTTTCTTAGTAATGAATTTTAAGCAGTCTTAGTATATTATGGGTAACAGCTTTTATCAGATTATGTCTTCTGCAAATATCTTCTCCCATTCTGTGGCCTGTCTTATTCTCTTGACAGTATCTTTCACAGAGCCCAAGTTTTTAATTTTAATGAGGCCTAGCTTATCAATTTTTTCTTTCATTGTGATGCCTTTCTTTGGTGTTGTATCTAAAAAGTCACCACCACTCCGAAGGTCAGCTAGATTTTGTCCCATGTTACCTTCCAGGAGATTTATAGTTTTATATTTAGGACTATGCTCCATTTTGAGTTAATTTTGGGGAAGGATTTAAGGTCTGTGTGTAAACTACCATTTATTTGCATTTCTACCAGTTTATCACCCAAATGAGAAGAGAACCTAAATCTTCTGGAAAGAATACTTAAAGCAAGAATCACTATGACATTTTCACAGTGCTTTATAATTTATATGGTGCTCTGATATCCACTTTCCAGACAGCTATAATTCACAACATGGCAAACTGTGAGAGTAAAAACCATACCCTGCTAAGTGTCGCAGTCCAGCCCTAGAACAATGCCTCCTGACAAACGCCTGTTCAATGAATGCACCAGCTCATGAGGTCAACAGTGAGTTACTGTGTTCATTTTCGAGGTGACTAACCTGACCATCGTAAGGTGATCTGTCCAAATCTCATGGCTAGTCTGTGGCAGTAAGAGATGAAACAAAACTCTGGTCTTCTAACTTCTAATCCCTTGCTTTTATTATCATATACTTCCCTGAACTTCCTTGTCTAGAAATTAGCAACTTCCATGAATTATTTAATTGTTAACTACCTGTTTAGTTAATGAAATGGACTGAAATATTGTTTCTTAAATGATCACTCCAAGACAATGGATGAGCATTTCTTCTGAATCTAAAAGCAATATAATTTCATAAATTCTCATGGTATAACTTTTTTTTTTAAAGATTTTATGTATTTACTTGACAGAGATCACAAGTAGTCAGAGAGGCAGGCAGAGAGAGAGGAGGAAGCAGACTACCTGCTAGGCAGAGAGCCCAATACGGGGCTCGATCCCAGGACCCTGAGATCATGACCTGAGCCGAAGGCAGAGGCTTTAACCCACTGAGCCACCCAGACACCCCTCATGGTATAACTGTCTTAACAAGAGGAGCTTTCTCTAAAAAAAATGAAAACAATAAAGAAAGCAATAAAAACATCTTGTATCTAAAAAGACATCCCTCCTGCCAAAACCGAAAGGGGGATCCCCAAGACTACTGATTTCAGCAAAGCAGTAAATTGTTTCTCTGTAAGTCTGGTATCTATTGTATGGTCCTCTGGAGTCACTTAAAATTCTGCCAACAGTTTCCACTCCCACAATAGATAAAGCAGTTTCCAAAAAGGCAAAGGAATAAAATAAAGTCTTCACACAAATCATATGTTTTTCAACTCTGTTAACTAGATGTGGTATCCAGAATTAATGTTTGTTCACTGGCTTATACACTTTTTCCCCAGTGTTGGACTTGTGTTTCTAATTAGCTCATGAACATCTCCATGTTGATATCCTATAAGAATCTCAAATAGGAATTCCAATAGGAATTCATTTTCACGTTAACTCAACCCTGCATCCCTGTGTGGAAAGGCATCAACCAACCTGAAATGAAGCCCAAGCAGAAATGCAGTCATCAGTGGCTGCTGCCTCCCCCTAAAGCTCATGGAACACCAATGGCACCTGTCTCTCCCCAGCACCCCTGAGCTCACACCCTCCCTGTTTCCCTCCTGCATGACATAGATCAACAGCTTTGGCTTTTTTTGCTTTCAGGTTCACCTCCCACCCTCAAATCTGTTCATCACACTGCTACCAAATGATCGATCTTTCTTTCTTTCTTTCTTTCTTTCTTTCTTTCTTTCTTTCTTTTTTTTATATTTATTTGACAGACAGAGACCTCAAGTAGGTTGACAGGCAGGCAGAGGGAGAGAGGAAGAAGCAGGCTCCCCGCTGAGCAGAGAGCCTGATGTGAGGCTCAATCCCAGGACTCTGGGATCATGACATGAGCCAAAGGCAGAGGCTTTAACCCACTGAGCCACCCAGGCGCCCCCCAAATGATCTTTCTTAAAGGAAGACCTGACTCTCCCTCCTACTCAAATTCTTTATTGCTCCCTATCATTTTCAAGCTCAAATCTAGGCCTCTGAGAAGGACGCAGTAGGCCCTGTGCACCTCACTTCTGCGCAGTCAGAAGTTTGTGCTCCAGTCAAAATGAACTATTTGCAATGTCTAAACCCGTTCCCCTTTCCCACAGATTCCGCTCCTGGTCTGCACTTTCAAAAATCCCTCCCATGCCTTGTCACCTCACTCAGAATAGAAGTCAAAGGCCATAGGAGGCTTACAAAGTGATTTAACTTCCTTTACCCTGCTGGCCTCAGCAACTATCACCCTCTCCCTTGCATATTCCACTCCACCTACACTGTCTCCTTGCTCCTTCTCAGACATGCCAATCATTCTCGCTTCTGGTCGGGCGTATTCCTGTTCCTTCTCCTTGGACTGTTTTGTCCCAGAGACTCACAGGGTTTGGTCCCTCACATCATCCAGATCTATACCCAAATGGGACCTTCTGAGACACCTCTAGCAACCTCACCACACACATGCACACAAATGTCCCCCATCCTCACCCACCCACTTATTTTTCTCCTTGGCACTTAGCACCATGCTGTCATTGTACACTTTACTTACTCATCTTGTCTCCTGTCTGTCTCCTTTTATGAGACTGTATGATCTAAGAGGACAAGGACTCTCGTCGGTTCTGTGCACTGCTTTATCAATCCCCAAGGTCTAGGACATGCCTGGCTTATAGTAGGTGCTCAAAAAGATTGTGGAATCAATGAATAAAAATGCATTAGCTTCAGATCAATCCTTCAGGATGCAGGTAGGGGTCTATAAGATCAGATGCCTCTCTCTGTGTTCCCACAATACCCTAAGTATACCTCAGTCGCAGGACTCTTCACATAACTGAATGTTGTCTTTGTGTAAGTTCTCTGAGAGTATAAGTGATATCTTTTATCTCTGTATTGTCTGTGCTGGGTTAGTGCTCAGAGAGTATCTCCTGAATAAAAAACATATGATCTCTTTTCAGTGCTTTCTTGTTAACAAGTACACAACCAACAAATCCTCCCGGCCCCAAGTAAGTTTGGAAAACACTGGGCTGTAAAGATTAAACAAGCTTCTATGCCTTGGGATATCTCAAATCTTTAATACGCTATGTGCAATAGGACCCTACTAGAGACCATCTAGCATACCATGTGTTCAAACTGACAAGGCCTGGAAACACCTGGTAACATCCTTTGGAACTACTGTTTCATGACACCCATTTAGTAGAATGACTGCCCCTTCAGTTGGATGACCTGGAGACAAGAGTACCACGTTCCAAACAGTTTATATCCAAGACTATCAGTTGTTTATTTTGAGAATCAGTCACGGTCAAAATGTAACCAACTAATTTTTCTCTACTTGCACATTCAGTTTAAAAGACATATTCCCACCCATATCTCTGCCCTAGGAAAAAATCCTTTCCCTTCCCCTTTGATTATGCAGAAATCTGATTAATAGGGGCAGCATATATCACCAAGGATATGGGAGTATACACCATCCCCTCTTGCAACAGCAGCTACTGTTGAGAACACACTCTGCTAGATGCTGTGTGAGTTGAAAGGGATCAATAACACGTGTCCTTTACCTTCAATGCTTAAAAGTAACCCTATTTGAAGGAAAAAAAAAAAAAAAGCATGCAACTGACACTATATTTCTATAGGAAATACTCAATTTGTAAAAAAGGAAGCAGAAATTAAGGACTCATACTTAATCTTTTGCCAGCTGCTATAAGTGACTAAAGAAAATGGAAGAAATTATATTTTCCTGATGAACAAGAATAAAATGTTACAAATTACAGTATTCCGCTTTGCAAATAGCAACTTATTTGAAAGGCTTAATTTTACTCACTCTTTCGATGGCAAGTCCATTAATAGCTAAACTAAAATAATTCTGAATTGAATTAAAAAAACCATGCTGAGGTAAGCGCAATTTACTCATTCTTTACTGACAAAGGATCCACTTATGGCATTATTAGTACCATTATCAACTTGTGTCCAAGTATGTCAGGTTGAGAGGCAAGCCTCTAAACTGCCAAAGCATTCAAAATTATGCCTGGATTTTCAATTTTATTTAAAAGTGAAGATTTACTGGAAACAACCACTGTGTCTGACAGGAGTCCTTTCTGTAGAACAAGAAACTAGTCATAACAAGGTCCTTCAGAAATTTTAAGACACATCTAGTACCTAGATCTTGATTTGTTGAGATTTTAGTTTTTCATTCTCCTCTACAAGTAACAAGGCTCCCTGGAAAAAGGACTGATTCCACAGCTGAGGGTGGAAAAGTACAACATGAGCTTAGTGTACTTGGCTGTGCTTTTCTAGAAAAGTCCAAAAGCGCTCAGAGAGTGGCAGATACATGTCACAAAGGACACAGGAGCCAGGCCAGAAGGGCTCCCACTGGCCTAATCAGGAAAAATGTAAGCATCAAATTAAATTATAAAGATAATGGATTAAAACCCACAGAGGGGCACCTGGGTGGCTCAGTGGGTTAAGCGTCTGTCTTCAGCTCAGGTCATGATATCAGGTTTCTGGGATCAAGCCCTGCATCAGGCTCTCTGCTCAGCAGGAAGCCTGCTTCCCTCTCTGCCTACTTGTGATCTGTCTCTGTCAAAAAAATAAATAAAAATCTTAAAAAAAAAAAAAAAAAGAACCAAATGTTATCGTGACTGAAAATAATACATGACTGAAGTCACCATGGGCAGTATTGGGACAGGCAGAGACTATGTGGTTTGAGAAGAAATGCACAGAGGAAAAGGTGTCATCACTCTGTCATAGTCCTGCCAATATCCTAAGTCTAATCATGAGGAAACACCAGAAGACCCAGACCAAGACATTCCAGAAAATAAACAGGTCCCTTTTAAAATGTCAAGTTATAAAGTCAAAGAAAGATTGAGGAACTGTTCCAGATTAAAGAATAGAGTTAAGTATATAAATGTATTTACTAAACATAAAATGCGTAATATTAAAAATACAAAATAGTAAACATATATTAAATATATACGTGTATGTGCGTATAGGAGAAAGGAGGGCAGGAGGAAGAGTCTCTGAGAAAAAAAATGTGGTAAAATAATATGCACATGAAAGTCTGAGAATTCTCTCCTGGTTTTGACCTTTTTATAAGTCTAAAATCATTTTAAAATAAGAAAGTTAAAAAAAACTTTATCATAGTGTTTGTAGTAAAGTCCAATTACCATTCAATTCCATAAAACAGCAAGTTATAATTATTGGGCCCCAGGTTTTTTTCCCCCTTTTTAAAGTTTTTTTTTTTTTTCTACCATGAAAGCAATCCATGCTTATTAGAAGAAACACAGAAAACACAGGAAGCTAAACAATAGGGAAAATGGACTAAAGTCCAGTCCAAGACATCCACCACTAACATTCTGATTTCTTTCATCTTCGTTATGTTTATGAGTATAATAGCAATATATGTGAGTATAAAAGCAATATATGCACGTGGCAGAAAATCTGGAAAACTCAGAAAAATAAAAAGAAATGTCACCCAGAGTTAACCACACTGAACTTTTTTGTATACTTCTTTAACAATATTCTTTCTAGCATTTTGTAAGAACTAAGAAAACAGAGGATGATTATTAAGCATATTCAGTTTGCTCAGCAAATATTTAATAAGCACGCACTGTGCACTGGGTGGCATCCTAGCTGCTTGAAGAAACCCAGCAGTGAACACAGCCACAAAGCTTATGTTCTTCACAGACAACAGATGAGCAGATAATGTCACGTGATGCCAAGAGCTATGAAGAAAAGAAGACAGTGAGGGAACAGAGAGGTGCAGGAATTGGGTGGTACACAGGTGGTCACAAAAGGCCGGGAAACCATGTAGATATCTCAGGGAGGAACCCTCCAGGCAGAAGGCAGAAACCCGGTTGGTGTGGGAAGGCAGCCTCCAGGAGGTCAGTATGGCTGGAACCCAGTGAATGGAGGGAAAAGTGGTTAGAAGAAAGCGGGCAAATTCCTTCCCTGTGGAGTGGGGTGATGAAAAGAGCAGGGAGACCAGACAGGAGGCGGCTGCTAAACAGAGATGTTCTCAGAGGAGAACAGGAGCCACAGAAGGGCCAACAGCTGTACAGATTTGATACACAGGTGGAAGATATCCAGTATGAGAGAGAGAAGACACAAACAAGAGCTGGAAGAGGAGAGAGCTCCCGTGGGGTAACAGGGAAGAGGGGGAAGAAAGAATTCAGGTGTAGAGTGTGAGGCGCGTATTAGAAATCCAAGCGCAGCTCTCTTGGAGGCAGTAGTATCCACAAGTTTGAAATCTTGGGGAGAGGAGAAACAGAAGACGTACATCAGCTCAAAGATGGCGTTTCGAGCCCTGGGACTGGATGAGATCACCCAGTGAACGGAAGAAGGCAGAGAAGAGTGTCAATGACCAAGCCTTGGAGCACTCCCACGTGCAGAGGTTGGGAAGATCATCAAAGGAGACTAAGAAGGAATAGCTTGTGAGGGAGGAGAAACACCAGAGGGTGCCGGCCCAGAAGCCAAGTAAAGAAATGTTCCCCAGACCTGCGACTCAGCACCGGACTTGGCCATGGGGAAGTCAGTCCCCAGTAATGCTGACAAGCACAAATTTTAAGAGTGGGTGGGACAAAACTTTAATGGGGATAAGAGAAAATGAAGAAGGTACAGGCAGTGAGGGCATGAACGTTCGTTCACGGTATTCTGCGGTGAAGGGGAGCAAGAAATGGGGAAACTGGTAGAGGATGGTCTGGACTTGAAGTCCGGAGATTTCTCCATATACTAATACGTGGTAGGTATAATGGAGAAGGAGTGGGGGTGGAGATGATGCAGAAAAGAGGGAGCGTGAACACAGTCCTGGAGTGAGCATGAGGATGTGGGGTCCCGTGTTTTTGACAGAAGCATCATCGCTCACCATTTTAAAGGAGGGTGAGCAGTACACATCGGTACAGAACTTATCAGTGGACTGATCTGGCAGAAGGAGATGTCTGCTTCTCCTCTGACTGCCTTTCTTTTCCCAGCGAAATAAGAAGGAAGTCATCAGCTCAGGGGGGAAATCTGAGGTGGAAAGAAAGATATGAAATAGGCACTCCAAGGGCAGGAAAACTAATTAACAAAGGAATTACAGCAGGATTGCCGAGCAACCCTGAGAGCTCACCTGAGGAATGTGCTCATGATTTTAAATCTCTCTTCTTTTCTCACATAAGCATTTAAAGATACAAATTTCCCTCTAAGCACTTCTTTAAGTAAATCCCACAAATACATGGTTCATTATCACACATTAGAAATAGTTTCTAATTTCCTTTTTTATTTCTTCTTTGACCCAAGGATTATTTTAAAAGATATTGCTTCGTTTTCCAATATGTCAGAATTATCTAAAAAGATTATTATAATTACTGTCTCATTACCATCATCCTCTTTATGATATCAATCTTTCAAACACATTATTTTATGGCTGGGCTTATGTTCATCTTGGTGAACATTCCATGGGAACACTAAAAGAATGAATATTCTATAATTTAGGAGTTCAGTGTTCTATTCAGGTCAATTAAATCAGACTGGTTAGTAGTGTTGTTCAAGCCATCTATATTCTTACAGATTTTTGTCTGTTTATTTTTATCAGTCACTGGAGGTTTTTGTTAAAATCTGCCATTGCAATTCTGCGATGTCTATTTCTCCTTTTTGGTTCTATTTCTATTTTGTATTCTTTTAAGTTAAAATTTTAAATGGTGAGTTCTTAACAAATGAACTCCTCCCACTATGGAACCTCCTTCTTTATTATAGTATACTTGACATTAACATAGCCATATCAGCTTGCTTATGTTTGATGCTTACATGGTATCTATTTTACATTCTTTCCTTTAAATCTCTATCTATATCCTTAAAAATGCGTGTATTTTAGTCTTGCTTTTTTGCCTAACCTGATAAGCTCTGCCTTAAATTTTAAGTGAGTGTTCAAAATGTTTCCATTTAACATAATTCTTGATAGGGCTAGGTTTAATTCTATCACCTGGGCATTGCTCTTCCATTTGTCCTTTCTGTTCTTTGTTCCTTTCTTCTTCCTTTCCTGCCTTCTTCTGGAAAATCAAATGATTATCTTAGGATTCCATTTTCCCTCCTCTATATGTTACCTTAGAGGTTATTAGAAATTAAAATGTGCATTCTGCATTCATCATGACATACTTTCAAATAATATACTATTTCATAAAACAAAGTAAAACACAGTATCATTCCATTTACCCCCCACCATCCTTACAGCTCTCACTGCCATATATTCTACTTTCACACAGGGTATGAACTTTGATACATTTTGAATAGACAGCAGGCTTCTCAACAAATAGCTATAAATACATAATTTTTAATGAGCCTTTATATTTACTCCCATTTTTTCTTTTTCTCTTGCTCTTCATTCCTTCTTGCCGATCCAGGCTACTATCTGGTATCTTTTTCCTTCAGCCTCGAGAATTTTTCTAGCATGTTTTAGTAATGCAGATCTCCTGGAGACTTAATTCTCTGGGATTTTGACTGAATAAAATAAAAATATGTCTCCTTCATTTTCATTGCACTTCATTTCATCCATATTTCATTTTGGGTCTTGTTTCTGAAGAGAATCAGTGGTCATTCTGAACACTGTGCCCATCCTGTATGTAATTTCCCCCTCTTGCTTATCATTTTCTCTTTAACTTCTTCTTTTAGTAATATTACTATGAGGTGACTAAATGGGATCTTGTTTCATTTACACTTCTTGAAATTTGATGAGCTTCTTGAACCCTTTGGTTGATAACCACTACCAATACTCGAAAGTTCTCATCCATTATTTCTTCTGGCTTATTCTTGCTCTACCTTCTCCTGGGACTCCAATTACCTACATATTAGACCCTTTGATATTGTCCCACATTTTGGGCTCTCTCTTCTTTTCTTTCTCATTTTCTCTTGCAAATTAGTTTGAATAATTTCTATTGGCTCATCTCCAAGCTACTCCTCGAAGTTCAAGGGTCTGCCGTTGGGCCCACCAAGTGAGTTCCTTTCTTTCTGTTACTGGGATTTTCAGTTCTATTTCTTTCTTTTTTTTTTTTTTTTCCTCTTTAGTTTCCATTTCTCTTTGAAATTCCCTATTTCTTCATGTATGCCATTCACCTTTTTTACTCTGTCCTCCAATGTGTTTTTTTAATGCTTTCTTAGAATTTCAATATCTCTGCTGACATGACCCATCTATTTCTTGAACGTTGTCTACTTTTTCCATTAGTGTCCCTGACATATTCACCACAGCTATTTTTTTTTAAGGATTTTATTTAGTTATCTGAAAGAGAGAAAGAGATCACAGTAGGCAGAGAGGCAGGCAGAAGGAGAGGGGGAAGTAGGTTCCCTGCTGAGCAGAAAGCCTGATGTGGGGCTCGATCCCAGAACCCTGAGATCATGACCTGAGCCGAAGGCAGAGGCTTAACCCACTGAGCCACCCAGGCACCCCCACCATACCTATTTTAAATTCCTGGTCTGATAATTCCAACATCCCTACTACATCTGACTTTGGTTCTGATGCTTTACTCTGTCTCTTCAAACCGTGTTTTTCCCTTTTTAATTTTTCTGTTGAAAGCCAGACATGCTGTACTGGATAAAAGGAACTTGGATGTGTAGGCCTTTAGTGACGTGTTGGGAAGGTGTGGCAGGAAGGAAAGTGTTCTGGAGTCCTATGACCTTTTTTCCCAGGTGTCCTGAGGTATAACTGACAAAACTGTGTATATTTAAAGTGTACAATGTGATGATTTGACATATATATAGGTTGTGATATATATGTATGTAGGTTGTGACATGATTACTGTAATTGGGTTAACTTACATACCATCACCTCACATACTCTGTGTGTGTGTGTGCATGTGTGTGAATTCAAGATCTACTTTTAGCAAATTTCAAATGTACAATACAGTATTTTTAATTATGGTCACCATGCTACGCATTTGATTCCCAGAACTTATTCATCTATAACTGAAAGCTTGTATCTTCTGAACAGCATCTTCCCTCCCTCATAGCCCTCACCTGGTAATAACCATTCTATGTCTTAGTTCTCTGTGTTCAAATTACTTTTTTAAAAGATTCCACACATAAATGACTTCACTTACCGTAAAGTCCCTGAACACATCCATGTTGCAAATGGCAGGGTTTCCTTCTTTCTCAAGGCTGAACCATATTCCATTGTATAGTCCATATATTCTAGATCTTCCTTGGCCCTTCATCTATCTATGGTGGTGCTATGATCTACTCTCAGTGAGCCTAGGTCCCTGGGTCTCACACCCCTCCCCTTAGATGAGAAAGGAAGGCAGAAGGGGCTGGAGTAGCTCTTTTCCTGCCCCCCCCGTGGGGGGGGGTTGGTCAGGCTCTGGTAAAACCCAACCACCTTCGGCTCCAGTGAAACAGTTTCCTTTGAGGGCAGGCACTAAGGAAACACAGAACGCTCTGGTTATATTTCAAAATGGCTTTTCTTCCCCTCTCTCTGAGGGAAGCACTGTGAGAACCTGGTAGGACTCTTGACAGTAAAACTCACAGAAGTGTGGGAGCGCCCACTAAGAATGGACCCCCTAGAGCTTTTCACTCTCAAACTTGTTCTCACTGAGCCCCCAGTAATCCACTAGTCTAAATTTGGGGGCAGTGGTCTGAATTATGACCTCAGTTCTCTGAAGGATCTAAGAAAAGCTGTTAGGTTTTCAATTTGATTAGTTTTTTTCTTGCTGTAGGACCAGGAATGATTTCTAAGCTCCTTATATGTCAGACTGGAAACTGGAGGTCCCCTTCAATATATTTTTCATTGCTATTTTAAAGTACTTATCTGCTACTCCAAAATTGGGGTCATCTGTGGGTCCTACTTCTATCAACTGCTTTTTCTCTTCATTCTGAGTCACATTTTGGGGTGCCTGGGTTGAGCGTCCAACTTCTTAATTTCGGCTCAGGTCATGATCTCAGGATCTGGAGACTGAGCCCTGATTCAGGCTCCACAGTCAGTGTGGAGTCTGCTTGAGATTCTCTCCTTCTGCCCTCCCACCCCTGCACGCTTGTGTGCTCTTTCTCTTTCTCAAAATAAATCTTAAAAAAAAAAAAAATTATGAGTCACATTTTTCTCCTTTTCTTCATGTCTTACAGTTTTATTTTTTCACTGAACAATGTATCTAGAAGAATAGTAGAGACTGAGGTAGAGAATGTTTAGTCCTACGGCATATGCTTTACAGAAGACAACTACTTTAGATTGCTGATAATATCAATTATGTTCCTAATGTGGGAGTGAGCACAGTAAAGTTTTAGAATATTAAGAACCTCTGAACCTCTAAAATCTTTCCTCGAAGTTTTTAGATGGTCTACTTTAGTAACACTGTAAACCAAAACGATTAGAAAAACATCTATAAATTGCATAAACCTATGTAGTCATGAAATAGGAAGAATAGAGAGGATAAACCAAAGAACACCTAAACATTCAGATGTGGCTGACTCTCCAACTCGTGCTGTTATGAATTATTCTACATTTAAATTCTGCTATGTAGAGATCCACCCAGGAAAAGGAGAAATGAAAAACAATCTCACTCATATTTACTTTTATAATGCCCTCAAGGAAGTATTTCTGATATTCCAGGTCAAAGGAAGGGTCAAGAAAGTGCTTGCATTCCCAATACTTCTGCCTTTTTGGGGAGGGGGCTCTTATATTTGCCTCCAACTTGCTGACAGGACTTTTATCTTCTAGTTTCCTATGTAACATACTCACCTCGCTTCACTGGCTTTCTATTTTAGTCCACAAGAAATGCAAGCATTTATCTCAGTTTGAAGCATTAAAATTTTAAAATTCTTACTGTTTCTTCCAGTCTACTTCTTTCCAAATACAGCAATATATTTTCTTTAAACATCCCCTTTTAACCCAGCCTTAAACTGCATGGAAATGTACTTGTGATCTATTTCCTACGCATACACTGAGTTTGAATATCTCCCCTTCCTCCCACAAATCCCATTTGGCTAAAAACATCTTAGAAATCTATTCACAGCATGCCTTCAAAATACTTAGCTCTCTATTCTGAGTAGAACAGCACTTGGTATAATCAATTAATACAACTGCAAATTTTAGACTTGATTAGGTAACAGCAAATGTGAGCAAGTCCTTAAAGTAGTATTTTTATATTGACCTGTCATTTAGTGTCATGGGAAACAGTATGTATGATAAGGAGTATTAGCAAAAATATTAATCCTTTTTTAAAAATCTTTGAGAAGAAAACACAGCTCCTTTCTTATTCATGCAATTACCTAAAATAGAAAATAACAGAAAAATAGATTTTGTAACAATTTTTTATTTTTTAAAAAGATGATATTTATTTATTTAAGAGAGAGAGCAAGCATTCACACACACCCGAGCAGGGAGAAGGGGAGAAAGAGAGAATCTCGCAGGTTCCCTACTAGCTCAGAGCCCAACACAGGGCTCGATCTCATGACCTGGACTGAAAGCAAGAGTCTGACGCTGAACTGACTGAGCCACCCAGGGACCCCTGTAACAACTGTTTTAAAGGAAAGACATATTTAATATTAATGGGAGTCTCAGAATTTTTTTTAAATACCAAAAGAACCAGAGATGTATGTAGTGGTTTAATCAAGAATATTTATGATAGTGTTCCCCAACCCCCAAACAAGGAAACAATTTATACATCTAACAGTAGGAAAATGGTTAAATAATTATGGTATATCTTTATAATAATCTCTAGCTATTAAAAATTGTATCTTAGATGAATCAACAAAGATGCTTACTATATTGAATACAGGCTACAAAAACATATGTATAATAAGAGATCATTTTTATAATGGTATATATAAAGCATTACAGATTATCTTCTCTCATTAGTGAAAATTTTGTAACTTTTCTCCTTTGTGTTTTCCTGTGCTTTTAAAGTTCTTTATACTATCTCAATACCATCTAATATGAGCCAAAACCTTGGGGGTGGGAGGGGAGACCCCTTTCTTTGTGAATCTTGGGAGCCTTCATAAGGGGGTAGGAGAGAAAGACCACTATAATCTAAGAACAAAGAGGAAAGTAGTAAAAAACACCCTAGAGGTATTAAAGAGGACGTATGTCATCCTTGGCACAAAAGTCCTATGTTCCCATGTTGTTGTAGTTCAAGGTTTCTTTTTTATTTTAGAGAGAGAGAGCAAGTATGAGTGGGTACGGGGCGGGGCAGAGAGGCAGAAGGGGGAGAGAATCCACAAGCTGAGCATCAAGACCTGAGTGGAAACCAAGAGTCATTGCTTAACCCACTGAGCCACCCAGGGGCCTTCCATGTTCTTTTCTTCAACAAATTATATAAAAATTACATTATAATATCAGTAGGAATTTGACTGCAAGATACTGTAATTTTCATTGAGCAACGAGCTGACAGGAAGAAGAGTACTCAGATTAATCCAGGAAAATGATGAAAAAGCACTCTTGATGTAAGAGTAATTGCTACACTAAACTGTCATTTGAAGAAAAAAATCAGTATTTCATAGCTAGAAAACCAAATAAAGTATTACTAACCACAAATTTTTTTTAAAAATGGCTTCCCTGTCCCCCTCCTACTCCTCCTAGATCAAGCCTATTACAAGTTAGGATCATGCGGCGCCTGGGTGGCTCAGTGGGTTAAGCATCTGCCTCTGGCTCAGGTCATGATCCCAGGGTCCTGGGATTGAGCTCCGCATCAAGCTCCCTACTCAGCAGGGCGTCTGTGTCTCCCTCTCCCTCTGTGCTCTCTCTCTTTGTCCCTCTTTCTCTCAAATAAATAAATAAAATCTTTAAAAAAAAAATTAGGAACATGCAAAAAAAATCTGAAAATTACAAGACTTATTTTTTATTTTATTGGAGAAAGCTTTAGTCCTTTAGTTATGAGGCTGCTCAAGTTATAAATTTCCTCTTTCATTTCTATGACTGTTCTTAAACTCATTACAATAATCAATATTTTCTCACTGAAAAGATTTCAATTCCCTGAAAAGCCTGGTAAGAATCTCACCCTTTCAAGTTGAACATCTCATCTGGACATAATGGGAACATGGTACCTCCAAATTCCCCCAAAGTTATGTTGAGTTCTAGGGGTTACAGAGATCTATTTGGTATCTGGGACCAGATTCTCCTCTTCATTACAAAGTCACTTGCACCCGCACAACACTGAACTGCCCCTAGAGATGTGGCAAGGATCAAATGAACTGGTGAATCAGGGCCTTGATGGCTAAGTCTTCCTTTTTGGAATAGCAAAGAAATTCCTGTGGCCTCCTGGTCTATTCTTCCTCCTTGGACTTAGCAGAGAACCAGTACCCCTGGACCATCACAGAAGGTCTCCCAGGGCAAGTCTCTGCTGCTCAGGCAGATATGATTTGGTCAAAGCAAATCCTTCAAGTTCCCAGGCTATCTGCCCAGAAGGCCTTTTAGATGAAGTCCAGCTTCTCTCTGTACTGCTCATGCAAAGTTCAGATGGTGTGCGTCACCCACTCCAAATCTGGGGAGTGGAGGTATGGAGGGTGGTGCGAATGGCATGTGGGAGAGTCCGCAGGGAAATGGAGAAGATTGAGGTGGTCCGCTTTTATCTGGACCTACTGCATAATGGTTAGATACTAAAAGGAGTAAAAAAAATACTGTTTTGACTTTACCTTGGGAATTAATACTCAGTAAAAGAAGACTCTTTTTTAGAAGATGTTTAATATGACAGATACATGCATTGCTAAAACGTCACTTTAAAAATACCTGATGAATGACTACAAAATTAAAATAAAAAACACAAAAACATTTTTAAAATTCTAATTCTTCCCAACAATTACAGATCATAAAAATATCAGATCAAAAAATATTTCCTGTAATGCAAGCTGGTGCAGCCACTCTGGAAAACAGTATGGAGTTTCCTCAAAAAGTTGACAACAGAGCTACCCTATGATCCAGCAATCACACTACTGGGTATTTACCCTAAATATACAGATGTAGTGATCCGAAGGGGCACCTGCATCTCAATGTTTATAGCAGGAATGTCCATAAGAGCCAAACTATGGAAAAAGCATAGATGTCCATCAACAGACGAACGGATGAGGAAGATGTGGTATAAGTATATGCAAAAATCTACTTATATTTTTTACTCAGCCATCAAAAATGAAATCTTCCCATTTGCAATGACATGGATGAAACCAGAGGGTGTTATGCTAAGTGAAATTAAGTCAATCAGAGAAAGACAATTATCACATGATTTCACTGATATGAGGAATTCAAGAAACAAGAGAAGAGGATCACCGGGAAAAGGAGGGAAAATTGAAACAAGACGAAACCACAGAGGTAGACAAACCATAACAGACTCTTAATCTCAGGAAACAAACTGAGGGTTGCTGGGGAGAGGTAGAGGGAAGGATAGGGTGGCTGCATTATGGACACTGGGGAGGGTATGTGCTATGGTGAGCACTGTGAATTGTGGAAGACTGATAATCACAGATCTGTACCCCTGGGGCAAATAATATGTTATATGTTAATAAAAAACCTCCTGTAATATATTTTGACTCAGTGGAAAGCCCCCACAAAACCTACAGATTCACCCCAAATGGAACATTTATTACAATGTGAGTGCCGTAGCATGTCATAGTATATTTCCTGTTTTATGACCACATTGATGTCAATTATATATGCTTTTTAAAACTCTAAGTAGGCACCGAACTGATTTGTTGTATGCTGTACCTAGAAGGGCACCAAGTGAATAATCACTCATGAATGAATCACTGGTTACCAAAAGTGTGTTATTCTAATAAGTAATATTAGAATAAGTGATAAGTGTTATTCTAGTAAGTTGTTCTAATAAGTAACTAAGTATATTGGTTTCTTACAATTACATCCTTGGCATCCATATCACTCTACTCCTCTTTCTGTAAGTCCCTTTGGGCTGCAGGCACAGATCACACAAAGGACAGGAAGAAAGGAGGTTTGCTTTGCGGACCCCCGAACTGCTCCCAGAATGGGAGGGGAAGCCCTCCTGCACAGGTCCAGGGACCAGGTCTCTCTTCCCCCTTCCACACCTCATGCTCTCTCTCACCCTCAGCTCCTGTCTCTACCTGCACACTCCTTCGCCTTCTGCGAGCTGCCTTCCTCCGCCTTCTCTTACACTCTGCCCACAACCCCTCCCGCCCCCCCCCCCCCCCCCCCGCTTCGGCCTGCAGGGGGCCATCAGTCCTTCAGTCCTGGACGATGACGTTTCAGCAGCAGATCCCATAACAAACCCACAAATTGTGTGTCTTAATTCAAGCTTCCTGCCAGCACAGCACTGGCCCAGCTCATCTTTTCAATCCAAATACATGGTATCCCATTCTACAGTTCACATCTCTAGTGCATGCTCATCTCATCCATGCTCTCTGGAGGGATTCCTAGCATCTTGTTTTAAAGCTCCCCCAGTGATCTAACGGAGGCAGGGTTGAGACCCACTGGGGCAGCCTCACTAAGGTCTTTGAGGCCAGTGCCCATCCCTGGGCCACTTATGAGGCAGAGTGGGTTAGGTGGACGCAGGGAAACCAAGGCTGGGTGGTACATTAGTTTCCTATTGCTGCTTCTCTTTGTTGTGTCAAATGACCACAAATTTAGTGGCTTAAAATAACACATGTAAATTATCTCACAGTTCCAGAAATTAGAAGTCTGAAATGGAGGGCCCAGGGGTGGTTCAGGGGGTTAAGCGTCTGCCTTTGGCTCATGTCCTGGGATCGAGCCCCACACTGGGCTCCCTGCTCTGTGGGGAGTATGCTGCTCTCTCTCCCTCTGCTGCTCACCCTACTTGTACTTACACTCTTGCTCTCTCTCCCACTCTGTCAAATAAATAAATAAAATCTTAAAAAAAAAAAAAAAAAAAAAGTCTGAAATGGATTCCTCTGGGTTAAATCAAAGTTTTGGCAGAGCTGTGTTCCTCCTGGAGGCTCCAGGGGAAAATGCATTTCCTCGTCCCTTTCCACTTTCCAGAAGTGGTCTGCATTCCTTGGCCTGTAGTCTCTTCTTCCATCTTCAAAGCCAGCAACGGTGGATTGAGCCTCACATCACATCATCCTGACATGGGCTCTTCTAGCCCTCCTCCCACATTTAAAGGAACCCTGGGATTACACTGGATAATCCAGACTAACACCATTCATTCCCCATCATGTCACACACGTTCCAAGGATTAAGATATGGGCATCTTTGGAGGAGCCATTCTTATTCTGCCTACCACGAGCAGACTATATGGAACAGAAAATACTGGGTATGGGGTTTTACTCACAAGCACCATAAACACGACCAACATAATACCAGGCTGAGTATTATTACAGCATGATGTATAGCTTGACTATTAAAACTTTAATCATTTATGTTAGTTTTCATCTTTTATACTCCATATCAATAGACATTTCAGCCATAAAAACAAGAGACCAAAGCATTCTTTAAAAACAATATGAACTCAAACAGCAACATTTTTACCTTTCAATAATTTATAAGCTAGTTTCCTATAATTCACAATTTATACATTTTTATCAACAACCACTAGCCAAAATCAATTGTAATTAGCTTAGATTCCAAAAGAAATCTATTTTAAAACACATTTTAAGCAATGTCCAAATTGCTTTTGCCTTAGCCAATGATTATATATTAAAAATGGAACAACACAGTACAATTCCTTTAAAGAAATACTTATCCATAGTGTTCCTTCTTCAAAATTAAAATAAAAGCACTTGAACATTTTCAACAAACGTTTTCTTGTTGTTGAGGCGACTGGTATGTGAAATCATGGAGGATTTCCTAGTTATTAACAGAGTTTTTGAAAAACTTAACTGTGAAAACCTGTCATCCCAAATGCATCTAAACCAGAAAGGAGTGGGACAAAGTGAGAAAACAAGATCATAATATAAATGTAAAAGTCAGGAGGAAAACATTCCAACTTCAAAAAGCTTTGAAGGAAAATGCATTTTCAGGCACATCTGAGTCTTCAGAAATGAACTATTTCTGGGTGTGTGGATGGCTCATTTATTTAAGCGTCTGACTCTTGATTTCAGCTCAAGGTCATGGTCTCAGGGTTCTGAGACTGAGCCCCTGCTGGGCTATATGCAGGGCGTGGAGCCTGCCTATGATTCTCTCTCTCTCCCTCTTTCTCTGCCCCTCCCCACCTCTTCTAAAATAAAAAATAAAAACATAAATGAACTATTTTTCTTGGGTATTTCACATTAATGTTCAAAATTAAAATAACAGAAAGTCCTGGGGCACCTGTGTGGCTCTGTCATGATCTCAGGGTCCTGGGACTAAACCTCACATCAGGCTCCCCACTCAGTGGAGGGTCAGTGCTTCTCTCTCTCCCTCTGCCTCTCATCCCACTCCTGCGTTCTTTCTCAAATAAATCTTTTAAAAAATAATAGAAAGTCCTTTTTTCCTTATACTTATATTTGCTTGGATTTATATAATCTACATGTGTAATATATACACAGTACTGTGTATATGTAATAATCAGCTTATCTGTTGACCTCAATTAAGAAGTTAGTACCTGCATTCAGGTTAAAATCAGCAAATCTCACTATTTTTTGGCTTTAATCTTTGATTCACTTGGAATATTATTTAACCAACAAATATTTGAGCATCTACTCTACGCCAGACAAGTTACAAAAGTTAACAATTTTTAAATTTGTCACATTAAAAAAAAAAAAATTAGTCCTGTCCAAGCTTAACCGAAAATTCACATTTTTTTAAAAAAAAGTATCAATCATTTTATCCTCATTTAATAAGCTTTTAAAAATTGACACTACTTTGAATCCACACATTTGGTCTTATCTAATAATTCGTAAACTGGTCAATTTTAATTTTACATCTTCAGTACATAAAGTTGGTATCATGAGACCAGTGATTTATTTCACACTGGGAAAATTGGGTGAGCAGGAGCAGGCTCTTTCCTTTAAAGTTGTGGTCTCTTCTTCAGACAAAATTAACCACTGAATTGAAATCAATTTGCTAATGGTAAAATTAACAACATGCCATTGGTGATCAAAAAACAGGTGCTTTAGAAATGAGATGACTTACTTAGACTGCTTAGCTGGCGTATGATAGCAGCAAGAGTACTATTGGTTACACATTCAAGTTCACTGGTAATCCCTTCGGGCAGGGCCCCCCGGCACAAGTGCCGGGGTTCGATGTTCCTCTTCACTAAAGGCATGGCTCACAATCTGAAAATTAAAAAGACATTTTTTTTTAAAAAAAAGCTCATATTCACATTTTAACAAATTTAGAGTTTTAATTCCCTTGAAAATTGATTCCTTCCCAGGAATTTTCTTCACCCTTTCTATGTGAATCAGCTAAATACACAACAGATGCCTAATTACGTACATAAATTTTATCAATTTCAAAGATACATAGAGAATACAATCCAACTTTTATAGAAAGATAACATAAGCAAGATTTCCAGTAAAGTATGAACTGAATACACACATTTTTATGTTCCTTTCCTCTCTAGTAAAATGAAAAGAGATAGAAAAGGCACAAGCCCAGAAGTGCTAACAGCAGGAAAGAACACAGCAGCCCCCAACTGGACGAGCCCAACCAGATGAAGACACAGAAAAGGCTATACCCAGGTGGAAATGGAGGGAGAGAGGAAGTGTGCCCACTTGGACCATACCCATCCTCCCCAGCAAAAGCTCAGGAGCCGGAGCTGCCATGTATCCATGAAACAGGGGTAGGGGAGAATGGATCCCCAGCAGGGATAAGCTAATAAACCAGATGTACTGCAAGGATCTACAAGGACAAATATGGAAAGAGGAAAGAGGCTGGCTTTCAAAAATCCATTCGCAAATTCCTTCTCCCTTCCCGGGCTGCTCCTACTCCACCCCAGCCAGCTGTTTTACTTTCCGGTGAATTCCAGAATTTGGACTTGAGACACAAAACACGGCTAAAGATTATGGTATGAAATGCACTAAGGCCAAGAGTTTCAAGTCAAAGTCTACAATGAATGTAAGACAGAGCTGCTGCCCATACCCTCATTCCCTAGCTTGCTTCTCCAGCAAGCTCTTGGCTCCCAGAGCACTGGCAGCCTCCTTTCCACTCCCCATCCAAAGAGACTGGGATATTCCCCCCCCAGAACGTTGGAAAAGATAAGATCTACAAACATGGACATTAAGCCAGGGTCTCTCCCTATGGAAAATGCCAATCAGGTCACCCTACAGTTACACCTGCCAAGAATCTCTCCCACACAATTTCCCATCAGTTTTTGATGTCTCAGATCTAAGTAAGAATGGACACTGACCTTTCCTGAGAGCGTTCCCCAATGTTCTGACAATTCTTTTCACTTCTCTCCTCAAGAAGTACATTATAAACTAACATAAAATCTCAACTTTTTGCTTAAGGAGGCACACGGATTTTCAAACCTACTGCTTATGTAATCAATCTATGGGTCATACAACAGTAGAAAATCCAATGACTGGGATTTACTGTCATTTTGACAAGATTATCATACTGCCCAACTTGTAGGAACAGAAACTGAAAAGCCTAGGACATTGGTGAGCAGTCAGACCAGCCCTGAAATGCCAATCTGGAATTCTCATTATGTAAGACAAATAATATCCTATTTGCTTAAACTACTATAGTCAGGTTTCGGTTACTTGGAGTAAAACTTATTCCTAACTGGTACAATAATTGAATGGCATACTGTATCTCAAAACCTGGAATGTGGTACATGTAATACATTTTTGTCTTTCTTCTCCCCTTTCTTTAAAATCTTTGCTCGAGCATCTAATAAATACTTACCAAGCACCTACTGCCTACCCGGGTGTTATGGCGAGTCATAAGGACCCAGTGGGGACTGAAAGCAGACAAGGTCCCTCCCCCAGTGGAGCTCTATTCTACAAGGAAGCAAGACACTGATCCAAACACACAGATTAATGAACTCAGGGTCAGAAAACCATTTTGGGCGGCAGGATGCTGAGTTGTCTGCAGAGTCACAGGCAGTCTCTGGTGGGTGCGGGACATGACCGCTGACTGAAATCCTAGGGGTGAATAAGGGTCCTATGGTAATGTGGAGAATGAAGCAAAGGAAAGCAAAAGTGGGAAATTTTCTCTTCAATTATGCCATGTTCGACTACTTCTGTCTTATGTCCATGAAGGTGACAGCTCAATATACTGACCATATTTTCAGATTCAAATCCTACTTCATTGACTTAGGTGCATTGCCTACAGCACATCACTTCACCTCTCTGTGCCTCTGCCCACCCCCCGCCCCGTAAAATGGGGATAAGAACACTACCTACCTTAGAAAATGAGTATCTAATGAGCTATCACATATATAAATCACTTCGAACAGCCTGGCTTATAGTGGCATTCGACAATGTGACCTACCGTATTCATTTTATGTTATCTTACAGGTTATTATAATGTTAATTATTATTCCTATTATAATAAAAAATGGAACAGTTTACTAGCTGATGATTGTACCACAGATAATAAATAATAATATTTGTATAAAAGTTATGTGAAAGAAGGACACGCTCCAGGAAGGAGTCCTAAAACATGCAAATTCTAGATCTCCAAGTCTCAAGGCAAAAATATAAGATCTACTGTGAGTTGTCATGACTTTCTGGGAGAACGCATTAGAACAACAGGATGGTAACTAATCACAATAGCAACAAATCAGAAAACCAGAGACTGTCATAAGGAAAAAAATATCACTGATAAACTTAATAAAAGCATAGAGTGTGGAAAGGAAGATACTGAAAACTGATCGACAGGGAGTGCAATGACATGAAGAAAATTAAGCAACAAAAAAATCATGATGTCCACAAAGCAGCACAGAGCGATGCGGGGGGAGGCGTACGGTGGCATACACTCTACAGACGGCGCAGAAAAGCCAGTGACCCGGATGTTCTACCAGAATCCGAATTCGTGGGTAGTTGGAAAGCTGGTTTTGGTAACTGGCCCAGGCATGAATTAGCTTTTAAATCATTTCTTAAAAGAGGGATTTATAAGAGTTTGGGGTAAATATAAGATTCAGGAGCTGAATGCTATACATATAATACTCCCCTCTTCCTCATTCATTTTGTACTTAATTCGGTGGGAGCTAGCACAGGCTGTCTCCCACATAGGGAGTCTCTCGAATATGCACACACGACTTTGCTGATGTTCTCCGTGGGAAGGGCTCATATCCCGCTCTGATACCCCACCCACACCTGCCCCATCCTTCAGCTTCATATCCCGGACATCCCCCTCTGGTGTCACATAGCGTTGACTTAACACCCGGGGGGTACCTGGCAGCCCCACCGATGGTGCTGACCCAGGGGCTTGCTCAGGATGTTATTAGGACACAAAAGAGAAAAGCTTAACTCTGTATATGTGTATTAACCATGTCTCCTATACCTGGATTCTGATACTTTGACATCTTGGAGGCAGACGCAGGCCCCTGGAGTGGACAGACTGCTCCTCCCAGAATTAGCCAATTCCCAGAGCTAGGGAACTCACCCAGGAGCTCATGTTTCATATGCAAACCTACCAACCCAGAGCCTCCATCTCCTCTCTCTGCTCTCACACCCCAGGCCACTGTCCACCCGCCCCAACCACCCCAGTGCCAGGCACCAGGCATCTAGGGACAGTAATATGCCCCAAAGCCTGCTGTAATAATCCGGCCAATCCCAAAACTGCTCGCCCCACCTCACCCATCCCTTCCCACAGGAGCCACAATAAAGGCTCTGGCCCCCATTTCCCTCTCTCGCTCCCTCCGTCTCCTGGTAGCCCCGAAAGCTGGTGTTTCCCCACGTCGCCCCCTCATGATGTGGCCCACCCCTCCTTCTGGCATCTCTAACACTTATCTTTTCACTGGCAGCCACTGCCCCATGTGTTGGCCTCACCATACGTCACCTCTTGTGTTAATGTACTGTATCTCAAAACGGCAGGGAAGTCTGAGACGGATTCCCATGAGGCACCAGGGCAGCTGCTCATCGGTGTCCTCACTGACCATTCCAAGCAAGCTGCTACCGTGTCTGGGCCTGGAACCAGGCTGGGAATTTCTCCCAGGGTGGACTCTGAGCTTTCTGAACTACGGGACCACATCTACAAGTTCCATGTTTTCCACACTGACTTTTACGGTTCCCCAACAAAGTCTGAGCCCTGAAAAACCTTCTGCCAGTCGCACACACACCCGCAAGTGTAGACAGGCACATCTCAATCTGGCCTTCTCCTCAGGAATTCATCTGCGGTTGTTGCAGCATTTCAGCTCTAACTAACCCAACCCGTCATTTCTCGCAACCGTTAGATCTACTTGGCACTCCCACTCTCGTCTAAATACAAATGACAACAGAGAGAGGCCATGCTACTCTCTTCCCAATTTTAGACAAATTGTTTTGTGGCTCCTTTTTAAAGTTCTAATTATCTAGCAATCACTTTTATGGCTTTCCAATTCAGTGCAAAGTACTCTGACACATGTATTTTTCCCCAGATGGCCTTTATTTTATCGGACACTAATCCAGTTTTGAACAAATTGAACAGCAGGGTAGAGGTAAAGGAGAAAATGTTGGGTCAGTCATTACTCTTGAAAATGCGTTGCAGTGCCAAAAACAGACATGTAATGAACTAATCCTGTTAGTCACCAACAGATGACTTAAGTACGCCTCTCAACTCCTTCGCTGGAAGAACTATGACCCTTCCAGATAATTCTTCCAGGTTATTCTGTATGCTAAGAAAAAAACCCAAAGATTACTAATCAGATGTGTAAGGATTATTAGAGGTTACGTAAGGCATTACTATTAAACCTGCGGTCTGTCCAGCTTTTCTGGGAAACGTTTCAATTTAGAGAGAGACAACCTGGTTCACATAACGGTGAACTAGATTCCAGATGCGGCTGAAACCAGGCCAGAGCCTTTCCCTGGGAATTCTGAAGTGGGACCCCCACTCCCCACTCAGCAGCTGCTCCTTTGAACGGCAGGGACGGGTAAGTCTTCCACCACAGGAAATGCAGATCGGCAGGGTTAGTTAGCAGCAAGGGAACAGAATGACGAAACAGACTGGCAAAGACAAGAGACAGACAAGGACACCCTAGATTGTCCAATCTCCCTCAGACAGTACGGCCAACGAGGAGAACATGCTTCCACCCAGCCCCCCACTTCACTTGCCTCCCAGTTTAATGGCTCTTCCAGCCTTTTCTCGTTTTGTCTATTTCCTGCCACACAGGCATTTCCCCTAACCAAATCCTCACAGGTGTGATCCCATCTTGAGAGCCATCTCTTGAGGACCCAGACGAATCCAAGTGGCTGCCAGAGTGGTCTAGGAAAATGAGCAGTAAGACCGGGATCTGGGCCTTGCACACAGACCACTCTGCAGGCAGGAAGGAGGCCGTCTGAATGGGCAGGCATGCGGAGCGCTGTCACGAGACTGGTGCGCTGGCGAGAGATTTCTGTTGTAAGGGACTCGGAAACTGTCCTGGTAGAGAGAAAGGCCAAATGGGCATAATAAGGCAGACCCCTGGAAGACACAGAAGGAAAAGCATCTACAAAAACAGCAGAGTTGGCTAGCTACTGCTGGTGTGTACTGGTGGCCTGCCAGAGGGTAACGAAGTATTGAAAGCTATTCACAAGGAGTTAATAGCTAGAAGCAAAAACATTCGAGCCTTCTTGGTGGGTATGAACAGGTACTTATCGTGATCTGAATGGAACTGCAGACCTAACCATGACAGTTCTGGAGCTCAGGGCATTCAAGTGCTCAAAGTGCTCTATTATTATGCAGGTCCAGGCTGTGGCTTTCAGGAATCCTAACAACTGGAACAGGGAGTTCTGATGGATGCCCACGTTGATGCTGACTCCAAACACCTCCCCACCGCCCACAAGGACCCTCGGGAAGCGGTCAGCACACTACTCTAGAGGCCTCTCCACCACCAGTCAGCAGGTACACTAGCGGCACACAACACTTCCCCGATGTCCCGTTGGGTGCCCAGTGCCAGGCCTGGGCAGGGAGACTGACGGTGTGCTGACTGGGGCAGACAAGCCTGTGGTTGATGGTTATGTTCTGGAGGCCCTCATAAGACACACGCTTCTAGAGCTCAGCCCCCGTTCCAGTGTCCCTCCCCCTCCAGGCCCCCGCAGCTTCCAACACCCATTGATGGGCTACCAATGTGTTCCTTTCAGCATGGCAATGTTATTAAAAACTCATACATGGGGGGTGCCTGGGTGGCTCAGTGGGTTAAGCGTCTGTCTGCAGCTCGGGTCATGATCTGGGAGTCCTGGGATCGAGCCCACATCCCTACATCGGGCTCCCTGCTCAGCGGGGCATCTGCTTCTCCCTCGGCCCCCACCCCACACTTGGGCTCTCGCTCTCTCAAATAAATAAATAAAGCCTAAAGAAAACCCCACACATACACGCACACACTCTCAGTTAGGCTTTAGCCAGCATGTCTGAGCTCACAGCAACTTGAGTAGCTCACTGCACTGCCTACGAATCACATGTGAGGACACTCTTAAGAACCCCAGCTGGAGCTCTGCCTCTCCCTCCATCACTGTTAATGCATCATGCTTCCCTGTTCCTCTGACCCTCCCCGATGTGGTCCTCAAACTCTGTACAAGCAGTGACGCACATCAACCGGTGACGAGGTTTCATGAAAAACCAAAAGGGACTGGTGACTGGCAAGGGATGACAGGGATCGAGTGGGTAAAAACGGGGAAGGCAGATAGCATAAAGGTACACTCTACTCTGATTTATGTATTCACCTTAACAAATTAACCCTGCGTCCTTGTGTGTGCTCATTATACTTCCCCTGTCTGCCTTACGGCTGGTTCAGAGGCTCACATGAGAATGTGTGTGTTGGGGGTGGGGGAAGTAACATACTAATGGTACTATTACTTTAAAATAAGCTATGTAATATTTTCCCCCAATTTTATTAACTCTACAATTAACCTACACCTGTTCACACTTTCCTATAACATGATTAATTGGATGTTTTTTTCTAAAAAGTCATAAAAACAACCTCAACAAATGTTTAAAGCAGTATAAAGTTCTCTGAATGTCCCTTCCCAAACCATTCCTGGTTTGGTGTACCAAACCATCTGGGACAAGCAGTCATCTTAGCAATCCAAATAATTGGTGGATCTTTCCAGATCTCTAACATTACATTGAAATTACCAATTTTCAGTTTAATTTCATTGTATTCAGAGGACATTCTTTGTCTGAATATGTCCAAATTTGTGGAGATTTGTCTGATGGCCCCAAAAAAGGGTCTTGGTTCCACATGGATGTCACACAGATGCATATTCAGCTGTGGTGACTAAGACGGTATGATCTTCTATATTCTGAACTGATTCTTTGTAAACATGTTCTATGAACTGTGAGGCGGGCTGGAGCTGCCAACAATAATTGTTAGATTTGTCAATTTCTCCCTTGAGTTCTATCAGTTTTTGTTTATGTATTTGGAAAGTCTGTTGTTGAGTCTATATACACATTTAAAATTATTAAGTCTTCTTGATGAAATAACCCCAATGTCTTTAAGTGATGCTCCATTTACCCCTGGACATAATCACTGTCCCAAAGTCTACTTCAGTCATAACTTCTTTTGGTCAGTGTTTATGCAATATAACTTATTCCTTTCCACTTTAACCTTTCTCTGTCTTTATATTTAAAGTAGGTTTAAAATACCATGTAGTTTGGTCTTGCCTTTTTTTTTTTTTTAAATACTTTATTTATTTGACAGAGAGAGAGAGAAAGAGAGAGAGAGATATCACAAGTAGGCAGAGAGGCAGGCAGAGGGGGGGGGGGGGCGGAGGAAGCAGGCTCCCCGTTGAGCAGAGAGCCCGATGCGGGGCTCGATCCCAGGACCCTGAGATCATGACCTGAGCTGAAGGCAGAGGCTTAAGCCACTGAGCCACCCAGGCACCCTCAGTCTTGCTTTTTTATCCAGTCTGACAATTTCTGACTTGTAATTGGTGTGTTTCAATCATTTACATTCAAAGTAATGTTGGTATGGTAGAATTTAAACCTTCCATCTTGTCAGTGGTTTTCTATAGGTCCCATCTGCTCTTTGCTCCATTTGCTTCTTTCTGTTTTCTAATTATTATTTTGTATTATGTCATCTTATCTCTATAGCTGGCTTTTATTCACTTTTGCTTTAACTTTTTTTTAAAAAAGCGGTTTCCCTAGGTCTTAAAATGTGTTTAACGTACCACAGTCTACCTTCAACATAGTTGTGAACAGTAACTCTGGAAGAGTGCACTTGTTTTCTTCCTCCAATGCTGTGTCCTATGGTGTCACACATTTCACTAACGTTATAAATCCACAACACACTGTTATTTTTACTTTAAACAATTACTGTATAAACCAATTAAAAATAAAAAATAAGTGTTTACATTCACCCTCATTTTTCACATCTGGGTCTCTTCATTTCTTTGTGTAGATCCAAACTGCCATCTGGCACTTAGAACTTCTTTTAACATTTCTTATAGGGCTAATCTCCTGGTAATAAATTCCCCCACCTTCTGTTTGTCTGAAAAAGTCTTTAAATGGCTCTTATTTATTTATTTATTTATTTTTAAGTAGGCTCCACACCTACTGGGGCCTAAACTCACTACTCTGAGATCAAGACTCAGCCAGCCATGCACCCCTTATTTTCTAGAAGATATTCTTTGCTGGGTATAGAAATTTGGATTGACAAGATTGTGCTTTTTCTCTTTTGGAACTTTAAAGATGTTATTCTAGTATTGTTATTATCTTTTTCCTCCATTTGTAATGTTCCTTCTCCCTATGGCTGCCTTCAAGACTTTCCTCTTTATCTTTAGTACTTTGGCAACTTGGTTCTTGTGTTTATAGAATTGGGGGAGCAGTTCCCATTTTTTATCCTGCTTGGGGTTCTCTGAAATCCTTGGATCTGTATGTATTTCTTTTTATCTTTTTCTTTTTTTCTTTTTTTTTTTTTTTTTTTTGCTTCCATTAGTTCTGGATACCTCTCAGCAACTGTCTCCTCAAGTATTTCTTCCAGATAATACTTTCTTCTCCTTTTAGATTTCCAATTATGTGTATATTACACTACTGATATTGTTCCATAGTTCTTGGATGTTTTATGCTACCCCCTGTATTTTCTTTTTCCCTCTGTGAAATAATAGAAGATGTATATTCATATCTGCCCTGGGTTCCCGGCACAGAGCTCCCAAAAGCTTCGTAAGTGATAAGGATACTAGGAACATCTTTTATTGTAATACTTGGTTTTTGATCCTGGCTTCTGACATGAAGCTCCTAAATCCCTTGTAATTTCCTGGGTGACAGGAATGTCTTATGTTCTAATGAGGTGACCAATGGTGGGTTCCTAGATGAGGACTGATCCCCAGAAAGACCAAACCATGATCAGAAGCTTCGAACTTTCAGCCCCATGCCCCATCCCCCTAACATCTTCTTTATCCATTCAACTATCAGTGGACACTTGGGTCACTTCCATATCTTCGCTATTGTAAATAATGCTGCAATAAACATAAGGGTGCACATATCATTTCAAATTAGTTTTAAAAACAAATAATTAGATTAAAAACAGACACATGAGAGGATGTTCAACATCACTAATCATCAGGGAAATACAAACCAAAACCACAATGAGATCTTACCTCACACCTGGCAGCATGGCTATTATAAAAACAAACAAACAAACAAAAAAGAAATGACAAGTGTTGGCGAGGATGTGGAGAAAAATGAACCCCTGTGCATGATTGATGGGAATGTAAACTGGTGCGGCCACTGTGGAAAACAGTACGGCGATTCCTCAAAAAATTAAAAATAAAAATGCCACTTGATCCAATAATTTCATTTGTTGACTTAAGCTTCAATTAGTAGGTTCTTTCCTCAGCTATGCCCAGTTTGCTAACAAACCCAACTCATGTTTTTTTGTTTCCAGTAGTTTCCATTTAACTTTTTTTTATAAGGTTTTGTCTCTGTTGATATTCTTTACAAGTCCATGCATACTGTCCACTTTATTCTACTATATTCTTTAATACACTAATCACAGTTGCTCTAAGTTTCCACTAGTTCCCACTTCTGGGTTATCCCTGAGCCTGTTCCTGTTGATAGTGTTATCTCCTGACAACGGCTATTTTTCTTGCCTTGTGCAGCATAATTTTTTTTGCTCAATGCTGGTCGTCATTCATAGAACACTGCAACTTAGTTAAACAGTATTTCCACATGGAAATGGGCTTGCGTGGTCTTCCAGCATGCCAATACTACAGAGGAGCTGAATAAACCTATGGCTATTGGATATAGCAGAGCACGAAAATCTCCCAGCGATGGGCTGCTACCTTGTACGTGGTGTGGGGTCTGAAATGCCAGATTTTTCTTAGTGTCCCTACTCCACCCAGCAGTCCCTTCACACCTGTGTCATAAAGGAGTCCCTCTCCACACTCTCACCTTCCAGCAGAGAACTGTTGTTGCTTTGTTTCTAGATGTGAAGTTCATGGCAGGGGCAGGGAAAGTTCTTGGTTCTCCTGGTCCAGCTTATATCCCAGGAAGGGCCTATGGACCTGGACCACAGAGCAGGACCTCCTCAGCATCTGTG
Source organism: Mustela lutreola (assembly GCF_030435805.1). NCBI lineage: Eukaryota > Metazoa > Chordata > Mammalia > Carnivora > Mustelidae > Mustela > Mustela lutreola. The sequence continues at coordinate 78,149,479 of NC_081302.1, forward strand.
CCTTTCTTTCCTATGGCAGCTAAACTCCGTCTTGTATCTGCCCCTGTCTTCGGCACAAGAGCTTTCTGTTTCTCATGCAATACAAGGAGAACTCTGTTTTCTGTCAGTGAAAGATCACGGGGCTAAGAAGTTGTCCTGCTTTTGCTACTATGCTTGGCCCCAGAAATAGACCTTTGCTGGTTACAAAGCGTGGACAAAAGGATTTCCAAGCCTTCCTCTTGAAGCAGTAATATTTACATGGGTCTTGGGGGCTAGCCAATCTCCTGCCTTCCCAGCAACTTCTGTGTCAAAGGAGAGAAGGGGCAGGATAACAGATGTCCCATCCTGCCAGTCCCCCAGTATGGTCATCTACCACATGGCTACACCACCAGTGGGGTCCCTTCTAGTCGCCAGGCTCACCACTAATCTTTCTTACGAGCACTTGGTAGAGGCCTGTGGAAAAGAGCTTGTGAGTGTGAACCCCCACTTGTATCTGGACTCCTAGTTATTCTAAACAGATGTGCTAACTCACATTCAATCTTTAAGAACTCATTTTAGCCATTTCTATGGTGGTCACCTGTTCCTCCCATGCTCTGCAAAACACAAAATAGCTTAAGTGTCCCTCTGTCCTCCAGAGGGCTTGCTACACTTCACCGTTCAAGAAAAGTTAATAATTCACAGATCAATGGCTTCTTCTCTTTCTTACTGAGGAAAGCAATGCTTATTTGCAACTTTTTACATTTTAACTGAAAGAGAAACTCTCTGTCATCATGGTAAGAACAAGACGAACATATCAGCTTCCTCCTTTGTTAAGACTTTAAACAGCTAACTATATTCACAAAGCAAAAAGAAAGGAAACTGATATTCTCAAGGACTGAATATTTGAGTGTACTCAAAGTATTTGCACGCAGACCCCAAAGTGAGCAAACTGTCTTGGAAAAAAAGGGAATAACACTTAGTGTGGATCATTAGTATGGATAATAGATCACTTTCGTGCATGGAATGTACTGCAATGGGCAGTAAAAATTAAACTGAAACCCACAACTGTGATCATTCCCCAGCCTGGACTGCAACTGTAGGAAGGGCTGCCTGGATCCAGAGTAACTTATATTAACTGCATTAAGTCTTTATGACATATTTTAAAACAATATTACTGATAGTGACAGATGAGTGTACAAAATCGCATGAATAGACTTGGGGATGGCTTCCTTTCTCCCCTCTGCAGCCATAAAGACCATCCTGTGAGTTCTGAGAGCACGCGCAGCCAGCAGAACCTGACAGTGCTAATGACTGTGTCTTTTCTATTCTTGATGTGCTGGTAACCTTTGCTCTGATTGCCGCGTGCCAGGCAATCAAAGTGCTGTGCGAGGTAGGACTAAATCACGCGGTGCAGACCATATTACCCACACTGAGCTAAACACGTGCGTACTGCAATAGATGTCTGGCTTTTTAATCATGTTGACTTCAATGTGTGAGTTTTGTACTCAAGAGTGACCCAAGCAGAGGTGGTCCTGGCCCCACACTCGTATGGAACAGAGTGACACAGTGCTACCAAGCCCTTGCTCCGACTTCCCACCATACTTCCCACTGGGCCCTTTTTATTTTGAAGGGCAAGGGCCATGTCTGTGCACCCCAGTCTCGCAGCATGCTGCTTGCCTACTGACATTCCCCGGGAGATGTTCGCCCCTCATGTTGCATTCCCACAGCCAGTGGAAGAGCCTAGGATTCATCAACTCCCAACCGGTTACGTTACCTTCTAGAGCGCTCCTGCCTCACCTCCTCTTTTAGCTAAGCTTCAGATCAAAGCTGGGAGGGGTGCGCTGAGATGGCAGGGGAACTGGGTGAAATTTAATCAGTAGTGCTTTGCTGGGATAAACGATTACATTTTGCTATTCAGAACACGGTCTGTATATTTCTACATGATGAGACACAGGAAGGTATGGTGAAACAACACTAGATTAGGAATAGGGGGCCAGGCTTGTAGTCCCAGTTCTGTCACTAACACCACATGACCCTGAGCAGGTATCACAGTCAAGGTGGGCCTCAGTTTCCTCTTAAGAAGAAGACATGCTCCCTCCATTCCCTCCAGCTCCGATATGCTGTTTTGTCCTTTCAGTTAGATATTTCACTGCCTTTCAGAAACTACCATATTGGAGTCATCTGCTCTCCAAACACTTGGTGCATTCTTACTATTCTTTAGCCAGTACCAATACAAAGAGTAAAGAAACAGAAGACACAATCCCTTTAGGGGCACCTGGGTGGCTTGTTTGGTTAAGCGTCTGCCTTCGACTCAGGTCACAGTCTCAGGGTCCTGGGATCGAGTCCTACATCGGGCTCCTTGCCCAGCAGAGTCTGCTTCTCCCTCTCTCACACAAGAAATAAATAAAATAAAATCCTTAAAAAACACACACATACACACACACAATCCTTTTACTCAAGGAATTAATGGTTTAGTGAGAGACAAAGACGTATAAATGAATTTACAACTCAGTATGACAACCACTACATTATAGGTATTTCTCGTACCTGACAAATTAATTTAAATTTAATTTAACTTAATTAGAAAGACTCCGTGGTGGGCGAGGGAGGGGGACATGGCATCATAGACCCTGCAGCACCACGCCTGGCACATGGGGGCTGCTACTCATTAAGCACAGCAGATGGGAAAACGGAGGTCCTCACTCAAGGTTTAAGGGACGCATTCCATCACTTTTAAAAATTGCTAAGCAGCCTCAATAACTACGCAAGTATCCCAGGGAAAAACAGCAGATTCATGTCTGCAGACTAATGTGACCTAAAGCCTGTCAAGTACCTATTTAATGAGGGCATTCTGACTTAAGAAGTGACCATTTATTTGCCTTTTGTGGGTTATAAAAAGGCACCCAAAGACACTTCAGGTGGAAGCTGATATGTGGGTCTAACTGAAAAGGTAGAGATTCAATGTCTAGGTTGAGTTTTCTCCCCACCCAGGTTTTCCCCCTTTGGCTCCTGTCTTGCAGTTTCTCTGCTGAGGGAAGAAAACTCAAAGCCAGTATAAGTGATGAAAAGCAATCTGTCATAGGTGAGAATACAGGGAAGTAGAGTGAAATCTTGGCAAAGAACAATCACCAAGAACAATCCTTGGGTCTCTTTCCTCTGCTCTTCCCTCCTGGGGATCATGGGGGAGGGTGATGAGTGTTACCATAAAAAAAAAATAAAAAAAAAAAAAGAAAGAAAGAAAAGAAAAGAAAGCCTCTCTTCTAGAACTTTCCACCATTTATCTTTATTTATCTAAATTTACCTAAATTGATTCTTATGCTTCTTTAGTATGGATTTTTTTTATTTAAATAAATTACTAAGCTCTTATTAGATGTGAAATGTTTTAAAAATGTATTCATCTTCTGTTTCCAAGTCCTTGTATAAGGCCCTGCTGCCCGTATAACCAGATACTCAGTACATTTGACATGACAGAATATATCTTATATATATTTTATACTTGAGCATACATCAGTTTTCTGTTTCTTTCCTGTGATTCAAATTCATCCTGATGCATGGTACTACTCTAGGAGCCCTGAAGATGCTTTTGCCAGGAATTATTTTCCTTCCCTGTTTTGACCAGCCAGACAAAACTTTTTTAGATAAATGGAACCTGGGTGATATAGACTAACTTCTTCACATTTTATAGTTAGAGATCAAGACAAAGAGATCCCAGATGACCCGCATTATGAGCTTTGCCAAGGACCCAGGAGACATGAGAGGCTTAATCTCTGACTTGGCTGGTGCTCTGCCCACCACATTTCCATTTGTAAATGTTCCCCCATGAGCCGCATTCATAAATATGCCACCAAGCCAAGGCAACCTCATTTCTCTGTTCTATCAGTATATAAAGGAAGCCAAGGCAGCAACAATTCTCTGCCTTGGTATCCATGGAAGCCTTGACTTCCCATATGATGCTTCTATTCCCTCCTCTTCCAGGTACCTTCCCAACACTGAACCAAGCACCTGACAATCTGCTATGAGTGGTCCACTCCAACCATGAAAGGAAGAAGTTGATCTACATCTCCAAATTTCTGTTTACAGAAGATAACTTATTATTGTACTAAATAGGTGGTCTTGTCTGGTCCCCCAACTCCTGATGCTACTCTGTTGCCATATGCGTAAGGATAGAGCTCCTAATCTTATTCTGGTTTGTATTTTCAATACACATGAGTTTTTATAAGTAGCTGGCCTTTGGTTAACCATCCTGGAAAGCCAGATATTTGTGTCCTATACTAGCTCCCAGACCAGGGAAGCATTCCACCTCCATCTCTGCTGAGGATGATTCAGCATGATGCCCAGTAACTCAAATCTCGTTTGACATTGGCCAGAAAGTTATATGCATAAGACTATGAGTATATACCCAGTCTCTAAGGGGAATCAGAGAAATGCTATAGTGTGTGGGTATGGTAAGGAAAACTAAAGTTTAACATAATCTTTGGGACAAGGGGAAGGGGCCCTCTCCTCTTCCTTGACTTGGGTAATAGGTAACTCATTGTTCTTCTTTAGGCCCTAGCAATACTAAGTAAATCTCTCAATCGAAAATGAGGCATTTATAAGAACTAGGGTGTGTGTGTGTGTGTGTGTGTGTGTGTTGCTATTAACTCTTTATAGGAAATCATTTCAAAAGATACATAATTTGAACAGGAAGACTGAAGAAAGAGAAACAAGTCTAGGTAAAAGTATAAACACAACACCTTGTCTAGGCTTCTTGTTAGGCTTCAAATCCCCAGAAATGGAAAAAACAGATCTACACTTAAAATATATGCAGTAACATGAGAGAACTATAAATGACAGATACTCTCCAAAAGTTAAAAAGCAGAAATGTTGGACTAAAGAACATAATAAATGAAACACAGGACAGAGAGGATGTGGCCATCAGTGTGTGTGGCTGAAGAACCATAATGGGAAGACCTAGAAAACTCACATCAGAAAAACAAAAATAGCAACCAACCCAGAGATAAGAGGATACCCCATCTCCCTAGCAATAAATAAGGATAGTGAAACCACAAGAAATACGATTTTTCTCCCTTACTATACTGGGAAAATTTAAGTGTGTCTATCAAGTATCCGAAAGTTAAATAGTAGAGTTAGTTCATGGATGTGTAAATAATGGCAACTTGTCTTTCCAAAGGATTATAACCAGTAAAACTAAGAATATCATATCCTTGACCTCCCATTTCTGCTTCTTATTCTTTTGAGAGAAATACTCTCACTTGTGCACAGGGATTCATGTACAATAATGTTCACTACATCACTGCCATAGTGAAAAACTGGAAATGACTACGAGAGGGAAAGGTAGCTGTCAAAAGCAACAAGGTAAATATATATGGAGTGAACTCGAAAATACAATGATAAATGAAAAAAGCAAGGTTCACAATAACACTACAGCATTTGTGCAAAGTGACTACATATCTCCTTTTGATAGGCCTATCAAAGGTCTAGAAGAAAACATCCCAAGTTCATAACAGTGATTACCTCTAAGGGGGATGGATGGACATGAGAGTCAAAGAGCACTTTAATCTCAAATGGGTTCCAAGTTCTCAAAAAAAGAGAAATATTCAGGTATTGTATGCTTAATTATTGTTTTAATTCAGTGCAAACAAGTAAAAAATACTTGGTGTATCAATAAAAAACTATTATGGAAAAAACTGAATAAACTCAGCAGTGGGCAGGAAATGGATTTTAAAAAATGTTAATGAAATAAAAAGCACTAATAGTGGTCTTCTGCATAATTTTAATGAATGTTCATTGATGAACTCATCTGTTAATATAGTGGCTCAGACTTACATAATGTGCCAGGCATTATTATGTGTTTTAAATACACTAATTCATTTAATTCTTACAAACTGAGGTAGAAACTATTTATTAATACTTCCCTGTGGCAGAGAAGAAACTAAAGCACTGAGAGTTAGGTAGACTTGACCAACAACCTCATAACAGTTAGTGGGGGAGCCTAAATTCAAAAGCAGGCAGTATGGACCCGGCATCACTCTTTTTACCCACTACATATAGCCTTTGGCAACATGAGGGTTAGGGGCTCCTCTCACCCCCCTGCGCTGTCAGAAATCCACATACAACTTTGGACTCCCCAAAAATTGAATGGCTAACAGTCTACTGTTGACCAGAAGCCTTACCAGTAATGCAAAGTCAACTAACATACTTTGTATATGAATTATAAACTGTATTCTTACAATAAAGTAAGCTAGAGAAAAGTAAAGATTAAGAAAGACATAAGGAAGAGAAAATACATTTAAAGTACTGTAGGATATAAAAAAAAAAATTCACACAGAAGTGGACGCATGCAGTTCAAACCTGTACATGAATCACTGTTAACAAAAAAACAAACAAAAAGGCAACACACAAACTTTTTTTAAAAAGCTGAAGAGCATATCCAAAACAAAATAAGAAAGAAGGTGGAAAATTTTGCCTGCAAATACATACCAGGCCAATGCTAACAACAAAAAGGGGACAAGAACAGCAATATTACTATAAGACATGAGAGAAACTCAAGTGAAAAGCAATAAAATAAATGAAGGCAAATACATGTTTCATATTGAGAATTTTTATTATCTTTTTTTGTACATGATGCCAACATATTTCAGAAATCAAAAGAATTCATATTTTGAACTATATAATTAACAAATTTTAACTGACAGCACTTTAAAAATCTGTACATAACAATACAAGAATGTATTCTTTATAAACATATATGAAAACTTTGGCCATGAACTAAGTAACACCAAAAAAAGTGAATGAATTCCAAAAAAACTGAAATCACACAGTAAGCACAGTGAATTAAATTAAAAATAAACAACATTTAGTAACTAGGGGATATTGGTAAGTCTGTCTCCAGGGTTTCCATCTTTGATTCTGAACTCCTGCTCTGGCTTCTGACAAGGAGTCTGGGGTACTTGAGGCCAGGCCAACTCAACACTAATCAACACTAGAATGGGAGATCTCCAGACTCAAGAAACAATGCACTGACCATCCTAGAGTCAACAAACACATTCAATAATAATTAAAAATCATTTCTGCCCTGAAGAGAGGACTACACGCTGGAAGGGATTAACTCTGGTACAGCTGGTTGAGAAGCTGGTCCTAAGGAAAGAGAACACAGACCAAATACATTGACATAATGGGGAAGAAAAGGTAGGGGAAAAGTGAAGAGGATGCCAAGGAGTTCATGTGTCACTTGACAGGGGAAAGTGCCAAAAATAAGAATATAAATGAATCACACATCATTCCCCAAAGTTACATTCTGGAATAAAAGGGGAAAAATTGCTAATAAAATGGACAGAAGTAAAAATCACACATCTACTAAAGGCCTTATATGCAGAATACATAAAGAACTCTCAAAACTCAATAATAAAGCAAACTACTCAATTAAATATACGTGCAAACGTTTTGAACAGACATTCTGCAGAGGATGAACTGAAAGAAACTCAACGGCATTCATCATGAAGGCGGGCGAATGAAAACCACAGTGAGGTGCAACCACACTCCTAAGAGAGTGGCCAGCCTTAGAAAGACCGACCACACCAGGTGCTGGTAGGGATGTGGAACAACTGGAACGCTCACGCCCTGCTGAAGAAAATGGAAACTAACACAATCACTTGTGAAAACAGTGTGGCAGTGCCCTAAAAAGTTAAACACACTCACCGTATGATCCAGCCATTCCACTCCCAGGTATTTATGCAAAAAAAAATAAAAGCACATGCCCACATGAATATTCATACAACTTTACTGATAGCAGCTCAAAAGAAGCCAAAATTAGAAACAATCCCCAAACCCACCGAAGGTGACTAGATAAACTCAGCTCATCAGCAATAACATGGTATGAATTATTGATACATGTAACAACATGAATGAATCTCAAGATAATTATGCTGCATAAAGAACAGACCATAAAAAGAGTATATACTGAATAAAAAGTATATTCCTTTTACATAACTGTAATATTGTGATTTATAGTAAGAAATATGTATTTGGTTTTCATCCCCATTTCTGGCACAGAGCTCCTAAAATCCTTGAAATTTCCTAAGTGATAAGAGCTATGATTTTCATATTTGTAATAAATCCCTCTCCACCTCACCTGAGTATATTACTGAAGTGACTTCAGGAAAGCCACTAAGGATGGGGGGCTGGTTGCCAGGGGAACCTACCATGTGATCAGAGGGCTGGAACTTTCAGTCCCACCCACCCCCAACTTTGGGGAAAAGGGATGGACTTGATTGAGTTCAAGCACACCATGGGTCAATGATTTAATCAATCAACCTATATAATAAAGCCTCCATAAAAACCCAAAAGGACAGAGCTTCCAGGTTGGTGAGCCAGAATGCATTGCTATGTTGGGAGAGTGGCGTATCTCAAACGCCATGGGGACAGAAGCTCATGTGTTCTGCCAGACCTCTAGCTATTCAACCGTATCCTTCAAATTATTTTGTAATAAACTAGGAATCTAGTAAGCAAACTGGTGTCCTGAGTTCTGTAAGCCACTCAGGCTAATTAATAAACCCCAAGAAGGGGGTCATGGGAATGCCCAATTTAGAGCCAGTTGGAAGTGGAGGGAACAGTCTGGGCTTAAGAATGAAGTTGGGCAGGTTGTGTGGGAGGGGGCAGTGCAATGGGACAGAACTCTTAACTTGTGAGATCTGATGCTGTCTCCAGGGAGATAAATGTCAGAACTGAGTTAAACTGCAGGACACCCAGCTGGTGTCAAATTGCCTGATGTGTGGAAAACCCACACATTTGGTGTCAGGAAAGAAGAAGTGTTGCGTGAAGAATTTAGTGTACAGGAGACACATCACAGAGTGTTCTTTCTTTACAGTAACATTCCAGGAAATGCAAACTAATCTACAGAGACAAAAAGCAGATCAGTGGTGGCTCTGGAGGTGGGGAGCTGACCGGAAGGAGGGATGAAAAGGGCCACAAGGAAACTTCTGTGGGTAACGGCACACTCACTTTCTTGTTGATGGTGATGTCAGGAGTGTGCGCACATGCCAGAACTTACGAGACTGTACATTTCGAATAGTCACAGTTTACTTTATGTCAATTATGGCTCCATAAAACTTCCAAAAATGGATCAGTGGAGATGGATACGAAAGGAGGACAGAAAATTAACTAGGAGATCCCCGGACATTTCTTTACCACTTAGTTCTAAAATGATGGCCAAGCTAAGATGACTCCATTGTGAGCCGCAGACACAGGACTGAGTATCACCACGGAAGAGACAGACACACAAGAGAAATTTAGCACAGAGACAGGCCACTGCTCCAAGAGTATTTACAAAGGGCCAGTTTGTGGCATCATAAGCAGCAATGAGCTCAGTTCCCTAAGGCAAGTTTTCCACCTACACAATCCCCTCACCCAGAGGGCTCTGAACCCGCCAACCTCATCAGGGAGTGTGTCACCAGAAACAGTCTTCAAGCGGCTCAACTCTCCAGCCCTGCAGGGAAGCAGTAAGCAGAAACCCTCATTCCTAAAGATATGAGGCCTGGGGGAGCCATTAAGTCCCACTAAACCCTAGTCCTTGCAGCAGCCATCACCCCCGCCTGCTTGCCTGACAGGGCTCCCAGGAGAAAGCCCACTTGCAGACCCACAGAACACCACCAAGTGCAAGGAAGCCACTACATATTACTCCTAGGAAACAAATAAATGCTTCTTTGACAAATAAAAAAGAATTGAACTACATCCCTTTTCGCCTTAGTTGGACAGCAAGAAAAGCCATTAACCAGTACCACATTGTGATGAACATGAAAAGCTCCTACACAGTTTACCAAAATATTATTACTTCTAATCCACATGAAGTATTTATTAAATTAATGCCCTTTTAAACAAAACTCAAATCGTCAGCTCCTCATTCAAGGTAATAATAAACAGAAGAACTATATACATTTTACAAATAGAATGTTAAATTAAGCTAAAAGGCATTGTTTTTATAACATAAAATACAACAGTAAACACTCAGAACCTAAAAACATCAACATTTTAACACGTGCTAGAGACACAACTTTCAGAAAAATGCTGATCTCAAAGAACCTTAAAAATTCAGAAATAATTTTTAGGTACTCAGAATTTACCTGATATCACCTATGAGGTTTAAGGCTTTAAAAGCTCTAGTTTTTGTTTCCAAATTATCCAGTTAGCCGTAAATTAAAAGTTTTCTCAAAAATCAGTCATCACCTCCTCTTTCTGTTAAGAATTATGACCTATTTTTCTCTACCTTACTCATTCACATCATTTGAGATGACATTCACCAAACAAATTTACAAAACCCAAAATGCATTAAAACTCGTTAAGTTCTTAGAGGAAACAGCAAACTATAAGATACAAAATTAGACAATTTGCCAAGCGTGTGACAAAAATATTATCACCAAAATACCCAGTTGAACCATATGAAATTACCATTTTTGTTGGTAAAAACAGCCAAATGTTGGTAATTTCACATGAAAGAACACAATTAAAAAGCAATAAAATTAAAATAACAATAAAGCTGTGAAATCTAGCAACTGTTTCCCTAGCATACGTGCTACTAAACTGAATTTCAGTGTTTTTCGAAACAAAAAGCATTCTGATGGCAATGTTTTTGGCAACAAGAAACTGCACTCACCAAAGAACGTTAAGATCAAATAAATGGCTATTTTAGTTAACTATTCCCAATTGTTTAGGCCATGCAAGCAGGAAGAGAAATAAGAAAGAGTATAATTTCTCAAATTTGCAACCTACGTCCTTGGTCTCAAAACTTCAAGTCTGGCATCCTATCAACTCCGTTCTTCTGAACGTATTCCAGCAAGTAAATCATGAGCGCCATCCAAAGGATCAGGCAAGGTTTCTAGGTAACTTTATAAAAAATCGACCAAAGAACCCAAATCATAAAGCTGACGGTAGTGGACCAGTTACAGATGATGAATGGGAACATTTGTATACAGAAGCATTTATATATATAGTCCGTCACCTATGTCCTACATGCTACAACTTAATGGTACCCACTTAACAGCTAACGAGGTCAGGGCTCAAAAAGTAACTTATCCCAGGGGACAGCACTAGTAAAATACAAAAGAACTTAAATTCAAAACTGATTTCTGTCAGATGCCAATTTTTTTTTTTTTTTAAAGATTTTATTTATTTATTTAACAGACAGAGATCACAAGTAGGCAGAGAGGCAGGCAGAGAGAGAGGAGGAAGCAGGCTCCCTGCTGAGCAGAGAGCCCGATGCGGGACTCGATCCCAGGTCCCTGGGATCATGACCTGAGCCGAAGGCAGCGGCTCAACCCACTGAGCCACCCAGGCGCCCCAATTTTTTTTTTTTAAATTGAGGTTTAAAACTATATAGTTGACCCTCGGACAACAAGAGTTTGAACTGCACAGGTCCATTTATACGTGGTTTTTATTTTTGTTTGTGGTTTTTTTTATTTAAATATGATACAGTACTGTAAACGTATTCTCTCCTTATGATTTTCCTAGTGACACTGACATTTCTCTCACTTACTTTATTGTAAGAATACAATTTCTGATAAATATGACATACAAAGTAGATGTTAATCAACTGCTTATGTTATCAGTAAGGCTTCCAGTCAACAAAAGGCTATTAGTAAAGCTTTTCAACAGTCAGAAGTTATACGCAGATTTTCAACTGTGTGTGTGTTGGCACCCCAACTCTGTGCTGTTCAAGGGTCAACTGTGTTAGCTGCAGGTGCACAACATAGTGCTTTGAAGTTTGTATATAAAAATGATCACTACCACATGTATTGACAACAACTTTTTTTCTTGTAATGGGGACTTTTAAGATTTACTCTGTTTTGACAATTTTTGAGTATGCAATACAATATTACTAACTAGAGTTGCCATGCTGTGCATGACATCCCAGGACTTATTTGGAAGTCTGTAGCTTCTAAACCCTTCACCCATTTCTCCCGCCTTCGACTCTCTGCCTCTGGCACCCATCAATCTGTTCTCCACATCTATAACCTTGGTTTTTTGTTTTTGTTTTTTAATTCTTCATATAAGTGAAATCATACAGCATTTGTCTTTGATTTATTTCACTTAGCATAATCTCCTTAAGTTCCATCCAGGTTTCCTCAAATGGCAAGATTTTATTCTTTTTTATGGTTGAATAGTATTCCATTATACGGTTTCCACACACCAGATCTTCTTTATTCATTCATCCGTTGATGGACACTTCAGCTGTTTGTATTAGATAGACTAGATGTCTATTGAAAATAATGCTGCAATGAAGACAGGGGTACAGATATCTTTTCAAATTTTCGTTTTCAATGGATAAATATCCAGAAGTGAAACTGCTGAATCATAAGGCAGTTCTACTTGTAGCTTTTCAAGGAACCTCCAGACTGTTTTCCACACTGGTCACCCCAATTTACATTCCCACCAACAGGGCATCAGGGTTCCTTCTCTTCTATATTGTCACCAACATGTATTGTCTTTTTGATAACAGCCATTCTAATATGTGTGAAGGGATATCTCACTGTGGTTTTGATCTGCATTTCCCTGATGACCAGTGATATTGAGCATCTTTTCATGTACCTGCTGCCCATCCAATGTCTTCTTTGAAAAAAATATTTATTCAAATTTTCTGCCTCCTTTTTAATATTTTTCTTGCTATTGAGTTGTATGAGCTTTTTATATATCTTGGATATTAACCTCTTATCAGAGATATGAGTTGCAAATATTTTCTTCCCCTCAGTAGTTTGCCTTTTCATTTTGCTGATGATTTCCTTTGCTGTGCAGAAGCTTTTTAGTTTGATGTAGTTCCTTTCTTTTTTTTTTTTTTTTTTTTTTTTTTTTGCTTTTGTTGCCCTTGCTTTTGGAATTCAGATCCAAAAAATAATTGCCCAGACCACTTATACTTTCTTATAGAACTCTTATGGATCCATCTTACATTCAAGTCTTTAGTCCATTTTTAGTCCATTTTTAGTTAATTTTTGTGTATGCTGTAGAGGTAGTGGTCCAGTTTCATTCTTTTGCATGTAGCTGTCCAGTTTTCCTCACACCATTTATTGAAGAGACTGTGTCATTGTATATTCTTGGCTGCTCTATCATATATTGACCATATATGCTGGATGTATTTCTGGTCTCTATTCTGTCCACTGATCTATGTGTCTGCTTTTATAGTTTTGATTACTGTAGCTTGGTAATATAGATTGAAATCGGGGAGCACGATGCCTCTGGCTTTGTTCTTTCTCAGGATTGCTTTGGCTATCCAGACAGGATCTTTTGTGGTTCCACACAAATTTTAAAATTAGGTTCTTTTTCTGTGAAAAATACACTTGGAATCTTGATAGGGTTTCCCCTGAATCTGTAGATTGCTTTGTGCAGTAGAGGTATTTTAAAAACATTAATTCCTCCAACCCAATTCAAAACCAGCTGGGTCAGATATCAAAGTCGTATAACATTTCTGCAACTAAGACCCTCTTTTAGCATCACCATTTGAGCACCCACTGTCTGCTAGAAGCTCTGAGTATTTTTTTTAACGTTTTCAGCAACTTGTCAAGATTATCCTCCTTTTAGATGAGGGAAAGGAGGATCAAGGATTTAAGTGATTTTGCTCAAGAGCTTAAGCCTGTATGTTTTTAGCATTTGAACCCAAGATTTTCTATTAACTCCTAAACTTACATCCCCTCTACTGTACCACTACTCTGCCATACCTAGTAACTAGCACCAACTGATATGGTCGATAACACGCACAGCTAACCCTGGAACTATATGGGTTCGAACTGCACAGGTCCACTTGTAAGTGGATTTTTTTCGATTACTACAGTACAGTATTGTAAATGGATTTTCTTTTCCTTATGATTTTCCTAGTAACATCTTTTCTCCAATTTACTATAAGAATACAGTATACAGAGTCCAGAGTGCTAACATGGATGGAACTAGAGCGTATCATGCTTAGCGAAATAAGTCAAGCAGAGAAAGACAACTATCATATGATCTCCCTGATATGAGGAAGTGGAGATGCAACATGGGGGCTTAAGTGGGTAGGAGAAGAATAAATGAAACAAGATGGGATTGGGAGGGAGACAAACCATAAGTGACTCTTAATCTCACAAAACAAACTGAGGGTTGCTGGGGGGAGGGGGTTTGGGAGAAGGGGGTGGGATTATGGACATTGGGGAGGGTATGTGCTTTGGTGAGTGCTGTGAAGTGTATAAACCTGGTGATTCACAGACCTGTACCCCTGGGGATAAAAATATATGTTTATAAAAAATAAAAAATTAATTAAAAAAAAAAGAATACAGTATACATACACATAATATAAAAAATACATGTTAATTGACTGTTTATATTATTGGTAAGGCTTCTAGTCAAGGCTCTCAGTAGTTAAGTTTGGGGGAGCCAAACGCTGTAAGTGGATTTGACTGTGTGGGGGTCAGCGTCCCTAACCGCTTCACTGTTTCAAGGGTCAACTGCAATTAAAATGGGAATGCACACAACTATTAAACCATACATTTGTTATTGCTTCTTGGCCTTTTGGCTATGATCAAGTGTAAACTATGTATTTGTTTACATCTGTAAGCCATTCCACTGAGGCTGAAACACTATATGACTGCAAGAGACTTAGGAATGATTCCAGTAACACCATCTGGAGATGCACTGTCTTGCCATCCAACTATTCTAGGCAGTTAGGACAAGGACTCAGGGTTTCCTCAATCCTTACTTGCCAAAAATCATAAAAATACGTATGTGGAAATTACTTAACACAAATCAACGGCCATAATATGTGGCTTACATTATTATACAAAACGTGTCAATGTATTCTAAGATACAGACAACAAGCATATGAAGTAATTTTAACTCATCCAAAGATATATGATAGTTATAATAGATTTACCAAGTAATTTTTTACCCTGCCTTAGAATTTTAAAAAAATCTTAGCATTGTTTCAAATAGCCTCTTCTTTAAATCAAAAACTAAGAGCTATTTAATGAAGTTTAAACCAATGCATAACTTTTAAGTTCCACACAAAGCTTTCTGGTTATATCAGAAGAAAGAAGAAATGCTGAACTGAGACTCTCCCATCAGATTATGCTGACTTTTAACTTTAGAGAAAACAGTAACTTAAACCAACAAGTCATATAAATGTGGCCTTGCTCTTATGACTTTCAGATCATAACCACAGAAACCAAAATGTAGATACTGTCTACAGGCATTCAATATTTATTCCCACCCCCACTGTCTCCTTCCCTATATTACAGAGACTATAAGGCTAAAAGCTCATTTCTCAGGTCCCTTGCCATGGACTTTAATTTTTCTTCTTTCTGTATCTATATGCATTTTATCTCTTTTTGCTTTATTGCACTGACTAGGATAATTCTGAGTAAGAACAGTAAGTGACCATCCTTCCTTATTTCCAATGTGAGGCAAAAACATTAAGTCTTTCACCAATAATTGTAATTACTCGCTGTAGGTCTTTCATAGATACCTCTTATCAAGTTGAGAAAGCTCCAACTTTTCTGAGTTTTTATCATGAATAAATTAGGACTA
Organism: Mustela lutreola; assembly: GCF_030435805.1. Classification (NCBI taxonomy): domain Eukaryota; kingdom Metazoa; phylum Chordata; class Mammalia; order Carnivora; family Mustelidae; genus Mustela; species Mustela lutreola. The sequence continues at coordinate 78,164,974 of NC_081302.1, forward strand.
TTGTCAAATGCTCTTTCTACACCTAGTGAGATGATCATACAAGTTTGAAGAATTCTGTGTAGTTTGTTGATAATGATTGAATTACATAATGATCTTCAAAAGAAGAACCAATGGCACTTTAGCATGATGTATTATACTTTTGATATAAACCTTATTCAGGTTGCTAGTATTCTGAGAAATACCTCTTTTTTTAATATCAGAGTAATAATGGCATCCTAAAATAAATTAGTATTCCTTCTATTTTCTGAAGATTTTGTATATAATTGGCTTTACTTCTTTCTTAGTTAAGTTGGTAGAATTCACCAGTGAGTCCAATTGGGCTTTGAGGGTTTTTTGGGGGAAAAGAGGGGTTAACTACAAATTCAATTTCTTGAATAAAGAGCTATGCATGTTATCCATTCCTTCTAAAAGGATTTTTAGAATATGATATTTAATTTCAAAATATTTGGAGATTTCATAGATAATATGATACCGACTTCTAGCTTAGTTTCAATAAGGTTAAAAAAAAAAAAGACATATTCCTGAAAAATTACCTGTAAAGTGAAAGCATGGAAATCAAGATAAATACCTTGTGACTTTGATGAAATCTGTCCATTTATCTAAGTTATCATAATATTCCCTTGAGCTTCCATTTGTAGAATCTATATTGATGGTCTCTCTTTTCTGATATTAGGAATTTTTGCCTTCTCTTTTTTTCCCTGATTAGTACAACTACAAGTAGATCAATTTTTATTGATCTCAAAAAGAAACAGCTTTTGGTTTCACAGATCTTTTTTCCTACAGTTTTTCTGTTTTCTATTTCAATTATTTCTGCTCATATCTTTGGTAACTTCTTCTCTGCTTGTTCTGGGTTAAATTTGCTCTTTGCCTTCTAATTTCTTAAGGTAAAGGTTTAGATTTACTAATCTAAAAGGTTTAGATTATTGTTTCAAAGCTTCTGTTTCCTATTATAAGCATTCAACACTATAAATTCCCCCTGGAAGTACTGCTTTAGGTGAATCCCATAAATTTGGATATGTTGTACTTTCATTTTCATTCAACTCAAAATATTTTCTAATTTCCCTTGTGACTTCCTGTTTGACCCATGGGACTCTGAGAATGTGATATTTAATTTCAAAATGTATGGAGATTTCAAAGATATCTGATAATGATTTTTAGCTTAGTTTCATTACAGTCAAGAAATACACATATATTCCTGAAAAGTCAGCTGGAAAGTAAAAGTATGAAAACAAAATTCAAATTTCTGATAGTAAATTAATGAAATGATTTGTCTATGAAGTGAGACAGAATTGAAGATCAAGTCTTCCAGCATCCCTTCCTCTAAAGGATATTAAGAACATTATGTTCTCTCTAAAGCCCATCTCAAAATCAACAGACTTGTTTATTTTCCTTCTACCTTTCCAAAAAAAATTAATAAATGAAAGGAAGAAAAAGACAATTTCACATAGATCATCTCATTTGATTTTTACAACTCTATAAAACAAATGATAAACATTTTGTACATGGAAAATGAAGCTCAAAGGAGTAACTCGCCTTACTGGTTGGCCATGTTTCATTACTCTTGAATTATCCCTTGAAGATAGAGCTAATATAGATCATTTAAATCTCTAAATAATTCAAAACCTCATTTCAGTCAACACCACCTCAGTTCAGAGTAAGCTGTAGTAAAAAACAATGAGGTTTAGGTTTTATCATCTTGACTGCTCATATCCATTCATTATTAACAAAAATCAGGTAACAAAAAACTAATTAAAACCCAGGGATAAAAAGTAAATGGGAAAAATATGAGGAAGGAAAAATGAGACCCAAGTTTAATAAGTCATAAACTATATAGCCACTTTTGTTTTTCACACAAAAATAATATGAAATGAATATATCAAGTTACATTTTTTTCTCTTTCAAATTCTTGAACTGTTGAGTAGGAGTTAAAACTCTAATATTTATAGATTAAAATATATTAATATGTAATATTTTGAAATATTAAACTATTTTGTAGTATTCCATTTCAAATTAAAATTCTGAACTACAATGTTAAGGAAATTAATTGGCTTTAAGGGTAAGAGGTACACATCCTTACCGTATAACTGCTGATTTACGGGTTGCAGAAATTCCCCTCAGGTAGCATCACCACTTTGGCTCAGATATCAATAGTACAGCAATCAAAATTAAAACTGAAAAAAAAAATTAAATAACAGTAAGTAAAAGGCATCCAAGTCTTCATAAAAGTCTTAAATTCAAATTTCACATTTAAACAATTTCATCAAGGGAGTTCTAGTCCCAGAACTAGTTTTTTTAATTAGTTTAAGCAAGGAGCTAATAAGGTATGTGAATTCCTGTATAATTCCAACTCCCTATCCTGGAATGAGCTCTGAAATTAACATCAAGAAATCAGAGTAAATAGCTTAGGGGCAGAAAAACAAAAAGCCAAGCATATTACAGGTATATTCAACTGAACAGCTCAGTTCATAGATTCAACACACATATATTTAAGGTTTTAGTACTGCCCACAATGAACTGAACATAGGTGATTCACACAAGAACTCTATCAGACAAGAGCTTCTGTATCAATTTTTCACACAAAAATATTAGATTCAGGGGCACCTGAATTTAAATACAGGTGGTACAGTTGGTCAAGCGTGGACTCCTTGTTTCGGCTCAGGTCATGATCTCAGGGTCTTGAAATCGAGCCCTGCATCAGGCTCTGGGCTCCCCAGAAAGTCTACTTATGACTCTTTCCCTCTGTCCCTATTCCACACCACCCCCCAAATAAACAAATAAATCTTTTTTAAAAATCTGTTTAAATTCAATAAAAATCTCGGTGATCCCTTTATAAAGACCTTAATAGAACGTATGCAGATAAAGCAGTATCGAAGATTTAATACTTGCTGAATCTACCCTAGAAACTGCTTCCAGAATAACAGATATTCATAACAACAAGACTCTAGAGCAATCCGATATTGTTTATAAATGCTCTGGAGCTAGGCCATACCAGAAAGGATAACAGAGTTCCCTACCCAAACAGAGTTATGGTTCACTTAGGAAGAATACGCAGAAGAAAAATTTGGTGACTATCGCTCGTTAATTCAGCAGAAGTTGACCAAGCATCTTGTATGAGTAAGTCTCCCCATTGTAAGGCAACAATGCAGACACAAAAATAAGTAAGAAACTGCCTGCTCATCAGAGAACTCACAGTCCTGTGATGGTGACCAATGCCTGCCAGTAATTATAATACAATAAGGTAGCTGTGTGAAAGCAAAAGCGAGGCGGTGGAGTGGGATACATCCAACAGTCTCGGGGGACAAGGAGCAGGGAGGAGTGAGGCCAGGCAAAGGCCATGCAGGCACAGGAAGGGAGCTGTGTACAATTACCGAAAGGGAAAGCAGCTCTGAGTCTCCCGAAGCGGATTCTCTGGATATGCATGAATTATACGTAGGCCGGTTGGATGAGAACATACACAGTTGAGACTGTCACTACCATTTTGAAAGTAGGGGAAAAAACAGATCATTCAATGATCCTCTAATCTACACACGTCCCACGAGTTTGCTTATTTAAAATTAAAAGCAGCACATAATTTTCTTCCCCTTCCTTAGGAGCAGCTGTAGAGCACGCTCTTGATTATGCACAGTAAAAGAAAAGTGAGTTTTTCCTAAGTAATTTGCATTAGTGATCACCTTATTTCCAAACACAGAGAGAGAATCAGCCCTAGGTTTTTGATTCTCCGGGCCCAATTTTAACCTCTGCCAGATCACCTTATCTGCATGATTCTGAAAGTAACTAGCCCGATATATTTCACGTTAGAGATGGTCTGTCTAGCTAACTGTGAAGGAAAGGGTCCGACATGCATGTTTTCAGGATGACCAGTTGTGTTTAGCAATCATGTCAATTCTTCCTTTGGGAAATACAACTGTGAGTTTTTCCACTTGCCTAAAATGCTATGTACTATTAATTTGGTAACAGCTATCAACTTGGTGAATACCTTTACTCAGGATTAAGCACAGCGCTCACATGTCACATACATTCTAACTTAATCCTCACAACGCAGATAATATCCATCTCCATCAAAAAGTGAGGAGACCAAGGACCAGAAGGTAATATGCCCAGGATGACAGAGCCTGGAGGAAGCAGGGTCAGGATCGGTCTGTCTGGCTGCGGTCACTCTTCTGTATGAGCCCCCTTCTGGACACATACACGTGCATTTTTCTTTCCTGCTCAGCTGCTCCCATGCCTTACTTAAGTCAGGAACCATAAAAGTCTGGAAGAATCAACTAGACTTTGTGAATGTGGTGCTTAATTTTACAGGGTAGAGCATATCTTTAACTCCTCTGAAGCTACAGTTAAAGGTTATTAAGTGTGAAATCCAGCACCTCTACTTAGAGGTGTCAGGGAAACACATTTATATGCAACACCAGAACTGAAATTCTATTTATGTCCCATGGATGGTGCTGAAAATGCTTCTCTGTGGCCGTGGTCTAAGAGCACGGTTGCCCTGTCACTTCCTACCACCGGGCCCACATCCATGATGCTCCCGCAGCATGAAGGCCTACTTCTCGATTCCATGCATCCCTGCTGTGCCTAGCTTCAGAATGCAACCCAGTACAACCTCCTCCCCCCACCTAGTCAGCTCTTTAGCTGCTCAATAAACACTTATTTATTGTAGTGATGTGTCAGGCATGGTGCGTCCCCCCACCCTGGAAGATCAAAGCCCAGTCCTACAACTGCCACAACCTCTTGGTCCACCAGAAGCAAAGCGTACACACAAGGAATTAGTATTCAGTGTATACACAGTATTAAGAGACCACAAGGGAGGGAGCAGAGACACTGAGGAGAGGAAGTGGCAGGAAAGACATCACAGCCCTGGTAACATAGGTGCCTTAATTCAGAGGACAGATGATGATGACCTAAAATAAGATGGGAGAATTTTTTAAAGGGAACAAACCTGAGAGACATAGGTGGTGGGTGATAAAGTCGCTGGGATGATAAGTAATGTCTCTCAGAAGACAGAGTACTGTCTGGCAATGATGGATGGGTCTTATAGATGAACACCATCCAAAATGGCAGCCTCCAGCTGCACAGAGCACTTGACTGAGCACTTGGAATGTGGCTAGTATGGCTGAGAAACTGAATTTTTAATTTTATTTCATTTTAATGAATGTTAATTTAAATAGCAACACATGACTAACAGCTACTGCGCCGAACAGTGCAGTTCTTAACAATTCAGGCTTGAAACACTGAGTTGAGGGGTTATTATCAGTATCTGGGGAAAGGAATAGCAAGAGAAAGGTATATGAACACTCAGGTATTTGCTGAATAGATGAATGAACAAGCCAATGAACAAAGGAACAACCTGGATGATCTGTAAGGACTCCTCCCCCTAAAATTCCATGCAGGGGCACTAGGTGGCTCAGTCGGTTAAGCATCTGCCTTTGGCTCAGGTCCTGATCCATGGTCCTGAGACTGAGTCCAGCATTGGGCTCCCTGCTTAGTGGGAAGTCTGCTTCTTCCTCTCCCTCTGCCTTGCTTGTGCTCTCACTTTTGCGCTCTCTCAAATAAACAAAATCTTAAAAAATAAATAAATAAAACAAAGTTCCCTTCCAAGAGGTACTTATCCCTGCTCCTTCAAGTTTTGAATACTACTTTCAATATGATGGCATCAGACCTCAGCCTAATTCCTAAAATACTGCTAAAATTAAAATTCCTTATGCTATTCAGTGTAAAAAGCAAGAAAAGAAAAAATGGTACCATGACATTATTGCAAGGAATAATCACAGACCAAGAATAATCAAACCAGGGTAAGTAACTCTCTATTTCCTATTTCCAAACACATTTATGGATGAGGACCAAATGGCTTTATGATGAGCTCCGGTCATTACAAATCTATTCACCTTCTAAGGAGTTCAGCTGATGTTCAATTTACATTCAACTACACTCTGCTGAGAGGAATGACTGAATTTAATCTCACAAAACACCTAATTTTGTTCTCCAGAGCATTTTAAAAGGTCAATGATAATAAAGTTGTCCACAGTAATATGCCCCTTTATCTTAGTTATCCACAACATCCAAGTCAATGTGAGAAAAATAACTCTGGGACACGAAAACGTTTAACCTGAGAACAGGTTGTGTCCAAATGAGTCACTGTTAATCTGCCAAGGTTATCCTAATCTGATTGTATAAGGCTTTGTTTACTATTTTGGTCCTTGCCATCCCCTTACAGCTTCCCAATTCTAGCTCTGCAAAGAGAAGCTGTTTCAGAGAGCTGTTCCCCTGCCCTGCTTTCCAGGGCTACCCTGTTAACCAGAGTCAAACTCTAAATCCCTCCTTCCCCAGGAGACCACATCGTCACTGTTCTTAACTGTTCACATATAAAGTTCTATTTACAAGACTGTTAGGCACTTTCGAACCAACGCAGCCTCCGTTAGCTTCAGAGAAACAGAGCTCATCAGAATGCCTAATAAGAATGTTTTAGCTAGAATCATCTGACAACACAGTGAAACGGCAGTCTGGCATTTTCCCTCCCTGGCCTCTCAGGTTGACACGTGTGTTCTAATTCCCAAGGCTGGATCAGCCCTACGTGTCTGAAATCAGAGCCAGAAAAGACACACTTAGCTGGCCCCACAATTCAATTCAATGTATGAGCGAGTTCTTTTGTAGAAGGTAAAACAAAACACTAAGTAATAAGACAAGGTCTTGGCCTCCAGAAAGCTTTATCTGGTGGGAAAGAGTGAATAAATACAAAAAATATGAAACAAGTCACAGAAGGGATATTGCTGTGAATAAAACAGAAATAACTGCAGCTAGCTGATGTTCACTGGTCACCTATAGGTATCACACGCTCAGCCAGGTTCACTTTCACGTATTTAATAATTAATAAAATCACATTAATTATGAGTGCAAATGAAAAATTCTCCCGGTTTTGGGTAATCTGTTCATTAAAAAGTACTTATCCCAGACCTTAATACAAGGATCATAAAATAATATTTTCTTCCCCTTAACTTAACGAACTGTGTAACTACCTAGTAAAATACAAGGAACAAATTATCAATTCCTGATATGAGTTTTGCAGAGATCACAGCTGGTCCACACCTCTGGGCTAATAATGGTCAAAGAATCGAATAGCCCAGATAAAGTTCTGGGTCATGTCAACCACTCATCGGTCCATTCAAACACTTACTATCCTACTGTGTGTGAGAGATACAACCCGAAGTCAGACAAAGGTGAGCCCATACCTGGAAAGACACCACACAGCAAGTCTGAAAGTGCTAAGTGGCCAGAGACACGGGCAGCACGCGGTAAGAGACCCAACGTAAGTGGCCACTGCAATAAATGGGAAAAGACTTCAAATCGCATGGGGCTCAAAGTGACACCATGAGACTGATTACTACCTTGTGAGATGCACAGAGTATACAGAGTTAATATAAAGATAAGTGCTGTATCATCACTTAACTATTAGGACAGCCTGAGGAAGTCAGGATCAAGTGCACCAGGTCCGGCGCTTGCTCACGAAATGAAAAGTGTGCATCTGGGCGCCTGGGTGGCTCAGTGGGTTAAGCCGCTGCCTTCGGCTCAGGTCATGATCTCAGGGTCCTGGGATCGAGTCCCGCATCGGGCTCTCTGCTCAGCAGGGAGCCTGCTTCCTCCTCTCTCTCTCTCTCTGCCTGCGTCTCTGCCTACTTGTGATCTCTCTCTGTCAAATAAATAAATAAAATCTTTAAAAAAAAAAAAAAAAAGGTGTGCATCTGCCTGCCCGTCTCCAGAAAGCTAATGGAAACTCACGGGCAAGGATTAGAAGGGGGTTGAGATCCAGCCCCCAAGCAGCACAGAGCTCTCCTCCACCCTCGCTCTCCCTGGACCCACCTGCCTGGACACTGTTCAGGGAGAGGGAGCTATGAGTTTAGAACCCCACTTGTTAAGAAATACTATTTGAAATAAGGCTTTCTTTTTATTCAGTGAAAGCTTACATCTTTCTAACTGCAAACCAACCAACGCTCTGTTCTGCCCACTGAAACCAAGTAGAACCTACCACAGCCTCAGCTCAGCAAACATCCAAGTATCTGAAGGCAGGGTTCGATGTCCCCGTCCCTCCAGCCTTTCCCAGGTGCTCTCCGACCTGTCCTTCCAGGAGGTGCCCCGCTCAGAACAACACATACCAGATGTGGCCTGAGGGAGGCAGCACACCCTGCCCGTCGACACCACAGGCCTGCCAGTTTGTTTCACTGGTTCTGTCTTCTGGGCGCTGCCACCAAGCTGGGCACAGTCTTCCCTGGAAAGACTCCTCCCTGTCCCACCACTCTGGAATAGGATCCCCAAGCTGCCCTTCTGTGGGGCGTCCTCTGCCGCTTCTCCTGAGCTGTCCACTTCCACATTTCTGAGCACCTGCCTCTCCCTGCTCTCTGGGCCTCTCCGCGAGCGGGCTCGGGGTCCCTTTCACCACAAAGCACTGCTCAGTTTCCCCAAAGAGCCACTTTCCCCCCTTCTCCGTGCCCACCAACCAAAGGGGCAGTAACGAATGCCCCAGTTCGGTGGGCTCGCAAGCCGGAACTGAACTGCACTTAGACACTCCAGCACTCCAGCAGGTGATGTAAGCCTACATTTCCTGAACTACAAAAATGAGACTGGGGGAGTTATGTGAGCTATCCCATGGGGCACCGTGGGCCTTACACAGGGTGAGCAACAAACAGCACCCATCACTGCTGTTACCACTTACTACTTCTCTGCCACCACCACTAACTCCAACCTGTCCCCCTCCACACCCGCTCACATCCACCCGCCAGGGAGGGTCGCCTGCATCTACCTCTATACCCTGAGGGCTTCGCGGAGAATCGTTCACAACAACCTCCTGGTCCAGAAGGAAACAAACAGTGAATACATGAGCAAACAGGATCCTAAAAAGCCAAGACGATCGAAGTTCAGATTTCATTCTATTCTTAAATTGGCCTAGTTATTCATTATCACAGCAATGCACTGAGCGGCTAAGAGATCAAAAAATATAGAGGTTAAAATGTTCAGAAATTCACAGTTAATGGAATCCATTTTCAAAGGCAAAATGGATTACCTAGTTGTACGGTGCTTCTGCCTGCCGCAAACAGTAAGGCTTTTTTGTTTGTTTGAGGTTATGGTAGAGAGGTCTGGCCCTGGGCAGCCAGCCACCTGTGGGTGCTAACACTTTTGACTCCTTACTCTACTCTTCACTATGAAAATTTTTTTCATTTTCATTTTCATTCATAAATTCCTAGTACCCAGCTCAGTGCTTGGCACACAGCCCACACTCAGAAAACATCTGCCAAATAAGTGAATTTTCTTGAATGCCTAGGTAAGAAAAAAAAAAAAATCACAATGCCTCTTCCTGACCTACTTCAACCTGGAAAGTTGGACTTGCGTGTGTCCAGTGACCTCATATTGGCCCCCATGGGTCACCACTTTAAGTGCTTTTAAGTGCTGAGCTTCAACCGAGCAAAGAGCAGGAGAATCTGGGTCAACAGAACACTTATTTCGATTCAGCCAAACGGTTAATGAGCTTTTGTGCAAGGGGCATAAAGAGATAAATAACTTGCTTGAGATAAAATAAGGCTTTCAGCTTGAGAAAAGATTGCTGACTTCGACAAAGTTTTTTAAACGCTTTTTAGCAACATTATGGAACAATCTACAACCACTAAATACAAATGTGGAGGGGTACCAACTGGCACCATTAGGCAGTTTCATTCACAACACTCAGAAACAGCCTGAGAGCACAAGAAAGAACGGAGGAGGCAAAACAGATGCAGGAGACAGAGGGACAGTGGTGGTCCCAGTTGGGGAGTGAGTTGACCAACAGGAAAAACAGGAAAACAGGGCAAGGCCAAGAGGTCCCTGAAGATTTGTTCCAGAATTTAGCAAATAAGAGCTACAACACACTTGCCCATTAAGACATCCCAGAATCCCAGAATTTTTAAACCTCCTTTCTTAAAAGTGGGACACTGTGTCCTTGGCTGATGTTCTGGCATTTTTCCTGTTGCTTGTGACCCCACAAAGATGACAAACCAATGATCCGGAGGAGGTCCCTGAACATAATAGCTTAAAAGTTGAAAGAGATCCAATTCAAGTGAGAGATTTTCTTGCCTAAACGATGTTATATTTTTCTCTGCTTTAATTACTGAATCCTGTAATTGGAATTCATCACTGATTCAAAGAGATGCTAAAAATAGTCTTGTTTCAGAATGCAGAATGAGAGGCATCATGTAATTTTGCTACTAAATGGACTTCTATTTTTTTTCATAGCTCAGTAACTTACTCTTGAAATAGATTTCCTCTTTTTATTAACCAAAAATGTAAAACACTTCAGATATACATTCAACCTTAATTTTCAATACTACTTATGCTTTGTAAGTTTGTAAGTGAAATCTCAGGCGTATACTAACCTTGCTTAAAAACAGTTCCTTGACCTTTTCCCTTTACATTCAATCGTGACCTTCATGGACCACTTCTGATGGAAGAGTACAACCTCATTTACACGTGATAAATGAATTACAACAAAGCCTGTTGTCCCACAGGCTTTCCCCTACTAATGGCAATTTGAACCCACTGTGTCACTTACAAAGGGCTTTCTCAAATGAATCATCTCATTTAATCTCCACAACCATCCTAATACAAACAGAAGAGGCAGGAATTTTTTAACCATCTTACAAATCAGGAAGCTAGCTCAAAGACTGAAACGGCACCTGAAGGCGGGGGAGAGGCTCACCTCCGGCTTCCTCACCTCCAGTCCCACTTACCACTCCAAACTCAGCCCCTTCAAAGACGCGGCCTGTGGCCTCCACCGGGTTTCCTGGACTGTCCCTCTCAGCCCAGCCAGGTCACCCCTCTCCCCCCAACTCCAAGAGAGCTCTCGAGGAGTGCCACCCGGGGCTACTCAACACATCTACTTCCGTTGTGGTTTGCTTCGGGACGCCCATGCTCTGTCTTCTTAACTCAGAAGCCCCGGGAGCGTAAAAACTGAATCTCGCATTTCTTAATGTCTAGAATCATGGACATAACAGGCAGACACTGAATTCTTTTTTATGATGCCACCTATTGAAGAACCGTCCTGTAGACAAATGTCTCTCTTTTCCCAACTTTCCAACAACGGCACTGCTCTGCCCTTTGGCTCCACCATCCCAGCTGCAACTCGGTGAGAAATTCCTGGAAGCCATTCCCGGGCCATCATAAAGAAATTTTAAAAAGCTATTTTCTTAACGACGATTAAAGCAGCTTTACTCTTTAACTGGTCTGAGTCTCTTCTGCTCTCCTGTACTATACGCTGTCCCTGGTTTCTGACTGCATTGCATGTTGGTTTGTGAGCACCTGGGAACCTGACTCCCTTGTTAACTGTGTCTTGATTTCCTTGATTCCGAGGTTCACCTGCTTTCTGTTCAGGCCAGGTCTCACACAGTTAACTTCCAGCCCTCTCCTAAGCTCTGTTGACCCTGACTTTCTCACCCGTCCTCTCATCAGCCCCAGCCCAATGCTGCCACGGATCCCACCCACGCCCCTACACAGGGACCAGCTGGCCTGTCGTGAGTGGTCAAGCGAGGGAGAGTGCCTTATTTTTCTATCTTTAACTAATCCCTGGAGTTCTACATTTCCATAGCAATTTCAAGAGAAAGACAAATGTAACAAAGGTACCAGCGGCAGCTGCTCTCAGCTCCCCGTGACTCTATATCCTTCCTCTTCAAACTCACATGAAACGTCAGGACAACCTAGGCCAACATACCAAACAGTCAGCAATCAACATCCTGCTGGAAACCAGACACATCAAAACCAAATCAGGGTTACCATTCGGTTTCATGAAATATGCTGAGTCTTAAATGTGGACAAAGAGAATTGTTACAGAAACGCCCAGAAGTACTTAGGAAATCTGTGCAATGTCGGATGGAAACAGCAGATGTAACCGCTGTGTGGCAGAGGCCTCTTTTTTTTTCATTCCCGTGACAATTTTTACATATTCCAAAATCAAAATCTATTTCAAAGCCAGCTCTGTAATATCAAACCCGACATAAAGATTCCATGTGCCGTTCAACAAGTTCCTGCAGTTACTTGTTTTCCCCCTTGAGGATAAATTATAGTACCAGCCAATGCAGCAGATGGATCCATCAACTTCCACCCCCAGGGGACCCTGTGTCCTCAAAGAAGACTGACAAGCACAGCGGCAACACTTTGTAGCACATCTCCAGTCAAAACCTAATGTCCACTATATCTAAAGTAATCAGGGAGTTGAATGGCTCACCACCAGACTACAGGATTACCACAGCTTGTGACAGAAGACCAACATAAGGGTAAAAAACCATCACCACCCAGAAATGAGTGCCCACCTTTCAGTCACCTAGAAAGTAATTTACTGCCACTGAAAATATTTCTAGCATTAAGTTCTGTCTGCTCTAAATTAAGCAGTAGTCATTTAATTAGTGGCATCCAATAGGATCTTGGAGAAAACATTTTCTGAGAACCAGCAGCTGCGCAATAACGGGGAAAGAACAGAGATGTGAGCTTCAGAGACAGGAACTCCATGCCTGGATCTGCCACCAGAAGCCATGGACTCTGGGGAAGTTACTACTGTCTGGGCCTCTATAAATAAGGTCAACGGCAACACCCCACCCCACCCCCTCAGAGTATAAACATGAGGGAAGGAAGAGCCATGTTGTCAAAGAACACGGCAGGGAGCAAAGATGTTTAATTAGCAGCAGCTACTACAGAAAGCTAAATTCACACTTGTTGGGCACTTGTCGTGCACTTGTCATTACACAAGGAGGCAGAAGCAATCCCCATCTAACCCCTAACACAACTGGGCAGTGTTACTTAGGCCACTGTGGCAAAGGGGAAATGGAAACACCAAGGCCTTTGTGAATGCAGAGGACAGGCTGCTTTCTCATTCTCCTCAAGTGACTGTAGTTAACACCCACCTGTCCGAAAACAACAAAGCAGATGTCTATGGCAAGTGGCCAATGTACAAGACATGCCCCACCCAGCTCTTGTCGGATTTCTGCAAGTAAAGCCGATGGCCAATTTATCCAGTGAAAGAAAGGGCATGGAAATGTGGATCTTCCAAACAGGAGGCATTTTGATATTTGAAAGCCCCATGTTTATTTTACGTAACAAAAGTTCCTTTGCTTTTGTAGTTTTTGGTTAAGTTTGAATTCTGCCTGAAATCTGGCAACCCTGAAGTCGTGACGATGCCAAGATCCAGATTCTGTTCTGTTCTCTCCACCACCCACCATAATCCCAAATGGATGACGTCAGCCTTCTTTCCAAATCAAGAAAAGGCCACTCTCCCAAAGACAGACCTCAAGTCTAAAGAGCCTTTCGGCACAGGGGACCCAATTAAGTGACTGACTCACATATAAAGTAAACTGAGAGAATTCAGTGGCAACAACCCATTCAGGGATGGTCAGAAGACTTGAAATCAAAACACACTCCAGCAAGTTTCATATCCAATTTTATCTTCTCCCTTCACAACTACAGAGATAAATGAAATTCCATGGAAATTTACTAAATACTACATAATCCAGAAACCAAAGGCATATAAACAGTATCAATTCTCCAATGTTACAAATACAATAAGATTAAATACTATACTTTATTGATCTCAATGCTTAAAACAAATGGCCCTTAAATCTTCCTAACTGGCCAAAATCCATGAAGGCAACTTAGTGAGTTACTGGACTTAAAAATACTGAAAGGACACTATAATTAACAAAATCATGCGATTTTGATATATGATGGCTCTCCCTCACTACATAACATGCAACTTCAAGAATTTTCAACCTAAAAGAACTGCATATTAATAGTCTCTCCCCTGCCACCAACAAAGATCGTCACCACCACCGCTACAGAACACCTTCCTGCAACAATTAAGGAAAGGAAGGAAGATAGAAGTGGGAAGGCGGGAAGAGATGTGCAGAGGGGAAACTGACAAGATCCGCAGGAGCGGCGGGCAGGGGTGGCCCCACTGCTTTGCGGAGGTCGGAAGTGACACAGAGCAGGCGCTCCTGCTCCTCTTTTGCTGATAACCTGAACACAAGGAAATTAAATTCATGCAAAAAAGTGCTGAAAATATCTGGCCTCCAAAACTAATCACCCAAAAAAAACAAAGAAAATCCCAGCTCCAGTAAATACCGCTGAGATTTCCTATTTAAAACACCTTTTTTGGTCAGGATTTGTATTATAAATTCTCTGTTGGGCTGAAATGTTAACCAGGATTGTATCACACCAGGGAATTTAGAAAGGAAAAAAGAGAAGCATGCCAGCTGACATTTACTGAGCCCGCAAGGCCAAGCCGGACGCGCTGCTCCAGCACCCTCCGTGTTTATGTCTTTCACTTGATCCTCATGACAACCCTCCGAGGAACATGCCAGCATGATCCCCATTTTACTGAGGAGGAAACTGGGCAACAGAGGAGACTGGCCCAAGATCACACAATACATCGTGGGGTTGGGATTCCAACCGAAAAAGTCTTTGCTTCCAGAGATTACGCTTTTTAACTACTGTCCATCTCCTTCCTTTTGAAATTAAGAATGTTACCGTAGAGCAAACTTGGGAAATGGAAAGCTATTAAATTTCCATCCCACTCACCTCACTGTGCACTCCACTATCAAATGTAAATTTCACAATCTCTCTCTACAGCAAACCTACCTAAGCCATTCAGGCTCTGGGAAATCTATCATGGACTCCTACCTTCAGCACATCACTTAATCCTTAGAGCTCAAAGAGCAGGGCAGGCCTTCCTTTGTCTAAATGAACTGATTCCCATGGGATAACTGTAACTTCCATTCTATAACATTACAGAGATGGCTCGCCCAGGAATTACCAAGGAAGCATCCCTCCTGAAGGATCCTGCTGGGTTCTAGATGTTGCCTGCCATGGGCTGAGGGGGAAACAGCTACTCTAACAGAGCAACAAGAAAGTTGCCTGAACAAAGGCAATGATACCTCTGAGAATCTGAAAGGAGGAGCTGCTCCCAGAATCCCTAACTGGCTCTAGTTCTCGAGGACAATGATCCACAAAGTGCAGAGCACCAAAGGCAGGGAGGAATGAAGACACAAAATGACTGACTAGGGAGAGAGAAAGGAAAAGAAGCTTTATTCATAGTTAACACAGGTAAGATATGTCTTCCTGTGGACAACAGGTCAGCAGTCATTCATCATACGAGGTATTATAGGTGCTAAGGGCAGGCTGACCCAGGATGGGCCACTTTGGCATCAACATTATTTTGAGTTAAAAGTAATCAAAATCTGGCAGACACAGGTGTGTCCGTGGGGCAGGAGGAGCTCTCAGCCGTCCCTCAACTCCCTAAATTTACTTTGGAAAAGAGAGCCTGTCTCAGGAAGAGAACTATTACAGAGGTTTTTGTTGTTGTTGTTTTTTAAAGATTTTATTTATTTATTTGACAGACAGAGTTCACAAGTAGGCATAGAGGCAGGCAGAGAGAGAGGAGGAAGCAGGCTCCCTGCTGAGCAGAGAGCCTGATGTGGGACTTGATCCCAGGACCCTGAGATCACGACCTGAGCTGAAAGCAGAGGCTTAACCCACTGAGCCACCCAGGTGCCCCACAGAGGTTTTACCTAAGTAACTGATCTGCATAACAGGGAAATCTTTGTTTTTCCAAACATCTCTCACCTTCCTGCTAATGGCCTTCCTCCCCTTTGTATCCTCAGGCCCTACCCCTCTCCTTAGCTCATTCATGAAGCCTCACTGTCTTTGAAATTTCATGTCTGTGTGGTTTCCCCTTATGTATTCTATTGGATTTGATCTTTCTCCCATTAATCTGTCTAAGGTCAATTTGATTCTAAGTCCTGCTAGAAGGATCTCGAAGGGCAGAGGGAAAGTCTTCCTCCCCCACAGTATAATATTACCCTACCCAGAAAGCAGGGTCCCGGTTAGGATAGCTACCAGCAGCCTTGATGTTCTGCAGGGTTTCAGTCTATGGGGGCCTGGGGAAGTAGAATTACAAACCATCTTAACCAGTTTGAGCGAAACTAATTCTCACAAAATGGAAGAGGAGTGTTTAAAAAAAAGAAGAGTTTCCTGAAGCAACAACAAAAGGATTAAATACTGATAATACAAGAATAAGCTAACAAGAAAATGGTGAAGCTGATATCTGTCCTCTTGTCAGATGAGTTAAATACAACCATAATCTAAACAGATCTACGAGAACTTAAATTATTCTTCAGTCATCAAAGCAATGAACTGAAATACATTTATATCCACTATCAACAGTATCAAATGAATACAAAATTTTAAAAATTTCAAGAATCTTATAATGCTTAATGTCTTAAAATGTGGAAAAAAACAGTTCAATAAAGTAGTATATATCTGTAATTTGTAAGATATACATATATTGGACTTCTGTGCTCATTTTCTTATTATGAAATACATAATCAGAAGGTTTTTAAGACCACTGCTTAAGGAAACAGATTGCCTAAGGATCAGAAATTAATACGGAAGCTATTGATGCTTCACTAGTAAAATGTTAAATATATCTGTAGCTTAAAAAAAAAAAAAGTAAAAAATTTCCATAACAATGAGAATAAGCTGAATAAAGCTATAAAACCACAAGTTTCCCCCCCAAATAAAAGGAAAAAGAAAAAGAAGAAAAATAAACCCATAAAAATAAGCTCAGAACAGAAAGATGAATCAACATAAATACCAAATATTCACAAGCTCTTCCAAAGAGACCAGTGATCCACAACTGTTTTCATCCCTAGCAGAGTTACAAGAGGAAGAATCTGCCATAATAAGGGTAAGAAAATACCAGCTGAACTATTAACCAACTCTTTTTTTTATATTTGACAGAGAGAGAGAGAGCAAGAGAGAGTGCGTGCACAAGTGGCGGACAGGGGGAGAGGAGAGGGAGAAGCAGACTCCCTGTTGAACAGAGAGCCCTACATGGGGCTAGGTCCCAGGACTAAAGACAAAGGCAGATACTTAACCAACTGAGCCACCCAGGTGCTCATTAACCAACTTTTAATGTCTCCACATGAGCCAAAGTGTTAGGTCAGAATCTCAAGGAGCCCCCCACACATGGCAAGTCTGCACTCACCAGCCAACTCTTTCACTGGGGTTTTTACCAAATACATATAGACAGTGCACACAGAGACAGAACACAGAGTTGAGAGACTCCCTATCGCAGGCTCCCTATCTCCCTGGATACAGAGCAGCAGGAAGAAAAGAGAGCTGAGAAAGTTCCTGTAAAAAACAGTAGGGCAGGGGTGCATGGATGGCTCAATTGGTTAAGTGTCTGACTCTTGCTTTCAGCTCAAGTCACGGTCTCAGGGTAGCAAGACTGAGCCCTGTGTGGGCTTCCATACTGGGCATGGAACCTGCTTAAGATTCTCTCTCTCCCTGTCCCTCTGCTCTCTCTCACTCGCTCTATTAAAAAAATAAGTAAAAAGTAAAAAAACAGGAGGACAAAGAGAGATCTCCTGAGGAGAAGAAAGCCAGACTGGAAAGCAAAGAAAATCCATCAGCATCCCTAAAACTAGCGGCTAAGCTATAAAACTGAGAGCCCCTCCTTGTTCAGAAAGTTGGCAGCCTCACTCTAAAACATAGAGATCTCCAAGGTCTTACTGGGATCATTCTGAAGCTCCACCAAAAACAAAGTCCAGATCCCATTCTCAAAATATTTGAAGGTAATGATGAACTCAATCTAACTCTTGCTATAGCAAAGTCCAGGCCCAGCTTGGTCTCCCACATTAGCAGCATGACCAAAAAAGGGACAAGCCCTTTTCTGGGGTGAGGGAGGGGGGCAGATATTCACCAGTCTTTACTGTTTGTTATACACAATGACCAGTACACAATAAAAACGTATGGAATAAGAGAAGAAGAACATTATTAAAAGAAAAGAGGGAAAATAGTCATATAGTTTTTATCTCCATACACCCATATATGACCCTGATGTTGCAATCAGCAGATAAAACTATGTTAAATGTACTAAAGAATCATATGAGAAAGATGAACAGATAAACATGAACAGGGAAGGGTTTCAGCAGAATAAAACAGAAACTAAACAGCTAAACAGAAGAGATGGAAATGAAAATTATGACTTCCAAAATAACTACTACAATGAGCTTAACAGTAAACTGGAAACAGCAGAAGGTTCTGCAAATCTGAAGAGGGGAAAAAAACCACAATAATTTAAAAACAAACAACAAAACTTCCCAAGATCTGTGTCACAACATCAAACGGCTCAACTACCGGTGTAACTGGAAGTCCTGGAAGATGAGGAGAGGAAGAATGGGCCAAAGAAATATCTGAGGAAACAACATCTGAGAACTTTCCAGATTGCGATGAAGGACATCAACCTACAGATCCAAGAAGCTCACTCAATTCCAAGGAGGATAAATACAAAGAAGACCACACCTAGACACAGCACAACCAAACAGCTGAAAACCAATGATAAAGAGAAAATATCCAAAGCCACCGCAGAAAAAAAGAGCCATACTGAATATTGGGAACAGCAATAAGACATGAATTTTCATCAAAAATAATGAAAATCAGAATGCAATGGAGTGACATTTTTAGAACTCTAAGAAAGAAAAAAAACAGGCACACAGAGTTTTTATCCAGCAAAAATACTTTCAAAAACAAAAGCAACAAAATTTAAAACTCTTGAACTACAAAGACTCTATCAAGAGGATGAAAACAAGATACACACACAAAGAAAATTTTTGAAAACTGAATATGTAGCAAAGGCCTCCTATCTGGAATATATAAAGAATCAGCATATATTATATATATATTATATATATATTTTATATATATATTATATATATAAAGATACTCAGCAGTTAAAAAAAAGGGGGGGGCAAACAATCCAAGTGTAAAATGAGCAAAAGACATAAAGAACCATTTCATTGAAGAGGTGACATTGATGGTAATCATTATTAATAGCCAACATCAATTGTCAACATCATTAGCCACTAGGGAAATGCAAATTAAAACCACAATGAGATATCACTATATACATAATGGAACAGTTAAAAGTAAAAACAGTAATAACACCAAGTTCTGATGAGGATCCAAAGAAAACTAGATCACTCATACACTGCTGATAGGGATGTAAAATGGGTACAACTACTATGGAAAACAGTTTGCAAGTTGGTTTTTTTTTTAAGATTTTTATTTATTTATTTGACAGAAATCACAAGTATACAGAGAGGCAGGCAGAGAGAGAGGTGGAAGCAGGCTCCCTGCCATGCAAAGAGCCCGATGCAGAGCTTGATCCCAGGACGCTGAGACCATGACCTGAGCCAAAGGCAGAGGCTTTAACCCACTGAGCCACCCAGGCGCCCTGAAAGTTCTTGAAAACTAAATGTGCACTTGCCATTGGGCCCTGTAAGCACACTCATGGGCATTTATTCCAGAGAAATTAAAACTTAGCAGCTTTATTCATGATACAAAAATGCTAGAAACACCTCAAATGTTATTTGGGTGGATGGCTGAACAAACCCTACATCCATAACATGGTTTAACTCAGCAGTAAAAAGGAAGGAGTATGGATACATACAACAATCTGAATGGGCTGTAAGGGCATTTTGGATTGTTTTTGTTTTTGTAATAAAATGTTATTATGATGCAGGACATGGGAAACACTGTTATAATAAATGGGTCACAAACATGCTCCTAGAAGCACATTCTGAGTATATTACTGGCAAATTTTTTAATTAGGTGGGCATAAGTGCTATTGTAAATATTTAGGAAGGTAAAAAATATTACCACTACTATTGTAACTTCCCCAAATATTTATGGATTATATAGTGAAATTATGAAAAATGATGTCACTTTCAATTGTTAGTATTTCTTGAAATGGGAATCTGTTCACTCCTGCAGTTTATTTTTAATTGACTTTTTATATTTTTTAATTCACTTGACTTTACTCAAAATTGTTTCTAAAATTACAATGGAGCCCTTCTTGCAAAATGATATTACTCAGACACCCTGAGCCAAGATGATTCGCTTCATCTCTTATTCCGATCTTCAATCACAGCTGTGGAACAGGATTTCCAGAGAAGACAGAATTGTTTACCGAGTCTTCTAAACAAACAGTGCCATACCCATAGAGTCAGTTTTAATTAGTTTATTATCTTGGGTTTGGTGAACCTTTTTCTTTTTTTTAAGATTTTATTTATTTATTTGAGAGAGAGAGACACTAAGATAGAGCATGAGAGGAGAGGAGAGGGAGAAGCAGGCTCTCCACTGAGCAGGAAGCCCCACTCGGGGCTCGATCCCAGAGCCCTGATACCATGACTGAACCGAAGGCAAGTGGTTAACCAACTGAGCCTCCAGATGCCCTGTTTTGGTTTTTGTTTTTTTTTTAATTGAGGTATAACTGACATACAGTGTTATTATTAGTTTCAAGTGTCTAACATAGTGATGCAACATTTATATAAGTTATGAAATGATCACCAGAATAAGTACAGTTAACTCTTGTCACCGAAGTTATTACAATGTCATTGGCTATATTCCCTATGCTGTACTTTCCATCTCTGTGACTGACTGACTATAAATGGAAATCTATACCTCTTAATTACCCTCCGCCTCTCCCTCTGGCAACCACCAGCTTGTTCTCTGCATTTGTGAGTCTACTTGTTTTTGTCAAACAGCCTAACTTAAAAACTTATAAATGAATATTACCAACACTGATATTGAAGATTCTGACAATCAAAGCGCTTGAACACTGCCTATACTCATACAGGAAAGGAAGTTGTCACTACAAAACAGTAAGAAAGCCCTCTTAGAGCCTAATTTTCAAATGAAGGTTAAATGAACAAGTGAGGGACAGTATTCTAGGCAGAATCCATCCAACCACCAAAGAACAGAAGAGTTAAGACAGAAATGGGGAACTCCAACAGTTCACACACCTGGAGAATGCGGCGGGGGAGAAGCCCTCATTACAGGAAATGACAAAGGGCAGACTGCACACAGGGCAAGCAGAACACACAATCCCGGCTGAAGTTCAAACTTCACTCTGTGAGCACCTGGGAGAGTCTGAAGGAATTTAATCAGGACAGCAATAGACGACGGGCCTTTCAGGAAGACAGCTCTGGCAGTAAGGATGACGCATTGGAGAAAAGTGACACAGGAGGTTAGAACAATAATCTAACAGTCCAGGGAAGAGGTGGCAATCAGCATAAATGGAAACAGGAGCAAAAAGCATGGACATGAAGGGGCATGCACCAACTAGTTAAAGATAAAGAGCAAAAGGGAAGGACTGAGAATCACGCCCACACTGCCAACTTGGATGCTGAAAAGATGTTACTTTCATTGATCGCAAAAAGGAACAGACCATTTGGGAACAGATTCTGATGCAAAGATAATGATTACACTGCTGGGGAATGCGAACTTGAGGTACAGGGGTATCTCCAGCATCTAGTACAGAGAGTTAGAGCCTGGGGTAAGGGGCACAATCTCCAGCACTGGCTGCAGAAGCAACAGATGGGACTGCCAAAGGGAGTGAGCACAAAACAGGAAGGAAACAGCTTTAGAGATCAAATCCTAGAAGAAAGGGGCTCTTTTAAAATGCCAGTGGGGCTGTAAATTGTTATACTTCCGTGGTCAGCACATGCTCAGACTTGAATTATTTCAACTAATAATTCTTTTAGTAATATATCTTAAAGGAATAAATACAAATGTGAGCAAAAAATCTATACATAAAGATATTCTTCCTTTAATGTTATTTCTAATAATAAAATAGAAGAAATTAAATATGACAAACGAACTAATTTAAAGCAAATTTATGCTAGATCTATAAAATAACTTATTATGCAATTACCTGGGTAGCACTTCAGAAGACTTTTTAACTATGGGATAAAATTCTTGACACTGAACAAAAGCATACAAAGCAGAGTCTACAGTATTTATTGATATAAGACTATTTCTTGAATACCGATTATGTACTACTACTCAGGTAGTAGGCATCAAACTCAGTAAAAGACAATTTCTTGTGTTTGTGAAGCTTGGATTCTACTGGGAAATGACCCAGAAAGAGTAGACAAATAAACCTGCAAGGGAATCTCAAGTGAAATAAATGCTAAAAAAACAAGTAAGAGATGATATAGTAAGAGAATATGATTAATTATATAAAAATACCCAGAACTGACTTGAAAGAAATAAGCCTCAAGATTAACAGTAAAAATAACGTAAAATAAAAATTTAAAACAAAGCAAATTTCAGGTGGCTTAGGAAATGGTCTAGAAAAATGAAATTGTAATTGTAAACGACAAGTGCTTGTGCTCTCGCTGGTTTCTCCTCCATCATCATCAGGAGTTGGAACTTCCTGAAAACTCACTTTCCCACTCTGGAACCAGATAACTCAGAAAGTACAGGAAAGCAACATGCATAAGGAAGCCTGTGCTTCTGCTGCGCCACTCTGGGCCAAAATGAATGCTTCTGTAAGGTGGAAGGTAGAAAATCTCCCATGTGAGCCTTCCCTGCATGAACTAAGATGGAATTTTTTTCCATTTTCCATCTTCATTATAGTACAACTCTCCGTCCCCACAGACACACACCTAAGTGCATTCATTCATGCAGTGAATCAGTATTACACGGCAGCAGAGCAGGGGACTCACTTAAATCACACTGGCCCTAGAAACAGGACTGGATGTGCTACTGACACTTTAGGACCACTTCCCATAATGCACGCATCACACTAGTGTAACCAATTTGTGAAAACTGGTTGAACTTTCAGTGCTGAAGAAAAGCACTGAAAATACTGTCACAGTTGTACCACATATTACAGAAACACCCTGTGAAAATATTCTCTCTGTATCTAACACACACACACACACACAGCTGAACACTCATCTTCATCAAATTACCCTGCAGCAGGTAATTGATAAGAATGTCTTTGTATTAGAGACAGAGAAAAGAGAAAGCATTGTAAAGTAAGAAATTGTTGGGATGCACTCCAAAACAACAACAACAACAACAAAACAAAAAAAAAACCCACAAAAATAATCCTAGTATTCCAAAATATTTCCTGAAAAGTAAATGTGATTTAAGTAATATTAACTATTTGAAAAAAAAAAAAAAAAAAAGTCAATCGTCAGAAAGAGATAGTATTTCAATAGAGACTGGTTAAATAAAGCACTTTGGTAACATCAGAAACTCCATTTAAACCATAGTATAGCAAAGCTTACCAGTAGAAAGATCAGAAAAAAACCAGGAACAATCCAGAACCAGTCTGATGTGGAAAGCAAAAGAGTAAAACTCCGTCTCTCCTCCTAGGTCCTTGAGAACTACTACCTAACGTCCTCCAGCCAGACATCCATCCTGAAGTAAAGCTGGGATTAAAATGTAACCGTGAACGAGGTAGAGAAGTAGTAGTATGTTGAGGAGTAACCAAGAGCTACAGGCATCAACACTCAGCTGCTCCTAAAGCTTCCCCAACCTGAAGAACCCTAACACAGTCCCTAGACATTTGCTCTCCATGATCCACACTCCTGCTCTTCCTGGTCTCATCCAGGCTCACGGTTTTAATGCCAAATGTACACTGCCAACTCCCATTTACATTTCCGACGGAGACCACTCCCCTGAACTTTGAAGCAGTACGCCCGACAGTGACCCCAACATCTTCACATGGAGGTCGAATAGGCGCTTGGATTTAACCTGCCCAGGAATGAACCCTCACTGCCACCCTGCCCTGTGCCCCCATCTCGGTTAACAGCAGCTCCACAGTCACAGACGCTCAGGTCAAAAAACCTGCACGTCCTTAACTTCTCTCTCACACACGTCACACAGAATCCATCATGAAATCCTACTGATTCAGAAGGTTCTGCCTTCTAAATCTACCCAAATCAGACTGCTTCTCTCACCTCGACCACTTCCATCCCCACCTAGGCTGTCAGGCAGTCTCACTTGACACCTCTACCTGGCTAGTCTCCTGCCTCTACCCTTTGCTCCCAATTCTATCCAAAGGGGAAGTCAGATCATGTCCCTCCCCCCTTCAAGACCCTTCAATGGCTGTTCATCTCATTCAGATAAAAGCCAAAACCCTTATGATGACCCAGGAGAGCTACAGGACCTGCCTCCTTCCCTCCCTTTGCCATTGTGTCCCCATCTCTCTCATTCTACTTCAGGCCACCTCCCTAGTCTGGCCTCCTTCCAGCTCTCCCTCCACGTAAGGCAGCAGCCAGCCCTAAGACCTTTGCATGTGCTGTGACCGCTCCTGGAATGTTCCTCCCCGCCCGCCTTATACCCTCTCATGCTTCCTTCAAACCTCTATTTGAATACCATCTTCCCCGACCCAAACCCAACATAAAATCGCAAGTTCTTTAATGATTTTTTTCTCCATAGTACCTATCATCTTCTGATATGCTCTGTGTCTGTGTCGAATTAATTATCTCCTTTACTGCCTAAAATGTCAGCTCTGAGGAGAGGGCAGGGATTTTTTTTTAGCATTTAGTTCACAGACTTACCTCCAGTGCACCAGAATAGTACGTGGCACATAGTAGGTATTCAATAACCAGTTGCAGAAAGAATGAAGTTTGTATGGCATTTCATTCTTACTTTTTCTCTAGGAGAAAGTAGAGAAGTACGAGATTACCAGATTTTAAATGTGTTTATTTAGAATTTTTCCTTGGTGACCTCACCAGTGATTTCATGTAGATCTGCATAGCACTTAAATCTCATCCAGACTGCTTGCTGCAAGTAAATTTCTAGGGGATATTTCTCGTTTAAAACCTACTCTTAAAGATGACATCTGTAGGAGCAAAGACATTTAAAGAGAATAATCAACACTTTTCCATTTGATGCCTTCCTTTAGTCTTCTTCTCTCAAATAAAAAAAGGTCAAAATTAAAAAAAAATACTGAAGCAAAAGTAAATACCATATTACATCTTTATACAGAGAGGATGAGGCAGCAATCTTATTGAAACACAATTAGAAAAAGATATCAGAAGTTTTACCTTTTCTTCTGAGTGTGATTAAATGGGCAGGGGGGACACTTCTCAGCAGAGGGTCACAGATAAGAAATTAACAGGACGGAAATCAAAGCGTCCAGGCTTCAAACCAAGAACATCCTGACAGTGCCTTTCTTGCAAACGAGGACGGACAAAGCATATTAATGAGAAATACTGTTAAAATGCTATTCAGACATGGGTCTTCAGTTTCAGCTTTCCCAAAGGCACTGGTTGCAAAGGGGAAGGGGAAAGATGGACACACGAGAACAGAAGCGTGTTTACATTTTCCATTCACTCCTGTACACTGAGAGCTACTGAAGCAAACCATCATCTGCACGGGCAAAAACCCAGGGACGGAGAGAGGCCAGTCAAGGAAGTAATGCAAAAGTAATGCAAAGATGCTTTCTGACAACCCTACCTTGGCTTTAATTCAATGTAAGAAGCATGATGATGGTTCTCATGAATATTAAAATCTGAAGAAACATCCAGTCAAAGGGAGTATAGTCATCTGTGTTCAAGACAATCCAAAGCATGAGTAGACAACACCCTACTCCCCAACCAACCTATACTAACACAATGGTTTTTAACTTCATTGGGAGAGAACTACACAACTATGTTGTGCTTTGAAGAAATAACATAAGGAAAGGTTTAAATACTGGGTATATGCAAAATCACTCCGAAAGCAGTATCGTGGTACCAATTTGATCGTGAATATTTACCTAATGTTAAACAGCAAGACCCCTCATACAAAGGCACCTGTTGACAATGCCGCACCAGGCTCAAATGTCTAAGGCTTCAGAGGACGGTGCCGCTTAACTACATAAGTACCTTTCTAAGCCATAGAGTCCTTGATCCCTGCTGCACTCAATTTGCAGTAACAGTTTGATATCTACCAATCACGACGGTTCCTGCCATGACACCTGCTCTGTGATCACTTCCCTTTAATGCTCTGCAGACACCTGCCCACTCCACTCCTCCTAAGCCAGTCCTGAGATGAACCATTTGTAGTGCTAATTTGAGGCCCTACAGAACAAGCTGAAACTTTTTCCAAAGCAATACTCTACAAAACAGAAGCTTCCCCACAGCCCACCAATCTGGCTGAACAAAAGCAGGGAACTAAGTAGCTGTTCACCCCAATGGCTGACGGAAAAGCAGACATGAAAAAACACCTGACCTTTTGTAATACTGAAGAAGTGCGAATTAAAGCCACAATGTGTCACTTAGTAGATTAGCAAAGATTAATATGAAAAGCCCCGGGGCTGGCCAGGATGGGGAGACAGAGACACTTTTACACTCTTCTGGTGAAAATATAAACTGTAAATGGGCAGGGGTTTTTTAGGACGTTTTTTTTAGGACTGCAGTGAATCCAAAAGATCACATAGATTCCAAGGAAGAAAATTCATATTTCCCAAAACGCAATCTGCAATGACAACTGAACTGGAAATCAGTTCAGGGTACTGTTTGCCTTTTAAGCAGAAACAAGAGGGGTCAGTGACTGTCTGAAGCCCTTGACTTCATGACCCCACCCCCACCTCCTGGCCACAGCTGACTGGTCCAAGACAGACACTGTCCAGAAGCGGCCAGTTTCCCCTCCCAAGAATGCAGAATTGGGTCTCTGGTTCTAGTTTATTCTAGTCACATGTACTCTTCAAGAAAGTAAATGTAAACTCAAGATCTTTATCTGAAGAAGTCTCACTCTCCTAGGATACTCTATTCCAATTTAGCACACAAACAACACTTGCGGATTCAATGAACTGACTTTCACTCTTAAGATTATTTTCTGCTTTTATTTTTGTTTTCCTAACCACCCTCCCCAACCTTCCTAATTTCAATAGTGGTAATTTATATCAGTTTATCTAATTATCATATTCATTCCATCTTAAGAATATTATTTACATTTCTTAAATAGACTGAGTCTAGTAGAACTAGACTCAACATATCCCAAACCTCACCCTCTACTTCAGAATATTATTCTTCACAGAATTATAGGATTTCTGGTAAATCTTTTTAAGGTTTTTCGTTTCGTTTTGTTTTTTGTTTGTTTTTTGTTTTTTGTTTTTTTTAACTAGCAACTTCAAATCAATGAAATCTGTAAGTAATTTTCCAAAAGAAGCCAAAAAAATTGTCATCTCTCGGGGCGCTTTAATGGTTCAGTTGGTTTAGCATGTGATTCTTGATTTCCGTTCAGGTCATGATCTCAGGTCTTGAAATCAAGCCGCACATAGGGCTCTACGCTCAGCCAGGAGTCTGTTTGCACTTATCTCTCTCCCTCTGCCCCCCCCCACTTCCCCATCCCTCGACCCCACATGCGCATGCGCTCTCTCTCTCTCTCGTTCTCAAATAATAAATAAATCTTTTTTAAAAAAGGTCATTTTTCATTTTAAAAACTCACTTTCATTTAGTGGTGTCTGCCATTCACCAACAGATGAAGGCCAATTTTCGCTCCTCATTGTTCTGTTATTTCCCAATCTGTTACAGAATTATGCAAATTATACATGTGACTTGTCCTTCAAAATGTAAAGTTCAACTTTTAAGAATTATCACACCCTTGATTGTCTTCTCCCATAAACTAATCATTCTGACCAGAGGCTCTCACAGGACCTAACAGTAAACACTCAGAAATGGAAGAAGATACATACACAGTTATTTCAATCATAATGCTCAAATATGACAACAGAAATTCAAGCTTTCAAAGCACTTAATTCTGCTTAAGATGCAATCATGTGTTACAGGCTTCGAAAATAACGCACTCCTCCATCCTGTTTTTAGAGAACTTTGAAAATCTAGACAATATGCTTCCTTTCAAAGCACCAACTGCTTACAGAGGAAAAGAAAGAAACAGATAAATGATCTTGCCAAGAAACATTTCTGCAGCTTCTCTTGGTAGAGTAGCCCTTTCAGTGGCTGAAAGATTCAAATTCAACCCTTGATTGGAATGATGATATACCACCTTTTATTATTTAGAACCGAATTTCAGAACAGAAAAGAGCTTAGAGAACTCTCAATCAGTTGTTCCCAACTTTCGAAAGTATAAAGGACCCCTCTGTAAATGCTAAAAAAATTTGAGGATTCTTGTAATAGCTGTATCTACGGATTGAGAAAGTAAAGAAAAACAGTTGCAAATACATAGTAATTCTTTAAAAGCATCTGCAAACATCTGTAGAACTATAAAACATTAATCTAATTTTTTATTGTACAGCCAGTTAATGTCAAAACTAGGTCTAAAACCAGGTCTCCAAATTTACAATACAGATAGGGCTCTAAGAATCTGGGGTCATTCATCAATGAGGAAGGTTTTCTTTTCGGCACCCCCAATAATTCCTTTAGGGACAAGACAAGGTGATTTTAAAGTTCTTATGAAAAACCAAGCAAAGATAGATAAGGCAGTCTGAAAAAGACTAAAGAGTAGGGAACAACCCTATCAAATACTGAAACATTATAAAACAGCAACACTTTAGAAGAGTGTGGTGCTGGCCTCTGAGGAAATCAACCTAATAACTGAACAGAGGAGAAAGTGCAGGAACTGACTAAAGCATGCTGAGGAACTCAGTATAAATGGATGTAGCATTTCAAATCACTGGGGTAAGAAGTACTCACTAAATGCTATTGTATCAAAATCAGAGTAAAAATACCCCAGACTGAGTCCTTACCTCACACCTTATACCACCTGAAGTTCTAAATGGAGCAAAAATATATAAAATGAAACCACTAAAGGACTAGAAGAAACACAGAAGGATGTTTTTCTAATGATCTTATAGTGGACAAGGTGTTCCAAATCATGACCAAAAAACAACAGAAGCCAAACATGAAACTACCTGAAAACATAAAATATTACTTCATTACAGAAAATTCCATCAACAAAGTCAAAATGAGGCATTAAATGAAGTCCCCTCCATGCCCTACAATTCCAACCAGCACACAACCCAGGTTCTAAGCCGTGCAAGGACAAAAAAAATCCAATCCCACAGAACGCATGGTAACAATCTCAAACGTTGCCTAGGCCTATGATGTGAGGCTTCCACAGCACCGCCCACAGCTGTCACCTCCACTCACGTTAGAAACTTTCAGACATACAATAAGGCAATGTCTTTTGTGATGCATTTTGGGACCACAGTTTAATTTCAACAAAACATAAACATGGTAAAGCAACTAAGAGGTTAACAGCTTCCCCTAACAAGCTTGCTCTGGGGTATATGGCCAGACTGGCAACAGGCAGGTTCAGCAGTGAATGCTGACCAAATTTATAGCACCAACAGGGATAACTAAGCACCTACTGTTACAGAGAGTGTTATGCCAGGCTCCAAGATGATAAAGAACCAGTCTTCTGCCTTCCAGAAACTAGCTCATTAGTCAAAGAAACGATGAGGAAAGGGTATCTGCCTACCAACAGCAATAACACGTTATGCTTCAATCACAAATCTCCCCGGATGACCGCCTGAATGAAGCAAAATAATACTTACCTAACTTACTATAAGCTAGTGATAACTAACCATGAGATTTTTTGGAAACTAGTTATAGATATACCTAAATGACTCAGCTCAAAACCTGAAGGCACTACTGCAACAGTGTATCAGCTAAGTGAGGTATGCCACCTGCAGGAGTGCATAAGCAGCTGCTCTTTAAATTCATATTAATAGGGGTACCTAAGTGTCTGGCTCTTGATTTCAGCTGAGGTCTTGATCTCGGAGTCTTGAGATTGAGCTCCAAGTCCAGCTACACTCTGAGCCTGGAGCCTACTTAAGCTTCTCTCTTTTTTGGGACACCTGCGTGGCTCAGTCAGTTAAGCATCTGCCTTCGGCTCAGGTTATGATCTCAGGGTCCCAGGATCAAGTCCCATGTTGGGCTCCCTGCTTAGTGAGGAGTCTGCTTCTCCCTCTCCCGCTCCCCCTGCTTGTGCACTCACTCTCTGACAAGTAAGTAAAACCTTAAAAAAAAAAAAAGATTCTTTCTCTCTTCTTCTGCACCCCTACCTCCTGCATGTTTGCTTTCAAAAAATGAAATAAAATAAAATAAAATTTCAGGTCATTAGTTAACATATCACCTTGATCCAGAAACCACGTTATTTTTTTTCCATGCAGTTCCCCCCGCCTTTATCCATATCTGGTATTTCTCCAAGTTCTTATCAATTCATTCTTCCTTTTTGACCTAGACATATTACTTATTATAATTATACACTAGCTCACTTCAGTCCATTTGTTTGAAAGCTTTTCTTCCTTTTTTGCTTCCCAAAATACTGCTTAGGAGAATTATATTATGGCTTTTATGATGGAAGCTCCCATTTGCATGGAGGTAGCCACCATCCTACAATCTTTACTGGTAGTACAGAATGGTGGCGTTCCTCCATTCCCTTGGCCCTTAAATATGAGCTATCACAACTACCAAAGGAGTAATAACTGTTTTCATTTTTTCACTTAAAAGACTCTGAAACGGTTACGACTTTCTCTGTAATGTCAGTCCAGAAGGCAGTAATGACTTTACAAAGAGATTACAAAACCCCTTATTCCCCTATGTACCTTCAGTGCACAAATACAAACAACTGAAATTCCTGAATAATTATTTCATTCTTTGCTGTCCGTGAATGTGCTCTACATAACTGAACATAATACTGTGAAGAATACTTCACAAGTTCCTTATTTAAATTTAAAAAAAAAAAAGACTGAACTGGGCACCTGGGTGGCTCAGACAGTTAAGCATCGGCCTTCAGCTCAGGTTGTGATCCCAGGGTCCTGGGACTGAGCTGCACATTGGTCTCCTTGCTCAGTGAGGAGCCTGCTTCTCCCTTTGCCTGCTGTTCCCCTGCTCATGCTTGCTCTCAATCTCTCTCTCTCTAATAAATAAATAAAATCTTTTTTTTTAAGATTTTATTTATTTGACAGAGAGAGATCACAAGTAGGCCGAGAGAGAGGCAGAGAGAGAGGAGGAAGCAGGCTCCCCGCCAAGGAGAGAGCCCGATGCGGGACTCGATCCCAGGACCCCGAGATCACAACCCGAGCCGAAGGCAGAGGCTTAACCCACTGAGCCACCCAGACACCCTTAAATAAATAAATCTTTTTAAAAAAGTGATTGAACTCAAAATACGTTATCTTTTTACCTGCTCAATCATGGAAAAAAATGAATGAAATTATAAGTCAACTCCAATGAGCTGTCCTTAATAAACTGCTCTAATGAATAATTCCACTGGTTAAGAACCAGAACTCTCAATAAACTGCATTAAATGTATCAAATACAGATTAGGTGAACAGAGGCCATACAGTGTTAATTCCAGATCCTACTACTGTTTCATATAAAAATTATGTTCACTGCATAGTAATGGAAATTAAAATCACACTTTTACTCTAGAAATAAGCACTCTAGAAAAGTACTCTTAGCAAGTATTTCCCAGGAATTAATAAAACATTCTCAATTTGCCACAGCCAGGGATTTTCATAGTAAAGATCCAT
The DNA here is from genome assembly GCF_030435805.1 of Mustela lutreola. NCBI lineage: Eukaryota > Metazoa > Chordata > Mammalia > Carnivora > Mustelidae > Mustela > Mustela lutreola. The sequence goes on from NC_081302.1 coordinate 78,196,316, forward strand.
AAAATTCTGAGATGTGTCATTTGCATTCCAGCAGAAACCATCAGCCCTCAAGAAAAAGCAACAGAAAAAAAGCATTCTAATTTATTGGCCCCTTACAACTAAGTAACTCATCTACGATGCCAGAGAAAGAGGCACCTAGAAGGAAATGCCTTTGTTAAACTGTTTGCTGGATTATTATCTCACAATCCTGCCGAACCAAGTGAGTGTTTTGGGGGGAAGAAGTGGAGATGGTGGGAGAGCACAAGGGGTACCTCTTAGAAGTTAGAGATTTAAGTAAACATTAAGCAAAAATGGCAGTATCTCACAGGTGGTCACAGATTCAATGCACTGAGCCCAAAATGTACTTTACCGAATTGAGTTTTCAGGACCTTTTGGAGCACATTAAGTCTCTGGTAAGCCTTCTGGCTTCTGCACTCCAAACCTTTCCAGGTTACATAAGTGGCGACTCCTATTACTACCTGGTTATTGGAAGAGACAGAACTGGTTTTTATGCACCCTCTTAATCACAAAAGCAAACCACAACAAAGCTAGAGTGGCTTCAAAAGACTGCCAAGGCTTTAAGAAGAAGAAAGAGGATACTTATGTATAAATAAAATACAGAAACATAATTTAAAGACAATCCAAACTGTGGGAAGAACAACTCTTGCCAAAATGTCTATACTACTCAAAGCAATCCACACATTTGATGCAATTCCTGTCAAAACACCACCAACATTTTTCACAGAAGTGAACAAACAATCCTAAAATTTGTACGGAATCACAAAAGACCTCAAATAGCCAAAGCAATCTTGAAAAAGAAAAACAATACTGGAGATATCATATTCTGGATTTCAAGTTATATTACAAAGCAGTCTTAATTAAAATAGCATGGTACTGGCACAAAAAAAGACACACAGATCAATGGAATAAAACAGAAAACCTAGAAATAAGACCACAATTATATGGTCAATTAATCTTCTACAAAAGAGGAATGAATATACAACAGGAAAAACGTCTCTACAACAAATGGTATTAGGGAAACCGGACAGCCACATGCAAAAGAATGAAACTGGGCCACTTTCTTACACCATACACAAAAACTCAAAATGGATTAAAGATCAAAGAGTGAGACCTGAAACCATAAAAACCCTTGAAGAGAGCACAAACAGTAATCTCTCTGATATTGGCCATAGCAACATTTTCTAGCTATGTCTCCTGGGACAAGGAAAATAGAAGCAAAAATAAAGTACTGGGACTACATCAAAATAAAAAGCTTCTGCACAGAGAAAGAAGCAGTCAACAAAACTAAAAGCCAACCTACTGAATGGGAAAAGATATTTGCAAATGACATATGTAATAGAGCGTTAATACCCCCAAATATGTAAAGAACAGATATAACTCAATGCCCCCCAAAAACAAATAATCCAATTAAAAATGGGTGGAAAATACGAACAGACTTTTCTCCAAAGACTTACAGATGACTAAAAGAAACATGAAAAGATGCTCAACATCATTCATTGTCAGAGGAATGTAAATCAAAATTACAATGACATATTACCTCATACCTGTCAGAATGGCTAAAAGTAAACATGCAAGAAACAATAGGTGTTGGCGAGGATGCAGAGAAAGGGGAACCCTCTTACACGGTTGGTGGAAACACAAACTGGTGCAGCCACTGTGAAAAACAATATGGGGTCCCTCAAAAAGTTAAAAGTAGAACTACCCTGCAACCCAGTAATTGCACTACTGGGTGTACCTCAAAAATATAAAAACAATAGGGGCGCCTGGGTGGCTCAGTGAGTTAAAGCCTCTACCTTCGGCTCAGGTCATGATCCCAGGGTCCTGGGATCAAGTCCCACATCAGGCTCTCTGCCTGGCAGGGAGCCTGCTTCCTCCTCTCTCTGCCTGCCTCTCGGCCTGTCAAATAAATAAATAAAATCTTTAAATATATATATATAATATAAAAACACTAATTCAAAGGAAAACATGTACCCCCATGTTTAATGAAGCTTTATTTACAACTGCCAAGCTATGAAAGTAGCCCAGGTGTCCTTCAATAGATGAATGGATAAAGAAGTGATGTACACACACACACACACACACACACACACACACACACACAGGAATATTACTCAGCCATAAAAAAGAAGGAACTTACCACTCTGGAAAACAGTATGGAGGTTCCTCAAAATGTTGAAAATAGAACTGCCCTATGACCCAGCAATTGCACTACTGGGTATTTACCCTAAAGATACAAACGTAGTGATCCGAAGGGGCACGTGCACCCGAATGTTTATAGCAGCAATGTCCACAATAGCCAAACTATGGAAAGAACCTAGATGTCCATCAACAGATGAATGGATCAAGAAGATGTGGTATATATACACAGTGGAATACTACGCAGCCATCAAAAGAGATGAAATCTTGCCATTTGCGACAACATGGATGGAACTAGAGCGTATCATGCTTAGCGAAATAAGTCAAGCGGAGGAAGAAACTATCATATGATCTCCCTGATATGAGGAAGTGGTGATGCTACATGGGGGCTTAAGTGGGTAGGAGAAGAATCAATGAAACAAGATGGGATTGGAGTCACTATAAGTGACTCTTAATCTCACAAAACAAACTGAGGGTTGCCGGGGGAAGGGGGGTTGGGAGAAGGGGGTGGGGTTATGGACATTCGGGAGGGTATGTGCTTTGGTGAGTGCTGTGAAGTGTGTAAACCTGGCAATTCACAGACCTGTACCCCTGGGGATAAAAATATATGTTTATAAAAAATAAAAAATTTTAAAAATAAAAAAAAAGGAAGGAACTTTTGCCGTGTGCAACAACATGGGATGGATCTAGAGAGTATAATGCTAAGCAAAGTAAGTCAGAAAAGACAAAAACCATTATGATCTCATTCACATGTGGATCTTTAAAAAACAAAATAAAACTAGCCAAGGAAAAAAGAGCCAGATGAACCAAGAAACAGACTCTAAACTCTAGAGAACAAACTGACAGTCACCAGAAAGGGGTGTCGGGCTGGGGCCATAGGGGATGAGGATTAAGGCACACCTAACATGATGTGAAAGGGATGAAGTATAAGCTGAACAAATCAAAGAAAAGGCAAAATGAAAACATGGGACTCATGCAAAGATTAAGGAATTTTTAAAAATTAATAAGACCAATGAAAAAAAATAAAGCTAGTTCAACCCCTACAGGATAAGTGTGTTCAGGGTCACTTTTCTGAAAAGCTGTCTAAAGAAACTACAAAAACAAGGAATATAAAATCCATAATTTGAAAAATAAACATTTTTTAATAGAGTAAGGAATTTTCTATGAAAATACTGCCTGGCAGAAAAGAATTCCCACTTGGGTTTAAGGATAGCTGGGGTCCTGCTTCAACCTCGTCTACTCCATGACTATTCTCCAACCTTCAGCACTCCTATGTTGGGCGCAGACAGAACAACAACACAAGCTCTAGAAGAAAGAGCCCTGTACTACAAGCACCTATTCCCCGCCAGCCTGATGCACTGACTTACTGCGTGACCATGTGAACATTTTTGTGTCTCACTCATTTAAGGAAAATAATTGTACTTCTCATCCTTGCTTGCTCCCTGCCCCCCCCCCCAACCCACTGCCTCTGGAACTTGCCCCCATGCAAACCAGAATAATCTGAATAATAAGTTACCTGCTGAGCTGGAAACATCAAATTCAACCGTATCACTTAGACTCTTGACACCATAAATCATCACACAGGAAGGCAGTCTTATGAAAATTAACACAAATTACCCACGCTAACTCTGCCCAAACCACAACACCAGAATTTGTTACTCTCTTGGCCCTAAGACCCCAAATGACTAACTCAGCATTAATTTCTTTCGGTCCTGTTTTGAATATCCACAGAGGTGCCTGTCATCCTCTTTCTTGTTGATGAATTATGCCCTCAGAATTCTATCCTATTACTTCTAGCAGCAAAAAGGACACCTAGGCTGTTCTGTCCCTCTCTTCAAAAGTATCTGAAACACAAAGATCTGAAACTTTCTCAAGAATTTTCTTACTCTTGCTGTTGTCCTCTGTCTGCTGGCTATTGGGCATTTTCTATTCTTAACACATTACTCTCAATCCTTTATTTATTATTTATATGCTCCCCTTTACTCCTTACAACTCTATGTAGTAGGTACTGCCTTAGAGCAGGGCTCACTGTATTTGACAAATGCCCCCCAATCCACACTGCTGACAGCAAAGCCAAGACCTGAACCCCAATCAGTCTGGCCCCAGAGCCCCTGCTCTTGACTGAGTTGCAATTCTGTCCCATCCAGTCTCAGAGGCAATCAATCATCTGGCCCTGAGCCTGAAACCTGCAAAGGAGGAGGTCTAATCAGGAGCCATCCACATATGATTGCATTTATGTACATCCCACTGTTCCAAAGAGATAGTGTTCCTTTGCTGCGAGTCAGTTAAAAAAAAAAGTCTAGCAGCATTAAGTGAGCTAGAAATGAGTCAAGGGCAAAAAGCATCCCTTAAACCCTACACATCTGGTACAGGTGAAACACAAATTTAATTGAAGAACTTGTAAAGGGGAATCTGAAATACTACAGAATTCCATGTCTATCGGCCACAAACCTAACAAATACCCAGAGATAATGCCCTTACTTCTATTCTAAGTCCCCAAAGCAAACATATTTCTGTCCACACCTGCTAACACCCTATCCCAAAGCACCACTATTCCTTCCTCCTCAATATCTCTAACAGCCCATCTGTTCTTCCGATACCAAAGGCTGGTCTACAGCAAATGATCGTCCAAGACCCTCTGGGAAGAGGTAATAAAAAACAAAAAGCTGTTCTGATTCTCGCCCACTGACAACATAACTTGGGGCCCCTTACCCAAAAAAGCAGTGGTTCTGTAATGTGAAAACGAGTAACAGGAAACCTAAAATGGAGTAGAAAACTAAAATGGAGTAGGGAGGCCAGAGAGAAGAGCCCGGTCCACCCAACATCAGTTACAGGAAGAACTGCCAATTACAGGCCCCAACTGAAAAGACGGACATTGCATCTCCTACAAGGAATGAGCCAGCCTGCAACTCAGCCAAAGAGAAACCATCATCGCCCTGAACTCTTGCTTCTCTCCAAGGAACTTTGGTTCCAAACAACCCCTCCCAACTTCCTCCTCCATAAACTAACGTTTCTCTCCTTCATTTGTGGGACTTGCCTGCGACGGGTTGCAGGTCCCAAATGGCAATTCTCTGCTACCCACGAATAAACCCATATCGGTGGTAAAATAACTGGCTGTTTTCATTCTTTTAGACTAACAATAACTTTCCATGAGAGTGCCAAGCAGCTACAAAGGGAATGAGAGTGGAAGGGTTCCAAGTGATTTCTCCACCCTAACAGGTCCGAAACCAAACAAGACTCTCGTCACTATTGCCTGTCCTCTGACATTTAGAGCTAACCCATCTCCTACTGCTTTCTTCTACCACAAGATAAATTTATCAAGCTTGTGTCTTACTTTCCTCCCTAAAGGAACAATTATCGGTGAAAAGAAAACTCTGGATAATAAAGCTATTAAATAAATGCATACAGGAAATCTCACTAGAAAGGAAAAATTGCACATTAAGAAAACTGAAGCTAATGAGGCAACTTATAAACAGCAAGAAAATATAAGCGACTCAAAAAAGTTATAGAATTATGCTAAATTGACTTTAGTATCCTACAACCAGAAAGCAAGCTTTAAAATAAAATCTTAAGATGTAGCATCTGGGGGAGAGGGAAAGGAAACAGATCAAAATGCTTTGGTCAACTCAAGCCACCCTAGGTTTCTAGTCATTCAACTTTTCACAAATTTGCTGTAACTAGTTAATTGTTCATATCTGTACCACTTCAGAAATTCTAGGAACTTAAATTTAAATGTAATTTGCTAAATCTTATCATTTGTTTTAGCACTTTGGTGAGAAGACCAGGATAAATCAAATTCTACTCAATTTAGGAAGAGAAATCACATTCCATTCCTCCCAGATAAGGGTTCCTCATTTCATTAACAATGCCTGCAAAAACAAACGCCATCTGTAAGAAAAGAAATTCCAAAATTACTAAAAATAATTTGAGGCTGACATTAGAAAATTAGGGGGTAAAATGTCAAGAAGCACTAAACTATATGAAATCCGACAGTTAAGAAATAATATTTGAATGCTAATTAGACCTACAAAGGAACATGAAATCTAATGCTCGGCCAGTTTTATATAAAGCCCATGGAGAGTATAAATGCCATTCACTGAGATTCTTTCCAACGTTACTGACAGAAATGGAAAATGAACATATTTTTTTTTTTTTTTTTTTTTTTTTTTTTTTTTTTTTTTTGTGTGTAAACCTGGTGATTCACAGACCTGGGGATAAAAATATATGTATATAAAAAATATATGTTTATAAAAAAATAAATAAATAAATAAATAAATAAATAAATAAATAAAAAAAAAAAAAAAAAAGAAAATGAACATATTTTTAACCCACGTTATGCTACAGCACCTCTGAGAAAGCCCGCTGGTAGACACATTCATATTAATGAACCTGTCCCAATAGTATTCTAAAAGGAGAAGTTTAAGAGACTATTTTGTTTTTTAAATGAAATCTTATATACCAGAAAACCAAAACTACACAGTAAGAAATTACTGGAAATGCAGACATCGCCAATTTTCAGCAACTAAGGTTTCAGAAATGCAGTCAATCTAGAAATCATCTGCTTTTCACCATGAGTTGGTTTCATTTTTGTCTGGATTCATTCATGCCTTTGCATTGCCAGTTCATTCATTTCTGACGACCATGCATGCATAATCAGCGTTCACACTCACCAATGAGGAATGTCACCTCCCAGTAGAAGAGGGTCATTGCAAGCCTATGTATCAGGTCTGTAAATCAGTGGGGGTAAGTTGCAAGATTGTCCTGTTTTTCTTTTTCTTTTTCTTTTTTTTTTTTCCAGGAATTCACAGAGCCAAAAACAATAATGGTAAAATAGACAAGGAGACAATGTATGTGAGATTTTGTTGTGCAAAACAACACAAAATACAAAGGTCTCCTCAGTACAGGAGAAATATTATTTTCAACCTTTTTTCCCCACCCTTGGCACTTCAGTTCAACATTTGTCAAGACCTAGATACTCACCGACATAATCCATGGAACATTAAAATATTTGAGTGTCACTTGTGTCTACCATCCAAAATTACTCAATAAAAGGTAAGCCAAAAAAATGATTATAGTTAATTCACTGATAATGAATCATCAATATTCTTCCCTTTTCTCTAGCTTGGATATTTTATTTACTTTGTATTTTAATCTAGTTTCTCTCTTGATGTTTTTAGAGGGACTAAATATCCATTTCACATTCAAATGACAGTCCCAGACAATCATCATCCTAAAATTCCACCATCTAAAACACAATCACAGACATCAGATAATTGTTATTTTTTAAACAACTTTGAGGTTAAGTCCTACCTAGAGGGAAGCAGATCAACAAAACTGACAAACCTTCAGACTGACCAAGATAAAAACATTACAAAAAACCTACAGATCAGTATCACTCATGAATACAGATGCAAAAATCCTCAACAAACACAACAAATCTAGGAACATATAAAAAGGACTATATACCATGAGCAAATGTGACTTATCATAGAAATGCAAAGTTGATTTAACCTCCAAAAATCAATTAGGATAATACAGAATATTAATAAAGGAAAAAACTACATGGCCATCTCAATAGATGCAGAAAAAAATGTTTCACAAAATCCAACACTCATTTGCGATTAAAAACTCCCAACAAACTTCCTCAACCTGACAAAGGTAATCTACAAAAAAACTACAACTAACATCATACTTAATGGTAAAGGATTAAATGTTTTTCCCCTAAAATCAAGAATAAGGCAATAATGCCCACTCTTACCACTTCTAGTCCATCCGAGGCCATAAAGCAAAAAAGAGTGGAAGACAAACCATCCAGGTCAGAAAGGAAGTAAAACTGGCTAAACAATTTAATCACTAGAACATATCATAATCCTATACCCAGAAAATCCTAAGGAATCCACAGTAAAACTAGAACGAAAACACAAGCTCAGCAAGGTCACATGATACAAATCAATATACCAAAATCAACCACAATGACCAAAAGAAGAAGCATGAGGTGTGTGGGATGCCTGGGTGGCTCAGTCAAGTGGGTGACTCTTCATTTCAGCTCAGGTCATGATCTCAGGGTCATGAGATCCAGCCCTGCATCTGGCTCCACATTGGGCTTGGAGCCTGCTTGGCATATATTCTCTTTCTCTCTCACCTCTGCCATGCACTATCCCCTGCCTGGCTTCTATGCACGCACATCCTTTCACTCTCTAAAAAAAGAGAGAGAGAGAGAAGCATAATGAGCTACTTCATAGTGATGAAACAGTCATGTGCCTTGATGTGGTGGTTCCACGAATCTACACAGACACACAAATGAGTGCATGTAAAAAGTGATGGAATCAGAAAAAGGTCTACAGATAGTACCATACCAATTTTCTGGAGACATTCTGCAGTTACACAGATTGTCACCATGAGGGTAAATCTGGGTGAAGCCCACAGGACCTTTCTGTGCTACTTCTATGACTTCCAAGTCTACAACTGTTTCAAAACAAAAGGTTATTTTTTAAAAAACAATCAACTTTTCTACATAAGAGCAACAATCAATGATGAAATTAAGATCCCCAAGGTGATTCTTTTGTACACATTTGGGGCCCTCCAACTTATATTCATTTTCAAAACCTCAAGAACAGAAGTTACATAAACATATGATATACAACTATTCCAAACTATAAACTGGGTAAAATTTCCAAGCACTGCTTATCAATATTCACCAAATACTAGAAATTAAGACAGAAACATTTTCAATATTTATTATATCACTGAAAACGACAAAATAAATTCATTATGTGTTAACAAATGTATCTTCAAAAAAACTAACTCTTTTTCTCAAGACAAAAAACTATCAGCACCATTATATTCTTGCAAGTTCCTTCAATGTCTAGCTTAAAAGAAGGAAGCTGGATTTTCCTATCTGCTTTCTGAATTCATTCCCCTGTGATATGTTGTTTTGACTGTAGTGTATGAAGACAATTCAGTCTTACACAGATACCTAGTTAGAAAGAGGAGTGTTTTAACAGTCTTTTCAGGTAACAGTGGCTGTCATGTAGCCTCTGAAAAACCCATTGTATGCTCTGAAATGATGATAGTAAAAAGGGCAGATAATGTTTTAGTGTAATTATGAAAATAAGTATGACCTCAAGGACCCCTTAAAAGGTCCTGGAGACCCCCAGGAGCCCCCGTACTACATTTAGAGAACTGCTGGTATAAAGCATAAAAGAAACGAGGACTAATGAGGTCTGCAGCTGTCAGAGGCTTTCCAGAAAGGCAGGACTTCCACTAGAAAAATCAGACGGGAAGGGGGGAAGAGCTGGCTCAAAAACCACGTTGATTTTCACTGAAAAGATTAACACTTAAAAGCGAATTGGATAAAAACCAGACACTAGCTGAAAAGGAACACTACATCCAAACACTGGTATAAAAGTGATATACAAAATAAATCCAGTGATTAAAAGAAATTCCAACTTGAAGGATTATTGCAAAGTGGACCAATCCAGGGAGCCACCAACAGGGTCATGAAATAGGGCAAAGTCAGCATCCTTGGAAGTGCCCTTCATGCCCCCTTGTCAGTTATGAATCCCTTCTTCTCCCAACAAAATAATCACTTTCCTCATTCCTGACACCCCTTGAAAATCTTATTTAAGCAAAATTGTACGGTTTGGATTCTGCTATGTCTAGCATCTTCCACTCAACATTAAGTTTATAAGATTATTACTGCTGTTGCATGCAGCTTCCATTTCTTCATTTCCACCACTGAATAACGTACGAATACAACGCAACTTACACAATCACTCCATGGTTGATGAACACTTGGGTTCTATCTATATGGGGCTATTACAAATAATGCTACCATGCACACCACCATACACGCATCCTGGCACCGTCGTGCCTGCACAGCTATTGAGTGTATATGCAGAAGACCAATTCTGGTTCATAAAATATCTTCAACTTCAGTACAAGCCCCACCAGTTCTGCAACATGTCTGTACCAACTTACACCCCCATCAGTTAGGGTACATGACTGTACCAACTTACACCCCCATCGGTTAGGGTATGCCTTCCAGCTGCTCCACATTCTCCACACTGTGCACTGCCAGTCTTTTCAATTTTAGCTGATCTGAAGACTGCGCTGATATCTCATTACTATTTAATCTGCACTTCCTGATTACTGAGTTTAAACTTCTTTTCATATCTTCTTTGGCTATTTGTGCATCTTCTTCAAAACTTCAAGTTCAAGTCTCTTACCCATTTAACTATTAGATTATCTGGCTGTCTTACTGATTTCTCCCAGTTCTTTAAATTTTCTAGGTCGGATACATGTCAGTTCACATGTGACTCAAACATTCTTTCCTAGCCTGTAGATTATTTTTTCTAATCTTAGTTGTATGTTTTAATAAACAGAAGTTCTTAATATTAACTTAGTTCAACTTAGCATCTACTCATTTATAGTCTGTGTCCTGTTAAAGAAAGGTTCTCTTACTCTTAGGCCAAGAGACTTTTCTATATTATTTTTTACCTTTCATCTTTAGACCTACAGTCTATCTGGAATTGATTTTTGTGTGTGATATAAGGTAGGGGTCAAATCTTAACAATCACACACCAATTATCAAAAAGACCATCCCTTACATCCTTATACCTAACATAATCAAACATCTACCTGTGTGTGGGCCTGCTTCAGAGCTTTCTACTCAGTTTCATTAATCATGTTTGGCTACACTTATACATGTTAATACTACACTGCTTAATAAGTTCACAGAACTGGGTATAGGAAAGGGGCATGAAAGTGAGTGGAACCAGAAGTTTCAGCCTTGGAGAAGCACTGTTTGTGAGGGAGGGTCATTATTTAGAGAGAGTGGCACTTCTTGGAGACATGGCAGAAAATGGAAACAAAGAAATAAGAGAAAAATTAAGGAACTGCAGAAACAAAAGCAAAAGAAGACAAATCATCCACCCATCAAAACCAACATCACTGGGGCGCCTGGGTGGCTCAGTGGGTTAATGCCTCTGCCTTCGGCTCGGGTCATGATCCCAGGGTCTTGGGATAGAGCCCCACGTCGGGCTCTCTGCTCAGCGGGAAGCCTGCTTCCCTTCCTCTTTCTCTGTCTACTTGTGATCTCTGTCTGTCAAATAAATAAATGAAATCTTAAAAAAAAAAAAAATCACTGAAAAAGAATGCTGGGGAAGAAACAACTAGAAAGAATGCTCTCCAACCAAAAAAACCTACTCATAAAATAAACAGGGATTCAAAGAAAATAAAGCCCATACCCATACAAAACTCCTATAAGAAAACAAAATGTAAATCAAAGCATTTCACTAATAAAACTTCTCCCCCTACCCTGAAAGCAAAGAAATCTGTAACACAACACTCAAAACGGAACTGAACAGCCTCCAACAGGCACCTACAAATCTAATATAGAAACTGAGATCAGAATCAGTGTGAAAAGGAAGTGAAACAAAAGCAAACTGAATTTATTTACAAAAGAAATTTTGAAAAATCTTATTAAAAAAGACGGAATTAAAAGGTGCCCAAATGAGAATAAATACAAATGAAAATTTAATGAAAGGTGTTGATAAAAAATGAGAAAACCACCAAAATAAAAAGATAAAGAAATTAGTATACAGAAAGGAAGTGAATGAAACAGAAAACAGGCAAAGAAAGTCAAACATCATGTAACTGAAGATATATATATTCCAAGATACTTGTACTCCAGACTCTGGGAAAAGATATTTAACATACTGAAAGAGAGTATTTAAAACAATAATCAGAGACACTTTTCTGGAAATTAAAAAAGACTTGAAGCTACACATTAAAAGAGCCAATTAGTGAAAACTGAAAAGAACAAATAACTCTAAAATGTACTCTATAAATAGGGGCTCCTGGGTGGCTCAGTCGTTAAGCGTCTGCCTTTGGCTCAGGTCATGATCTCAGGATCCTGGAATGGAGCCCCGCATTGGGCTCCCTGCTCGGCAGGAAGTCTGCTTCTCCCTCCCCCACTCACCCTGCCTGTGTTCCCTCTCTTGCTGTGTGTCTCTCTCTCTGTCAAATAAATAAAAATCCAAAATAAATAAATAAATAAATAAAATGTACCTTGTCAGACTTAAGATATAAAAAAGATAACTTACAATACCAGAAAGTCAGATTTACACAAAAGTAGCAAATTATTTTCAAGAAACTTAAGGGAAAAGAGCAAAAACAAGGTTTTTATACCCAGCGAAACTATCATTTACGTATCAAGGCCTTGAAAACTACTTGAACAAGCAAGAACTCACAAAATACTTATATGTGCACCCATCCTGATCATCCTTCTCAACTCTGGCTCATCATCTGAATCACAGTACACCCCAGAACAATCTGAGCGACTATTTTTTCAGTTCTTCCAAAGATACACAACTAATACCCTTCTAGATGCACAGGAAAGAAGTTAATCCGTTACAGTCAATGGATACATTATGGCTTGAACTCCATCTAAACAAGGCAGTTAAACAGGGCTGGAGGCAAAGGTGGTCATAAACAGGTGACAGGTAGAAGCTTGAAGGCACAACATCTTGATTTTGAGGCTTTCAATACCCTTGCCTTATGGCTGCCAACACCCAGGGCTGAGAGACCAAGAGCTGCAGGTGCAGAACATGACTCTTCTCTCCAACTTCTGCCCCAGGGTAACCCAGAGCTTCATTATAACATAGTTACATTGTGGTTTCAACTCCCCATGGGGGAAGATGGCCATGACAGTTATGACAAGAACCTTGGAGAGCCAAAAACTCCCCCTCCTAACCAGTAGGAGGCGACACTTGGATGACTGGAATCAATTTCGGTCGGAGACCAACCTCACTATGACCCACGACCAATGCAAACATGAAGAGACACCACTCACCCCAGTGCAGTTGCCACTTCTGGGCCTGTCCACTCTCTCATTTTGAGAGTATACCGTCCTTAATAAACTGCTTTGTGCTTGCTACTTTCCTTCTAAAGGCTGTCTTTATTCAAGTACGACTGTGTGGATCATAACGTAAATCTCACACAGGGAATCTAAGAACTGAGACATCTATTCACACAATGCAGACTCTCCCACGGGTAACAGAATGACTGAAGAAGCTTACACAAAAGTATTGATAACAAGTGAACAGTTTATGCATTCAATTATAGAACTAAAACTAAAAACAAGACTGGCGTCATGGGCAGATGAATGGTATATAAACCTATGACAAAGTAGAAAATTGTGACTGAAATAATGAGAAGATAAAAGAGAAAGAAAAAAGAACAGAATAAAGTCACTATTATATAGGTTACAGGTGAACATCAAACGATGCCATTTAAAGGTGATATAGAAGACAGTAAAAGAATAGGTTAAAAACTGGGAAGGGGATTAAAGGTACTACAAATGTATATAATTGAGAAGTAACCACTAGAACAAAAATTTAGTCCTTCCTAGATATGAAGTTTTTTTTATTAAACTCAAGGAAAACACACCTAATAATGAGTGAAACAGTAAGTAATTATATCATAAATAACCGATGTGAAAACAAATATATCAGTTATGACAGTAAATGTGAATGAACTGAACTTGTCTACTTGAGAATTCTTCAAACTTGCTTAGAGACCAAAGGCCAACTCTATGCTGTACATATGAGAAGACATATTTGAAATGCAATGATTCATAAAACTTCTGAAAGAATTCCACATCTAGATACTCCCGCAAAATATTAAAAGATGAACACAGAATTGGTTAAAGAAAGGGAGCAGACAAAAATGCACTACAGAAATAATAATGGCCTATACAGAAATGGCAACACTGATAATACAATTCAAGGCAAAAAAATAAGTAACTGAAAAATATACATACATACTGAGTTCTTACTATGGGCTAGGCCCTGTGTCGGTGACCTTGTATTCTTTAACATAATAAACAGATTGACCAATAGTGTGAGTATAATCACCCATTATACAGACGAAGAAATGAGGCAAATATAGCTAAATAACTTGTTCAAGATACAGAGTTAATATGTTTTGAAATTAGGATCTGAAGTTAAGCCATGGGACTCCAGCTCCCATTCTTTTAACCATTACATCAAAAGTGTATACAGAACAATTATTCTTAATTATCAAAACTAGGGATCAAAATCTCAAATATCCGGGGCGCCTGGGTGGCTCAGTGGGTTAAGCCGCTGCCTTCAGCTCAGGTCATGATCTCAGGGTCCTAGGATCGAGTCCCACATCGGGCTCTCTGCTCAGCAGGGAGCCTGCTTCCTCCTCTCCTCTCTCTGCCTGCCTCTCTGCCTACTTGTGATCTCTCTCTGTCAAATAAAAAAAAAAAAAAAAAAAATCTCAAATATCCATTCACAACTGCAGAAAGCATATAGTCATTGGGCACCTGGGTGGCTCACTCAGTTAAGCCTCTGTCTTCAGCTCTGGTGAGGATCCCAGGGTTCTGAGATCAAGCCCCTCAATGGGCTCCCTGCTCAGCAGGAAACCTCCTTCTCCTTCTCCCACTCCCCCTGCTTGTGTTCCCTCTCGCTGTGTCTCTGTCAAATAAATAAATAAAATATTTTTTTAAAAATAAAATGCAATGATTCAAAAAAGGTTAAAAATAAAGGGACACACAAGAACTTATCGGACAAATGGAAGACAATTAGGTTGCAATCATACCAGACAAAATAAAATTTAAGACAAAAAGTATTTGAATGGATAAATCCTAAAAGCTATTATTTCACAATGAAAAAAATCTTATTAACATCTGTAAACCTAGTAACGGAAACTATAACCAATCCAAGAAGAAAGAAATATAAACTCTATAAATAAGAGACAGGCACCACTCGATACATAAAACAGGTCAAGGGGAGAAAAATAAGGACTAAAAGTATAAGATCTAGAAGCACCTGGGTGGCTCAGTTGGTTAAGCCTGTGCCTTCCACTGAGGTCATGATCCCAGGGTTCTGGGATCCAGCCAAGCCCAGCATCGGGCTCCCTGCTCAGAGGTGAGCCTGCTTCTCCCTCTGCCCCTCCCCCTACTTGTGTGCACATGCTCTCTTTCTCCCTCGCAGATAAAAAAATATTTTTTTTAAAAAGTACCCACAGTAGTCAAAATCATAGATAGAAAGGAGAATGGTGGCTGTCAGGAGCTGGGGGAAGAAAACAATAGGGAGTATTCAGTTGGTACAGAATTTTGGTGGGGGGGATGAAAATACCTAATTACCAAGGGGGGCGGTGGGGGAGATGCAGGGGTTGGGGGAGGAAGAGGAGGAAATAAAATACACAATTACCTCCAAAAAGGCTGAAGAAGCCCCTGGCAAAATTCAACATCCATTCCTAATTTTGAAAAAGTCCTCTCTTGGATGAACAGGAATGGAGGAATAATCCTTAACAAGACTTTACCGAGAGAGACAGAAAGAGAGAAATAGAGGGAGAAAGAGGGAATGAATGAGTAGGAGCACCAACTGGGCCAAAACCAGAGGCATGCCCACAAAGGCCAAGAACCAAGCAAGGATGCCCACTACCTCTTCTATGATTTAATACTGTTCTGGAGCCATTCACCAATACAGTCAGATAAGAGGAAACAAAGACGCAAACAATGGAAAAAGGAGAAATAAAATTCTCTACTGGCTGATGACAGGACAGTAAACCTGGAAAACCAAAAAAATTAATGATGGAAATAACTCAAGAAAGAGAATTCAGCAAGGCAGCAGGATATAAAAAACAAAGCCTTCATATACACAAATAATAATAGCTTTCATATACATAAATAATAACTGGTTAGAATGTACAATGGAAGAGAAAACCTCATTTAAAACAGCAACAGAAAAGAATATAAACTTAACAAGAAGTGTTCAAGACTTACATGAAGAAATCTATAGATTCACACATTCCTAAAAGGCACACAAAACGAGACTCCAGAATCCACCATTCTTGGTCAAGACACCACAACTTTATCAGGTTGTCAGTTCTCCCTAAATTAATTTATAAATAGAACGCAATTACAATAAAAATTACTCAGAAGTTTCTTTACGGAGCTACACTAGTTGACACTCAGTTAAATCTGACTAGGAGGAGCTATTGAAGGAGAACTAGCTCCACCAAATATTAGAACAAAGCTCCATGATTAAAACTGTGGTAGTAGCACCTGTATAGGCAGCCAGACCCCAAAAATGCAACCAAAATCCCAAAAATAGACCCAATCTACTATTTAGAAATCTAATATATAACAATAGTGGCACCTCAAATGACTTGAGCAAAGATAGATTTCAGAAATGTTGGGACAACTGAATCCATTCTTATATCACATATCAGAATAAACTCCAAGTACAGCAGAAATATAAATGTAAAAACTGAAAACTATCCAAGTTCTTAAAGAAATCATTTATGTAAGGAAAGGTTTTCTGACCCTGATCTAAAATCCATACCCAAAAGTTATATGTGAATTTTTGACTGCCCAGGGATTGGCAGCACTAACCCCCATGTTAAGGGTCAACTGTACTTCCTCTGGGTTTAGTCTGCTGTACTTTTTGTAACCTCTTGAGATGGCTGCACAGATCACTAAATTTTTTTCAGTCTTTCTTCTTTCCTAATATACATCTTTCCTAATATACAGCTATAAACTTCCCTCTAAGTACAACTTTAGCTGCATCCCACAAATTTTGGTATGCAGTATTTTTATGTTAATTCTGATTAAAATATTTTGTCAATCTTTTAAAATTCCCATGATTCATGGGTTATTTAGAAACAACTTTGCTTTTTGCTATTGATTTTAGTTTAACTTATATTGTTCTGTTTGACTTGAATCCTTTGAAGTATCCTGAGACTTGCTTTTGTCCCACAAGCTGCCAGCCTGGGTGAATGTCCAAACACTAGTAAATATTGTGTATTTTGAAGTTGTTAGGGGCAACATCTAGCCATGCAAGGCAAATTTATTAATTGTGTTGTTCAAATCTTCTACACCCTTACTAAAGTTTGTTCACTCTGATAGAAGCGTTGTGTAAAAAAAATATTAGTAACTCCCTCTATGATTAAGAATGAATCTCTTTCATCTCTCTATTTCTATTAAAGTCTATATTATAATCACTAAAATTCTCTTCAGATAATCTAGACACTCTACAAAAGAGAAAAGAAAGGTGAATAACTTTCTCAATGCCAGTGAAAATGGCAGCAATTTTTTCAGCCAATTATTATCCAAAATCATCATTATAGACATCCTCCAAGATTTCACTGGGTCAGATCCAATAACACCAGACAGCAGATCAACTTGCTTAATTACTCAGAGGTATATTTTGCAACTAATTCACACTGCTTGGCTCATGGAAAAAAGTTAGCAATGTGTCACAATACACTCCATAGTGTATGACTTTTCTTCCATTTTTCTGAACCAAAATTACCTTGGTCTTGCTCTCTGGCAAAGAAGGCTAAGATCAGCCCTGCCCCTTCAGCGCCCACTGCATTGTATCCCATTGAGGCCCAATGCAATCTTAGAATCACTCTCCCACAATGCTCCAGACAGCAATCATTACAATCTGAAACCCACTGCCACCTCTGCTTGATGGTCGAATTTCTGACGGTCTGTATGTGCAGTCTTTCCAAGAATATCCAAGTTAGGGTACAGAATAGGCATCTATTAGTCTTCATCAGTGTCCTCCCATTTTCTCAGGTCAGGCTGTCATCTCCCACTTGGACCAAGCACCCCTCCCATGCAATCCCAGGGCACTTTTGGCTTTCCCATCGATAGCTATATACCATAGTGATCTTTTTACATGTTTTTCTCAGCTGTTACACTATTGCCCCTCAAGGAAAGGAAGCATTTGATTCATTTTGATATCCTCAGCATACCAATACCTAGCAGGCAGACACACTCCTTCATACTCTTTCTTGTCCCCTACAATCTATTCTCTACACTGCATACCTAGTGATCCTTTTAAAATCTAAGACAAATGGTATTGTTTCCCTGCTCAAAAACTTGCAATGGCTTTCCAACTCACTCAGAATAAAATCCAAAGTGCCACCACAGTCTCATGGACCCTACAGGATCTGGCCCTTTATTACCTCTCAAACCGCCCCCCGCCCCCCGCCCCCGCCCACCAACACATACACACACACCACTTACTCATACTACCTTCCTACCACCTTAAGGGCCTTTGAACTTACTGTTCCTCCTTCCACAAGGAGGAACAGTAATAGCTGCCAAAATAACTGCCTGCCTGGTATACTCCTTCACCTTCATCACACCTCTGTCAACTGTCATCTGAGGGATGCCTTTCCTGACCACTTCCCTGACCACATTACAACAAATGGCAGTCCCTGATACTCTATCCTCTTGCTTCTTTATTTTCTCTACAGCCCTTATCGTTACATATATTTATGTTATTTACTTATTATCCCCCACCTCCGCACTACAATGTGATCTCAGTAAGAAAGGGCAGAACCTCACCCTCCTGAACAGCGGTTGGGATGTTTTGGGATGTTTTGCTCTAAAGAGATAGTGAATATTTCACACTCTGTAGTTTAGACCATCTCTGTTGCAACTACTCAGCTCTACCCTATAGCACGAAAGCAGCCCCAGAGAATATATAAACGAGTTGGCAAGCCCATGCTCCAATAAAATTTTCTTTACAAAATCAGGCAAAAGACCAGGTTTGGCCCAAATGCTACTGTTTACCAACCCCAGTCCTAGAATAAGCTTTGCATGCAGTACATTGACTTTGAATTAATCGATCATTCCTGTTCTTGGTCTCTAAGGCTTCCTTTAATTGACAAAATAAAATACCAGCATTCCAACCACATCAGAAAAGATAACTCCAAACCAGCTTCTATAAATCTTTTACCAAAAAATCCACTTGAAGCTAATATATAGACCTGAATGGCTTCTTTGACAGATATGCAATGCGTTTATTCTTACCACTAGAAAGTACATAAAAGTTAGTTTGACCCTCTGCAGAAATGTTTTAAGTAAGTTGTGTTTCAATTCATTTGAAACCAGAGAAGAATCAGCCTCATAAAAACCATGTCCTAGGGCTCCCTGTGTGGCTCAATTGGATAAGTATCCAACTCTTTTTTTTTCTTAAGGCCTTATTCATTATTTGAAAGAGCGAGTGAGCGAGAAACAGCATGAGCAGGGGGAGAGGGAGAAGCAGACTCCCCGCTGAGCAGGGGGCATGACATGGGACTCGATCCCAGAACCTTGGGATCATGACCTGAGCCCAAGGCAGTGGCTTACCAGAGTGAGCCACTGAGGTGCCTCAAGTGTCCAACTCTTGATCTCAGCTCAGGTCTTGATCTCAGAATAGTGATTTCAAGCCCTGCGATGGGCTCTGTGCTGCACGTGGAGCCTACTTCAAAAAAATAAAAATAAAAACATGTTCTCTGTGCTGCATGTCACTCACTTCAGCTTTCAATGTAACCAATACAAAACCTTAAGTGTGAGTTCAGAGAACATATTAAGG
This sequence comes from Mustela lutreola, assembly GCF_030435805.1. NCBI lineage: Eukaryota > Metazoa > Chordata > Mammalia > Carnivora > Mustelidae > Mustela > Mustela lutreola. The sequence goes on from NC_081302.1 coordinate 78,215,857, forward strand.
AAAGGAAACTGGTATGCTTTCTGTGGGTGATGAAACTACAGCACAGAACTGAGAATGTTTTCCCTTCTTTTTGGCCATCAGGACACTCAGCCAAGTTCCAGTCTGCAAACTGGTTATGTCACCAGTATCTGTGTCTTCTCTTCTCGGGGGTTCAGAGCCAGCCTACGTTTGAGTACAGCCAGTGGGATAACAAGTGGTGTGTGCTGGCCAATAAAACCTCCCACAGGACTTGGCTCTCTCCTACCCACCCGCTGAATTGAGCAGGAGGAAGTTCCCACTTCCTACTGGAGGCTGAGTCACAAGTGGAAAGAGCCTGACTACCGGAAGGGGCCTGTGGAAGACCACCCCAGAAGGACCCCAAAGCTTTTTTGTGCTGAATCACTGAAATCTTTCTTGAGTAAAGCACTTAGCTCTCTAGGACTAAAACACTGACCTGAGAGGCCAGAAGCTTGTTGAAAGAATTGGTTTTATTGTTTTCAGTCATGATCTTCACACAGCTTTAATTCTCATTACTTATATTCAGCTTCATTGTCATGGGTATTTCCTATTAGCTAATTCAAATCTTTGTGTTATGGGGGACAAGGGACAAACATCCACTGTTTGTGTTCAGTAAAACCGTAAGCATCTCCAACAATGAAAATCTCAAAAAATATAATTGGATAAACATATATTTGGATAAATATAAACATTCAAAGAAAACCTTATTTGTAACTCTCACTTATAAACAGTTGAATAAACTGTATCAGGGTCCAGAAAGAAAGAAGGCTCGGTAAATACTAAAATGCAGGACAATATATTTTGTCTCAAATGGAATTGGACAATTGTTAGAAACCAAATAGCGTAGGAAATGGAACAATACATTTCTAAACTCTTATCTAGGACAACTAAGTAACCATAAATGTAGCGTAAAAGAAAAAATGTTCTAACCCCTGTAATACCTATCCCTACATAATTCTATCAAGTGATGCAATGAAGCTATGTTGTTTCTGCATTTTTTTTTTTTTTTGAGAAGTAGTATGGAAAAAACTAGACATGTCAGAAAGGGAACTTTTTAGTCTATATAATGTAAAAGACAAACAGTGTATGAGCTATGAAAACTTTAACTGTAACTCACGTATGAACTTCATTATCATTGATAAGCCTCGCAATCATTCAATATTAAAATAACACCTTTTAAAAAGTAGTAATGTTTTGGGGAGCCTGGGTGGCTCAGTCAGTTAAGTGATCTCTTGATCTTAGTGCAGGTCCTGATCTCAGGGTTGTGAATCTAAGCCCCTGTGCTGGGCTCCATGCCCCTTCAAAAAAAAAAAAAAAAAAAAAAAGGTAATGTTTTAATAACCTTGCCCCCTGCCCCCTGGCACATCTCAAAGGACAATTCACATTTTAGTAAAGCCTTTGGAAACAATGTTGTTTGCAGTGTGTAATTAAAATCTGAAGACAGGTGACTGGGGAATTTAGGGGTTTCTGTGCATTTCTGGTTTTTAAATTGAAAACCAGGATAATTAACTCTAAAAGATATACAGAACAAGAAATAAATACTATGGAAAACCAAGAACCAAGATATGTTTTAAATTCTCTAGGTTTGGTTATAAACAAAATGTACTTTTCTACTTTTATCAAAAATGGGGATGAATCCTATATTGAAAAACTACAATATTTCCCCCCAAAATTAATATCTTACTTTTGAAGGGATGGAAGTCACATCTGTTCCTCCTCATTGTAAGCTGTGAAAAGACTCTCTCAGAATGTCAGAATGATACAAATATAACATAAGCTGCTCCCTCTCTTCTCTCTCTCCTGTCACACTTCTGGTTAATGTCATCCCCCTACTGGACTAGATACTTCAACCCCTAAGTGTGTAGACATTGTTCCTTCCATGTTCCACAGGAAGCGATTTAAATCCACCAACTTCTCCATAAGTGTTCATTCCAAACAGCATAGAATATGGCCCCGCAAAAAGTTACAAAGTCAATTCAGAGCTGAACTGTGCCAAGGTAACAATTTTAACACAGGACTGCCTTACAAAACAGGGACTGGGGATGTCATGTACATGTTTTGAGGGGCTGAAAACAAAACTGTGACATTAATAGGGCCTAGTGACTCAGCCCAGGTTTTTAAAAATTACCTAGTAGTGACCGTGTTCTGCTTATTCTGTGGTCCTGAATCAAAACACAGGACACGTTCAGGTGATGAAAAAATATTTGTTGAGTATCTACTATGTGCAAAGAATACACCATTTCTTCCATTTAGCTGATAAAAAGTGGCCACATGGATTCGTAGTTCAGTCAATCACATCCATACTCTTCTGTTGCAATATAATTTCTCTAAACCGCTCGTGTGCACGAAATGGATAACAGCACGCAATGAGAGGAGCCAGATGAGCTAAAATGGAACCACAGCAGCATGGTAATAAAATCTTCAGCATGCACTGGAGCACAACTTTAAAAATCCAATACGGCTTTCAGTCACTAGTAAAAGGAAGTAGTCAAGGACCAGAGATCACAAAGTCTATGGGAAAATGGCCAGTTGGAGTGAAGGAGGCACTGGGTGTTACCCCTGGCCACAAAGGTTGTGACCCAAACAACAGTGTGCACATGACCACATGCTTAAAAGGTTACTTAACAGAGCTGGAACACATCTACTAAGTGCTGGCTATATACAAGGCACTGTGCTGTCTGGTGCCTGCCCACAATGAGTTTACAGTTAACAAAACAATTTACCTCTGCTTTCCCTCTCTAGGTGTGGAGGACAGGAGCTTGGTCCTAGCAACACTATTATCACTGGTAACCAGAATGATCTGTGGTAGGCATTCAAACGTGTGGACTGCTGCAAAGAACCGTAAAGCAAAATATAAAAGAAAAATAACAAAATAAATAAAACTCTGCAATAGTGCAAGAATATACAATACAGCAGAAGACGTCTTTAGGTCAATTTCAAGGCCATTGCTTCCGAGAGGTCAGAGGGCACCTGAAGAACAGGCCCAAGGGAAAACTCCACAAGCAAAAAGTCTCTGAGAAACGATCCCAGACACTGAGCTCAGCGTTGAGGTCCAGAAGCACCTACCAGACCTGAGAGAGGAGAAATTACCCTGGGATATCTGAGATGTTTAAAGTTTAAAAAAAAAAAAAAAAATCAACAGAAGAAAAGAGCTAACCTGAAAGAGAAGAGGAGAGACACAGATCCAGGGAAAAGAAACAAAACAGAGAAGCTCCAAAGATTAAGGGCGAAATCTGAGTATGGAAAAATCACTCTAATCTAAGGACATCTGCTAAGATGGGAGGATAGGCTCTCACGCAGAACAAAACCGACCTTGGACACTGACAGCAGACAGCGTCCACTCAGAAAGGAAAACAGGACAGCACAGTCACAGACAATACGACCTTCAGGGGACGCCAGGACAAGAGGCACGGCCTTGCCCAGAGCACCCCACCCTGACAAGGACCCATGAGTCCCAAGAAAAGCATGTCTTAAAGAAGAAAAAAAGCATCCTTTTTTAAAAAGAAGTTAATAAAATAAGTCGTTTTTAAAAAAAAAAAAAAAAAAAAAAAAAAACAAAAAACTCACCCTGTACCAGATGTCCCTCTCTAGTGAATGCCCTTCTTTCCTCCTCATAACCAAGTTTTAGGAAGCAGTGACCACCCTGATTAGCTTCCCTGCCTGAGTGCCATTCACTCCTTAGTCCACAGAAGTAAGGCTCCCCTGAGACTCCTCCAGTGAAAACCAGTAATTTGATCCTAGGGCTAAATCCAATGGAAACTTTAGAACAACTCTCTATCTGGATGTCTGGCTAGCGCGCACGCGTGTGTGTTCTCTCTCTCTCTCTCTCTCTCTCTCTCTCTCGGTTCCTTCACATGCTCAAAACTCTCCACTCAAAAACAAAATGAAACAAAACAAAAAAACCAACAACAAAAGAAATACCCCCACCCCTTTACCCATCCTCCTGGACCCACCCTTTACCACCACCACCACCCCTCTTAAGAGCTGTCTACACACTCTGGCACCACTTCCTGGCTCCCACTATTAAACCCCTGGCCATCCCGCCCATGTCCCCATCACCGTGTCACCACTGACACCACCTATATTACTAGTAACTTCCTGGTTTAGCATCCCTCTTTAGTGATGTTCCCTTGGACCATGGCTTCTAAGACACTCTTCATGGACCCCTCCCCCACACACACAACTGCCCTCCTCAGTCTCAGTGTGGGAGCCTATTCTCTCCTATGTATCTTTTGAACACAAAAGCTCCTCAGATCACATTCTACACCACTCCTTTTCTCACTCTGTACATACTTCTTGAATAACTTCATCCACTCCAACAGCCTCCATTAACAAATACAGGCATAGGCAGAGATTCCAGAAAGTTCTGGAACTTTCTCTAAAAGAGACTTTCTCTGTTCATTGCACTCTTAGTGTCTCAGGCCAAAAGGAATGCCTGAGTAATTGAAACACTGGATAAGTTCAAATATCTTAAGTATTTTTTGCCCTAACAACTTATTACCCATTTTTTTAAAACACACTTCAACTGAGAAAAAAATCAGTCTATTTCTGTCATTATTAAATAAACCACAGGTACAATTTCTCAAACCTTGGAGTTGGACTGGATATCACCTCGTTCATTTCCTGTTCCACACTGATTTTCACAGGAAATGCAACCACTGAACACCCAGCCTTACAAACTTATCAAAAGGAAGGTAGTGCAACAGACAGTAGGAACTGTTGATGACTTTGAGCTAGCATTTCCCACAAGGTTGGACAAATGTTATGCACCCTTGAGCTTCCTTCTACAATTCAATATCCTGCAGTCTCCTTGTGAGTTCACTGCATCACATCAGCACACAGTTTCGGAACTGTGGTGCTAAGGACTCTTAGATGTCTGTCTCCAGTCCAGACACCCTCAACACCCCAACATCCCTAAAACACTGTGTCCCATAGCCACCTGAAACTTAACAAGGCCAAATGCACCTGTCTTTTTTTCCTCCAAATGGCTGCTGCTCCATAAGAAAGGCACCATTATCCACCCAACTGGCCAGTTAGGACTCAGCACCACCCTGAACTCCTCCCTCTCCAAACTCCCCCACCACACATACAACCCCCAGCCAAGAACCAAGTCCCAGCAATTCCACCTCCTTGACCTTCTTGCCTTCCACGCTTGCTCCCCTCCATCCATTTTGTAAAGGGCAAATCGGATCATGCCCTTTTGCTTCAGAATTCTGCAACTATTTCCTTTTGCCTATAGAGGAGTCCAAACTCCTTACAATAAGAATCACAAGACCCCCCTATGGCTCGGCCCCTAGTCACCTCTGTCTCTGTTTCTTGCCACTTCCCTGCCATTCTGCAATTGGCCGAGCCACATACGTTTCCAGTTGCCCCAATTCACCCTCTCTCTGACAGCCTTTATCAAGCCTCTCCTCAGCCCTGACTCAGACCAATTTCCTTCTCTCTTATTGCTCTGGGAAGCCTTTCTCATCTCTCTGAATCATCCCAAAGCTTGGGTTTGCTGTCATCCTGTGAGCTCCTCTAGCTGACCCCTTTCAGGGCACGTACCATATGCTGTACTGTAACCAATGGTTAAAACTGTCCAAGAGAACCCAGCTGAACAGGCTCTGCAAAAGGTATCCACCTTGCTTATCTTTGTATCCCCAGCACATAGGATCAACTCTGCAATAAAGCAAGCGAATGTACTGACTAGGTCATTCATGTGATGCTTCACATCCTTCTCTGCTTACTAACGCCATCACAGCACTGATTGCACCATGCTGAAATTGTTAGTTAGTCTCGGCAGACTATCAACATCTTAAGAGCTTTTCTCTCTTATTTCTGCTATGCCTGTATCAAAATAGTACAGGTACTTAGCAAGCATCCACGAAACAGCTTCTGAAGAAAAAAGCCGACTGAAAAAATTCTGGATGTCCCCACCCCACTGGATTAGGGGTGGCTACCTCTGGAGAAAGAAACAGGACAGGGCACCAATAACAGGAGGTAAAGAGAACTGAAATTTGTTACTCCATGTATCTCCATAGTGATACTCCACTGATTTTATAATATGCCTTATTTAAGTATGACTGTCATACACTATTCCTGTATTACCAGCATAAAATGTATCCTGTGTAAAGAACCAGTCCTGAATAACACGTGCACTTGCAAGCAGCGTTTGGCTCCACGCACCCTAGAGCAAGTCCAGAGAAAATGTGACCTTAAAGAGGAAAACCGGCTTCTAAGAAAAAAAGGACTGAGAAGGTAAGCATCTACATCTGTACAGCAGCGTGGAGGCAGTCCCAAGAAAATATAAGGAATGACAATAGCATATAAGTGGAAAATATAACCTGTGATTATTCTTCAAAGAAAGTTCTGGGAACTCTAAAAGAAGACAACTTGCACTGGCCGGCCAGGGCAGACAATTCTTTTAATACTTATATTAAGCAACTGTTTTAGTAGAACATTCCAAAAACCAAAAGGTGACTTGCCACATGCAGGTTACTATGGGAAGTGTAAAAGAGACCTACAAAGACCCGCTAGAATAGACAGGAGTCTACAGCGTTGGCATGACCACTTAGCCAAGTGCATTCCACCTTTATTTTCAGAATTTTTAAAAAGACTGTAGCACAACATTGACTATAAGGTCATAAATTTTAAGGAAACAGATAAAACAATGCTATAACAGTCAGCAACTGGAAGTAGCAAGAATAATTTGTATATGTGGATAGTTCCAGAACTAGCTTCTTTTCCCTGCTAGAAGACAACAGTGAATACAGGTCAGATTGTAAATATAAGTCAAACTTCCCAACCTAGTGAGTTTTAAACATCCAAAAGGACACGACTTTAGAGAATACAAATTAAGATCTTCAAAAATGAAGGAAAATGAGCGCTATGGGGACCCTGGTAGAAAGGAGACCAGACACAATAAAAACTGCCTATGGGAAAGGTCAAACCTCGCTTTCCTTTGTTTAACCTCTCACGTAGATAAAAGAACTAAAGAACTAGCTTTCAAGAATCACCACATTGTTTCACTGCAAGAAAAGGAAAGTTGAGTAAAGCATATACAAAAAAGAAGCAAGCAACCGAGGTTCAGCAGACTGTGCCCTAGAGGCAACAGAAAAATAAGTCAATTATAACACTCTAAACTTAGTTTTGATAGAGATCGAGACATTTAAGTTTAGACAAACCTAATTTTTATAAAATGAAAAAATGTTTCAAATACTTAGCCCCTCCCCTCATAAAATGTGGGCCCTGAATCTTAAAATTTCATGCCCCAGCATGCATTTGATTTGGACAATCACAAAGCAAAAAAAACCTTTTAATTCTCGGTTTTAAAAACTCCAAAATTATTACTGCTACTAAGTGCGAATAGAAAACTGATCCCCACATGAGAAAGAATTCCTAATACGCATAACAGTGGCTAAGAAAATGAGATGCTCCCATTCATCCGTAAGCCCATCGGTTAGCTTCTTAATAATTAAGAACTCTACTCTCCGCCACGAAACTATCCCTTGCAGAGAGGCTAAACCAAGAAGAAATCGCCATTGCCTCTAAGTAGCACAGACGGAGAGGGGAAGGTTTTCCACTCGCTGGAGCTCCCGCACGGAGGAGGGCGAGAGGCCAGGCACCGCGGCCCCCTCCTGCAGCGCAAGGAAAGTCTCCCGGGGATGATCCATACTCCCGAAGCGGCTCCCGGGCGCGCAGCCCTCTCCCCTCGCCCTGCAGCGCGCCCCTCGCCGGTTGTACGACCCCCTGCCCTGCGCTCGGGGAGCCGAGCCTGGCTGCCGAGGCCGGGAGCCCCGCGGGCCCGCAGCCCCTGGGGAGGGGGCACCAGGCGCAGAGGCGCAGGGAGGGCGAAGCCATGGAGTGGGCCCGACCCAGGGCGACGGGCATGCGGAGACTGGGCCACATGCGGACAGGGCGCGCGGTACCGAGGGATGTTAAAGTCCCGGACGCGGGGTAGCCCTGGGCACTGTGCGTGGGGCGCGAGTGGAGGCCCGGACGCCAACTGCGGCCGGGATGGCGGGCGCCCGCCCCGCAGCCCGGGGAGCGCACACCGGGCAGTGCCGCGGCGGAGGACTGGGGAGGACGGCGCGGGCGAGAGCGGCCGCCGGGCCGCGCTGCGACGGCGGGAAGCCCCAGCCGGCGCGGGAGCCAGCGCGGAGGATGCGGCCGGGCTGCAGGGCAAGGCGCGGGGCGGCGCTGCGGCCCGCAGTGGGCCCCGCTGCCCTCCCGAGAGCGCCCGGCGCGATGCAGCAACTTCACTTAGCCACGGGGCTGCGGGGGCCCGGCCCGCGCCCACCCCTCCCCCGGGGCAGCCGCTCGGCCCGGAGCCAAGCAGCGAAGCGGCCAGGACTGAGGAGTCCGACCGGCCGCAACCCGCACTCACCCGTCCGCGATTCCGCCGCCGGCCCCGGAGCTGCGCTCCGAGCTCCATGGTCCCACCGCGCCGCGGCCGCCCGGCGCCCCCGCCCCGCAGCACACCGCACGCAGCGGCGCCAGCGACGCCGCCTCCGGCCCGGCCACGGCCGCGGCCACGCCCCCTCTCGGCTGGGGGCCCGGCCGGAGCAAGAGGGGGACTCAGCGCCGGCTCCACCAACCAGAGGCCTCTCACCAAGCCGCTTCATCAGGATTGGCGAGCGCCTCAGCCAATGGGAAAACGGAAGGAGCGCGGAGCGTCGGCGCCGAAGGGCGGGGGATTGCGGAGGAGGTGGCTCTCACGATCGGTCCTCCGCCCCTCATTCCGGCTGAGGCTTTGGCCCTAGTGCCTCCAGAGTGGAGAGGCAGGGATACTTTGGGCCGAGTTTATTTTAAGGGGCCCTTCCATCACCTTTGCTGACAATGTACCCATTGCAGTCCCTTTGAGTTTCCACCCGTTCCCTAACCTTACCTTACCTTTAGCTCCTGCAAAAACGTCCATCTACCTGTAGGTAGTCAGAGGTCCCGCAGGGTTAAGGGTTCAGGCAACCTTGAGAGGATAATAGCCATCGTCATCTGTTGGTTTTATGCCCTTCTCAAATCCGTTAGCGTTTCTGCCTATTCTCATATCCTTCTACAGAGTCTTCCCTTTTTAATCATCTTGTCTCCAGTCTCCCTCCACCCCACATGTGAGAAAATTCACAATGCCTATTAAACATGACATAACATTGAAACTAAACCCCGTAGCAATGAAACACAGCCAGGTGGTACTTGATGACACAGATGTAAACTTAAGAATGGAAGAGGAAAGGAAAGGAAGAGAAGAAAAGAAAGAAAAGCCAAGTATGTTCTCCTAGGTCCTGAAGGAAAGGTTAAAAACATTAGATAGAAATGTTATCTATATTTCAGTTTGCATGCCTTTATTCTTTTTGATTTACAAGTAAAATCACTAAATTGAAAAAAACTTAAGAAAAAAGTTCAAATCCTAATGAAGAGTCCAGAAAAAACTAATTCAGGTTGTCTTGCTCTTGACTGTACAGATGTGTGATAACGGTTCACATCTGTTACAGCTAGTTACAGCAACTACCAGCTAGGAAAAATGAATAGCAGTTGCTAACAATATTAGCAACGTTTGCAATACCAGAGGTGCCGAAGAAAAATCCCCAGTCCCTCTTCATGTTAATCTGTTAACCCACCTTACTTCCAAAGGAACAATTTCAAAAGCCCTATTTTAAGGTAACATGTACTTAGTTTCCATTTCATGTCAACATGAAATATACTGACAATTAATAATGTAAATAGAACTGTAGTGAATTATTAACAGTGTTCTGTGTTTGAAATATTGATACTAGAGTGATAAATTTCTTCTGAATTCAAAGCTGAATTGGTATACAAATGAAAATGACTTTCCTTCATTTTTGTCTTCACTTACCCCAGCAATAGCTTCCATGTCTGTATTTAGGTCATTGACTTAAAAACTCAAAAATAGGAAGCTGTAGGTTACAAAAAGTATGTTTTCAGAGTTACTAATCCCATTTCCCTTGCTCCTTCCCTCTTCAGTGAGCCCACCTTATATGAACTGCTGCTACACTCAGTTTACATCCACTATTAACCCTTAATCTTACTGTCCTGAAGCGTTCAGGATTGTTTCACATAGGTCGGTCTTATCTCTAATTAGGTGGTAAGTTCCATGAGGTTAAGGCCCTTATTTTAAACTCTTGCTTCCTCTCCCCATAATGTCTAATGCAGTGCTGAACATGTAAATATAACTCCATCCTAGCATTGTGTCTATAATATACAGAACTTTTTTCAAATGTAGTACTTCTGTGAACCAGTCCTTTAAATAAAAATTGCTCAGAATAGTCTTGTTAGGGAGATAGCGTCTCACACTTAACAGTGCTTAAAAAACGTTGCCACATCAGGGAGTGAATTGGTTGCCTGTAACAGAAACTTGACTAAATTCTTACCAAATAGAGGGTGCTTCTCATCACACAGCAAGAAGTCTAGAGACAACCCTGGGCTTCTGCAACACCTCCATCGTGTTGTGTACCTCAGATTCCTTCTATCCATCAGTTCTGCTGTCCTTGTCAGGTGACTTGGTCTCCTCACAAGATGATTGTTCCCATTCTGGGTACTGTATCACAATCTGGAAAATGGCAGGGATATGGGTAAAAGGCAAAAGATCAAAGAAGTGCATGCCAACTGGATCTTCCTTTTTAACAATTTTTCTGGGAAGGCCCAACCAGCATTTACTGGCTACACTGTGTCACACTGACCGTTTCCCCACCACCTGCCCCTGACCTCCACTCAATGCCAGTCTGAAATACTAAGTATTTAAGGCCAGGGACCTTGTCTGCAACAATGTCAGGTTTTTGTTAGTAAAGAAGAAGAAGAATGCAATTTCTGCCATAGTTGTGGCATAAATGAATATGTGATTGGACCCTCACTCTATTCATGAGATGAAAAAAAAAAAAGTCATTCAAATCTTAGTAAGAAAACCAACAACCCAGTTTAAAATTGAGCCAAAGATCTGAACAAAGCTCTCACTGAGGTAGAGATGGCAATATACAGATGGCAAATAAGGATATCCTCAATAGCATATGTCAGAGAATTGCAAACTAAAACAACAATGAAATAGCACATCTTCTAGAATAGCTAAAATTCAAAAAACTAATAATATCAAATTCTGGTAAGGATGTGGGGCAATGGGAATGTTCATTCACTGTTGATGGGAATGCAAAATGGTATAGCCATTTTGGAAGATAATGTGGCAGTTTTTCACAAAGCCAAGCATGGCCTTACCATACAATCTAGCAATCATACTCCTTTGTATTTACCCAAATGAGTTGAAAACTTATGTCCACACATAAACTTGTGCACAAATGTGTATTCATAATCACCAAACACTGGAAGCAACCAATCCTTCAGTAGGTGAATGTATAAGCAAACTGTTGTCATCCAGACGATAGGACATTATTCAGTGATAAAAAGAATGAGCTATCAGGCCATGAAAAGACATGGAGGAATCATAAATGTGTATTGCTAAGTGAAAGAAGCCAATCTGAAAAGGCTACATTCTGTAGATTCCAACTATGAGATTCTGGAAAAGGCAAAGCTATGAAGACTAAAAAGATCAGTGGTTGCCAAGGGTTGGGGGGAGGAGCAATAGATAGGCAGAGCACAGAGGATTTTTTTGGCAGGGAAACTATTCTATATGATACTACAATGGTGAATACATGACATTATATATTTGTCAAAATACATAGCATATACAACACAAAAGGGAACTTTAAGGTAAACTATGGGCTTTAGTTAATAAAAATGTGTTAATATTGTTTCATTAATTATAACCACAAAAATGCAAAGTGTTAATAACAGAAGAAACTGTGTGAGAGGTAGAGGAGGAGGGGGTTAGGGTAGACTGAGTCTGTGTACTATCTGCTCAATTATGCTATAAATCTAAAACTATACTAAAAAAATAAAGTCTGTCGATCATTTTAAAAAGGGAACTATACTTAACATAATAATATTAACATATTGAAGCTAACATAATAAAAAGGAAATAAGGTTTGTTTTTGGAGAAGTCACCTTCATTTTATTTATAGGCCTTTAATGGATTTACAGACAAATTGTATTGCCCTTCAGCTATTGCTAAATCTTAAAAAATTTAAATCTTAAAAAGTCTAAATCTTAAAAAGTTTATCACATATATATTTTTTCAATTTAGGGGTTCCCCCCATTTTTACATTGAAAATTTTCAAATGTAAGGACTGGTACAATGAACTCCTATCTACCTTGTATCCGGATTCACCGAATGTCTAGGCACCACCATATTTGCTTCTTCATTCTTCACTGAGTCTCTGTCTCTGTGTACATGACTTTTCTTCACTCAACCACTGAAGGCAAATCGCAGACACCAAGACACTTTAAATACTTCAGTACATATCTCCAAGAGCAAAAATGTCTTGATTGCTTTAGTATATAAAAAAAAGACAAGCAGAGCATATCACATGGGACCAAGGAGACGAGGTGTGTCTAATTACTCAAGATGCATTGTTCCCCTTTTTGTGTTCTGTAAGTAACTGTCCAGTCTGACATAGAATGTCTTTATCCCCATGAACCGGTATCATGAGGAAATAGTAAAATCAAACTCAGGGGCAAGGGAGGCTGGGGTAAGGCACCACACTAAGAGAGTTCTGGTGATGCTAGGTGAGTGAGCCATCATTCATGTTTTCATGAAACGATTTGCATGAAGCCCAAGGTGCAGCCAGTTCTGGATCCACCAGCGAGCTGAATGCCTGATGTCTAGTGTTATTGTGACAACTGAACAAGCTCTCAAACGTGCTCCTAAGATCTTCCCAACGATATTTTTTAAATCTCTTGAAATGTGTCATCTTTGTTCCTCTTTACCCTTGCCTGGTCAAGCTCTTGGATAAGTTCCCACAGTTAAAAAAGTAGTTCTAGTGTCATCTTTACGTTAATCAGATGACGTGGGTAGTGATGATGCATTGTCTTTTTCACAAGGCTCTATAAATTAGATACTTTCCCAGTGATTAGCTTAAGATCTCTTTTACCATTCCAAATTCTTTGGTGAAAAAACAATTGCCATTCTTTTTACTTAATAGAGTGTCATAGTACATAAAAATTACAAACTCTTTTGCATTAGGAACTGAGTTCAGTCCTACTTTGGGGAAGCTAAAGAGCCAGAGTGGATACTGATTAAAAGAGTATAATTAGAATATGTAAGAAACCAAATTAAAAGCCTAATAACTGTCATACTTTCGACATGTTCATTTGTACTTGTTCTCAGAATGAAGTGAAATGCTGAGTACAAATACCTCGGTTTTCAAGAATTAATTTAGCTCCATACATAAATCTTTATAAACATGCTTCACTTAGTCTAGCTTCCTTTTGAAGGAGAATATCTATTTTTTTTTAAGATTTTATTTATTTATCAGAGAGAGAGCGGGGGAGAGAGCGAGCACAGGCAGACAGAATGGCAGGCAGAGGCAGAAGGAGAAGCAGGCTCCCCGCTCAACAAGGAGCCTGACGTGGGACTCGATCCCAGGACTCTGGGATCATGACCTGAGCCGAAGGCAGCCGCTTAACCAACTGAGCCACCCAGGCGTCCCAGGAGAATATCTATTTTTATCACGACACCAGGGTGAAATAAATACACACATCTACATACCCACATTTTCCAAGAATAAAGTCTGCCTGGGAAAAATGAGGAACTTCCTCTTAACTTGGAATATTCACCCAATTATCTCATGAGGGCAGGGCAGTCTATTGGTACTAACTTTATTTTTAAGTGAGAAGAAAATGGGAAGGTAATATAACAAACATGAATTGAGAATTCACGACTTACCATATGGTTTTACTTGTAATATTTAATACAATATCTGTAGGATATATGGTGTTATGCCCATTTTAAAGATAAGACACGAAGAAAGTTTTGTTATTTATCAGGGCTGCTCAAGGGGTACTATCACAGGAAGGCTGTTTTTACAGAGGACAGGACAGCCCTGAAAGTCACTAAATGAGTCAGCAGGACGATGTGTCCACACCATTCTGATGCCGCAGCTGGGACTTCACTCAATCTGTCCCCCCACTCCTTTCTTATTGCCACCACTCAGGCTGAGGGTGTTGCCATCGTCTTCTGTGCTGGAATGGCATTCCTAATCCATTTCCCATGGCTTCATTCCCCTCTCGTCTGTCTTTGCATTATTTCATGGTCTTTTTTTTTTTTTAATACTTTATGTATTTATTTTTCAGAGAGAGGGCATGTGCACAAGCAGGGGGAGTGGCAGGCAGAGGCAGAAGCAGGTTCTCTGCCGAGCAAGGAGCACGATGTGGGACTTGATCCCAGGACCCTGGGATCATGACCTGAGCCGAAGGCAGAGGCTTTAACCCACTGAGCCACCCAGGTGCCCCTCATGGACGATTTTTAAAACACAGATCTAATTGCATGTCCCCACTGTTCAAAACCTCAGAGGCTCCTACCGTCTATGACGTAAGTCAAATACAGCCCTTAATAATGCCCAGCTCCAACTAATTTCCCCAAAGCCTCCCGCACCCCTGCCTTCCCGTGTGCCTGGACGTTTCCTGTCTGAATACCTTCCCTGCCTTTCTCCCCTGGGGAATCTCGTTTTCCACAGTGCACTTCAAATGCCACCCTCTGCAGAGCCTCCTCGGTGCAGGTCTTCACAGCAGCACCTGGACTCCCCTTACTCCTTCGCCCCCCTCTCCTACCACATCTCATTGTCCGCCACCAGGCAGGCAATCCCCGGAGGGCAGAGACTTACTCATCTTGAACTCCTAGCTCCTAACACATGCCAGGTACATAGTTAATATTTGTTGAATGGATTTTCATGATATCATAGGGAAAACTAATATGCAAGCAATCCAAACAGCACTTAAAGACAGAGGGCTCCAAGGCATCAGGCTCAGAAATTTCCATGGGCTTCTTATTATCATGAAGCTGATGACAATAGCATCAGGAAGAACAAAGGTGCCCCGGTGATGGTGGGCCGGGCAGTGGGCACAGCCCCAAACACCATGGCCTGTGTAAGCTGCCTGTGTCCACACTGCCCTAGCCCCACGTGACACTTGTCCATTTTGCTTGACCCTCCTCCAATAGACCCACAGTCCTGACCTTGCTGGACCCGAACTGTACTGGCTGCAGAGAGTGTTAGAACAAGATGAACATGGGCCATAAGTAGACGCCATTCATTGTCTGCTTACTCTGAACCCCAGAACCTTAGGAGGCATGGGGACAGGATGCAAAGGGCATGAGCCCTTGAATGAAACCACTGCAGATTCACACTCCATATCCACCACTTCCTTAGGAAGGGAACTTAATGCCTCCGAGCCCCCATCCATTTCCCTCACATAACATGAACCTAAAAGTCGCTGTGCAATTTCAGTTCCGGTGTCCAGAGAACATTAATGATGTTCAACCCTTTCCCTCTCCAGACTGCGCTTGTCAAGGATGAGATCCATGTCCTTCACCACCTGAAGGAAATCTGTTTCAAATCAGTATTTTACAAACAATACAAAAAGTTTACTGATTAACCCAGAGCATAGGAAGTGAATTGAAGTTCACTCTACACATTTAAGCAAATGGCCAGTAGACTTTAGGATACACCGATCTACTGCAATAGGACATTTTTAAAAACAAACCCCATTGCCTGATATTGTCAGAGGAATGGCCCTGTGCCAGTCCCCCAGAGAGCCTCCTCTGATTTGCTCATCCCTGTCTGAGAACTCTGCGGCTTGAAGACTCACATGTACCCCACCTTCAGATTACTACAGAAATTGAAAAGCAATTGCTCCAAATTCAGTTATTAAAATGCAGAGTCTTCATTCTACTGCTTGGGTTATTACTGTTCCTAATTTGCTCCTGAAATGGACGTACAACACTGTCTTGCAATGCATGGTTTTCAGAATTACCTGCTGCAATTGCCCAGGACGGCTTTTATCTCTGTGCTGTGGTCAGGTAGAGTTACATAAACCAACCAGGGCAGTAACTCCCAGGTTGATGCTACCTGAAGAACTTGCCTTCATTATCAGTCATTCCCCCTGGCCATCGGTGCCTGGGAATTTCGCTGGTTAAACACACCAAACCCATTTATACGGGGGTTATTTATGCAAAGACTTTTCCTATAAAATTTGAAGATCTTAACAGATTTGGGCAGTTTTGAAAAGTTTGTTTTTCCTTGGAAAAGCCCTTGAAGATATGATATTTGACAGATCAGTTATCTGAGATACAAAGAAGTTAAATGACTTGCCTTGGGCCTCAGACAATTTTTATTTTAACAAATCCCAGATTTCCTGATTATCTTAGTTCCCAGTCGGAGTCATTCTGCTGGGGGGAGGGAGATGTTTTGTTCGTCTTTGTGATCCCCATGTCCTGTCCTATAGCGCTCTTAAGAGATAATTAGGCTTTCTTAGTTACTACATACAAAGGACTAATTATGTTCAGTAAGCATTCCTAAAAGGAGATATATGTTGCAAGATGTTTTGGAGGATGCCACGCCAAGAATAATGGTTTTTCTTGCCATCAAAGAGAATCCCTCCAGCACAGAAAGGGAAACTCAGTATGTTTTCAAACGCAAAAACAAACAAACAAAAATGTAAGTCAAGGGAAAAAATGTAGTAGATTCTAGGAGAGAAGTAAATTATAAGTTGAATTCCACTGGAATATCATGGAAAGGGAAAATATATCCATCCAAGTAGAAGCATGAAAAAAGTACCAGCCAAGTTGAGCTTCAGGGACAGATGTCACTTGGCGTGAGCAAAAATGACTGGACGAGAGCCCCCAGGGTATGAAATGGCAGAGTTGAGAGAAACTGCAGAACTGGGAAATGCCAAGAAAGTTGCAGAGAAGCTGGAAGAAGAGATTAGGTTGTACCTCTGTAAGGTCACTAGAGTCTTGTACAGAATTCAGACCAAGATGGTGAGGCATCCCTGAAGACAATTTGTCCGTTCAACAAGGTGTGTGAGCCTGGGGGCTGCGCCCAGCTCTGTGACAAAAGTGCAGAGATCCAGGGGTTTAGGGGAGGGTGGTGGCGCTTTTGAAGACTCCTCTTACCCATTTGCAGTGGATCACGGAAGAAAGAGGAGTATGTGACAGGCAATGAAGGTGCCAACTGAGAGGACTGGCAGGAGCACACGGGGGGGTGTGTTCTGGGGGGTGTGTTCTAGAGCTATCTGCGGGGTTTGACCCTGCACTGGAAGAGGAGAAGATTAAAATGTCAGCTTATTTCAAGGTTTCAGGCTTTGGGGGGTGGGGTGGAGCAGGAGGATGTTTTTACAGGGCAGACCCGAGAAAGAGCAGGTTTGAAGGAAAACTTCTATAACTGGATGGTGAATGCTAAGGCAATGTACTAGGTACTGTATAAAAGAAGAGATAGAAATGCATAAACACTAGCTGTGTGAAGGTTTAGAGTCCGAAAACCTGAACCTTCTCTCTACACAACTGAAAGCAAGGTCAGTGTGTAGAAAACCAATATCATGACAGATATTAATAGAGTGAGTGAAACCTTGCTCTCTAGGGGGATCCAGGCGATTTAAGGTAATGTCATCCATTGACATTGATGCATGATGAAATGACTAGATCAAATCTACACAGACTAGATGTATCCACCCAAACAAAGGCCCATACCTCTGGAAGTGTCCTCACTGCTTTCTATTTTACATTTCGTCACTCATTT
Organism: Mustela lutreola; assembly: GCF_030435805.1. Taxonomy (NCBI): domain Eukaryota; kingdom Metazoa; phylum Chordata; class Mammalia; order Carnivora; family Mustelidae; genus Mustela; species Mustela lutreola. The sequence continues at coordinate 78,233,466 of NC_081302.1, forward strand.
CAATGTGGGCACATGTCCAGAGAACATTTTACTTGCACTTACTTAATGGGAATGTTCAAAAAGTGAAAGTCCCAGCCCCCAGGGAATTCCTAGTTTAGTGGAGAAGATCAAGAGAAGCAAGCAGATTATTACAGTCAAGATACACACTATTCTAGAGGGTTCTATGAGCGTTGAGAGAAGTATCTTAAGTGGAAAGGCAGGAGAGGGAAACTGAAGGAGGAGATTCAGCGGCTGGAGCAGGAGATTCAAACTCTGAAAGAATGAGTGGGAATCAGTAAAGTAAGCAAAGGGCTAACTCGGGGGTAAAGTGATACCAAATGCAGAGCAGGAATGATGTATGGTGTGATGGTGTGTTCAGGTAGATATCTCTGTTAATTCTGCATAGCCCTGCATATGAGTGTGTGTGTGTGTGTGTGTGCGCGCGCGCGCGCGCATGTGTGTGCGTGTGGTGTGTAGAAAAGAGCAGTGTGAAAAGACTTTTACAGAAATGAGACTGAGGAAGTGAATGAGGCAGGTCATGTTCATTTAATTACTTTGTGAATACACTATATTATTACAAAGAAGATTTAAAGTGTCTGACAACAAAAACAGGATTACAGATTAATGAGAAAATCAAAGAACAAACATGTGAGTTGGACATTTGCGAGATAATACTAAAATCATCAACAGCAACTGTTCTATTTGGTTCTGAGCTAGCTGCCAACCCAAAGAATGAAATACGTCGCCCGATAGTTATTAAATAAAAAGAATTTAGTTGTTCAGAAGAAAGAGGAGCACTGGAACAAAGTACTCCTTAAGTTTCACTGGTAAGAAATTTTATGTTGGGAGCTTGGAGACCTGACAAGTAAAGATTTGGGGAGAACTCTCCTTGAGAGGCATGGAGCCCGAGGAGGAGGGCAGGAGGGTAACCGCTGCAGTGAGAATCAGGGCCTCCAGCCTCCCCTCTTTGTAATGTGAGTTTCTGTCCTGCCATTAGGAAAATAAATCAAGGTCATTCATGGAGCCCGCAGGCCATATACAGCCAGCAGACATGTTTATCTGGCTGGAATAGTGTTTCTGTTATGTTGACTTTTGCTTTTGTTTTTACTCTCCCCTTATTATTATTGTAATTGACATTTGTAAAATGTTGAAAACATAGACAAACAAAAAGGAAAAAACCAAACTATAATCCTGCTCAAGAATTAGCACCATTAACTCCTGCTTTTCATCCACGATATTTGCATCCATGTTGCTTTTCTCCATTTGGATCTTCTAGTCAGGAAGTGCTCTCACCAGGGAACTGTGCCATCAAGCCCCCTGTCGTCTTCCATCTGGTTTAAATCACATATTTCTGTTTCCTGTCTGGTCCTGTGATCCCCCAAATCAAATTCTGAACTATGCATGATCCCTAAAATGAAATCATAAAGTATTTAAAATATCAGAGAAAAGAAAGGAAAGAATAAAAGGGAAGGCAGCTGTTTAAGGGAAGACTAAATCTAATCAGTTAGGATTAATTCATGGTACTTTAAAACATCAATTAAACATTTTAAGAGAATTAATTAAGCCACATCAAGACTGAAAGTCAAAAAAGTATAAACAATGAAACAGAGATCGGGTAAATATAATTTAGGTTTAAAATCTAGAAAAGTAGAGCACCTGGGTGGCTCAGTCATTAAGCATCTGCCTTCAGCTCAGGTCATGATCTCAGGGTCCTGGGATGGAGTCCCCCAGCAGGAAGCCTGCTTCTCCCTCTCCCACTCCCCCTGCTTGTGTTCCCTCTCTCGCTATCTCTCTCTCTGTCAAGTAAATAAATAAAATCTAAAAAATAAAAAATAAAATCTAGAAAAGTAAAAAATTAAAATGCAATGGTAGAAAATATAAAAGATGAAGGACTCTGAGCAAGGCCATGATCGTTACTTCCCATACAAGATCTCCTCTCCCTGACAGTCACGACTCTTCTTGGGTGCTGTCTGAAATCAGGGGTGATTTTCCTCTTTAACTCAAACACCTGTGGGGTGCCTAATTCAATCTCAGAAATCATCCTTCAGTTATTTACACTTGTCAGTGGAAGACACACCACTTAGTCTAAACTACGTAGAATTTGTGCATAACCAGGTTGCCCTTGAGAAATGAAAAGCAGAAGAACATGCAGAGAAAGCAGAGCTTCACTGGACACTCACTGCGTGCTGGGACCCCTCTGCTCCAGAATCTGGTCTTCCTCTTGACAGACTGGAGACCTCATTCATGGGCTTACGTCACCAAGCAACTGGCAGTCCCCAGGGTAGTGTGCTCGACCCAGTGGACATGGTTATGCTTGCTTGCTCTGAGCAACATAACGCAGACCAACAATGGCAGATTCTTAGGGAAAAAACAATTGTGTTATGACATTACCTTAGACATATTAAAACTAATGAGACCTTAGCATAATTTCTCTTACTAGTAGCCACATTTTGGCATTTTTATTGAGAACTGAGGTTCACTTAACTCTTTTGGTGATACCAAAGGATACCCACTATGGGGCTACATTCTCCTGGACAGGAAATGTCCCTTTTTTTGTGTGGGATAGCCTAAGCAAGACATCATGCTAAGTGAGAAGCATTATTGCTAGTTTTCCTAATTCTTGATATGAAATCTATTTGAAGCTTAGATCTGACTATGCATCTTCTGTGCTTAGGTAAGAGTTCCCTATGAAAAGCCAAGAAGGATGAAGACTGGGTAAGATTGTGGCTATTTATGGTTCTCATTTCAAAAATAAAACCAAGAGCTAAAATTCACCTTGTATTTTTGTATCTCTTTTTGTGATTTTTTTTTAAAGATTTTATTTTTGAGTAATCTCTATAGCCAATCCTGGGGCTCAAACTCATGACCCTGCAACCAAGGGTCATATGCTCTACCAACTGAGCCAACCAGGCACCTTGTATCTCTTTTTAATATTATCACCACTGTCACCCTCCCATCCACTCTTGACAACTAGATTACCTGGCAAAACAGTACCCAGATACCCTTGTAAAAATTTCCTTCCTAACTATGGCTTAGGATCTTTATAGCACTTCTTTCTGTGCTTCTCAAATCATAATGTTGATACTGGAACAGAGCAATTATGTATAGGTATGCAGGAACCTAAGCTTCCATCTACTTATCTATCTATCCATCCATCCACCCATCCACCTATTCACCCATGCATCCATCTGTCTATGCAACCAACAATCCATCTATCTATCCAACCAACCATCCATCCATCCACCCATCCATCCATCTATTCACCCATGCAACCATCTATCTATCCACCAACCATCCATCCATCTAACCATCCATCCATCTAACCATCCATCCATCTATCCATCCATCCATCCATCCATCCATTTATCCACTAGTCTATCTTTCCAAACACCTATCTACCCAGCCATCCACCCAACTCTCCTTCCCCTTCTCCCTCAACGGGAGTGAGATTTCAGACCTTGGAAAGAAAGAACCAGAGAGCACCTGTTTCTTCTTTTGTGATGGATCTTCTGCACTTTTTCTTCTTCCTCCATTTCTTTAATGGACATTTATTTTATCTCTATTCTGGCCACTACACAAAAGTGCTTTCTTACCTATTCCTTTCCTTTCCTGTCCCATGTTTGTAAAGTTCACTGACCTGCTGATAGAGCCACCCCAGGAGAATCTAGCATGGACCTCCGGAAGGTTTAAAGAAGATTATGGAGAAGAGACAGTGGGGAAGGGAGCTAGTTGGGGTGAAAGAGAAGGATGAGATTAACAGAGGACCTCCTCTATGCCAAGGGTTTCAATAGGTTTATAGGTTGTTTTCTTCATGACAATTTCATGAAGAAGGTATTTATATTTATACCTCCCCTTTTAAAAATGAAGAAACTGCTGGGGTGCCTGGGTGGCTCAGTGGGTCAAAGCCTCTGCCTTCAGCTCAGGTCATGATCCCAGGGTCCAGAGATCGAGCCCTGCATCGGGCTCTCTGCTCAGCAGGGAGCCTGCTTCCCTTCCTCTCTTTGCCTGCCTCTCTGCCTACTGGTGATCTCTGTCTGTCAAATAAATAAATAAAATCTTTAAAAAAAAATGAAGAAACTGCAACTAAGAAAAAATACCAAAAGTGAGAGAAGAAGGAGAAAGCAAAGAAACACAGGGTGAAGGAGCGTCACTGTAAATGCTGCAGGTTCTCTGGGGTGGGTCTTCTGAGAGAGGAATAGCTATCTCTGCTCCCACCCTCCTATGTTCCTGCTCTTCTCCGCCTGACCTTGAAGGGCTGTATCAATGCACAGTTCAGGCAATGGGAGGCATTGGCAGAGGTTAAGAGACCAGGAGGACAGAGTGGGCAGCTTATTTATCTACTCTCTACCCCCACCAACTCCTGCCATACTTGCTTACTGTTTCCATGCAGCTGCCTCTCTTCCACAGCTCCTGTTCAGCCAGGGGCTCCAGCAACACTTTCTTCCCCTTGTCCCTCAGGTCAGGGATGCTAATGGCGTCCCACTGTTTGCCGGGCCCTGACTTGCCCCATCCTCCTCTGTCCCTTCTGCCTTGCACACACGTCTGGAAATCATCCCTTCCTTAAACTCAACGATGACATCCTCAGAGTGAACCATCTCCTTCTAACAGTACTACATCTGAAACACTTCCTGATATGCTTCTGTCCAAAATAAGTATCATGAGATGATGTCTACTACTTAGCTATAAACATACCCAGAAGTGACTTAGCCTTTGTAAGAGTTTGCAAGAGCTGTTACACAAAAGTGCCAACAACATGGCATGGGCTGGGGGCTTAAATTTATTTCTCACCATTCAGGAGGCTGCAGGTCCAAAGTCACGGTGCCAGCAAGGCTGGCTTCTCCTGAGACCTCTTTCCTTGGCTTACAGATGGCCACCCTCTGGCTATGTCTTCACTGGTGTTCCTTCTGGGCACACACCCACTGGTGTCTCATTCTCTTCTTATCAGGACAGCAGTCATACCGGTTTAGGGTATGACCCTAAAAGCCTCATTTTGACTTAATTGTTTCATTAAAGACCTCATCTCGGGGCGCCTGGGTGGCTCAGTGGGTTAAGCCACTGCCTTCGGCTCAGGTCATGATCTCGGGGTCCTGGGATCAAGTCCTGCATGGGGCTCTCTGCTCAGCAGGGGGCCTGCTTCCCTTCCTCTCTGCCTGCCTCTCTGCCTCCTTGTGATCTCTCTCTGTCAAATAAATAAAATAAAATCTTTAAAAAAAAAAAAAAAAAAGACCTCATCTCCCAGCGTGGATACACTTTGAGGGCCTGGGGTTTGGTACTTTAACATATGAATGAGGGAGCACAATTCAACACAGAACAGCATTATTAATAAAGCTTCCCTGGAAAACACTGGCTTTGACTTATATTTATACAGTGGTTTCTAACTTTGCATCTGCCCCAACACACAAGATACATCGCAGTCCTGCTTGTGAGGCCTCCCAATGATAGGTACTCTTTTTTTTTTTTTTTTCAATATATTTTTATTTATTTATTTATTTTTATTTGACAGACAGAGATCACAAGTAGGCAGAGAGGCAGACAGAGAGAGAGGAGGGGAAGCAGGCTCCCTGACAAGCAGAGAGCCCGATGTGGGACTCGATCCCAGGACCCTGGGATCATGACCAGAGCTGAAGGCAGAGGCTTTAACCCATCGAGCCACCCAGGCGTCCCAATGATAGGTGCTCTTAAGAACATGATGGAAGTGTGCATCCCAGCCCCAGAGAACAAATCAAAGATGATTGGAAGACAGGGTAGTGCAAATCCCCTCCCCTAGATCTGAAATCATAGTTTTTAAAGGAGTTTTTGAGAAACCTGTCTTTATGTCAATAAAAATTGCTGGGATCGTAAAGATTGATTCTTGTAGGTTTAAATATAGCTACAGTTAATGACTTATGGATTTGCCGTGAAGCCTTGCTAAAAGCAGTTTCCCACTCGATTGTGACTCGATTGTCAGTGGAAACCAGAAGAGGTCAAGCTCAACCAGGCTAGGGAGACTAACAGTGCCCCACAATCTTTCTGTAATTTCAGTTTTCTGAAAGATAAAGCACCTTCAGCGTAGCACCATGATACTTACAGCACAACAGATATGTTGTCCACATACTGTGAAGGCTGTGAGGGCTCTGGGTGCTGGGCAGTTACACTCGCTTAGCATTGTCCCGTCTCCCCTCCACGTGCCCACATGTCTTCCTCTCTTCCTTTTCCTAGCCTTGGGTCTTTTGATCTGAAACAACAGAACATTAATCTGTCACTCTCCCCACCTTGTCCCCGCATGCCATAGTAACAGTAACATTTCTCTTCAAATGATTCAAAATGAAGTCATTTTCTCTTTTAAAATGATCCCCACTGTATTTTTAAAATCATAAATGAAAGCTGAAATCTTTCTGAATCAATAAATAATACATGTCTCTTCCCAATAACTTGGCCCGTTTGGGCCCGCATTATGTCCCAGGTTTAAAGGCTTGTTTTCAAACTCAGCAGACATCCATCTATCCATTCATGCCTAACTCCCTCCCACGCATGCAGAGGAAGTCCCAAGAGCCAAGGAGAAAAGCAGGAATGCTTCTGGATAAACAAAGACCCTGAGGTCAATCCTAGGGCAGATTACATTCCCACTACCTCCTCCTCACCCCAACATCCTGCTCAGAAAAGTCTTAGAGAGATAGGTCTCAACCTTTCAAGGCAGGACATCAGTGGACACAATGTCCCAAAGCTCTGTGCTACCCACCATCGCCTTTAATTCTCTTTACGTACTCTGTATTTTCCCACCACCCTAGCCCAATTCAGGAATTCTTTGTCCGGTGAACACGGCAGGTTCCTTATGGGCAGACACCATTTCTACAATCACTGTCTTTCAAAAATTGGCATTAAACAAGCGTTACGAGGCAACCCATCGATAAGCATTTATTGAGAGCCTATTTCACATCCAAAGCAACAACAGTGCTTGCTAATCAATTTTCAGTGGACTTGGAACAGGAGGTGGTGTAGTGTGCCATTGAACCCAGATCAAATGTGTTGTGACATTGAACTCTCATTTGTAGCCACGTCACTTTGGTGTACACCGCTAACATACAGCTGTGTGCAAGGAGGTGTTCAACACTCTAACTGCTTCCCACTGACAGATGCTGATGCAACACTACAGTTCAGATACTGGGGCTGCCCGGCAAAGGTAATAGAGAAACATTTGAGAAGGAAGTATGATCTAGATGGAAAATAACAAACGACGTATGTAGTTTATTTGCCAAGACATGTAGGAGGTAAATATAAAACAAAACTCTCGCAAGTTTAGCATTTTTCTTCTCCAAATAGAACGTCGCTGACTACAGGCCAACTACACAGCCTTGCACAGTTCCTCACGTTAAAATTGGCCAGGAACGAGATGCCATCCCTCTTCAGCACTTGGATGCCATTGCAGACATTTGCAACTTTGTGGCCAGATATGGTTTCCTCCAACAACCTGAGATCTTATTTGCAACCTACTTTGCAAATAACACAGATAGGAATGGGTGCACTCTTTGATGCAGTCAGCCTTTCCATGTCCCCGAAGTTCACCATTTTAAATGTGCAGTTACTCTTCCTTCTACGTGTCAAGCAACAAATATTCCACTAAAGCAGTAAATCTCAGCACTTCCCAGGGGCCCAGGTGAGAGATCGCGGTTAGCATTTTGGCAGAACAAATGGATCATCTTCAAAACGTGTGGTACGACTCCAAGAGTGAATGTGTGTGACAGCACGGAAGGGACGACACGGGTTCCTGGTGTCTGGTTCTAAAAAGGGAATGAAACAAGTCACAGGCAACTGTGTTACTCCCCCCTCAACCCTCAACCTCCCTCAACCTCCCTGTCAGCCTTCCAGTAATAGCTAACGTTGATTGTGCAACTAACTGTGTACCAGGCACCCTTTAAAGTACTTGTGACATGATATGATCATTTTGGCTCCAAAATACTCCTATAAGTTTGTCCATGAAACTATCTTATCTCATTTTCAGTATCAGAAAAGCAAGGCACAGAGAGGTTAAGCAATTTGCCTAGAGTTGCACAGCTATCAGGTGGTGAGCTGGAATGCAAACCCAAGCAAGATACTAGTAGTAGCATTGTTAAGCACTTCCTTAAGTCTTAAGCACCTGCCCTCGGGATTGTGGGCCCCACACTTTGGGATTCTAGTCCTTAAACTGAACTCTGCTTTTGGGCTGGTGCTTGACGGTGGACCTCTGTCCTGTTTTTGAAAACTAGGATCCATGAAGTTACCTTGTGTTTTTTATTTGTAAAAAAAAAAAAAAAAAAAAAAAAAAAAATCTTACTGTTTTCCTTACTAAAAAACAATTCTCATTTACTATATAGTAATTAGACGATAGAGATAAACAAAAAGGAGACAACAGGAAGACTTCCATAATTCCACCCCAAAGACAACCACTCTTAACACATTGCTGAATACCCTTGTAGACTGTACTCTTGTACCCTTGCAGTATTCACATTACTGAATACCCTTGCTCTGTGCATGGTCTAACCCCATAGCTGGGCTGAACACAAAAAATGCACACTGAAAGTCTGCTTTTTTTTTCACTTAACACCAACACCAACATTGATAGACATTTCTTTGTAGCGTGATTTTAAATTGTTCCCTCTGAGCGTTACCCTCTGATAGGGAGTTGGATGCAAAGCATACAGATCGGGGAGGGGCCATTTGGGGTCTGAACCAAGCAAGAAGGCGGTGGAGCTGAACGCAGGCTGAAGTAGGAGTGAGTGGTAGCTTTGGAAAGGGATCACAATGACAAACCTAGCTCAGGTGAGCAGCGGGGGCATGACCCATTCAACCTGTTTCCCAGCCAGTACAGGAGCCCTACCCCCCGCCGGGGTCTCGTGGGGTGGTGGGTGCTCTGCTAGGGCTTACCACTAGGCTGAGACTTCAGAAGGGCAGAGTGGAGCACATGGGAGGGGCAGACGCAGAGCCAGGTCAGAGCCCAGGGTTGTCCAGGCCGTGGAGGTGCGGGAAAGCAGGAGGCAGGCCGAGCCCAGGAATTGAGGCTGCCAAACGAGGCAGGAGAGCACGCCCACATGGGTGGCTTGGTCTTCCTGTTAGTCTTCTGGGCTCCAGGCCTCCAGAGTCCGGCAACCAAGGACTGTGCCTATCCTACTGATTAGGGGGCCATCCTGAGCAGATGCTGTTGCCTTGGAGAGGGGGCAGGAGTGACAGATGTCCAGATCATTATTGTGAGCAGTGGGGACAGAGCTGCACTGGGTCTGGGCTTGACATTCTATCTTATTGCCCAGCTGGGTTTGATAAGCGTTCCTTCTAGGGCTCTAGGACCACAAATGCATGGCTGGGAGCCTGCTTTGGTCTGTGATCTTCCTGTCTGCTTGAGCCTCTGAATAGGACTACTGAGCCTCATGTGACCCCCTCCCGTCCTGCAGTGGGCTTCCCTCATGTTTGCACGCATGGCCTGCAGGTACCACATCCTGCCTGCCAGATGGAATTTCGCTCCCGCACCTGTGCCCAGGCCTGTCCCTTCCAGGGCCCCTGGAGGAGACCAGGAGATACCCAGGAGAAAACCAGGCCATGAGGCATAAGAAGAAGGCAAGCAAGTCACAGCGCTGAGGCTGCCATGGGCTGCCACGACACAAAGTGTCTCCAAAGACAGGCCAGGGAACCCGATCAATGTCAGAGGCAAATGGAGAGAAAATGAAGTGTTCCAAAGCATGAGACTTTGACAGATTTATCTGGAAGCAGTGTGGAGGAAAGGCGTCCATGGGGAGAGGCCAAAGCAGTGGATCAGGGCGCCTGGGCGGCTCAGTCAGTTAAGCCGCTGCCTTCAGCGGCTTGGATAGAGTCCCACGTTGGGCTCCTTGCTCAGCGGAGATCCTGCTTGTCCCTCTCTCCCTGCCCCTCCCCTGCTTGTGCCCTCTCCCTCTCTCTCAAATAAATAAAATATAGATATTTTTTAAATTTAAAAAAAAAATAAAGCAGTAGTTCATTCTGGCTTCTTTAAAATCACCTGGGAAATTGCTGTTTTGTTATTTAATGCCTAAGGCCTGGCTTCAGAGACTCTGATTTAACTCAGGCAGGAAGATATTTTTTAAATACCATGAGAGTTTTAAGTGGGAATTGGAAGTCCTAAAGAAAGGAAATTCCCTCAAAGCATCGCTGAGTGGTATACCTAATCTCTTAAATGCAGTCATCAAGGAGTGCCTGGCTGGCTCCCTAGGTAGAGCATGGGAATGCTGATCTTGGGGTCATGAGCTCTGGCCCCAGGTTGGGTGAGAGCCCGCTTAACAAAAAATAAAAAAGAAAAGCAGCCGTTAAAAAGCTATTTCCAGGATTAAATTCATTTCTCCACACCCTCCTTAGCTCTTTGGTTCCTGCCTTCTCACTTGTGTGCAGTTCCAGAATTCGGGTCCACTACTCTGGCATCCATCCCTCTCCCCTTCCACTTCTGCCCCCTTAACAGCTGGCTACTCCCGCTTACCTGAGTCCCGGTCTCTCAGGGCAATGCTCACAAATTAACCTTGGTTAGGGTTCCAAATTCTTTTTTTTTTTTTTTTTAAGATTTTATTTATTTATTTGTCAGAGAGAGAGAGAGAGCAGAAGCAGGGGGAGTGGCAGCAGGAGAGGGAGAAGTAGGCTCCTCGCTGAGAAAGGGGACCTACATGGGACTTGATCCTAGGACTCCGGGATCATGAACTGAGACCAAGGCAGACGCCTAATGGACGGAGCCACCCAGGCATCCCACTTGGTTCCAAACTCTGCATCAACCTTCCAGACCGACCTCAGTATTTCCCTGTTGTCCCACTTCAAGCCCCCCGCACCAGTCCCCTTTCTGTGCCAGCCGCTAAGAGGCTGGAAGCATTGCAAAAAGGAAGCACATAGGTCTGGGCAACGGAGTGGATATGACAGGACACGGCTGTTGACATTACAGCGGAAGAAAAGAATAGAGAGATTCCATTCAACCCGCCACGCATTCTTGCAGCTTTAGTAACATTTTCTGAGAATGCAATGGGTAAAGTCTGTAGGAAGAAAAAGATTTCCTAGGTTGCATATCTTTAGATGTGGGAGGACTTGCGTTTCCGGCAACAGTGTGAGCGTGATGGTGAACTTGGAGAGAAAAATGAATTGACAGGTGTGGCAAAGCAGAGCAAGAGCCTGTCATAAGGAAAAGATCATAGAGATTAGTAAACCCTTGCCGGGGAGGATTACAGCTGCGCGGGAGCTGTGGCCACAGAGATGCTGGAGTGAAGAAGAACGGCTCCATGGGAAGGCGTGTTCTGGGATCTGAAGGAAACCACAGTGAGGGAATGAGCTTTCCCCAGCACGGTGTAAGCACTTTCTCTTCCAGCACGACGTGAAATGATTACAGTTGAAGATGAGCGTATGCTGAATTTTTCTATTTCCTCCGTGCGTTTCATGGTAAAGGTGCACTCAGTTTGGAGCTGGCACCTAAGACGAGAAAGTTCTGGGCTGACGGGAACAGAGTCCTGCTTCTATTGGTAGAGAATTCCCATGGGTTCTGAGCTGTGCTGGGAGGCCCATAAGGCCACAGAGCGCCCATCCAGGGACTCTATCATTTGATATTCATTCCCTTATGTTCCTTTCCCTTTGGTCCTCTTTTTAAAATTCAGACGCTTTCATTTAGAGGTAACACATCACGCACATTTGCAGCAAGGTGTTAATGATTTCTCACATCTTCTTTCCTGACGGCAGAATGTTGAATAGGGTGCGATCCGGAGAGAGGGAGAGAGAAAGAAGGGGACTTATGGGTCTTCCCACGTGCCTGGCAGCATTATTCACAATAGCCAAAAGGAGGAAGCCACCCAGATATCTGTTGAGAGGTGAATGAATAAACAAAATGAAGCCTGTATGCACAAGGAGAGATTTTTCAGTCCACAGGCTACTATGGCGATGAATATTGAAGACATTATGCTACGTAAAATAAGCCAGTGATAAAAAAGACAAATATCAGGGCACCTGGGTGGCTCAGACATTCAGCGTCTGCCTTGGGCTCAGGTCATGATCCCAGGGTCCCGAGACTGAGCCCCGCATTGGGATCCCTGCTCAGCCGGAAGCCTGCTTCTCTCTCTTCCACTCCCCCTGCTTGTGTTCCTTCTCTCACTCTGTCAAATAAATAAATAAATAAAATCTTAAAAAAAAAAAAAAAAAAAAAGACTACACACTTGAAAGGAGTTAAGAAGATAAATTTTACATTAGGGGTATTTTATTACAGTTTCTTTTTTAAAGTTAAGGGTAGTGAAAGCCAAAGATAAAATTTGTCCATTTTGAAATTTTGCACTGAGCAGGCCCTGAATGATATTTTGTTGTTTTATTTTTGGTTTGGTTGTTGTTGTTGCTGTTTTTGTGGGGGGTTTGGTTTTGTTTTGCTTTTTCCTTTTCTTTCCTTTTTTCTTTTTTCTTTTTTTCAGAAACAGAAGGGAGAGATGTGTTGTAGTCATTGCTTTTCTATTCTGGAGCTCCCATCTCCGAATCCTCATTTGGTAGGTGTCTGAGTCTGTCACCATCACCATCCTACGCAGGAGTGGCAGGCCTGCTCCCTTACCATTTACCGAAGGCCTCCGCGGTGCCAGGAGCTCCAGGCTGTTGCTCTCCTAGGTCCTCCCAGGAGCCTCCCAGTGAGGTAGACACTATCATCCCTATTTTACAGACGGAGACACTGAGGTCTGGAAACTCCTCTAGGATCAAAGAACTGGTAAGTGGTGAAGTCCCATTTTGAAAAGTTCTTTTTCTCCCTGTCTGAGATCAATATTCATATTCCCCACAATCTCTTTAGTTATCTTAAAAGATTATAGGACCTTTGTAAGTAGAAAATTAGTGTCTCCATGTATCTTCTTGAGAGCAAGTCGGGGAATCAAAGTAAGGAGATGAGTCCAATTAAAGGACAGCCCACCGTGTGCCCAGTCCGGGCCAGCTTCCAGTGTGCCCAGTCCGGGCCAGCTTCCCGTGTGCCCAGTCCGGGCCAGCTTCCCATATGCCTGATCTTCACTCTGTGCATTTAATCAAAACGCAGCACAAGAAAATACCCTTAGTTGTTAAGATACAATACACAGAGCTCAGAGAAGTTTGCGAGTTCTTGTGGCGCTGCCAACACGCTGGGCAGCAAGGATTTCTGGGCTTGTTGGCTTCTCTCTTCCAATCAGTTGAGGGGTAATGGGTAGAGATGGGCTTTTTTTATTTTTTTAAGATTTTATTTATTTATTTTGACAGAGAGAGACATAGCAAGAGAGGGAATACAAGCAGGGGGAGTGAGAGAAGGAGAAGCAGGCTTCCTGTTGATCAGGGAGTGCGATGTGGAGCTCGAAACGGGGCTCGATCCCAGGACCTTGGGATCATGACCTGAGCCGAAGGCAGACACTTAAACAACTGGGCCACCCAGGCGCCCGTGGAGATGGGCTTCTTGAGACCCCTCTTCCCTTCTCTGTTCCACCGCCTGACTACCCCAGCTGTCAGTCCACACCTCACCCCTGTCCTAACTCAACCTTCCACCACTTCTCTGCACATAGCCCACACTCTGACCTACAACGTTCCCTCAGGATGGCTGCTTCCAGCTCCTCTCTCTTGACTGTGTCCAGGTCCACCCTGACTAAGTTACTGGTTGTTCCCTCTACACATCGCTCTTTGATACCTTCCCCAGAAGAGTAAGCACCTCTATTTATCGACTGTAACCAGGCACTGGGCTAAAAGCTTACCATATGTCATCTTTCTTCACTTGTAGAACAATGCTTCAAAGTAGGTATCATTGATCCCGTTTCATAGATGAGGAAATGGAGCCTCAGAAATACGCAGGAATCTACCCAGGGTCACAGAGCCAGTACGTGGCAGTCAGAATTTGGATCAGGCCTGCCTGACTCCCAAGCCAGTGCTCTCAAACATGAACTGTCCACGTAGCCAAATTGCACTTCTCAGACACTACCCATACTTCCTCACCGCACATGCAATCCTGGATCCCATCACCTCTGCCCGTCGTGTGTGGGCGCATTCTGTGGCATCAGCCTGCCCACCTTCACGGCATCCTGGTCATACTTACAGCTGTGAGTGCATCTGTACTGAGCACGTGGGGTCGGCTAGGCTTGTGTGGTGTGCACGTGACTGCAAGGGGAACTGTCACTCCCTCAGGGGCAGGGACTGGGTTATTCCTTGGTTGACCTCCCTCATCCTTCACAGTCCCTCAGTTGTTGAATAGACAGACCTGATTCTCGGTCTGAAAGCTAATGGTTAGAAAAATGTTCACCCGCCCAGGGACCCACTCCCCAGCTTTGTGGGTTCACCCAAGTTGTGTGTGTGTGTGTGTTGGGGGGGGGTTCTTCTTCTTCCCAAATCATTTGTGATGCCCACACACAACTGAGCAATCCAGAATAGACTCAGGGCAACAGGCCATGGACCCATTTCTCCCCAAGCTGTGTGACCACCACAATCTCCAATTTATCCTCTCTTTGAATCAAATCAACCCTTTGGGCTGAAATTCTATCAGCCCAAAAAGCCACAGCTTCCAAATAACTTCTACAAAATACCTTGCTCACATTTGTCATAAACTGGGTTATGACACCGTTGCCTGGGCATCGGTTACTGGGAGAGAAAGCAAGGGTGACCTCTTCTTTAGAGGCCCACAGAGTATTTTCCTGCAGAAAGGGACGACCGTGAAGATTTGGTCGTCCTTGTGTCCTGCAAGGTGATCTTGAGATGCTGGCTGCAAAGGCAAGAGATGTCCCATAACTAGGGATGTATTGGTCATGGACATCCAGCTCACTCATCTTCAACTTATCTCCCCTCGATGGGGCAGGACTCCTGCCTCACCTGCCTGACACTTCCGAGGACCGCCAAGTCATCTGTCATCAGTTATGTGCCATGTTGCTAGAGAACAAAATGCTCCAGAGGAGGGGACTCTGCCCCTGGACAGTAAGCCAGAGGGAACCTGCATTAACTCTAGGGGGCCATGAGAGTGCCATTTACCAGATTATTATTTCACAGTAATCAGAACACCTGCCTCATTAAATTAAATAATGGTAATTACATGGCTACATTAAAACACGTGAATAAGAAATTAACTAGCACGTGGAGGCCTTGACTATTTATTTGGTGCCTTAGGAATCCTGTCTACTCCATGAAACGTGTCAAATCAGGGAATTTTCCTTATAAATTGTTAATCGGCCACTCTGTGAAAGGCCGCCTAATCTATAACCTCTTAACTACCTTGAATCATCAACGTGGAAGATGAGGCAGCTTTGAGAAAGATGATTAGACATTGCCAGCAGAGGCTTGCCCTATGTAGCTACAACCTCGGTAGTATGGTTCCTTCCTCCCTCCTTTTCTTCCTTCTTTCTTTTTTTTTTCTCTCCGGAAACACATTGGAAGGGTACATCAATCAATGTGGGCCCAAACCTTTCACTACATTTTCCTTCCCCTTGAGAAATGTTGTATTTGTAAAGCTGGACTAACAGAGGTAAATATCTCCAACATCTCATCAGAAGCTCTTTTTTCCCTTCCCCTGTTTGTATTCCCCATATTCTTGGTGTTTCATGTCTTTTTTAGTCTAAAAAAAAAAAAAAGACAGTATTAAAACCTGTATTCTCACTGACTTCTGGTCTATAATTTTTCTTCTGGATAGATATTCCTTAATATAGCAGGACCAAATCATGATTTTTCTTTAAAAAAGGAAGAGGTAACCAGGTTTAGGGGTGATGGCAAATGGGATTTTAGCCTTTCTTTATTTGTGAATATTTTCTAAGGAAGCATATATTTGTGCATTACTAATCTACTTAAAAATTAAATAAGTATAGATGTGGCAAAAGCATGTCAAAACTGATTTGGAGGTTGCTACTGATTCCCCCAGACACAGCTGAATGGATGCCTTCTGTAGGTCCTTGCTGTATACTGAGGAATTCGCTCAGCCTGTATACGCTCTGTTGCTGTTGCTTGGCCAGGCCTGCACACGGCCACCCCAGTGATAGCCACTCACCATGTCCTGATGATGTGGGAAACAGAGGCAGAAGAATAATTATTAAATGTCCTTACCTACTGACAAGCCCTTAAAATTGGCCAAGTGACTCTTCCCTAGGGAACTCAACTACCCCCACCTTAAGGCTTTGCTAAGGGCAAAGAACAATCCTAGCCTGACTGACCCCTACCCCCAACCAGGATCCTGGGTCTACTTTAACAATTCCTTAGGAAACTTTATCTCTAATCCTCCAAGATAGTGTCGACAATCATTCCCAAGCATATGACTCACTGATCTACATCTAAAGGGTCTCACCAGAAGGTTTTATTACTGGTAATGAATAACCTTTTTCCCAGACAATAGCTAGCCCCACAAGGTATTGTAACCTTGCTTCCAAAATTCCTTAGAGACTTACACCATCCCTAATCCCCTCCCTAACTTGCAGGTATATAATAGACCACTCCTGACATCCCCAGACCAGCACCTTTTCCTGCCCATGGGTCCTGTCCCCGTGCTTTAATAAACCACCATTTTGTACCAAAGATGTCTCAAGAATTTTTTCTTGGTCATCAGCTCCGGACCTCACCCCACCGAACCTCACCTATGTTCTAGAACTTCATCAGCTTGACAATAACCAGGACTCCAGTATCCTGACAGTCTTCTTTACCGTGACAACCTTTCTGAACACCCCCTTTGTCCTCACCTACCCAACTCCTGTGTATATATACACAGCCACTCCTCAGGATACCAGGGCAGCAGCTCTTCCTGCCAATGGGTCCTGTCCCTGTACTTTAATAAACCACCATGTTGCACCAAAGATGTCTCAAGAATTCTTTCTTGGTCATTGGCTCCGGACCTCACCCCACCAAACCTTACCTATGTTCTAGAACTTCATCACTGGTAGTTATTTCTGCCAAGCCTTGGGGGGTGATGCTGCCCCTGCTCCCAGCAGCTGCTTCCAACACTCCCAAAGCTGCAAACTCTCTAGGAGCCCAGATAGACTTCAGTTCCCCTCACACCTCCCAGCCCTAGAGTCTGTCTTTCTATTCATGGATTGGTAGAAACGCTCCTCTCCCTAAAATTTATCTTAGTCTTTGAGGCTGGGATGAGCACCATATTGGCTCCAGGCTCTTTGACTCCTTCCTTTGGCTTAATTCAGGCATTTACCTGTTCGTTATTTGCTTCAAGGACCTTAAAAAACTTTCCCTTTGAAGACCCTCTTCCTCTTGCAAATCCCTCAGGAAGGTAATTTGCAAGAGAAAACAATAAATCCTCACTGGCCTTATATGGAAATAGCTTAGATTTACCATATATATTTACTAATACATGGGTGTAAAGAAATATATGTGTGTGTATTTGAAAATGTAAAACCATATTTATATATGCAGATATATGAATGAGCACAGATTTCAAAAAGGGACTCAAGCAGCCACTAAAAGTAGTGCCTAGCTATAATTTTACCTCTTGTTGTTTTTAGAATTTTACTTTTACTGTGGCCTAATATACCTTTATTAACACAGTTCTAGCTTATAATTAATCCTCACTGGGACACACTGTGTTTGGAGAGAACTCCTTATGCCTTTAAATATAGTTTAAAAAAACAAAAAACAAAAAACCTTGCAAAGCCATCAGAGAGTAAAAGGATTTCAAAATACCAGAGGTTTATTATTAATGCTATTTTACAGGTTACATTATACATTCGGGTTAACTTGTAAATGATGAAAAGTGATGATATAAAATTCAGTGACTAACCATGATAAACAGAGAAAACATACCAGCGGGTACTCATCTTGTGTTTTCACATCCTGTATCCACCACATTTTTTTTTTCAAATTACTGCTTACACAATAAATATATGTCCCTTGACACAAATACATGTGAGATACATATCTCTATGAATAAATGGAAAAAAAGAATGAAAATATGCTAAAACAAATGAACTTACTTGGTTTCTTAAATAACTCGTTCAATTAATCTCATTTGGTTCTTAGGGTGGCTAAGCTTGGAAAATCAGGCTCAAGAACATCTGTTGCCCAGCAAAAGAGTCTGTAATTCCAAGCAAAAAATAAAAATAAAAAATGGAGACAAGATAGCCCACAGCTTATTTGGCTGGGACACATGGACTATTTCAGGTATGTGTATAGAGGAGGAAGAGGGTATGCATGCTTACCTGCATCTTTAATTTGCGGTGGCTTGGCTCCTGGCATAATCCATACGCTCAGCAGTAAGAGAGAGCGTGCTTAATTACTTAAGAGACCCAGAGAATAAGAGTAAGATCTTTATTAATGGAGGCGTTCCTGGCCTGTTGTGCTTCTTCCTTTGATAAGATGATTATGGCTTTATTGGTTCCAGTCTTGTCAGGACCGTGGACAGCTCCAACACAGCAGGGAGTGTCTTCCCTGCCTCCTTTTGCTTGTAGAGTTTTAGAGGAAAATAGACCTGAATGATTAACTATTTTCACACCTTCACTCCAGACAAGGAAACGGATGCTCATAAAAGTTAAACAACATGTTCAAGTGACACGCTTAAGTCCTGAAAGCAGTCTTTCCCCGAACACAGCACAATGTAGGGAAAAGATCATTAGAGTAAGGGGGTTCAAATCCACACTCGGCTTCTTCTTTTTTTTTCCCCCTAGTATTTTGGGGTTTTTTAAATTTATTTTTTATTTTGAGCATAACAGTATTCATTATTTTTGCACCACACCCAGTGCTCCATGCAATCCTTGCCCTTTATAATACCCACCACCTGGTACCCCGACCTCCCACCCCCCGCCCCTTCAAAACCCTCAGATTGTTTTTCAGAGTCCATAGTCTCTCATGGTTCACCTCCTCCTCCAATTTCCCCCAACTCCCTTCTCCTATCTTTCTCCCCACGTCCTCCATGCTATTTGCTATGCTCCACAAGTAAGTGAAACCATATGATAATTGACTCTCTCTGCTTGACTTATTTCACTCAGCATAATCTCTTCCAGTGCCGTCCATGTTGCTACAAACGTTGGGTATTCATCCTTTCTGATGGAGGCATAATACTCCATAGTGTATATGGACCACGTCTTCCTTATCCATTCGTCCATTGAAGAGCATCTTGGTTCTTTCCACAGTTTGGCGACCATGGCCATTGCTGCTATAAACATTGGGGTACAGATGACCCTTCTTTTCACTACATCTGTATCTTTGGGGTAAATACCTAGGAGTGCAATGGCAGGGTCATAGGGAAGTTCTATTTTTAATTTCTTGAGGAATCTCCACACTGTTCTCCAAAGAGGCTGCACCAACTTGCATTCCCATCAACAGTGTAAGAGGGTTCCCCTTTCTCCACATCCCCTCCAACACATGTTGTTTCCTGTCTTGCTAATTTTGGCCATTCTAACTGGTGTAAGGTGATATCTCAATGTGGTTTTAATTTGAATCTCCCTGATGGCTAGTGATGATTAACATTTTTTCATGTGTCTGATAGCCATTTGTATGTCTTCATTGGAGAAGTGTCTGTCCATATCTTCTGTCCATTTTTTGATATGATTAATCAGTGGCTTTCTTATACACTAATAACGAAAATACAGAAAGGGAAATTAGAGAATCGATTCCATTTACTATAGCACCAAGAGCCATAAGATACCTGGGAATAAACCTACCGAAGAGGTAAAGGATCTGTACTTGAGGAACTACAGAACACTCATGAAAGAAATTGAAGAAGACACAAAAAGATGGAAGACCATTCCATGCTCTTGTATCGGAAGAATAAACATTGTTAAAATGTCTATACTGTCTAGAGCAATCTATACTTTTAATGTTATTCTGATCAAAATTGCACCGGTATTCTTCAAAGAGCTGGAGCAAATAATCCACAAATTTGTATGAAATCAGAAGAGACCCCGAATCGCTAAGGAAATGTTGAAAAACAAAAATAAAAGGGGAGGTATCACGTTACCTGATTTCAAGCTTTACTACAAAGCTGTGATCACCAAGACAGCATGGTACTGGCATAAAAACAGACACATAGACTGGTGGAACAGAGTAGAGAGCCCAGATATGGACCTTCAACTCTATGGTCAAATAATCTTTGACAAAACAGGAAAAAATATACAGTGGAAAAAAGACAGTCTCTTCAATAAATGGTGCTGGGAAAACTGGGCAGCTATACACCGTACACAAAGATAAACTCAAAATGGAAAAAAGACCTCAAGGTGAGACAGGAATCCATCAGAATCCTAGAGGAGAACATAGGCAGTAATCTCTTCGATATCAGCCACAGCAACTTCTTTCAAGATATGTCTCCAAAGGCAAAGGAAACAAAAGCGAAGATGAACTTTTAGAACTTCACCAAAATCAAAAGCTTCTACACAGCAAAGGAAACAGTCAAGAAAACAAAGAGGCAACCCATGGAATGGGAGAAGATATTTGCAAATGACAGTACAGACAAAAGGTTGATATCCAGGATCTAAAAAGAACCCCTCAAACTCAACACATACACACTCTGCTTCTTAATATCTGTGTAATTTGGGCTTTGGCTTCCTTATTCTGTAAAATAGCTCTAAGGAGTTTCCTGATGCACAGCAGTGAGAATCGGAGATGAACAATGTGAATTTCTGAACCCAACCTGACAAAGAGGAAGAGTCCCATAAATGAGAGCTAATGATAACGTCAACAGTCCACATACCTCACAGAGAAATAGTTCTGGGCAAAATACCACCAAAGTGCTCTTGGCACAACCAAATGAGCAAGACTGAATTCCAGAGAGCTCGACCTTCTACCTGACTTATCATAAGGCATATACCTGCCTTTTAGAGCAAGCAATTTCAGAGAAAACCATGTTATCTTTTTTTTCCCTTCAGATCACAAGGCTTAAGTATTAGCAAAACCATATGTACATAATTGAGTAGTTTGAACCCAGATTTATCACCTTAGCAAACTGGGACCTTCTACTCAATCTCAAAACATTGTTCTTTAGCCTTCTAGACGGTGTCCTTTCCATCAGTCTCTCCCTTTTTCCATGTCTTTCTCTCTCTTAGATAGTATTGATATCACTAATATCTATGCTCCCTTTCTCCGCACCTACCTTCTCCACTTTGTATAGGATGTTTACTGAACACCTGCTGTGCCAAATATCATGTGAGAAGGCAGGCATAGTTCCTTGCTTTGTGAGGCTACCATCCAAGGGAGAAGACAGACATTAAATAAGCAATTACCATAAAATAGGAGTATTATCACCTATAAGGATCTCCCTGTTTCAGAGTAGTGAAAAGTAGCTCTTTCTTATAAAGAGCTTAAGGACTCCCATCCAAACTGAAGAAAAGTGACAGAAGAAATCATTATCATTATAATGGCTTGGTTGTCTCCTGCACAATAGATGCATAATGGCAAAACCCAGCATTTCAAATCTTATAAAATAAAATATATGAATTTTCATAGTGCTGTTGATTTTTTCCTCCACTGGGGGGGAAAAAATGGGGTCTTCCTAATGTATCTATCACACACAAAGGGAAATCTTCTAGAAGTACATTGAAATATACTTCAAAAAGCTCAACACTGCCAATAATCACATTGGAAAGTACACAAAGGATTAATTGGTAGCTCAGTCAGGAAGGAGCGTTTGGGAGTTGTTGATTAGATGATTAATGTAGATGCTGAATGTGTATTTTGTACATGCTTTCTTACTTTTGAGCCATGTTATTTGATTTTTTACATAAATTTCACATCTAAGCCTTATTATACAGAGCATAAATAATACTAACAAGGATTTGTGTGCCAATTTTCATTTTTAAAGAACTTTGTAAGCATTTATTAATCCGTTCAGCCCCTTGTTAAAAGATATGTTTTGCATCTCTAGTTTCGGAGACTATGGACTATAAAAACTTCATCTTAGGGTATTGAGGGAATCAGTGCTACAGTCTGGGTATTTAAGCACATAAAATCCTTATGCTCAATTGTACTTGGTGTGTGTGTCTAAGTATGTTTTCCCTCACTCTCTTTGTCTTTTCATTCTCCTATTTTTACTCACTAATCTTAAAGATCAGTAGTTTAAAAAAACTCATGTTAGGGGCGCCTGGGTGGCTCAGTGGGTTGAGCCGCTGCCTTCGGCTCAGGTCATGATCTCAGGGTCCTGGGATCGAGTCCCGCATCGGGCTCTCTGCTCAGCGGGGAGCCTGCTTCCTCCTCTCTCTCTCTGCCTGCCTCTCTGTCTACTTGTGATTTCTCTCTGTCAAATAAATAAATAAATAAAATCTTAAAAAAAAAAAAACTCATGTTAAAAAGCAATCTGAAGAAAAAGAAGTGAAATGGAGAAGAAAAAAAATGTAGTTTATAAATAATTCATACTAATTTTTATGATTCCTAACTGTCCTTCCCATGATTTACTACTATTTTATTAGAAATGATCATTACAGCTATCCCGTGTTGAGTGACATAAACCGGACATACTGCCAGGCAGCAAGGATTTTTCAATGAAAGAGAACAAGGTCCTTGCTTTCAAGGAATTTATGGTATATTGGGGAGGCAGCCGTGGAAATGGGTATCTGTGATATACTGTGGTAAAGATATGATAGCTGTACTCCTGGGTGTAAAGACAGCATCCAGAAGTGTTTGATCTAGCCTGAAGCAGTCATGGGAGAGTCCCTGGAGGAGATGAAGCCTTGGCACAGTCGTAGGAGGAGAATGAGAGCTGTCAGAATGAAGTGGGAAACCAGCCAGAAGGGCAGCACAAGGCAGCAGCAAGTAATCTGACCCAGCATGCTGAGGAAGTGTGTGGTAGGTGGGCAGCGGTGGCTGGGGAGAGAGGCAGGGAGAGAAGCAGCAAAATGTTTATCTTTGTTACAGCACAGTGACCCAGGTAAAGAATGAGAGAAGTTAAATTTGGAACACAGATAGAAGCCAAGCCCATCTCTAATGGGAAGCCATAATTTCCTGCTGCTGACACCGTATTATCTATATTGTACACATTTTATGGAATGAAACTGTGTTTCTGAATATATTTTTCATAAAATTGGCTTCTTTCATTTGAGCCTCTAATGGCACCAGCAGCGACCGTCTTCTCAGGATGCCAAATGAGATAAGGATTTTTCTGCCTAGTCATTCATTCTACAAATATTGATGTGGAGCACTGCACTGCGTGATAGGGAATGAATGCTAACAAGATCACATCACCCTCAAGGAGCCCATGATCCAGTGGGGAGAGGAAGCAGGGACACCAGGCATTTTCAAACTCTGGAATACAAGCTAATAGATATATGCTCAAGGTATCACAAGGGCACAGAACAGGGTTGAATTAGTCAGCTTAGGTGGCCGTAACAAAATCCCAAAAGCTGTTTTCTCACAGTCTAGGAGGCTGGAGGCCCAAGAGCCAGGTGTCGGCAGGGTTGGTTTCTCCTGAGGCCTCTTTCCTGAGCTTGTAGGTCACATTCCCCCGGTAGGATCACATGGCCTTCACTCTGCACCTGCATGTCTGGTGTCTCCTCCTCCTTATAATCCTTATAAGGATTAGAGCCCACCCTGCGGGGTGCTTATCTTAATGTAATCACTTCTTTAAAGGACCTATCTCCAAATAGAGTCCCATATGAATTTTGAGAGAACAGAATTCAACCCATAACAAGGGGTATTTAATAGCTTAATGCTGAGGTGGAGGAGGATCTGGAAAGACTTCCCAGAGGAGATATTTATTTATTTATTTATTTATGGGAGGATAGATAGTAGGCAGGCAGAGAAGGACATGAATGAGACATGTGGAAATGAGAGGGTACATTCCATGTGGAGTGGGCTTGTTTCCAGGATAGAGGGTGCCTTGGTGTCTGTCATAAAAAGTTATTCTCTCTGGGAATAACACAGGTACTCTGTAGATACCTGGCTCAGTAAGTGGAGACTAGGCTGGACGTCAGTCCTAACTTGTCCCCTACACCAGGAGCCCTTGGAGAGTGTACAACCTGTATGATCATGGGTGGCAGCCCTAAAGAAGAAATAGCTTGGGGTCTCACAGGCCAGGAAGAGGACAAAGTGTCCAAGGTCAGGTGATTGCAATGGGATCATGTGAGGGACTAGCTTGAGGTCAGGTCAGAAAACAAATTAGGGACCCAGTGTTCAGGGGCCTTCTAAGGAAGATGAGGAAGATGTCTGAATCAGATATCTCTTGCATCCCACCTCACGTCCACTCAGCCTACTCTTTACACCAACCACTGCTGCAGTGACTGCCTTTACTCATATGTAGCCTACAGAACCATGTCTCAGCTTCTGCTTGTACCTTCCCTTTGCCTCCTAGGGCTTCTCTGATGCCAAATAGGAGGCCAGCACTAACCCACCTGCTCTGCAGGATGCACAGCCTCAAAGATGACCTTCCATGGGCCATGCTGGACCAATGCAGGAGAAAAGCAGGGGAGAGAGGCTCTTCTTTTCCAAACCACACAGGGTTAAGAACCTGTGGAGACAAGCCCTGGCTATACACAGAGGGACACCCTTTAGTGTTAGCTCTGCCTCTTTCCCTGTTTCACTCTTTCCCAGTTTCCATTCCTATTCCATGGAATCACGTCCCAAACCTAAGTGTCTATCCACAAATCCTCATTTCAGGGGCTGCTTTCTAGATTTATCCTGGGCACCTGTGATTATGCAATTTTGGGACATTTTTAGAGTAAAAGGAAGAAACTAGAATAAATTACCTTGGGACAACAAGCATAAAACTGAACTATACCAGGCTCATCAGAACATATGGGTAATACTTTTGTTTTCTCACTTTTGAAAATTAAGGAAGTGTTTACATACAGTGAAACTCATTCTTTTCAGTAGACAGTTCTGTGAATTTTAACCCATACATACACTTACATAACCATCACCCCGCAGTCAAGATATGGATACAGTTCCATACTTCTCCCCACATGCCCCTGCACCCTTTGTAATCAGCCCCTCACCCAGCCCAGCCCCTGGCAATCAATGATCTTTCTGTCCCTTGTTGTCTTTGCAAAAGTGTGAATAAATGGATTCACCAAGTAGGTAGTTTTTTGAACCTGACTTTTAGAGCAGTGCATATAAAATTCATACATGTTATTACTTCTGTCAAGAATGTGTTTCTTTTTATTGCTAAGGAGTATTCCATTTTACAGATGTCCCACAGTTTGCAATCCATTCACCAGTGAAGGGACTTTGGCTTGTTTCAGGTTCTGGCAATCATGAATGATAAACATTTGTATACAGACTTCTGTGTGAATGCAGATTTTCATTTTTCTGAAGGTAATCATGTAGGGATAGGATGCTGGGTCATATGGTAAGTGTATGTTAATTCACACAAAATTCCCACACTGTTTCCCAAAGTGGCTGTATTGGTTTGCTTTGCTACCAGCTATGTAAGAGAGTTCCAGTTGCTCCACACCTTCACCAGCACTTGATAACATCGGTCTGGTCAGCCACCTTTCATACCTGCTGAAGAGTTTGAACTTAATCCTGAAAGCAAACAGGGGAAGTGCTGAAGGGATGTAAGCAGAAAGTGGCATTATGGGACCTGCATTTTGGGGAAATCACCTCCTCTTCAGGGGGACTGATGAGGATGTTGTAATTCAGGAAAAAAAAATGATGAGGGTCTGAATGAAAGCAGTGACAGGAGAGAGGAGAAGTTTCAAAGATGTGTCAGAAATAAAAATAAATAAGACTTTATCTCCTAGGGGTGTGTGTGTGTGTGTGTGTGTGAAAGAGAGAGAGAGAGAGAGAGAGAGAGAGAGAGGGTAATGTATTGAAAAAGCTACAGAAAAACAGGTTTTCCTCAATCCTCTTGTCTGTTGCTCCAGAATAACTAGAAAAGATTACTGGCAGCTCTGCCCATTCTTCCCCCAAGGTGGAATTAGTTGTGTTGATGCAAAATAAAGCACAAAGAAAGAAGGAAAATTTTATTAGTCTTGCAGACTGAATTGTGTCCCCCTGAATTCATACACTGAAATCTTAACCCCCCAGTGCCTCAGAATGTGACTCTATTTGGGGATAAGGTCCTGAAGTAAGTGATTAAGGTTAAATGAGGTCATAAGTGTGTAACCCTAGTCCAATATGACCAGTGTCCTTACAACAAGAGGAGGAGACACCAGACATGCAGGTGAACAGAGAAAAGACCTTGTGAGGACACAGGGAGAATGTGATCTACTACAAGCTCAGGAGAGACCAACACTGCTGACCTCTTGATCTTGGACCCTCAGCCTCCTGGACCCTGAGAAAACAGATTTCTGTT
Organism: Mustela lutreola; assembly: GCF_030435805.1. NCBI lineage: Eukaryota > Metazoa > Chordata > Mammalia > Carnivora > Mustelidae > Mustela > Mustela lutreola. The sequence continues at coordinate 78,259,561 of NC_081302.1, forward strand.
GTCTGAGCCCCCTGCCTAAGGTATTTGCTTATGGCAGCCGTAGCAGGTTAAGACAGTTAGTTCACACATTTCCCAGATAACTAAAATCTATTCCTTTAGGTGTAAAAAGTTTAAGAAATGTGTCTAATCATTTTGGAGAGCTGCATTTCTAAACTGTTTCTATAAATGACAATGTAATGGGCATATCCTAACCCCTTATGGGTACCAGCAGACCCCATCTGTCTTCATTCTTACATCAGGCAGTAGGGTGGCACTGCTCTGCCCTCAGGTACCTGAGCCTACAGAGTTACCTACCTCCTCCTAGGGGGTCCCCCAGGATGCTGTGCTTAGTGAGGACTTTGGCCCGTTTTTAGGGCTTGTTTCAGTTTTGTCTTGGTCTCCTCCCCCATCAGGTTGTGATTTCCCTCCACTCTTTCAGCTCCAGCCTCTAGAAGCCTCCTGCCTTCTTCCAAAGGTGCTTCTTACTCGCTGGGAATTGGATACCAGATAACCAATTTTGTCTAAAAATTCATGGATTTTGTCACAGATTCTGAGACATCTCTTTTAGCACCTCCAAGATGCATGGACTTTAGCACATCCTCCCGGGTTTTGACAGCATCAGAGATACTGGAGGTGGTCATCTAAATGACAACCAGGTAGGTGAGATATTGCATCTTTGGCCAAAATGGTGGACAGTCCTCCCTAATAGGCACAAATGGTTTTCCAGGGGTCTGGAATGTGTGGTTCATTTATACCTTTCCCCTGTGTCTGTCTCCCTTGTCTGAGAGCCTGCGGTCTTCCAGCCTGTGCTGGCTGCTGGTTGGAGCTGCTGTACCTGACATTCTGCTGAATTTGTAACTCTCCTGGAAGACAGATGCAATTTATCTTCCTAGATCTCCATAAAGATCCAGAAAGATATACTAATTCATTAGAATTCATTCAGAACCATCCCCCAAATCAGGGCCCATATACTGACGAGGCAATTTTTTTAAATGTCAAAACAAAAATCTTGAGGACCAAAATTGAATTTGAACAAATTGGCCCATGAGGCAGAAGCCATGGGCATTCGTTCTGACCTAGCACAGCTGGGCTGAAGGAAAAATGCTCAAGCCTCCTGTTCAGCTCTGGGTACAGCTGCATTAGGGACCCTGAGTACTGGCTAATGTGGACCTGTACATTGACCACACTCATGGTATGGATTCCTAAGCACAGTCAAAAGGACCAGGGAGGGACAAAGTGGACAGATCAACCTTTTGACCATCTCCACTGCCACTTCCAGAACCACAGACCTGTCTCCACTCCATGTCTTTCCCATGGTATTTTAAATCTAACATCCTCACAGCAGATATAGAAAAAAGGTATTTCCACCTTGTTTTATGGATACATTCAGACCCAGGTAAGCCAATTAACCATTCAAATCAAGGGTTTTTATACAAAAACACAGGCACCAAGTGAGAAAGCCAACAGTCCCTTCCGTACCACATTCCTACCATCTGTAGCAGCCTCCTTAGGCCCCAGGCACACCTCTCTACTGGAACACTGTTTCACAGGACTGTCCTTGGGATTCACACAATGGTGCTCTGTGACCTTGAGACTGCCAAAGAGCTTTCATGGGGTTTCAGAGTCCTCAGAAATAAGGCGAGCAGGTTGGACCATTTAGGAGGCTGTTTCTAATCAATCTTTGTTCCATAAATATCAAGCACCTACTATGTGCAATGCAGTGAGCTAAGTTTCATGGGGAGGTTGCTAAGAAGAGACAGACGGGAACCCTATCTCCGAAGAACTTGCTGATTAGACTTCAGCAGGGGACAGAGAATCATCCATTAATGTCCAGACCACAAGATAGAAAATGGGTGGATTTGAGATGGATTCTAGATGGCCAGCAATTCTTTCCCACCAGAGGTTGCATTCCCCTGCCCTTGAATCCAGCTGACCCTGTGGCTTGTCTGTACCAATAAAAGGAATGACAGTGAAGCCATGTGACTTCTGAGCTGGCTCTCAAGAGATCTGTAATTTCTGCCTTTGCTGCTTAGAATGCTTCCTCATAAAAGTGATGAAAATGGTTCAATTTCCCTGAGCCTGCCATGCTATGAGGAAGCCCAATTAGCCACATGGAGAAGAGGTTACATGAAGGATGCTGATCAGGATATCAATCCTAGCCTCATTCACAGGAAGTGCACACTGAGGTGTTTAGACATTAAGAGGCCAAATATACAGTTGGCCCTTGAACAACATGGGGGTTGGGACACCAACCACCCATGCAGCTGAAAAATCCACATACAACTTTGATCCCCCAAACTTAACAAATAGCCCACTATTGACTGAAAGCCTTACTGATAACCCAACAATTAATCAATTTACATTACGTTACATTTATGATACATTACAATATATTATAATAAATTTACAGTACATTTAATTAAGCAATTAAACAAACACATGCTTTGTATATTATAGGTATTATATACTGTCACTTACAATGAAGCAAGCTAGAGAAAAGTAAACATTGTTGAGAAAATCATAAGGAAGAGAAAATACATTTACAACACTGTACTGTGTTTATTGGAAAAAATCTTAATAAATGGACGCACACATTTCAAAGTCATGTTGTTCAAAGGTCAACGCTGTGTAACTGACTCAGAAACTTCAGAAAAATAGTCTTTTGCTCATATAATACATGATATAATGTAACAAATAAAAATTACAGTGCACAGGTAATAAAGCAAATGGAATGAAATATTAACAGTATGTGAATCTGGGAGGTATGGGTGTTCTGTGTACTACTCTTTTTTTTAAAAGTGTTTTTTTATTTTATTTTATTTATTTGACAGACAGAGATCACAAGTAGGCAGAGAGGCAGGCAGAGAGAGGAGGAAACAGGCTCCCCGCTGAGCGGAGAGCCTGATGTAGGGCTCGATCCCAGAACCCTGGGATCATGACCTGAGCCGAAGGCAGAGGCTTTAACCCACTGAGCCACCCAGGTGTCCCCTGTGTACTACTCTTATCCTTGCAATATTTCTGTATATTTGAAGTTACGTATTTTCAGATTTAAAGTTACTGAAAAATAAATTCTGATGGTAGGGGTAGGGTATCCCACATCGTCACTGAACTCTGCCTGTTCCCACCTACAGAAAGGCAGCTCTTCCTCTTCTTGCAGAGGAGCACTGGCCTCAATTTTACTTTGTGCACTCCTGTGGTAGAACCTTCTTACACTGCTGGTTTAAGGGAAAAACCTACACATCCTCTAACCCCTCTAACGTCATCTTTAGGGCCTGGAATCTTTCTATACCAAGGGTTTACCAGATAGAGCTGCATGCCCTGTCGAGTGTCACCATTTGCCCTGTACTCTATCTTTTTTTTTTTTTAAGATTTTTATTTATTTGAGGGATAGGGAGAGAAAGAGCGCGAGCAGTGGGGAGGGGCAGAGGGAGAGAAAGAGAGAGAAGCAGACTCCCTGCTGAGCCGGAAGCCGGACATGGGACTCGATCCCAGGACCCAGAGATCATGACCAGAGCTGAAGACAGACACTTAACCAACTGAGCCACCCAGGTGCCCACTGTGCTCTGTCTTAATTCATGGTTTAGCAAAGGGTGGTATTGTTGACTATTTTAATTTTACTGTACAACCTCTACAAGCTCCCATTTTAGATAGTGTCCACAGGAAGAGGGCTGATGTGAGTCCCTGGTCCTGATCTGTGCCATCCTCCACAACCTTCTTAATCTGAGATTTTTCAGCCTGTTTTAAGCAGCAGGGACTTGTCTAGTGCAATCAGAGGCGACCTTAATTAGAATCTAGATCTTCTAACATCTCCCTGCTGGTTAGTGCTACTTTCAGAAACAGACTGCTCGAAGCGAGTCTACAGGCTACTGAGTGTGTCGGAAGAAGGAGAGGGAGAGGAGTTCACGTGGTCGATAGAGGCTGAGAGTGAGGGGGGTCCTTTGCTTGCAAAAAGGAATCCAGGCGAGAGAGAATCAGCTGGTACTTTTGCCCTGCCCTCTGCCCCCCTCCCTCTCCCATAGCTCCGGTCCAGGGGTAGACTAAGGAGGGGCAGAGAAATGAACAGGAAAGAGCTCAATGGGGAGAGCATGAGTGCAGAGAGGAAAACGCTCTTAGCTCTTCCTACCCCACTCGACCCTCAGTCCCAACAACAGCTTAACCCTACCCACCCGGGGAAGTGTGGGAAAAAGCTGCTTTTAGCCTTTACCATTTGAAGTAAAGACCGGAAAACAGAGGGGAATTTTGGGGTGGGGGGGATTGCCCTTTTTTATTTCTTTCCTCCAATCCCAGAGGAGAGAACTCATGTAAGTAAACAAGAAAAGTACAACCAAAAAAGAAAGCAAGGAAACCCTTCAGTAGATTGCACTGCTGGGTGCATGGTCTAAGCAATTCTGTAAAAAAGAGCTGATCTCGGGGTGACACATAGCCAACCAGAAGTATTAACTAACAGAAACATGGACAGAGAGAATACCGCAATGATTACCTGCCAAAGAACTTCTGCTCGTGGAATACAAATCACCCGCAATGTACCATCTGGTAAGCTATGGAGTCAGCTTTAAGCAAGCGCCCCTACTGCCATTTACATTTTAATTATTATATCATACGGGACAGTTAAATTTTATTGAAATACAAATTTGTTTACCCAAATATCCCTTTGCCATATGGCTTAATAATTGGGCCTGTCTCATTAGCTTCGTGGGGTCAGGATAAAGAATAATGAGGTTTCCCAAGAGCACGTTATTGCAGAATAATGATGGCCACAGCCACCATGGACAGGGGAGGCCCAAACCAGCCTTGGGAGTGAGACTCGAGGATATAAAATGCCATTTGAAAAATCTCTCCTCAAAAGAATTGTTCTCCACCACTGCCCTCAAATCATGTGCGAGGAATTTGAATTGATCTTAAAATAGAAAGTGTAGAAGCCAGTCTTTGTGTCTGGGGAGGGAAGGGCTACCTCTTATGAGGTTTACTCATTCCTGACCAAGGAACATTTTATTTTGTTATAATAGAAAAAAAAAAAAAGGCTTTCTTCTGAAATGGCGTATTTTGTGGTGAGACAGGAGGCTCCTTCTACCTTGCCAGGAGGAAGTAGTTTGTTTGTTTGTTTTTTAATAAATAAATTCAGTATTCCCTCTTTTTATTTAGAAATTCTCTCCTGGAGATCCTCAGAATTAGTCTCTGAAGACTGAAGAGGTTTGGAGAAGTTAACAGCCTCAGGGGTTCCCCATGAATTTCTTGTTGCCTCTCTCCCTGTCTGGTGCTGCCTGAGAACAGAGAAGGGGAGCAGAGGCCTGTCCATTTTCACAGGGATAGTATTGTTCCTTCCCTGTGTGAACAAGGAAAGAAAAGTTGCCAAAGGCAGAACTTGGGGGGTGATCAAGGCTCAAACCAAGTTCAGAACAAGTGGTAAAGGCCTCCTTTGGATTTATCCCCAAATCAGGCTGGATTCCCACTGCCATGTCTGGATCACCCCAAATTGGTCTCAGTGGCTGGAAAAGACTGGAAGCCAGGGGCCAAGGGCCAAAGTGAATGCTGATTTGGGAGTCCGTCATTGCTGGCTATGGACTAAGGACATGGAAGTCAAGAAGGGATAGCCAAGCTGGTTGTAATTCTGGCTGTGCGAATATGGAGCCCTGTGGCAGTTGTCTAGGAACTGACTGCAGCCACATATGTGCTGGGGACAGCAGATGAGGGGAGCTCCAGGGATGCTCCTGGAACCCTGGCTAGGCAGAAGGGCCACCTCGCCTCCCTGCCCTTTTATTAGAGCTTCTATGGATGATTATGATGATGGTGATGATGACAAAAGTCACCTTTATGATTCTGTCAAACTGTTCAGTCACATGGCACGCTTGTCGTTATTAAGCAGTAGACTGGTTGGGAGGTTATGCCTATTTCAGAGACAAAGACATCAAAGCTCAGAGAGCTTAAAAGATTTTTCCCAATCTCATGTCAATAAAGTCAGGATTCAAATAATTCAGAGGATGTAACTCCAAATCCTATGTTCTTCACTACACCAAGTTTTCTTCCTAAAATCCCCCAAGAGAACCAAATATGAGAAAAGAGGGTTGGTCTTTAAGGAATGTCTAGTTGTAATGCTGAATAGTGTGCTTAGCCTACCAAGAGTGAGATTCTCAAAGTCAGGTGGAACATCTCAGTCTTCTGTTTATACTTTTTTATTTGACAAGTTCAAAGTTGCCTGGAAACAATGAGCAGAAGAAATGAAAAGCCAATATCCCATCTTTTCTTTTTAATCCAAAATGTTAATTCAATTTATTACTCAGATGGGAAGTCTAATTTTAAAAGTCTATTTTTATATGGCCTTTGGAAAGGTAGGTTTCCTTCACTTTAACTAATAAAACTTACTCAAAATGGCTTTGTAAATTCACAAGTGCTTTAGAAATCGCATGAAGGCCAATATAGTTTTCTATTAATCAGATGATTAATACTATGATTAATATTAATATTATGATTAATACTATGGGGAGGGAATACAAAATGTAATCCTTACCTTCAAGCTGTTTATTATCTAGTTGGAATTCGCATTATGGTCACCAAAGAAAAAGAAAAGAGAGTGGATGAATGAAGGCCACAGAAGAAAAGGAGAGGTATGAGAAGGGATGGGCAGGACACACAGATTAGCACCTCAAGACTGGAAGGTGGGTGGACCCAGGACTCCGCAGACAAGAGAAATACATAAGCATACAGGCAAAGGTGACCCGGAGTTTGAGAGCAGAGCTCTCATGGCCTGGAGCATTCCAGAAGGAGAGTAGGAGCTTGAACATGTGTGCTGGGAAGAGCCAGACAAAGGGGCTGGGGTTCTAACTTATCCACAAGGCAGAACCTTGGGTAATTTTTGAGCAGGGACACCACATAATCTGAAGGCTTATGCTGGAGGGAACCTGGATGAACAGACCCACCAGGAGACCGTTGGGCTGGGAGTCAGAGAATGAAAGCCTGCCCGAGAAATAGCAAAGAGGATAACAAGAGAAAAGGAGATGGCAAAAGGCACAGTGACTATGATTACCCTGCATTCAAGATTCCTGCAAAGCCGTAGTCAAGGACTTGGTGGGCTTTCACCAGGTTCAGGGACACCTGAGGAAGGTGAGGAAGTGAGGATCCAAAAACACAACCAGGGCCGAAGGAAATGATGGAGATTTCCCATAGTCTCTGCCTTTTGCAACACTCATCAGTGCTTTGCTGTTTCTCTATTTGTAGCTTCAAGAACACCGTCCATGCATCCATTTAACCTATCATGGAACACATGGGTATTGTGTCCCATACGAGCAGGAGCCGTCCTGGCATGTTGGAAACCCTCGTCTTACGTTTTCTCCTCTCCATACCCAGTCCTTTCACTTTGATCAGGGCTGGCTTCCAAGCTTCCAGTCCCAGGACTTTTCTGATCTGCATTGGTCCTCGTATGGTTTCCTCGTACGGTTGTTCGCATGACTTTCATTACTATTGACCTCGGGAATTTCTAGAATTAATTCTCTTGTCACCTCTTCTTAGGATAAACCACAGCATACCAGATACCTCCCAGTTTGGTGGTCTGTCCTACTTCTGTCCACCTAATTCCACTTTTCACGCATTGGCTTCTAGATTCTCTTTGTAGATCAGTAGATGGTCACAATTGCCATGAGCTCATAGGAATTTATAGTCTGTGACTCAAGGCTTCAGACTTTTCTAACAGTGCTCCCTCTCACATATTCTTCCTCTGTACACACACCCTTTCTTTCTTTTCTTTTCTCTTTTAAGAGAGAGAGGGAGTGAGAGCAAGAGAGCAGAGAGAGGAGGGGCAGAGGAAGAGGGCGAGAGAGAATCTTAAGCAGTCTCCATGCCCAGTGTGGAGCCTGACATGGGGCTTGATCTCACAACCCATGAGACCATGACCTGAGCCAAAATCAAGAGTTGGACACTTAACCAACTGAATCACACAGACGCCCCCCACAACACACCCTTTCTGATTCAATGGAATATCAATCCATCCATCTACATGTGTTCTGTTCTCACTTGCCCATAAAGCATCAGTTACACCACTTTCTAGCCTAGAATACCCTTGGAACACTTGAACCAAATTTTCATGGCACTGTTCAGATTTCATTTCTTCCTTGAAGACTTCCTACAAGCACGCAGTGTCAGCCAATCAAAAATGGCCTACAATCAGAACTTTTTTTGAACCGGAAGGAATCTTAGAGGTCATCTCTTTTCATTCCCTCTTTTTACAGATGAGGGAACTAAAGGCTTTACATTTAGATGCTTTCCCAGCCTTTGTGTGGTGGATGTGCCCCCCGGACCCCCATGCTGCTTCTGTCCCCACGCAGAGCAGATGCTCACTGGGCACCCATGGTACTCAGGGTCTGGGCAGGCACTGTGAGGGCTACGAGCCCTTCCTACCACCTTCATTCCCTGGCATTATTGATATCTGATTTCCAAATACTGCTGGTTGATAATATGATCTAAATAAGATTCTCTGCCCAATTGCAATCCGGCTGACCTTTCTGCAATTTGCCTTTGCTAGATCCCAGGAGGTGTCTGAAGGGAAATTAATAATGAAGCTGATTTTTTTAAAGGTTAAAACCAGATCACTGTATTCCAGTTCAGCTTTGAAATTTTTCCATATTTTCCAGATTTTTCCTTATTTATGAATGTACTGCTTTGAAAAGTACACGAGCATCCAGGAGGTGGGTGCTAAAATTAACCCGTATGACAACTAATAGGAATAGTTTCTATGTTCGCTCCAAGATATCTGCAAAGATGAGCATAGACTATGCCCCAAGCAGGGATTCTTTTCCCATCTCTTCTATAATTTAAGGTTGCACGGTTAAATAGTAAACAACTCACAGCTGCAAAAAGGAAGTTGGAGACAGACTATAATTTCACATCAAACACAATTCCAGAAAGGTCTGTAATTTGTGATAATGGTACTGTTACTCTGATTCTTTCCTTATATATCTCTTTCCCTCTAACACAAACATTCATAAAGGATTCCACATTTTGAACTATTAACACCTCAGTGAAAGACCTGAAGAGGAATTTAAAATTTGCCCTCAGACATAAAAATTGCTGATATTATAAGAGGACTGTGTGTTACTATTTAATGGATGCACTTTGTTAATATGCATATAATGAAATATTTTGAAAAAAATAAATTGGATTAAATTATACAAAAGATAAAATAAAATAAAATTTGCCCCCAGGCCCCCAGTCTCCAGATTTTGGCCAAGCGCTTGGACCACAGCAGACACCAACAGAAGCTTCAGGGACAGTCTTAAACTAAGCAAGGTGGAAAGGAGGCATTTCTGGTGCTCTTTTGTCATCAATAAATCTGGGCATATAATTGTTCCTAGGTTTTGTTAGCATACAATTGACCTGCACGTGTACAAGTGTGGTGGCCTGAAATTCATCAGAGCACAGAAGAATTTGGCATTGAAAAAAAAACCCAAATGAAGCAATTTTATAGCCTCGAATTTTAATAGAAAAGATGCTAACAGTTAACGAGGTTTCAAAATGTTCTCGTCCTCCTCAAATTCCAGGGTTATGCTCCACTAAATCCACTGGAGATGCCTTGGAATAAATGACATGAATTGAGAAGCCAAGGCAATTGGAAGCTAATGGTGTGTAACACACTTCAGCAGCACTGGACTACGGTGAGGGCTGTGGCCTCTTCCGTGTCAGCGCTGAATGGAGCCGCAGAGACAGGGATTTGCCCCGCTGCCAAGGTTGGGAAAGAGAGAACAGACTCCCTCTGAGCCAACCTAGAGCCAGAGCCCTCTCTCCCCCACTCAGCAGGTGAGCAACAGCGTAGCTAAGAAGCAGCAGTGCATTTTCCTCTTCCAAAACTTCCTCAGGATTTAGATATATCATGAAAGGGGGAAATCCTAAAAATGATGAGGAAATGGAGGAGGCGCTAGCAGAGGGGAGAGTAGAGGGGAGATCAGGAAGAGTTCTCTCCAGCTGGCCCTGGGGAGCAGATGAGAGAGACAGCAGGGCTCTCAGGAAGCTGGGAGGGGTGCCTGCAAGAGAGCCTTTAAAACTGAGTCTGAGGGAGTTGCATTTCAATATGAGACAATTTTCCTTGCTATCTATTTTTAAAAAGAATATCAAATCACCCCCAAGACAGTCCAGAGCCAATTAAGCTGCTTTTCTTCATCTTCAAAGCCCTGGAGGAGACAGGCCTTGAAATTTAACTACCTGTCAATTTTTTTTTTTCCTTTTTCCAAAGTAGGAATAAAACCCTGCTTTAGCCAAAATGATAAGGAATTCCCCAGATTGGGGTGTGGGTGGAGGTGGAGGGTGTCCAGGTCAATGTTTATATTTAAAAAGACAATGTTATTCAAACAAAGCAAAACAAAACTCTTTTTAATCCAATCTGGTCTTCAAAACAGGAACCAACTAATCTCTTTCTAGAAAATTCTCCAAGTGGAATTCCAACTCCAGCTAGAAGCCCTAGGGCGGCCGTAACAACGTTCCACAAGCTAGGAGGCTTGCAACAACAGAAATTCACCGTGTCATAGTGCTGGAGGCTAGATGTCTAAAACCAATGTGTAAGCAGTACCTTGGTTGCTCTGAAACCTGCAGGGAAGGTTCCAGGCCTCCCTCCCAGCCTCTGGTGGCCTCAGACAGTTCTTGGCTTATAGAAGGTCGTCTTCTGTAAGTCTTCACGTTATCTTCCCTCTCTGCGTGCCTGTGTCCACATTTCTCCTCTGCGTGAGGATCGGGTCATATCAGATCAGAGCCCACCCCTCAGCCTCTTTTTGACTGGATTGCATCCATAAAGGCCTGATTTCCAAAAAAGGTCACCTTCTGAGGTACTGGGGGGTTAGGGCTTCAGCATATCTCTCTTAGGTGGACACGATCTGATCCATAACAGGACTTTTAGTGAGAAAGTAGATGGCGAGCACGACATTGCTGCCTCACCTGGTTCCACTGGAAGTTGTAACCACCCTGAGCGTGGACCTTCCAAGAAGCACCCCCAGAACTGAAATCTCCAGACAGCCCTGAGTCTGTCTGCATTGAACCTCACACACAGGTTTTGAACTTAACCTATGTAACACTTTTCTTATGCTTACAGCAACCATCTTCCTTTTAAAAAGAAAAGCCATGGGGTGCCTGGGTGCTCAGTCGATTAAGCGTCTGCCTTTGGCTCAGGTCATGATCTCAGGGTCCTGGGATGGAGCCCTGTTTCGGGCTCCCTGCTCAGTGGGGAGCCTGCTTCTCCCTCTCCCCCATCCCTCCCCATGCTCCTGCTCTCTCTCCCTCTCTCTCTCTCTGGCTTACAGCTGTAAGGAGATGGGCTTTGTGCCCAGCCAGGTCTGAACCTTACGCTGTTGTCACTGAAGACACTGAAGACACACAGCCTGTGTCACTTCCTCAGAGACCCAACTAAAGCCACCTTTTGCTTTCACATTCTCTCCTCTTACCCCGTCTTTTCTCTCCCATAGTGGTTAATGACCAAGTGACATTGCAGTGTATGCATATAGTGCATGCAGCAGAGTGTGTACGAGGATGCTTATTTGTATTTTCTTTATTAGCTATCTCCCCCCCCCCCAAAATATGAACTCCTTGAGAGGTTTTGTGTGCCTTATTTATCTCTGCTCAATGCCCAGAAAGATGCCAGACATGTGGTGGGCACTCAAAAAATATTAGGTTAAAGCAATAATAAGTAAAATTAATTTTTAAAACAAAAGAATGGATGTAATCCTGAAGAGAAAAATGGCTCTACAGGAGAACCCTATATAGGATACTTTGTCTCTTAATTTGGCACCAGGGTCTAGGGAAAATGTGTCTTCCTCATTCAGGATCTTTTCAACATCTTCAACTGTGTAGCAGTAAAAAACAAAACAAAGCAAAACAAAACAAAAAACAGAAAAATGCTCACAGGCAACATGATACGAACAGGTCATCTAGCATTTCCTATTCGATTCATGCCCTTAAAAAACTGGTAATTGAACTTATAACTGTCATGGTCATCAGGAAAATCCCACTGTCAGTACAAATTCAGCCTTGTGGGTTCGTGGGTTCAAATCCCCGGTCTCCTTGGTGGACGGTTCCATGTTCTGGTGCTTAGCGGGAGGAACTTGCATCACAGGGCTGGTCCTTAGCTTGTACTTAGCAATTATCCCAGCTGGTTAGGACTCGAGCTCCCAGAGTGAGCTACCGCCAAGAAAATATTTTGCTTGAAAAGAAATCTTTTACTTTCATGTGCTCTAAGAAAATACAACTGATATTCTCATGAACTGGCCAGAGGAAGCCTGAGGCTGGTGCACTGAGTCTGTGTGACAGAGCCACTCACAAAGGCAGTTGGAGGTCATCAGGATATCAGGTAGCCCTCAGCTTCCGTGTCCTGTTCACTCTCCGTCTTCGGGGCGCCTCCCACCTCACTGCAGCATAGGGAGGATTTCCTGACAGCCGACTCAGACAAGTAGGGACAAGTAGGCACAGAGGCAAATCCAGCCCGGACGGAAGACGGAGGGAGGACCGTCAGCTCTGTCTTTGGGTTCTTTTGTTTTTAAGATTTTGTCGATTTATAGGGAGATGATTGAGAGTGCCTGTGTGGGCGAGCAGGAGGGGCGGAGGGAGAGGGAGAGCATGGCAAGCAGAGTCCCCGCTAGCGCGGAGCCTGCTCCAGGCTCGTTCTCATGACCCTGAGACCCTGATCCTGAGACCATGACCCTGAGACCATGACCTGAGTCAAAACCGAGGGTTGGATGCTTACCCCGTGGAGCCTCCCAGGCACCCCAGCTCTGTCTCTTTGGATGTTGCCCCGGACGTTTGCTCCTCCAGGTCTTCATCTCTAAGATGCAGATAATCATAGTGCTCAACCGGCAGGGCTGGGATGAGTATTCAGTTAATACACACAAGTGCCTACCAACTGCTCTTCCTACCTCACTAGAACGTAGGTTTACTGGGGGTAAAGCTGTAGTCTCTTTGGGGTAATTTAGCACCCCCGTGCCTAGCGCAGGGCTGACATGTGATGAGGGCTCACGAAAATGTTTGTGGCATGAATGGATTTGGACAGAAGCAAAGGAGGAAGAGCAGCAACTCTATCTATAGAAATAATGACAAGGGACGTTCAGTTCATGTCGAGTCGAAGCACTTACGAGGGAAGAATTCAGTGCCTGGCCAATCGGCCCTGACGTCAGGAAGACGAGGACCATGCAGGATGGTCACTGGACTTGACGTCGAGGGCATGGGACCCAGACACTCAGATCCAGGGCGACAAATGAAGAGTGACCTTTTCCTGGGTGGCTCTCGGATAATGATACCAACTTCCTAGGGAAGAGGGAGCAGATGTTAAGAACAAGACAAGCTTCCAGTTTCTCAGATATTTGAGGATGATCAATGGGCTGTTGCTACACCTTTTTCCCCAGCATGACACGCCCATCTGGGGACTAGAGCCGCTCCCATCCGGGATCCTCAGGTCCCTCGTCACCCTCACCTCTCACCTCCGGTCACCCCCACTTCCTGGCTGCCGTAACATGCAGCTCTGGACAGCAAAGTCCACGTTCAGGTGGCCAGTGCAGAGAACAGCAGGAGTTCTAGAAACCACACTTTAATGAATACCACCTAACCAGCAGTAGCCATCCTAGCAACTACCTGCATGGTCCACACGAGGCTGACTCACTGGTGACTCATGTTGAGTCACGAAACAGGCAGTCCTCTACACGGGGACTTCTCTCAAGTCATACACCTGACTTTTAGGTCCAGAAGAATGAGATGTCTCAGGGGGGTCTGTGCAATCATTTTTTTTAAAGTTACATTCATATTTTTCTATTACAAATATACAATTATGTATCTGAAAATTTAGAAAAAAAATCATCCATGATCCTGCTACCCTTCTGCAATCACTGTTAATGCTTTAGGAAATTTTATGGCAGGGTTTTCCCATGTCTCTAGAGAAGTACACAGATATGATTTAATTTTACTTCCTCATTTTTTTTTCCCAGTGGACTTAGCATTTTTCTCATCACTTGTAATGACTGAATAATATTCCTTCCTGGGAATAACTTAACTATTACCACCCTATCATTAAATATTTAAAGTGTTTACTGTTTCTAGATGCTAATAAGTAGTGCCATACTAAACATAGTCTTGAATGTAGATTTTTCAGAATTTAGGATTATTTGTTTTGGCAAATTCCCAACAGCAGACTGGCTGACACACTGGAAAAAGGAAGAGATTGACTTTTTACCAGGGACCAGCCGTCTTAGCCGTTTTGCGAGAAAATCAAATTATTCCTTTTTAAGTAGACCCTACAGCAATTGCTACTATTTAAATATGTTTTTATTTTTTTTTTTTAAAGAAGCAAACATTCTTAGGGAAGCTAATGATGAGGCAGAACTCAACACACTTGAGAACCAAGCCTTCTGGAACGGGTTGCTGGCCCCACTCCTACCTGGTAAGCAAATGGAATGAGAGAACAGAAGTGCCTTTTTTCCCTCTCAATACTCTGCGATCCATCATCTATAGTCCATGTCCAGTTGTAGAGGAAGAAGTACTGATTGAGCCAAAGGGTCCATCTCCCTGCTTAGCCCTCCCCCACCTTATTTGCAAAAGCCTATTTTAAGGGCTGTCAGCCTAATCGCTGAAGGACAGGATTGCCAAGGACACTGAAGTTTTGCCTCCAGACACAGGAAGTCCTGGGGGTCAAACAGTCCTTTCCACACCGGGCACTTTCCTCTCAGATCTGCCATGAGGCCCAGAAGCTGGCAGCTCATTGGCGCCGTGAAGCATTCGGTAGAAAATCCGGGCTGCAAGAAAAGCCCATAACCCTGATCATCAGGGACGGTCTGTAGGCACTTGGGAGTTCCTTCGAGAACTGGTCTTGGAAATAAATCCGGAGCTGGAGCCTGGGGACAAGCTGTCATGCACTTTGACCCCCTAAGAATAAAACCCCACTGGTTCCATTCTTCCTGCTCAGTCCAGCTTTTCATCTTGGGGTATCTGAGACACTTCTCCACCTGTCCACCCCCCCCCCAAAAAAAAAACCCTCTTGGGCTGCTTGACACTGTCCCTTTCACAAGTATTTACTTTGAAAAGAGGAAATGGGAAAGAACTTCCCTCTGGCCGGTGACTTACAAGAACTTCCCTCTGCCCAGTGATTTTACAGACCTGCGACAGTGTGGTCTGCTGTCTTGGAAACCTTCCTGCTCTGGGCTTCTCTGTCTCTGTCTTGGGAGAAAAGAAAGCTGGGCTGGGAGCTGGGAAGAGGCAGGGCTGGGGCAGCAAGATGCTTCCTTGCCTCCCACTGAGCATCTGCCTGGCCTAGGTACTTCCGGTACCTTCATAGAGCCTTTGTTGCATCCACACAGAATTCTGACGCTGAATCGGAACCTCCAGGGTAATGTATTAGGAGGTAGGGCTTTCAGGATGTGATTAGGGTGTGAGAACAGAGCTCTCACGAATGGGATCAGTGCCCTGGGAAAGAGAGACTTGCTCCTTGCTCCCTGGGAGGACACTGAGAAGGTGGCCAGCTATGAACTGGGAGGCAGGCTCTCACTGCACACGGAACCTGCTGGAGTCCTGATCTTGGACTTTGCAGTCTCCAGACTGTGAGAAACAAGTGTTTGCTGTTTAAACCACCTGGCCTATTGTAGTTTGGATATAGCAGCCCAAACAGGCCTATGGCTGATTGTCTAAACCCCAAGGATGAAGGGCTTGGAGTTCTCGGGGAAGTAGCACCCTAAGAAAGAGAACAGCTTGCATTGGGAAATTGGCTTCCCTCTCTGCTTCTAAACCCCCGCACAACCCTGGGGAAATAAATCACTTCTGTGTTTGGGGTGCCTCCTCTGTGAAATGCCTTTCATGGAACCTTGGATGTGTGGCATCAACGTCCCACAGGAGCTGTGACAGCCTGTGATTCTGTGAAACCAGTTGTTAATTGCACGACGGACTTAATTCCAGAAAGGATGCACCACCCAGCAGCTCGGACCATTTTCTGCAGAAAGGAAGAAGTATATCACCGCGGCTCGTTCCTGTCCCTGACAAGGAGTCCCATTTAATCTTGTTGTACTAACAGAACAGTCATTTCTACACCTCTTTGTGGACTGTCATGTCGTTCTGTCAGGGGTGCTGAAAGCCTCCGGTGATGGAACTCCTTCTGGGGAGGAGGGAGCATCCCCCAGGGAGCACCTGTCAACAAAAAAGCATGGTGTTTCATTCTGCTGCTATTTACAGCTTGAGGCCCTTTCTCTCCCTAAGGCTCCATGCTTTTGAGATTCTGGTTGCACTCAACAGACATTACATTAAATCCCCACAGAGAGGAAATACAAGGGACCCGTTGTACACATTACAGCGACGTCATGCCAGGCAAGCAGATGGGCTCTCTCGTCTCCCGAGGACCCGAGGTCCGGCACCAGGCAGGGGCCCACGCTGTCTGGCACCGGCCCCCACCTGCCTTGCCTGAGTCAGGTCTGGGAATGGTATCTGCCTTCCGGTTGGAGAAAGTAAATACATTCTAGCATTTTCCCTTGTCCCATCGGGGTATGTTTTCCAGTTTTCTGGAAAAATAATACTTCCTTGGGAACACAGGATGGATGAACACATGTAACTCTGATTCCAAAACCGGCCCCCATGGGGCCATCAATCCTTTCTCGTCTCTTGCCTCTGAAAAAGAAAGGCTTGGGTTTCAGAATTCTATGAATTCCACTGCCTGTTCGGTTGCTCACAAATTGCTGGGCTATCAAGGGAGGGCTGGGGTTTAAAGCATCTTTTATTGGCTGCCAGCCACAGTTTCACATACTATTGGAATTCAATATTAGCAATGACTTCTTGGAGACAGGAAGTGTCTGAAATTGCCCTGTCTAGAAAAATGAGGGTCGATGGATTTCTTAATAAATATGTAGAGTGAGGACTTCTGCGAATCCAAGCCGACTAATGCTGAATGGTAATTAAATTGAATGTGTTCTTGGTTCTTCAAAGCCAGGTCAGAAGCATCCTATAAACCAAATGTTTTCTCATGAGTGGTAGAATGGTAAGAACTTGCCAGAACCGGGCCTTGCTGGGAAGTGAGCTCATGACTCTCTTCAAACACATTCACTTTCTTCCTGGGGCTGCTTGTTTCATACTGGTTATCTTGGACACCAAACTAGAGAGGACTTGACTTTGGTTTCTTTAAAACTGTCAGAGATTGGGGTGTGGCCGTGTCTTTGTCCAGCAGTATTGAGTGGCTGTCATGCAGAGGTCCTGTGGATACAAGAGGAAAGACAGGCTCAGTCCCTGTCCTTGTAGATTAACTCCAGAGGTGAGAACACAGCGCGATCCTCACTAGCCTGGGGATGCTGTAGGAGCTTCTGGAGACAATGCTCGCCTGAAGGAAGTGACGCGATAGCTAAGGTAATACCAGAGGGACACAGATGAAGGCAGATATGTCAGTGCTCAAGGCAAAAGGAACGATATACTACAGCTGTAATCATCAAAACGGGATGGTTTTGGGACGCCTGGGTGGCTCATTTGGTTGGACGACTGCCTTCGGCTCAGGTCATGATCCTGGAGTCCCGGGATAGAGTCCCGCATCGGGCTCCCAGCTCCATGGGGAGTCTGCTTCTCCCTCTGACCTTCTCCTCGTTCATGCTCTCTCTCACTGTCTCTCTCTCAAGTAAAATAAATAAAATCTTAAAAAAAAAAAAACAAAACGGGATGGTTTTGATCAACAAACAGAAGAGAGAGCCCAGAAATAAACCCATGATTATAAGGTCAATTAATCTCTGACGAAAGAGGCAAGAATATGCAATGGGGGAAAGATAGTCTAGTCTTTTCAATAAATGGTGCTGGGAAAACTGGACAGCCACAAGCAGAAGAATGAAACTGAACCACTTTCCTAGACTATATACAAAAATAAACTCAAAAGGGATTAAAGACTCACATGTGAAACCTGAAACCATAAAATTCCTAGAGGAAAACATAGGTGATAAGCTCTTTGATATTGGTCTTTGCGGTATTTTGGCGGGGCCGGGCGGGGTGGTGGGGGGAGTCTGTCTCGTCAAGCAAGGACAACAAGTGCAAAAATAAACAAATAGTACTACAGCAAGCTAAAGAGATATCGCACAGCAAAGGAAGTCATCAACAAAATGAAAAGGCAGCCTACTGCATAAGAGAGAAAATTCACAGATGAATAATCTCTTAAGGGGTTAATATCCAAATAAACTCAATACTGAAATACAACCCACCTGATTTAAAAATAGGCAGAAGACCTGAAGAGACACTTTCAAAAAAAAAAAAAAAAGACATACAATCAACAGATACATGAAAAGATGCTCAATATCACTGAGCATCAGGGCAACGCCATCACAACTACAACGAGATCTCACCTCACACCTGCCAGGATGTCTGGTCTCAGAAAGACAAGAAATAAGTGTTGGTGAGAATGTGGAGAAAAGGGGGAGCCCTCATGTACTATTGGTAGGAATGGAAATTGGTGTAGCCGCTGTGGAAAACAGTATGGGGATTCCTCAAAAAATTAAAAATGGAGCTACCATACAATTCAGTTGCTCCACTTCTAGCTACGTACCTGAAGAAACTGATTTTGATATGTGCCCCCCCATGCCCATGGCAGCATAGACAAGATATGAAAGTAACAGAATTTCCATTGGTAGATGAATGGATAAAGATGTGGTAGGGGTGTGTGTGTGTGTGTGTGTGTGTATGCATACACATACACAATGGGCTATTACTAGGTGGTAAAAAAGAATGAAATCTTGCCATTTGCAACCATGTGGATGAAACTAGAGGGTATTATGCTAAGTGAAGTAAGTCAGACAGAGAAAGACAAATACCTTAGGATTTCACTTACATGTGGAATCTAAAAAACAAGACAAATGAGTCGGTTAAGCATCCGACTCTTGGTTTTGGCTTAGGTCATGATCTTAAGAGTTGGTAATCCTGCTCAGTGGGGAGTCTGGTTCCCCCTGCCCCCCTCCCTGCTCACGTGCTCTCTCTCTCTCAAATAAACAAATAAATCTTTTAAAAATAAAAATAAAAGCCAAGACAAGTGAATAAACAAAACAAGACTCGTAGATACAGAGAAGAAACTAGTATTTGCCAGAGGGGAGGGGTTTGAGTGAGGGATGGAGAAAACAGGTGACGATGACTAAAAGGTACAACTTCCAGAGATGTAATGTAGAGTGTAGGGAAAGTAGTCAGTAGTATTGTAACAACTTCATATGGTGACAGATGGAACCTAGACTTACTGTGGGGACCATTTTGTGATACACACAAACACTGAATGACTGTGTTGTACACCTTCAAAAAATACAATATCGTGTGCCAGCTATTCTTCCTTTTTTTTTTTTTTTAAAGATTTTATTTATTTGTCAGAGAGAGGGAAAGAGAGTGAGCACAGGCAGACAGAATGGCAGGCAGAGGCAGAGGGAGAAGCAGGCTCCCTGCCAAGCAAGGAGCCCGATGTGGGACTCGATCCCAGGACGCTGGGATCATGACCTGAGCCGAAGGCAGCTGCTTAACCAACTGAGCCACCCAGGCGTCCATTTTTTTTTTTTTTTTTTAGGAAGAAAAACAGGAAATCCAGATGTCTGTGTAAAAATCTCCCAATATTTAACTATTGGCAATAAATGCAAACGTGTGTAAGGCATGTGCCAGGCCAAATCAGATAGTCTTGGGGCTACTTCTGTTTGTGACCTCTCAATGGGTGTTGTTTATTTTGATTAAAAAAAAAATTCATCACTTCATTTGGTCACTTGGCTTTTTTCTTTTTGCTCTTGTTTTAACTATTTTTTATTCAGATGCTCTGTTTTGGAAGTAGGGGATTGTAGTAAGCATCTTCCATTAACCCCAGCCCAATCCATTCTCCATCTTTCTGCACCTTGATCTGTATGCTGGGAACACGAACAGTGTCTCCTGATCAGAGGCTTCCATTAGGTCCGCACTGGCAGGGTTTGAGGGTTGGGAAGAAAGTGAGGTGAGAAAACATAGCTCCCCTAGATCTCCTTCAACCCCACCTCTGCGGATCCTTATACAGGAGCAGGCTCAGGTCAGGCAGACTTGCCTATAGTGACCCTCTCCAGACTCTGGAATCTGCTCCCTCCTCTTGGCCCTTCTTTGGCAGGTGAGCTCAGGAGTCTTGAGACCTTCTCCATAACCTACTGGTCTCCTTCAACCCTGTCCAAATCTTTGTGAATATCCCCTTCATGAAACTCTCATTAATTATGTAGTTTGAGGGTCCCACTTGCTTCTGGTCAGGGTCTGTGATTCCTGAAGTATCAAGTGATTTAAAGTAGCACATGGGAAAAGGGGAGAATCATTTTCCTCAACAGCATATAAGCAGCACGTTGGTTTCAGAGCATGGATATTAGTCATACAGATGGGAAACCTACAACCTAAACAGGGTGAGTTTCTGGATTCCTCAGTCTCCAATCAAGTTCCCGTCATGTGACATGACTTTGAACCCTTGGTTGAAAGCAGCTCCTGGTATTTTCATGCAGAATGGCGTTCATCCCACATGGACACTGTGATTTTCAACATGGAAAGTTTGCCCTCGCTGTGAAGTGAGTGAGGCATTTCACAGGAGCCTCGCCTGCCTGTTCTCACCACTGCCTATCTCCATCGCCTTTGCTGACTTCTCTTTGGCCTCTTGCTCATAGAGACCCATCTGGGTTTTTCTAGGCAACGCAGAGTAGTGGCGAAGAGAAACTCCAACACAAACATGTCTGCGCCGGGGTCTCAGGTCCTATGGTTTTCCCCGGATGGCTGCGCATATGCTATCTCACTCCACGTCAACAACCTCCCAATGCAGAGCTCAGAGGGCGGCAGGAAGGGTGAATAAGAAAATGTAAAGAAAGCACTGAACATGGCTCATGGCACAGAGGGGGCCAGTAAATGGAAGCGATTATTAACAGATCAACCCCTGTTGCCCAGGAAACTGCTAACTGTTAGCAGTTAGTGTGTTAATGGGAACATCTGTCCATCTACAGTACACAATGAACTTGTCTAGGGTAATGGCCCTGAAGCAAGGCATGATTCTCAATCGCCCTCCAGATCGTCGAAGCAAAATTGGGTTATGTCCTGTCTGGCTTTCCATGTATTCTTATTGTTTCCACATTTCGACAATTCCGGCCACATTATCTGTCTCCGGTCCCTTGGTGCTTCTCCTGTGTTGAGTTTCTCAAAGATTCTGAAATGACATGTGCAAATCCCATTAGCAGTTTGCAAAGCAGCATGTTGCTTCCTTCTATTTTTTCATTGATTTGGGGCTGTGCTTCCCATTTTATGTACCAGCTTCAATGGGAAGCCTGTTCTCTCAGTATACTCTTAACTTGCCAGGACAACAGATTTCACCTTAAAATCAGTATGTCCCTTGCTGGGACCATAAGACCAAATGTGCTGAGTTGGAAGAAAGGAAGACTGAAAGGCTGTGATGATTCAAACCCAATAAAGAAAACACAGAGTAAAAGGGAAAATATTGAACCCTCTCTCTGTATTTAATGTGAAATTTAATTCTCTTTTAAAAACTGAATTATGGGGACTTCTGGATGGCTCAGTCGGGTAAGTGTCTGCCTTTGGCTCAGGTCATGATCCTCGGGTCCTAGGATCAAGCCTCACATTGGGCTCCCTGCTCAGAGGGAAACCTGTTTCTCCCTCTCCCTCTGCCGGCAGCTCTCCCTGCTTGTGCCCCACCCCCCCCAGTCTCTCTCTCTATCAAATAAATAAAATCTTTTAAAAAATAAAATAAAAACTGCATTATGTACCCCACACCCACCTTCCAAATAATCCTGCCCCTTAGGTTCTTAGTCAGGGGTGGGGTGACATAAACAGTCAGAAACCTGGATTATAGGCTGCTCCTGTCCTGTTGCATGGCTCTCAGTTCTGTGGCCTGTCAGTTTCACTACTAAAATCAGCAATGTTTTAGCTGGCGTTTGTTGCATATTTGCCATGGGCCAGCACTTTATGAAGACTGTCACTTTAATCCCCCAAAACAAACATGTGAAATGGAAGTCCCTGTTACGGTCATTCCCAATGAGAGACTGAGGATAGCAGAGGTTAGCGTGGCCTGGCATGGAAGCCCAGAAGCTCCAGGGACACGTGGCAGGTGAGGTCAGAAAGGTTCGCACAGACACATCAGCATCTGAAGAGGTATAACAGGCCCCGTGTCAGCCCAAAGGTGGCGGTTCTTAGCAGTGGGCGGGCCTGGCCGGTTTCCTCTGCACGGAAGGACAAACAAAGCGCAAGACCAGGGAGAAGAGCCACGCATACAGAAATCCTGGGACAGGAGTGCCCTTAATGTGTCCGAGAAGCCAAAAGAGGGCCTGTTTGGCCAGGGATGAGCTGTTGTTCAGAGATTGCTCAGAGAAACTGGCAAGGGCTGGTCTTTGCATCCTGTGGGCTTCCATAAAGATTTCCTATTTTATTCTGAATGTGATAGACATCGGAATTTTGAGACCAGGGGTTTCTTGGTCAGTTGGTGTCTTAAACAGGAGAGCATATTTGCTGTGGGACTTCTGTGTAGGTTGGTGGCAGGGGAAGTGGGAGGTGGTTTGGAGAACTGTTGTGTGCAGGTGAGACATGACGGTGGCTTGGACCAGTGTGGCCATGTGAGAGTCAGGATCTGATCTAATAGCAGAGCTGGCAGGACTGGGTGATGGACAGGAGAGGAGAAGGGAGGGAAGAAAAGTGCCATGGGGGACTCTTAGGGCTTGGGCTGAGCAACTGGAAGAATGGGAACCCTATCCATTGGAGTGGGGAGGAGCAGAGAGGTCTGCTCCGGGCACATAAAGTCTACAATGGCCACGAGACAACCATGTGGAAACCCCAAGTTGGCCAACTCACTTGTCATGGCTAATTTTATCTGTCAACTTGGCCAGGCATGGTGTTGATATTTCGTTAGATACCATTCTGGATGTTGCTGTGGAGGTTTCTTTCTTTCTTTCTTTCTTTTTTTTTTAGATGAGATTAACATTTAAATTGGCAGACTTTGAGGAAAGCATATTATTCTCCATATTGTGGGTTGGCTTCCTCTAATCAGTTGAAGACCTTAAGAGAAAAGACTGAGGATCTTCGAGGAAGAAGGAATTCTGCACTAAGTCTTCAAGATCCAGTGTGTACATACACTGATGGTGTGTCTCAGTTTGGGCCTGTCACATTTCACATGGTCCGGAGCCACACATGGCCAGTGGCCACGTACTGGGCAGCACAGGTCACAGCGATGCTGAGGTCTGTGGGGTTGGGCAGGACCACGTAAAATGAGTGTGCAGGTGGAGAAAAGGAGGGTGCAAGTGGAGAAAAAGCCCTAGACTGAAACTAGGACTCCCAAAGTTTTTGAAGTTAGGAAAAGAAAGAGGATCCCGCAAAGGAAACTGAGACCAAGCTGCAGTCCCTTACGAGAGGCGAGAGTTCACGTGTGTCAGCTGTTTGGGTTTTACCGACACAAGCTAGAGCCTGCAAAGAAATACTGGAAGGTATAGTGGGTGAGGATGGCTTGGGCTAGCATCCATCCCCTTCCCCCATATCTCGAGTATGACTGAATCATCATCTACAACCTCAGTCTGCCCACCCCCAGGGAAAGGAGCCAGCTGTCCAGGAACCCGTCCTCGGCTGCCCTCGAGCTGGTTTGTTCATGCACGGTTGCATGCCTGCTGCGTGCCAGGCACGCACCGGGAGGAAGAAACATGAATTAGATATGGTCCGCCCTTCAAGGAGCTCCCGGCTGAGCAAGGAAGAAAGCCAGGATGCAGCTGCCTCTCTGGGAGCAGCCAGGTAGATTCTCACATCAGCATCACAAGGAAAATCAAATATAATCAAAATTACTCTTGGGGAAGAAAAAAAAAATCCCTCGGGGAGGTGGTATGTTGGCATCTGAAATGCAGCCTCCCAATAAACTACAACACAGCAGCCCTCGAACAGATGGCTGTTTCCGCGGCTGAGCACGCGAGGAAGCTCTTGGCTTGGCTCGTGTGTCGAGGTCATGTTGTATGAAAAATATGCATCGTAGCTTCAAACACTGGCGTGTGAGATGCTCCCGGCAAGAGAGGTTCAGAACTGGATGCAAAGGCTCGCAGATTCACGCTCTAGGGCAGAGGAGGATCATGGGGGTATGGCTGGCAGAAATCTCAGTCTTTCTATTTTTTTATGTAACGTTTTCTTTGGGCACCTGCCGTTGAATTCGCTTGCGCTGTGTACCTACGGCAGGGTTCAGCCGCAAATAGGCGATGACGAAGCCGTGTGGCACGTGTGATGCTCTTTCGGAGGAGGGGAAGAGTGTGGGAAGATGTTGCAGGAATTCCTGCTCTCGAGCTCCGGAGCTCCCCGAGCTCCCAAGCTCCCTGAGCTCCTGAGAGAGGCCGACAGGGGCTCAGGTCTTTGCCTCCGTGAATGGTGACGCGAGAGGAGAGCCCTGCTGTTGTAGTCTCAACCCCAACTTGCTTCTTGTTGTAAAGGGAAGGAGCAGGAAGGGCCCATCGAATGGTCCTGCAAGGGAAGGAGGAGGCAGAGCCGCAGCTCCAGCTGGCCGCCGTAGAGAAGGTTCCAGTCCTACCTCTGCACGTTCCCTATGCCCTTCTTCCACGGGTCTTCTCGGAAGACTCAGAACCAGGTTTCCTGCTCAAGTCCTGCCAGAGTCCCTCATCCCAGGCTCAGGAAGAGCTTCGCCCCCAGGCAGGTTCATGATTCCTGAGACCCAAAAAGCGTTAGGTCTGCCCGTGCCATCACCGGGAGCTGCTGGCACCCTTTTCCCTCTTACCTCCTCGTAGGGCCTCTCCAGCAAGCCCATCCCAGCCCTGTCACCCCCCTGGAGCTCAGTTGGCCTTCAGAACTGGATGCAAAGGCTGCTCACGGAGGGGCGGACGCCTACCTGCCACTCCGTCTTCACCAGGTGGCACTGGCCAGGCCAGCCTTGCCAGACCTCCTGCCAGAGAAGGAGATAAGGCAAGATTGCAGAGAGCGGCCAGAGCCACACTGGCGGTGAGAGCCTGTCCCCATGACGCCCTTGGTCCCTCCCACCTTTGCAGTGTGAAACATGGCATCAGGTAGATGTCCACACACTTCTCCTGCCCAGGCACGCATAAGGTAGAAAGCCCTTCCAGGCCGAGGGAAAGAACAAGGGTGAGAAGACAGAAGAGGGGAGGAGAAATCACATGGCTACATTATTGTGTGACAAGAACTATGCTGTGGATTCACAAACCCACTTCTCTTAGAGATGTCTCCCAGCGGATCTGCCACATGGCGAATGGTGGTGTGTCCATTGCCCAGATGGGAACCACCGAAGCCTGCGGCCGTGTCCCAGCCCTCGATAGCCTCTGTTGGACTACCTTCAGGGGTTCCCAGTGATTCTCTGCTCTTCTTTCCTCCCCATTGAAGCCATGTTTATTCTCTTTTTGGGCTGCTGATTCCTATAGTCAGTTCCAACTGGCGCTCAGCTTCACTCTTGATATGTGCATGTTACACGGGCTTTCTGTATCCCAGATATAAAAAGAGGTCACCGCTGGCGTAAGATTTGCAATGCTACCTCCATTCTGCCCACTAAACGACAAGAAAGCCACCATATAGCTGTGCTCCACAGCCTCCTTGGGACATGGATCTATCCTTACACAGCCTGCCATGGGACTAGGCAAGTGACATAAGGAGAGGGACAGGCCGGGGCAGAATGAATTGGCCAATGGATGTAGCGATACGGAAAGCAGTGAGTTCAGAGGCACATCTGGATGGACTTGGGCACAGATTTCTGAACCTCTGCTCCTCACTTCTAAGCCAGAATTCCCAATCACGTCCACCTGCAAGGCGTGTGTTCCCTGAGTTCATTTCTAAAAAGCATCCCGGCCACACGGTCGTCATTCAACGAGAGTGGCTCAGGTCCCGAGGAGGTCAGAAACGATGGTGTAGGCAGTGTGGCAGGGGCCGGACCCTTGGAGCTGTGCCCAGAGAGGTGATGGGCTGGGATTGTGTCTCTGCTTGATGGCATTGTGACCATTCCCGTTTGTCTGGCTCAGTGGTCCTCCATCGGTGGGGGTGGAGGGGTATTTGAACCTTGTGCAGGAGCCACTTGGTGATGGCTGGAGACATCCATCACACCAGGAGAGGAAGAGCTGGCATGTGAAGTAGAGACCAGGGATAGTGCTCAATATCCCGCTGAGCACAGGATGACCCCATAACTGAGAAGATCCAGCCCCACGTGGCACTAGCGCTCACACTGAGAGACCCTGCCTGGCTAGCGCTGGGGCTCTCCACCCGGTCAGCTGGTGAACTCAGTAACAGGCAGCTTTTCCTGGGTACTACCCCCCGACCCCGACATTCTCAATCAGGAAGTTTGGGGTAAGACCTCTCCCCCACAATGGACACACCTTAGAGATTCAGAAACAGGTGCTCCCTGACCCTGGGACCCCAGGAAACTGCTCTACAAAGTGGACATGGGACTTGACAAGTATGTAACAACTGACAGAGGCTTTCCAAACTTCTCCCCCCTACCTGACTGCACTGAGTCCTAGAACAGTCTTTAAAGGCCAGTATCGTCCTTTTCAGGAAGGAGGAAACAGAAATACAGGGAGATTGACTTGCCCACGGTCCTGATAGCCACCAAGTGGCAGAATTAGGACTTGAATCCCACTGCCTTGCATACAATAACAGATTTCTGTTAACTGAGTGAATAATTGAATAACCAGATAAATGAAGCACCTTGACTTCAAAATTCATTTTTTTTCCATTCTTGCATGATAACTCTCTAATTATCTCAGAAGGTGCTGAGGAATTGAGATAATGAAACTGAAAAGATAGGGGTTATAATAAAATGTAATATGCGCAAAGAATTGCTTTTTGGAACAACCGGTTTTGAAATTTCAAGACGTTCACACCCACTAATGGAAAATTATCTTAGTATGTGATCCCAAAGTTTCAAAGAAAGGGAGATTCAAACCGATAATCACTCATGTTAATAAGCAGCACAAGGTTGTCTGTTCCTTTTATTTTAAAAAAGAAACTATTTAGGCTTATGAAGAGTTAAACAAGGCTTGCATTTTTAAATAGGCACTTTGAAAGTTTGCCCTCTGGTGGACAGAGGTAAAAATGCATATGATGTTAAAAACATGATGCCTGGGGCACGAGGGTGCCTTGGATGGTTGTGGCTGCCTTCGCTCAGGTCATGACCCCAAGGTCCCGGGGGTCGAATCTCACATCAGGCTCCTTGCTCAGCAGAGAACCTGCCTCTCCCCCTGCCTTTCCCCTGGGCTTGTGTTCTCACTCACTCTGTCTCAAATAAATAAATAATCTTAAAGAAGGAAAGCAGGAAGGACAGGATAAAGAAAAAGATGACGCCTTACTTAGGACCAGCGGCACTTTATCTCTGAGTTCACCTGAAACAGGACAGCTGCTGCTTTGAGCTGAACTGTGTCCCTCTCAGATTCGGATGTTAAAGTCCTACCCCCAGAACCTCGGAATGTGACTGTATTTGGAGATGGGGCGTTTAAAGAGGGACACTGTTAAAATGAGGGCAGGCGCTGATTCCACCTGACTGGTGTTCTTACAACAAAAGGGAAATTTGACCCGGGAGACCCCAAGATATGATGCATGGAAGAAAGGACGCGTGAGGACACAGCAAGAAGGTAGCCATCTGCAAACCAAGGAGAGAGGCCTCAGAGGAAAGCAAACCTGCCGACCCTCTGATCTGGAATTCCAACCTCCAGAACTGCGAGCAATACATTTCTGCTTCTTAAGCACCTCTCCCCGCCCCACTCCCAGTCTATGGTATTTGCTGCACCGACTTTCTCAGACTAATGCAGCCACCATCCAGGAACAAGCTTCCCTGTTGATGAGGAAATTCAACAGGTGGTGTATCACTGAGCATCTATTCTTGATTTATTTTTTTAGATTTTATTTATTAGAGAGAGACAGAGAGACAGAGCACAAGCGGGGTGCAGAGGTGGGAGGGAGAAGCAGACTCCCTGCTGAGCAGGACTTGATCCCAGGAACCTGGGATCATGACCTGAGCTGAAGGCAGATGCTTGACTGAGCCATCCAGGTACCCTGAGCCTCTTTAAATGTGTGTGTTACCTACCAAGAGGCCTCTTGGGGTTGACTGCAGTCTACTTCAGGTCCAAGTCCAGCTAGGTCACCCGCGACGAGGTTGGGTTTTCCTATGGAGCTCACATGGCTAGCAGGATGCACTGTCATCCCAAACAAGCATTTGCTTCCTTGTCTGCTTCCTTAGGAGCCCCTGTGTCTATGTCTCTTTATTCGCTGAAATTTTACATTAAAAAATTTAAAACCATCATTTGTTTCTTACATGTGGATTTCATAGAAAATTCAGATGAGCAAAAACAGGGAAATAAAACCCAGCAATGATTCTCCTGTACTCAGAACTGGTCCCACTAACATTTATTTCTTACTCATGTTAGGATTCCTTTCTTTTTTTCCTATGACTACAGATGTATAGAGCTGGCTCATTTGCAAAGAAGGGATCATGCTTTACATATCAATTTTTACCTTTTTTTTTCACCAGTAGTAGATCATAAACAACTAGACGCATCCTCAAATATTATTCTAGGGCATCATTTGGACAGCTTTTACTACTCTGTTGTAAGAACACATCTTAATTTAATCCAGTCTCCGTAGACAGATATTTGCTTCCTTCTCATTTTCTTTGCTCTGCTAGTCAGTGTTGGGATGAACCACCATGTCATTTCTCATATATCTATGATCTTTTTCTTGGAATGCTAGATTTTGATTTTTAAGTGTAACTACCGGTGACTGGGGAAAAAAAAAAATCTCCATATACTCCCAAGCAATAAATGGCAAAACCAGACAGGTTGAAGGAACAAAATTAGGTCTTGAAGTGCTCACCTTTAAGACCGGATTGTGAGGATGATAATTTCACAGACGGTGGATGGGAGATTAACCAGGGGAGAAGAGTGAGGACAAAGAAGGGAGGAAAGAATTTTGCCTTTCCTTAGGGCAGCTGAAAAGGAAACCACCAGAAAACAACTAAGGAGACAAAAAGATAAGTAAAGAGAGTTAAGGAGTGAAGAAGGTGATCCTTGAACAGAAGAGGAGAGAGAAGGCACAGTTTGAAGATCTGATATGACTGGTAAGCACACCGTTTCTACTCCCTCCAAGACTAGTTGGCGTGTCTATTGTACACCAGGTGCTGTACCGAAAACATCTAACGGGTCTCCCCACTGTTGCCAACAGCATCCCCTCTATTGATGTGTGCTCAGAAAATACAAAAAAAGGGGGGGTAACACTTGACTTGGAAAATAGACACAGATATGCTGAGGGAACAAAATTTATCTAATGCTTTCCAAAGTAAAACTTAGATAAGTTCTAATATTTTTTTGTATACCTCTGGTGGCCCATTAATAAAAATCTGAAATTATGTAGAATGGACATCTATTCAGGGAGCCCCATTTAAGCTACTTTCTCATATAGCCCTTTGTCGAGAAATAGAGATGGGTGTTTTAATGAGCTCTATTAACCATTAGGAGAGTGATGCTTTTTGTTCAGAAATGGCCCAAGACTCCTGTGGGTAAAGACCATATCATGAGAGTAAAAGGTGTGGTAGGTACACAAAGCTTATTCAAGCTACGAGTGCTGGTTCTTGAATTGTTCATTTCAAGTAGTTTTCCTGGTGGTGCTAGTCAGTGTTCATTTACCAGCTTCTGCATCTTTCTGTGAACTCCTGTTGGCCACCATCAGTTCCCTCCAAACACAAACATGCTGAACCCACCTTCCTGTGTGTGTCCTGCTCACCCCTGGGGTTGGGCTCTGCCCAGGATCCATGTTTCCTTGGCCTGGTGGACTGTGAAGGCATAAATGCAATCTGCAGAATGAATTCGACCCTAAACCAACTTTAAGAGATTGACATCCGTTCTAGAAGTCCAGCCATGGCATTTGAGATCTCAGACATCCAGAAGGAAAAAGTAAGGAATGAGCGCTACCCAGAAGCAGACACAGAGATGCTTCTCTGAAAGGAAGGACTCTTGTCTAAGAAGGAGACCCTGCGACCACATCTAACTCAAGAACACAGCCCAGTCAGTCTTCTTGGAATGGTGCTATGGTCCAGTGGGCTCTGTTGAGCAGGTCACAGGGTCACAGCCCAGATCCATCATGGGCTCAGAAGACCCGACAGGAGGGAGGACAGAGAGGACTTGTTCTTTGTAGGAGCTTTGCAAGGCCACAGGGAATAACCAGGGACGAGAGGGTGAGAGGAAGAAGAGCAGGAATCAGAGCAGAGAAGATGCGGATGGAGTATAAGTGGGAAGACTTGGGGACAACGTGTGACATATGCCATGGTTGCTGAAAGTATACATACCATGGTTGACAGCTCTGGGTCCAGAGTTTTTGGATGATAACACTCAAGCTTACACTGGATAAATATTTATCTGGAATTTTGGAATTGGCAAAGATTTCTTAATCAGGACACAGACATGCTAACCCTAAAGAAAAAAGTTAGTGCATTGGACTACCTAGATCTAAGAACTTCTGTTCATTAAAAGATACTGAGAAGAGTGAAGGCAGCATATGGGAGAAGGTATTTGTACACACATCTGACAAAAGACTCATTGTGAACTCCCGCTAATCAATAAGAATAAGGCAAACAATCACTATAGATATGGATTAAAGACTCGACTAGACATTCCTAAGGAAAACTAGCCAAATGGCCAATAACCATATGAAATGATTTCTCCTATTCATTACCATGGAAAAGCAAATTGAAGCCACAGTGACATTCTGGGGCACACTCACCAGAATGTCTAAAAGAAAAATGGCGGATTATATCGAGTGTTGACAAGGGTATGGAGCAGGAATCCTCATTATTTGCTGGTGGGAATGTCAACTGGTACAACCACTTGGGAAAACCGTATTTCTCTAAAACTGATCCTACATGTCCCCTAGGACTTAATGATTCCACTACTGGGGACACAGCCAACAGAAGTGCATAGACAGTTCACCAAAAGGCATGGACAAAACTGTCTGGAGAGCCCCTGTTTTTAATAGTCCAAAAACTGGAAATCCACCTGCCCATCAGCATTAGAATGGACAAATGAATGGTGAGATGTTCCACCATGGAACACGATCCAGTGATAGGTCCCTAAGTATGGTCTCCTGAAGAACAGAATCGGTATCATGGGCAACTCATTAGAGCAATCTCTGAGGTTCTGACCCAGACCTATGGAACCCAAAACTCTGGGACAGGGCTCAGCAATCTGTGTTTTAGGAAGCCCCTAGGTGACGACAGTGTCCGCCCAAGTTCAAGAATCACTGTTTGATGGCAACAAGAGTGATCCAACTACAGCTCCCAGCAAAAATATGGGTGAATCTCACAAACATAATGCTGAGCAAAAGATGTCAGACTCAAAAGAGCATTTTTGGATCATGCCATTTCTTCAAAGCGCAAAAACAGGCAGAACTGATCAGGGCTATTTGAAGTCAGGATCAAGGCGGACTAGAGCAAGATGTAAGGAGTTTTCCTGCTAATCCTGAGGGTGAGTGCCTCCGAGGGGCCTCGCTTGCCTCACCTGACCCTGGCCTTGGTGTGGATGACCCTTACCCCAGAAGGAGCACAAGGGACCCCTCCAGGCTACTGTTAATGTTCTGTGTGTCAGTTTGAGTGCTGGTAGCCATGGGATGTTCAGTTGCACAAATTCATCATCATGTATACATATGATTTATAAACTTTTCTATATGAAATTTGGAGTAATCATTCAATAAGTAATTTTTCAGTAAGATTATGTGTGTATGAAACGAACAATATAAGCTGGGAAGTTCAATGATGAAACAATGAATTTTTTGGTAGACTTTGAGTATAATTGCTTTCAGAATATGGGACTTTTTTTTTTTTAATGAGTTCAGAAATTAACAACAACAACAAAATTCAGAGTGCCTGGGTGGCTCAGTCAGTTAAGTACCTGCCTTCGGCTCAGGTCATGATCCCGGGGTCCTGGGATGGAGCCCCAGGTTCGGCTCCCTGCTCGGCGGGGAGTCTGCTTCTCCCTCTCCCAGTGCTCCTTCCCCAACCCGTTCATTCTCTCCCTCTCTGTCAAATAAATTAAAATCCTAAAAAAAAAAACAACAACCCACAATTCAGAGTAAAGTCTGATAGATGGTATGTGAGATCAAAATAATACCATTATTTTTGTTCTAAAAAATGAGATGGGGCTTTCAGTGGGACTTAATGGGACTCTGAAGGCCACTGCCAGGGAGAAGCGAGACCCAGCTATATCCTGGATGCGGGAAAAACTTCGGAACGAGATACAGCTCCTCAGGGAGCAACTTTGCACACACTTCCCTGATGTCAGGGATTGCTGACATACGTACCAACATCAACCACCTTGCTTTATAAGCACACCTGGCAAAGACAGAGCACCCATCCCGTGTTGCCCGCCTGCAGGAAAGAGGCGCTTTTTAGGCTTATGTCTTTATGAGTAAGAGAGCTCTAGGTCTGGCTTACCCCACCTCTGGGTTTTAACATGAAGGGGAACTATCCCCATGGACTGTGCTTCCCACAGCTGGGCTGGAGTTAACGGCCACGCCTGAAGGATGCGAGACCCCAGGAATCAAAAGCACTTTTTGTTTAGCTTATGAAGAAAATTTGAATAAGTCATTCTAGCGTCTCCTGCCTGGATACTGGGATGAGCCACGGTGGGGTGGAGGGACTGTTGAGGGGACTGAACCCCACGGACTCCTGAGCCTCAGACCCTGGGTCAGCAGCAACTGCTTTCTGGATAGAGTCAGGACTACAGAATGGTAAATGGCTCTTACAACAAGTCTTTCCTGTAGCAAAGTCCTGGGGCTTCCGGTGGGAGTAAATGGGGTTCCGCTCTGGTGATGGTGCGCCTTCTCTGGTTACGGACCAGTCTGGGAACAGCCCCGCTTCCAACCCCCCAGCTCCGACTTGGGAAATGTGACAACCAACCAGGCCTGGCAGAGGGACTGTCCCGAGGCAGTGAGGAGCCAACTGAGCATAACTCTGGGTCTGTTTTGCTCTTACTTCACTGTCTAAACTCTCCTGGAATTTTATTGAAATTAAGCATTTCCACAAACGTGTGATCCTATCCTTAAAAGTATGCTGGAGAGGGCCTATTTTCATTTTGCTGCTTATGTGAGGAATCACTTTAGTGATCTGTCTGTCTTGTCTGTTCCACCCCCCGCCGCAGAGCCTCCATCCTTACCCAAGCCCGCACCTCCACTACCCTGGAATGTTGTGACCAGCACCTAACTGTCCCGTGTCCACCATGTCCCCTTTTGGTGGCTCCCGCACCAGAAGCCAGTTCTGAATACGCAGCAGCCTGATCACACCCCTGCTTGGCTCCGACCCTGCAATGCTCCTGTTTCTCTTTGAATTAACCTCCTATTGCCAAGGCTTTGACAACCTGGGGACTTGCAGACCCTGGAGAGACTGCCCCTCTCTCCCCCCACCCACCATTGGCCTATTGGCAGAGAGAGCAAACCCCTGTCCACCTAGGAGGGAACTTTCATATGCAAACCAGCCAGTCCAGAACCCACACCCCCACCACCTTCTCCAGGGAACTCTTACCCTCCGGGGCCACCAAACCCCTGTCCTAATCACCCCAGGGCCAGCTACTGACAACTGGGGGCAGCCCTGTGCCCTGGAGCCCACTGCAATTATTCAAACTACCAATCCTAAACCTCTCCTGTTCCTTCCCATTGAAACCACAAAAAGTCCAGGTAGCTTTTGCTTTCCCCTATCCCTCTGCCTCCCAAAGGCCCCTGGTTCTCCTGGTGTGGCCCCTGTGGAGTGACACGCCCCTTCTCTTGGGAACTGTAGGTGTAATTAACACATTTTTCAATGACCTTTTGTCTCCTGATCCATGGCCTCTGCCATACCTGAATAATAATAAGTCCTACGTTTTAAAACACTCTCAGAGGAAAAGTTAAGGTCTTCACAGGGTCTAGACTCGGCTGCCCTCTATTCTAGCCATTAGCTACATGTGACTATTGAGCCCTTGAAATGAGGCTAGTCAGTATCATGATGTAAGTGTAAACGGTGCACCGGATTTCAAAGACAATACCAAAATAATATTAATTAATTAATTAATTAATTAATTTAATTAAGTACTTCATCAATAATTTTCTATCGACCACGTGTTGAAATAAGAATATTTCAGATACATTGGCTTCAGTAGAATATATTCAAATTAACTTCACCTGTTTGTTTTTATTTTTTTAGTACGACCTCGACAAAATTTTAAAATGCACGTGTTGCTCTCATGTCTCTATGGGACAGCCTGGTCCGCAGGGCCCTACCTGTTCCCACCCTACTGGCTTTCTGGCTTCATCCTCCCTCCTCCACGTCACCGCTCTGCCCCGTCACACTGGCCTCCCGAGGCTCCTTGAATGCTCCTGCCCCGTCACGTCCACATTTGCTGTTCTCTCTCCCTGGAATGAGCCCTTAGATCCCCTCATGGCTGCTCCCTCAATGACCCCCGTCTGTACCCGACTTCATCTCCAAGTGAAGCCTCCTTCCCTAAAATATCCACATTACCCTCCAGTTCCTTTCTCTCTTCCTTGCTTTATTTTTCATACTTAGTATGCATCACTAGCTCAAATTTCCTTGTTTCTCTTGTTTATTATCTATGTCCTCATCAGCCTGAGAGCTAGTAAAAGGCAGGGATTTGGGTCTCTTGTGCTCTCTGCTGTGCCTCTGTATCTAGAAAGAACAGCGTTTTGCACAAAGTCATAAGAAATATTTGTAGAACGAATGAACACAGGGTACAGGATTTTAGCCTCAGGATCTTCATTCCAAATGAAAGAAGTCAAGTACATATAACAGATAAATACAAGGCTGGGGGTTGGAGTAAGGAAATGCCTGCAGGGAGTCGGGAGCTACGCCCGCTGAGGGGGTCTGGCCGTGGCCGAGAGGCACTCAGACCCAGGCTGGGCTGCTCAGATCTGTCAGACGGCAATGGTGGGGGGCAGCTGGGAGTGAGGGACGGGGGGGGGGGTTGGAACTGGCTAGAAAGGAGAGAATAGATAATCTATATTTTTAAAAAGCTGTCTGTGAGTTCTTTCATTCCTTGGTGCTACCGCTTATTTTCACAAGTGGGATAGGACACGGTGCCTGAAGAACTGGACTGGCTTGGGCGGGCAGGTGGTCCGGAAGCTTGCTGCGATCTCAAGCCCCATCCCAGAAATACCGATTA
This sequence comes from Mustela lutreola, assembly GCF_030435805.1. Classification (NCBI taxonomy): domain Eukaryota; kingdom Metazoa; phylum Chordata; class Mammalia; order Carnivora; family Mustelidae; genus Mustela; species Mustela lutreola. The sequence goes on from NC_081302.1 coordinate 78,294,630, forward strand.
CAATCTGTCTAGCCCCATCTCCAGCGAGTCCTGGGTGTACTGCTCTTCAAAATGCAGTCAGTTACGGGAACAGATGATGGAAAGACAAAATGTGATCCATCCATACAACAGGATAGTATTCAGTCTCAAAAAGGAAAGACGTTCTGACACGAGCTGCAGGACAGATGACCCTTAATGTCACGAGGCTATGTGAAATAATATGTGGCCTTCCCGTGAAGGCCACACGTGTCTGCTGCCAGCCAGGCTCAGTCCTCTTGATGCGTGCTGATTTCAACAACAAACTCACAGTAATGTCTCACCCTCGCTGAGGGGGTATTTCCTGGGCAGAGGTTTGTAGAGGAGCTTATTATAGAAAGCTCATACGGAACAAAGAAGTGAGGGAAAATGGCTGAGAGTAGTATTCAAGAGGCATTTAATAAATAAGCAGCATAGATATAGGGCCAGTAAGGGTCAAAATGATCATTCTCATTAATCAAACAAAAAGGAAGAAAACATTACGAGAATGCATTTTTCATCTAATGGGTTGGAAAAAAAATATTAAAGTCTAGCCAGTGCTGGTGTAGGTTTGAGGAAAACAACCCGTGGTCCTCAGATTGGAGGACTATAAAAGGCATTTCTAAGAAACATAAGAAGCCTTCATAAAATACATACTCTTTACCATTCCACCTCCAGGAATTTGTTCCTACAAAACAGGTGTTTGAGAGGACAAACATACATGCACAAAATTACTCACTGCGGTATTCAGAGCAACAGAAATAATCCGAAACTCTTAAATAATTGGTAAAATACATTATAATCACATATATAATTATTATAATAGCATAATTATATCACATGTAAATAATTGTAATCAAGTAAAAGATTACAACCATTTAAAGTGACGCTGAGGAATATACTTAAATTTTTACGTATTTGGAAGGGTGTTCAGCATATATGTGTTGGAAAGCAGTGTAGATTCATTTGTGTAATGTGAGTCAAATTTGTTTTAAAAGGTCATATATATTTACATGGGAAAAGTCTAGAATCAATGTTACAGTGATTATCTCTGGGTGGAAAGATTTGGAGTGTTGTAATTGTGTTTCTGGTTGTTTATCTATATTGTATTATCTAATTTTTCCTACAACGATTAAGTATTATTAGAAAGTTTTTTGTTTTTGTTTTTGTTTCCGTTTTTTAAGCTTCCATTTTGGTGCAGGAAAAGGAGTACACATAAGAAAGCCTAGTTGTCAAGATTAAAAGTGTTTACCAGGCTGAGCTCTTGTGTACTGTGGGATCATCGCCGGCAAACTAAAAAGGGAGTAATTAGACTGAATGTCAAGGGACGAGCCATTCGGGGAAGCAAAGATCCCTTTGGAAGAAGCAGAATCCCCGGTGTTTACCAAGCTACAGGTCACCTAATGCCAGCAGAGACACTGGGAATCTGCAAATGGCACCAGGCTATCCGTAGAAAAGTGGTTTACCTGCTCACCAGGGGGTACTGGGCATGCGCCAGGCTCCGCACTTGACCATGTCCTCTCATCTAACCCCAACGATAACCATGGGGGGTGATGATGGTGCCCATTTGACAGTGGGGTGGTTAGTGGGTGCTGGAACTGGATTTGAATCCTCCAGGGACGAAGGGGCACTTTTCCCCAGGAGCCAGGTCCCTTCCAGACTCCTTTCCCAGTTAGCCTGCGGGCCGCCCAGACAGTGCTGCTGGCCACTTGGCCCTGCCGCTGTGGTTTATCTTGCAGCAGCTCTGAGGGGTCTGGGTTTTGACCGGGAGCACCCCCGCATGTTCCCACGGCAACCTGGACGCGTCCCAGCAATGCTGTGAGAGAGCCACAGTCCAGCTGGAGGGCAAGGTCATGGTCACGCTCTGAATGCCCGTGGGAGGGAAGCCCGGCAAAGTCTTCCCGTAGGGCACTTGGGACTTTTGTGATCCGTGTTTGGCGTGGCTGCGTTTTCACAGAGCAGCAAGCCTGGCCGGACCCCGTGCCCAGAGCCCCTCCCCATCAACTCTGCCGGCTCCACTCCAGCCAGAAACAATGCACCGGCCAGGAGCGAAGCCAGGGCAACGTTGCTGTGCGTTTCTTTAGTGGCAAGTTCAGAGCATCCCTGCCCAACCCCCACGGCCCCTCCCCCTTGTGAAACACAGCGCCGGTTATACCACCCCCGGAGCTCCTGGGGGCGCTGTTCGCGTAGACTAAAACATGGACGTCGCCTTCGGAAGGCTTGAGCCACAGCTGCACGGATTCCCCGTGACCCACTCATGGTAAGCGAAAACTAGGACAATCTATTGGGGACCCAAACAACAGCTCCTTTATTTAGGGCACGCTTTTCCAGGAAATTCAACTTACCAAACACAACCAAGTCATGGATGGGAAACAGAAAAATCTCAAGTGGAAATGCAGATTTCTAAAGGCAGGGTTTTAAAATCACTCACTAGCAAGTGAAATCAGGCCCTCAGTCGGAGCAACCTGTCTTCTCTGGTGCATGAACTGCTTGCTATTAAAAAGCATCAAAGCCTGGGGGGCTTATAAACACCAGAAATTTCTTTCCTATGGTTCTGAAGGCTGGAAGTCTGAGGTCCGGGTGCCAGCCAGGTCAGGTGTTGGTGAGGATGGACCTTCTTCTGGATTGCAGATCACTTTCTTGTAACCTTATCGTGCTTATCCTAATCGTGCTGCTGGAGGGATGGGAGAGCTCTTTGACCTCCCTTTTATGAGATCACTAATCCATTCATGACCTTTCTACTCACATAACCTAATAATCACTTCCCAAAGGTCCCTTCTCCTAAATTCATCACACTGAGAGGAGAAGAGCCTGGGAGCAGAGTGGGCCCCTTTTATTGTCCTCCTGTCCCTAGCACCTGGGGATATTGACTGTTATGGACACACAGGTGTCCCCTTCTTGGGAGAACTGTCTTCAGCAGAACAAGCTCCAACTCACTGAAGAGGTTAGAAGCACCCCCTGCCCCATGCCCAGGCTCGTCCACTGCCAACAACTGCCTCACATGGGGGTACACAGGGTTGACTGCCTTGGGCATCAGAATCCTTGTCTCAGTCTGTGCTCTCAGGAGACCTGAGCTAGAACTGAGAGATGTTGATGTCCTATTAGCAGAAATGTTCCACCCCCCCCCCCCACTCCCCACCTTTATCAAGTCAGACACTTGGGTGTCATCTTTAACTCCTCCCTCACGCCAGACAACAAACCAAAACCGCAACCTGCAGATTGGGCGCCTCCTCTTGGGTCTGTCCATTCGTCTCCGTGCTCTGTGATACCACCCGAGTTCAGGCCACCATCGCCTCCGCGAGGTCTTGCTGCTCCTGCTTCTTCTTCTCCACTCTTCTCTCCTCATGTCATCAGGAAGCATATCGGACCATGTGACTTCCCTAGTCAAACTGCACAATGACTTCCAGTCCATTTAGAATGTAGTTCTCCTTGACAAGAACTGACCTAACCGGGCCTGTGCTGACCCGGCCACTCACATGCCTCTGGCATCCTTGCATCTGCAAACCCCCAACAACCCCACCACCTCATCTCCCTCCAGACAGCTGGAACCATTCTGAGAGTGTCTGAAACATGTGCAGGGATCTCTGGTACCTTGGGCATGCTATGCCTGGAAAGCTCTGCCTCACCTCTTTTCCTGGCTCACTCCTTCCCGAGCATTCCTCAAGATGGGATTTGGACATCCTTTCCCACCAGAAGCCACCTGTGTCTCCCAGTGTGCCCCCTTCCCTCTTATGTCCTCTACTGGGACAATTGCTTGTATTCTTAGTATCCTCAAGCACATGATGTCAGGGATGGAAATGTTTTATTCATAGCTGTTCAATGAGCACTCAATAGTTATGTAATAAATTAACAAAATGGCAGTGCATGGCCTGATATCCAGAACTCAGAAAGCACAGCCATCTGAGGCCGCCTTATATGGGACAAGGATCCTGGCTACTTACTTCCATGGCTTCTAAAGCATTTCTGCAGGAGTCCAGAATACTCTATTCTGACACACAGAGGGAGAAACTAGCAGGTTCTCTGGAACTCTAATTTTAATAGGACATGTTCCAATTCTCTGCTCCAGTCACTGTGGCCTCCAAGAACAGGCAAGTAGATGGTGGCCCCAGGACCCACACCAGACACCAGCGTGGCTGCCCACACTCCATCTTGGAGGTGACTCCCAGACCTTCCCATCCCTCACGCCCAACACTCTGTTCTTCTCCACAGCAGTTACTACCGTCCAACATAATTATTTGGCTTCTCTTGTTTATGGTTTGTCTGCTGGTATATGGCCAGCTGCAGGGGGGCAGGGCTGATGGCTTTGTTCAGCACTGTGTCCCCAGTTAGTCCAGTGCCTGGCAATAGCTGGATAACCCCTTGTTGAATGAATGTATAAGAGAGAAACACACTGCTGAGAATGGACACACAGGATACAGTCGTGCAAATTTTGAGACTAGACTTGGGAAGCATGAAGCCCAGAAGCTTTGAAGCTCTTTTTGGCTGGTGGACAGATGGTAAAAGAGAGCTTAGTAACGACAGAAATACATCCTAGTTTTCTCCTCTGTCTTCTCCATCAGTGAAAATGATCTAAACACCGGGAGGGAAGAAAGACTTATGATGTCATGACATCAGTTAGCTCTGAGATATTCCTGAGGGAAGACAAACCACTTTCTTCAATGTTTCTCAATCCCATCAAGCCTTTTCCAATCCCTCCTTCCAGGGCTGGCGGGAAATCCAATTGCCATGGTTTTGGGGAGGACTTTTCCCCATAAAGTTATTCAAGAGGTCCTTGGTGGGGGTTGCTTAAAGTGACCTCATGCCCTTTGCAGCGGCTCCTTGTTCTGACCCAGGCCATGTGTGAGTGGGTATGAGCCCCCCCAAATAACACTCTCACTCTTCCTTCCAGACCTGGCCACAGAGACCCATGTCGAGTCCCGGTTAACAAGGAAGTGTGTGGTTCAAGAAAGAGGAAGAAATTGGCAGCTGGCATTGAGGCCTTTCCATGAATTCAGATAGGCAAGTCCAAGGCTTCTCAGGAAGCCAGCATGAGGCTCCTTGGAGGTAGAGATGATTAGAAATCTTGGAGCAATTATGGAAAATTGGTAAGAGGCAAAAGGAATGTGGACATTCAAAGTGGGAGTGGGGGATACCAAACAAGATGGATACCAGAAACAAAGACCCAATGAATGTGGCCTTGAGTACTAACAAATGTCTAGGTTAGATTAACAAACTGACAGCACGTCATTCAGTTGTTATTTCATGCACATTAAGGAGAAGAATGAATGATTCTGGGATGTTAAGTTGTGTCCAGTTAACCTCATACCTCACTAAATGTCTTGATAGATTGAATTGCAGGATAAAAGAGTACCTTCATTTTGGCAAGATGATTTGGGACTCTTCTTGATACTCCTCTCTGTGGACACGGGGAACTGTTGGCCAGACAAGTCATCCCTATCATGTACATTGTACACTTACTGTGCTCTGCATTGAAATCACAAAGATGAATAAAACATGGTCCTTGCCTTGGAGAAACTCAGCATGGTGAGCGAGACATCTATGTGAAGAAGTAATTATGATACACTTTGATAAATGCTGTAATTCAGTCATTTGCAAAGTGCTGTGTGTGATGGGACAAGCAGGTGACCTTGTAGTTGGTTGAAGAACATTAATTATTCAACATCAAGGTAGAGGGAGGTCTCTTCTGTGCCACAAAGATGTATATCAATTCTGTGTTATCTATGCTCTTTTTTAAAAGCTTATAGGAAGACATCAAAGTCATGTTGATCAAACTTGTCAATGACAGCAGCTCGTGGGGGCTAGCTAGTACATTGGCCATTGAGCAGGCTTCAGAAAATCCTTCAAAATATAGAAAAGGTATGTCAAGACTAAAAGATGAAATTGAAAAAGAAAAAATGTGAAAATCTTGGGACTCCTGGGTGGCTCCGTCAGTTAAGCTTCTGAGTCATGATTTCAGCTATGATCGTGTGGATGTGAGATGGAGCCCTGTTTGGGCCTCATGCTCATCAGGGAGTCTGCTTGAGATTCTCTCTCCTTATCTCCCCCTGCCCCTCAGCCTTGTATGCTCTCTCTCTTTCTCAAATAAATAAATACATGTTTTTTAAAAATGTAAATTCTCGACTTATATTCAGAGCTGAAAGGGTTCTAGAGGATTTGGGTGTCTTCAAGATCAATGGAAACCAGTCTTACTAAAAGCCGAATAAAGAATGTGGTAGCTACAACAGCAGTTTGAGGTCCAGAACAAAGAAGATATTCATTCCACTTTATTTCATGCTGATTAGACCACTTCTGGGTTACGGTACTTGATTAATCAAAGGCACTCAATCAGGGTGACCAAGAATCCATGAAAACTGAGAGGTATCAGGAGACCCAAGTATCTGGGGCCTGCCCCATCCTGACACCACAATTGAAACTTCAGATGAATCCTTCTGCGCAGTCCCTGCCCCTCCTCAGAATGAAGGAGCCCAGGCACATGACAGCCCTTGCATTACTGGGACCTAGAAATAGCTTTAGTTCTGAATGAAGGGGAAATCACCCCACTCTGATGTCATAAGCCAGCAGCAGGTCTTTTTCCCCCTCCAAGGAGGAATGGCTGATTTCCTTTTGCTCTAGTCGCTTGGGTCTTACGGGGTTTCACCATATTATCTTCTTTAACTTCATCTGGGCCCTGATGCTGGCTTCCTGTCCCCCACTTCCAGTCCTTCAGGTTTAAAGATCAGGCCAGTGACACTACGGTTGGAGGCACTTGAATAAGATAGTCTTATGTCCATTTTGCTTCTGCATGCCTCTCTTTCCCATCCTGCCCCAATCTCTGCTTCTTGGAAATTGCCGGCTGTTGGACCGGGATGTGCCAAGTGCCCAGTTGATCTGTAAACGTTAGTTTCACTTCTGTCTCTTGTCTGCTCCAGCCAGTACCCCGAATGCATGCAAGCGTGCCTTCTTGTTTACACACACACATGTCTGCACATGTGCACACACAAATACACTCCTGTCCACGGTCCACCCATTCCCTTGCCCCGGGCTGTGCCCCTAACCCCCGACTTCAGAAGGCTTTGATTTATTGTGCCAAGGGATAAACCAGGGCAGATGGGAAAATACTCCTCTGTGGCCGATTCCAGCTCAGTAAGAGAAACAACACTGTTAAGACTGTTTGGCTTGGGGCTATTGTAGAAGGGATTTCTAAGCTTATGGGGAGTTAAACCAGGCCAGTGTCCCCAGATCTGGCCACACACCAGCCGGTTTAAGTGCAGATTCCCTGGCCCACTCCAAGCCGACGAGGTTAGAGCTCAGAGTGTGAGGAAGGGGTTTGTATTTTTAGCAAGTTTACCAGCCCAATCTGAAGGAGCTGGGCCTGAGACTGGCATCTGGATTAGGTTATTGTTTTCTAAAGCAAAGATAGCATTTGTGCTTTTTGACAATGATAATTCTAAGAGATCAAGAAACTGTGCAAAATTATAAAGAGTTTAAAAGGTTAAGTCAGCGTTCCTCATTCCTGAACGCTGCCAGCAAATTCGGGATTGGTGGGCATAGTCGAGGATGCTGTCGTTACTCAGGATTCTTCCTTTCTTGTGCGCAGCTAAAAGGTCAAGTGTGTAAGTGCCAGACCTTTCCAAAGGCTGCGTTCCCAGAGTGTTTCAGGAAGAATTCCCTAGGGCACTGTCATGGCCTTGCCTTGGGAGCAAAGCCTTGACCATGGCCTGCCTCTGCCAATGCTGGGAACAGCCCTGAACATCTGCTTCCCTCTTGAACTCGTGAGCCCCATAGGTGAATTGACAATGTCGGGGCCAGGAGCCAGCACATGACAAATGGCTGTTCTGGCTAATTGTGCAGGAGATCAGATCCCATCTCCATTGGGAAATCAACCCATCCTCCCCCGTCTCACAGCCTGACCTCCGTTTTCCTTCTCCCTAAAGAAAAAGGACTTTTGAACTTCCATCATTCAGTACTTGAAATTAGCATCTCTCGGGGCACCTGGGTGGCTCAGTGGGTTAAGCCTCTGCCTTCGGCTCAGGTCATGATCCCAGGGTCCTGGGATCGAGCCCCACATCGGGCTTTCTGCTCTGCAGGGAGCCTGCTTCCTCCTCTTCTCTGCCTGCCTTTCTGCCTACTTGTGATCTCTGTCAGATAAATAAAGAAAAAATCTTAAAAAAAAAAAAAAGAAATTAGCATCTCTCTATACTTTGAAATACATATGTATCACATATATGAATATAAAAATATAAATATGTATATATATAATATATTTATAATCTACCTACCTACCTATCTGTCTGCCTATAAAACCTGACATTTATCTGGCCAATTCCTAACTCTTATATTAGGGACATACACTCTCTCTTTTTCAGTATATCACCTTGCTACAAATAAAATCTTTCCAGTATCCAAAAAGAGGCTAATAATATTATTCATAGTTACTGTAGAACCATTTTACTTCTTAGTGTTACATTTCATCCCAACATACACTGAGATTCAAATAAGTATATACGAACAAACTAGGACACATTTTAGTAACGCTGGATTAAAAGGGACTTTTTACTGAACAAGCCCCAAACAGTTGCAGTAATAGCTACAGTAACCTCTGTGTTGAGGACAGAGAGAGGACAAGTAGAGGAGGGAGCATCCAAGGGCTTAGATGTCCCTGGAGCTCTTCATGGGAATGAATGTGCATTCAAAAGTCAGAAATCCCACAACAGCTGCTCAGTGCGCGGATGCCCATGAAATCCACCCACTACAAATCTGAGGCCTCGGTGGGATTTATGCATCAGTTTGGAGATTAAAAAAAAAAAAAAAAAAAGGATTTTCTGATATCAAAAGGACATACCAAGGGAGTCAGAAGTTCCATGGTGTTCTTGAATAAGTAAAAGCGTGTGCAGGGTCCTGTTCATCCTACCATCTGCACGATAGGGTGAGTGTGGTGTCCCTCTCGCTCTGACCCTGCCAAGGAGCTTGGCCATCCCTCCAGGGCCCCTTGGTCAGAAAGCACTGGAATGTATGGCACACAGGACAGGTCGGTATCACATTCCGTCAGAGATATCTCTGATAGAGGAGGGGTCAGAAGAGCAGAAGCACTGTCCCTGCTGGTCTTTGAGGCCCCTTGGCCAGCTTTGACAACCACTTCCTTAGGCTGGGGAGTACCCATTCCCACAGGGGCCATAGATCAGTCTTGCTCTTGGGAGAATCACATCTACGTTTGTCCCCAGTTTTACCAGCCTGTTCTGTGAGTCATCCTGCATATTGGATGGACAATGAGAGCTGGGGTCTTCATTACTTTCTGGCTGCAGACATGGAGAGTTGGAGGCAGGCTCTGGGAGGTGGTGTGTGGATGGGGCCATCCATATAGGTAGCAGGTGCAGTGGGATGTTCCTCAGAGAGCGCCCTTGCCCTAAAATATCTTTTTCAACAGGAGACCAGAGACCCGAGTTCCCAACTTCAGTTACTTTCTCAATTAAAGTACTCCCTGAGGGTACTGTTTAATGGAAGGAGTAAGGAATAATGCAATAGTTCCGTGAATGTTTGTCTAGTCTCAGTTGATTTGTAAGATTAGTTAAGGAATCTAGAAGAAACCAAGAACAGGCAAGATTTGGAGGGGAGCCACGCCCACGGGTGTGGTTTGTGGGAAGCTCCGCCCCTGCACGTGTGTAGACTCCTATAAAGAATGAGGGCTTTGAGCAGCCAGCACGGGGCGGGGAAGGGGCGGAGTGGGAGGAGGAGACAAAGTCACCATAGGCTGGGGGTCTTGAGGATAAATAATGGTCACAACAGAGGTGTTGTCACGCTCTGCCTGCAATTTCTATCTGTTACAACGAGGTGGAGGAAATTGATGTAAAGTGGAATTGATCTAAAAAGCAGCACAAAATCATTCTGAAAAACAACTTTTTTTCCATTACCAGACATCATTTGTTGATTGTTAGGCACAGAATCTGGCCAAAAAAGAACCACAGATTCAATCTCTGCCTCCTTCAAACCTTGCCAATCAAAGAAAGACACAGAAGTAGGACACAGAGAGCAGGAAGAGACATCTAAACGTGAATGGGTGGTGAGATATTTATAGTGTGTATAACTCTGGAATGCACAGCTGTAGTCCTCAGCACAGCTGAGAAATGAGCAGTGGGCAAACCAATCAGTCAGCCCAACCTTCATTCAGTCCCTCAGCATTCAGAGTGCCCGCCGAGTGCCAAGCCCTGCACTGGGAGTCTTGAAGTGTGTAAAGATGAAAAAAAATGTGATCTGTAGATTCAAGGAAGTTACCATGAGAGGAGAGTTAAGACAGATGTGATGGAGTGGTCTATTAACACTATTAGTCTATTACCATCTATTAGCACAGATGTAGAGTCAGCCAGGCTGCCATTTGAATTCAATTTCAGGGTGCCACTCTGAACCACTGTTTCCTTTTCTGTAAAGGAGGTAATTGTACCCACCTCCCTGGGTTGTGTAAACATTGAAGGTGCTAATCAAAAGTCCTAATGCCATGACTGATCTGGTGTTAGTTTTCCTCCTTTCGTTCACAAATTACTCTATTTTGAGGCAGAAAGTGAGGTGACACAAGAAAATTGTTCTGAGTTCAGAGAATGGAAGTGCAATTATCTATAGCTGGGGAGCTCAGAAGAAAGTTCAGGGGAGGGGTAGCATTTGAACCTGGATTTGAAGATGGGTGGATTTAGATAGGTAGAAACAGGGGGTAAGGAACTGCAGACAGAGGAAACAACACGGACAAGTCCAGGGGCAGGTGAATGCTGAAGTGGTCGATAATGTTGGGAGATCATCAGGAGCCGGTCATGGTCTTTAAGGACCTTGATGCCAAGCTAAGGTGAAGCCTCATAGAATCAAAGGTATTTGAGCTGGAAGGAGAGATTGGTTGGAGCTATGTTTTATAAATAAAAACCTTACAGCTGCATTTCTTTTCAATTGAAGAGGAACTCCTCAGTTCCAGAGGCCAGACGGTATGACAAAACGTAACGATGGTCCCAACTGTGGAGATGAAATGGAGTAGGAGGTAGCTGGAAGATTCGAGAAGCAGGATGTATGTGTGAGGAGTGCCAAGAAACAAACTCCATGGTATCTGCTACAGTTTCTCCAGGACTCAACACAGACAGCAGGGAAGGTGCGGGTGTCAAGCTGATGGGGGTTGTTCCGGACTATTTACATTTCTGGGAGGAAAGGAACTATAGGCAAATGGGACACTGAACTGGAGCACAGAAGAGAGGTCCCAGATAGATCTGCCTGTGAGTCACCAACATCAAGGTTGATAGAGAGGATGAAGGGAAGAGAAGAGAGCTCTGGGGACCTGGACATTGTGTGGGCAGAGGAGGGAGAGGTGGGAGGGAGAGGAAGAAGGCATACTGGAGAGATAGAAGACAGGAAGGTACAGCCAAAGAAAGGAGACCTCCTAGTTAAATAAGATATATGTACCCCCGTGCTGACTGCAGCTTTATTTACAGTAGCCAAGATATGGAACAGCCCAAGTGTCCATCAATAGATGAGTATATGAGGAATATGCGATATATATAGTGGAATATTACTCAGCCATGAAAAGGATGAGCTCTTGACATTTGTGACAACATGGGTGGACCTAGCGTGTATTATGCTAAGTGAAATTAAGTCAGAGAAAGAGAAATACCAAAACAAACAAATGAACAATGAAACAAATGAAAAATGAAAAGCAGAAACACACTTGTGAAGACAGAGAACACACCGATGGCTGCAAGAAGAGGAAGTGGGGGATGGGCAAAACAGGTGCAGGAGAGCAGGAGACCCTGGCTTCCGGTTGCGGAATGAGTAAGTCACGGGGATGAAAGGCACTGCACAGGGAATAGAGTCAGTGGTGCCATGATGGTGCTGTGTGGTGACAGAGGGGAGCTCTGCTCACGAGGAGTCTGGCATCACACAGAGTTGTCCAATCACTCTATTGTGCACCTGAAATGAATGTAACACTGTGTGTCAACCATACTTCGATTTAAAAAATGGCAAGGAAAGAAGAGAGAAGAGTTCCTGGTGGAGGGGGAGGCCACTGGTGACCAGGAGGGCAGAGGCTAAGGAAGACCAGGAATAAGAGTGTGGGTTTGCAGTTCAAAGCTCCCTGATGGGGCCTCTTTCATACTCCGACTCATTTTTGTTGATGGATTCTTTTTGTTCTTTGCTTTCGGATTTCACAGGAATCGCTTTTGTAGGAACAACAACAACAGATTTTGCTAATGATCTCGAAGAGGTATAAGCCAGATTGTAAAGCTTGCTGTGAGAGACTTCAGCATTAGGAAATAAAAGCAGGGGTGATGGATTGCTCCTTGAGAAGTTCCACAACCCAACTTCAGTTCAGAGCCAGGAGAAGGTGGCAGAGATGCCCCCAGAAGCCTCCCACCTTGGGAGAGCTGGTTATTGAATTTTTCATGAATTAGGTGGGCTTCTTGTTAAACTGACTTGAAATACACCCACAATGAATGTGTTGACACCACAGACCTTGGCAAATACTACCCATCTGCCCCCTGCCCTCACCCCTGGACAGGGGTAAAACGCTTCTCCTCTGTTTAGATGGAGATAGCAAGCAGGGTTCTAGGCTGGGAGATGGAAAAGTGGGTTCAGGGAAAGGGTAGGAGGTGGGGAGAAGGGAAAGGGAGCAGATCCAGGGTCTGGGGACACCCAGCTGTCTCCATGCCAAGCAGGGACAGGGAGGGAGGTGGGTTTGTGAGGACAAGATGTTGGCAGCATCACTGTACGGACTCGGAGGAAAGAGTTAAGAGACTCCTGACCTACCTGCCTTGACTGAGCTGATGAGCATTGCCTCCATGTCTCATCAACTGGAGGAAATCAGTTGAACCATGACAGCATAAAGACCCAAAACGCATCCTTCAGGAAAAAGTCATTTTAGCTGAAGTTGGAAAGCCACGCCTTTGTCATGGTGATACTTCTTTGGGTCATTGAGCTTGATGCCTTAGAAATTGCATCCTTGCCAATGTGGAGCCTTGTGGTGGCGATCTCCGAGTTTTATAGGATCGCTCAGTCCCGTTACCCACGAGAGTAGTTCAGTCATTCAGAACAAGAACTGGGCAAGAACTTATGAATTTGAGTAAACATGACCCCCCGCCATATAACACACTCTGTGTTTTCTAACTTAGGAGAAAATGAACAATCCAGATAAACGTAGCCACCATCACTGGAATTTGAGGCTGAAATGTGAAACTCAGCTCTGTGGGGACGGTACCCCCCAAAACCAGATCTGAAGTTTCTTTTCTCAAGTAAGATGTTTGAGATTTACTCTTTCTGATACTCCAGTGAGACAGTCCTGACCTTTCAGAACTTTAATTTAAAAGGAGTTACAACAAAAGTACTTTTTATCCTAAACATATTTAACCTTCATTAGAGGTTTTATTAAAGTTCTGTGTAGGTATACACGCACAAGAAAAGAAAGTACAAGGAGGGGCAGGAGAGAGACAGAGACAGAGACAGACAGAGGGAAGGACAGAAAAGCTTGGCCAGCTCTCCGGGGCCCAGGACCAGGTGTGATTTAAGCATCTGTAAATGACCCGCTGTCACATCTCTCAGGCCCCTGGCGCTGGCTGTCCAAAACAACGGAATTTCACAACATTTCAGGGCTGATTGTGGGAGAGAGCTACCAGCTGCTTCCTTGCTTCAGACACCAGTCCCCCAGGCTCCCTTGCAAATGTCAGAAATGTCAGACCTACTTCCAGACAAATACTCGGGAAAGACTTTCTCAGGGCAGCTGAGGACACTTGGTGCTGTTCCCTTGTATTAGTAGTGTCTTTGACGAACGCACTTGGCCCTTGGCTGCTGAGAAACTTCCAGTGGGGAATTCTTTGCAACTCTATGTGATACTTCATCAGGCCCATAAATAAAAACCTGCTTTTCTTTCCTTTGAGAATAAACGGTGTCATCAATGGACTGGAGTGGGGGGTGAAAGGGTGGGGGTCGGGGGAGGGGGTCCATTCTCAGAGTAAGACAGAGTCCAAAATCTTGGACTCAAAAGTTCAGGGAAGGGTCACCCTCTCTGATGGAGGGTTTAAATCCAGGAGACTTTCACTATCATAGCTCAGTGTGAATTAGCATGGAAATGTGACATGCTGTGGAAAGAAGCTAAAATGACATGGGGAAGACAGGAATAATAGGCCTTTCAGAATCTAAAAATTGTGAGGTGGGTAATGACAATTTCCCAGTATGTCCCTGGCACTGTCCCCAAGGAGGAGGTCAGGAGGGTAACGTGGTGTCTGATCTGCTTGGCATTCTTATTGTGAACTAATAAATCAGGGTCTTGGTTTCTAAAGTGGTGTGAATCTTTTCACCAGGATTTGAAGAGATCTAAGTTGTAAGAGAATTTCTGAAAATATTTTTTAAAAACCAGCAATTAAACTGTTGGTTGATATACAGAGACTTCACTGTGTGCCAGGAACTGTGCAAAGAGCTTTGGATACATGCTCTCATTTGATGTCAGACATTGTCGCTTACCTCTCCATCACCGCCACTGCCGTCCCCACCCCCACATCATAAGTAATGACACCGAGGCTTCAAGAGTTTAAGTAATCCCCCAAGGACAGCAGCTAGTGGCTGATACACGGCATACCTGGAATTTGAGGCCAGGCTTTATCTGGCTTCAAAATCCATGTGTTTAATCATTTCCTGAGACCCCGAGGCTCCAAAGAGTTGGGCGTAAAGACACAGAATAGAAAGAGACCGAGGACAAAGCAGGAAAGAATGTCCAATGGAAAAAAGACAGCCTTTTCAATAAATGGTGCTGGGAAAATTGGACAGCCACATGCAGAAAAATGAAATTGGACCATTTCCTTACACCACACACAGAAATAGACTCAAAATGGATGAAGGACCTCAATGTACGAAAGGAATCCATCAAAATCCTTGAGGAGAACACGGGCAGCAACCTCTTCGACCTCTGCCGCAGCAACATCTTCCTAGGAACAACGCAAAAGGCAAGGGAAGCAAGGGAAAAAATGAACTACTGGGATTTCATCAAGATCAAAAGCTTTTGCACAGCAAAGGAAACAGTTAACAAAATCAAAAGACAACTGACAGAATGGGAGAAGATATTTGCAAACGACATATCAGATAAAGGACTAGTGTCCAGAATCTATAAAGAACTTAGCAA
The DNA here is from genome assembly GCF_030435805.1 of Mustela lutreola. Taxonomy (NCBI): domain Eukaryota; kingdom Metazoa; phylum Chordata; class Mammalia; order Carnivora; family Mustelidae; genus Mustela; species Mustela lutreola. The sequence goes on from NC_081302.1 coordinate 78,309,733, forward strand.
ACTCAACACCCAAAGAACAAATAATCCAATCAAGAAATGGGCAGAAGACATGAACAGACATTTCTGCAAAGAAGACATCCAGATGGCGAACAGACACATGAAAAAGTGCTCCATATCACTCGGCATCAGGGAAATACAAATCAAAACCACAATGAGATATCACCTCACACCAGTCAGAATGGCTAAAATCAACAAGTCAGGAAATGACAGATGCTGGCGAGGATGCGGAGAAAGGGGAACCCTCCTACACTGTTGGTGGGAATGCAAGCTGGTGCAGCCACTCTGGAAAACAGCATGGAGGTTCCTCAAAATGTTGAAAATAGAACTGCCCTATGACCCAGCAATTGCACTATTGGGTATTTACCCTAAAGATACAAATGTAGTGATCCAAAGGGACACATGCACCCGAATGTTTATAGCAGCAATGTCCACAATAGCCAAACTATGGAAAGAACCTAGATGTCCATCAACAGATGAATGGATCAAGAAGATGTGGTATATATACACAATGGAATACTATGCAGCCATCAAAAGAAATGAAATCTTGCCATTTGCAACAACGTGGATGGAACTAGAGCGTATCATGCTTAGCGAAATAAGTCAAGCAGAGAAAGACAACTATCATATGATCTCCCTGATATGAGGAAGTGGTGATGCAACATGGAGGCTTAAGTGGGTAGAAGAATAAATGAAACAAGATGGGATTGGGAGGGAGACAAACCATAAGTGACTCTTAATCTCACAAAACAAACTGAGGGTTGCCGGGGGGAGGGGGTTGGGGAGAAGGGGGTGGGATTATGGACATTGGGGAGGGTATGTGATTTGGTGAGTGCTGTGAAGTGTGTAAACCTGGTGATTCACAGACCTGGGGATAAAAATATATGTATATAAAAAATATATGTTTATAAAAAATAAAAAATTAAAAAAAAAAAAAAAAAAAAAAGAAAGAGACCGAGGGTGTTGCGGCTGTGAGCCAGGAACTCTGGACAAAGGCCAAATATATACAAGAACTATATTTTGGTCGTCTGAATGACCAAATGTATATTTGCTATAAATCACAATATTGCAGCAAGCAATCGTGTTAGGACATGGTTATTGCTTTGATGGAAGTGTGAGAGACTGTAGCTGGAACTAGCAGAAGGAGCTCCCGAAGTATGCCTGGGAGAGCCAAAAGGGCTTGAAAAAATGAGTCGGAGTAGCCAGACAGAAATGGGGAAGTTTCCTTCCAAGAAAAGACAAGAGCATACGCCGGGAGACAGAAAGAGCTAGACAAGTCTGAGGGACGGCTGAAAGGCAACAGTCTGAGATGGCTGAAAGACAACCCTGGGGCAGTGGAGGGGGACAAACATGGCGGGGGATGAGGCAGGTGTGAAGGTCGGTAAAATGCATACCATGGTGGGGACTGTCATATACAAGATGCATAAACAATGTATGTCTCTCCAGCTCCAAGGCCCTATTACTCCACAAGTAACATGTGAGCCGGACTTTTATTTCAATTCAGTTTAACAAAATCTGTTGAGGGACCTACAAGGCATAACCTTCACCTTTACTGAGTCTCCAGGTAAAATCCCTGTCCTTTAATTAAACCACAAGTAACTATTTCCAGCAAGTAGTAAACCTCGGAGAAGCTCTGCGTTCCTCCTCGGCAGGAATCTTTTCTCGGCAGGAATCTTTTCCCGGCAGGATCCCTGGAGAGTCTCCTGTTCCTCCTCCTCCAGGACATCAGCAAAACTCCCCATTGCCTTTGTGGACCCTAAAAATAGAAACTGCCTGTTATTTTGCCGGTAAAAGATGGGTTCATCTAGGGATGAACGAGGGTTGCAATCTGGGACAGACAAACTGTAGCAAAACTGTAGGCAAGTTCTGGAAACCAAAGGAGAGCCACCTGTTTTTAGGGAGAAAGGGGGTAATTGAAAAAGGCTGTTGCAGATTAAACGTCCACTGGAGTAAACTGGGAGCTCCAAGTGTGGTGGCTTTTCATTGGCTGAGCTGTTGCCTGGAGAGGAGGAAAGCTTTTCTTCCTTCTGCTGGAGTAGGACAGTGGTATCCACATGCAAGCTCAAGTCTGTGTAGGGTCAAGTCCAGCTCCTCCTGTCGGGTCTACAATTGACTACAAGTGATAGGGGTAAGGGGTACCCTTGCGGGGAAGACTCCCATCTCCATTTTAGTGAACTTCCCCACTGCTAGTTTTCACTATTCTGCCTGGATGTAAGACCCCTGAAGGTCTCCGCATTTAGTTGCCTGGAACTTTGAGGCCAACAAGCCCAGCCCCCTGCCTCTCATCCCTGCCATCCTGTCACCAGCCTAGTGGGCCTCCAAGTGTCCTCTTTTGTCCAGACTTTCCTCTCGTTTTCCTTTTCCCTCACTTCCAGGGGCTACTCACTTCCTCCTAACCGGTGTCTTGCTGTCATCCAGATTAGCTGGATCGTCATTTCCAACTCTTCCACCCCCCAGCCTTACAGGAAACATGGCCAAACCCCAAGAATAGCCCCCACCACTCTCTGAAGTGGAGACCCTGTTTTCCTTTGTACCTCAAACATCTTAGAGCCCTCAGCTGCAGCAGCACCCTTGGTCTCTCCTGCTTCTTTTAGACCATCACTCTGTTACTCTCATGTATACACCTTGAAGTCCAGGCCACGTTCACCATACCTACGGTTGAGAGCTTCTGTCCTCATACTCACCATTCACTGTGGACATTGATGCCTCAGTCCTTTCTACCCACATCATCCTGGGGACTTTAACCCTCATGGCAAGACTCACATGGCATCGTGGACTGGGCACCAGTGATCTTCCCTCTCTTCCTCTGACTTCTCTGATTTTCTTCTATTAATTTTAATCCCCACGCCTCCGCTTTTGCTCCTTCCAGCCTCATTCCTGAAGGTCATCTCTTTCTCCATTTTGTTAAGACTCTTAAGTGTCCTCACCACCTTGCCTTTCTACCTGTCACATCCATATCTTGGGTCAGTTCAACAATCTGTTTTCCTGATTGCCACTCATACACAGTTCAGTGCTGATGCAGAAAAAGCAGAACCATTATAGACAGATGACACTGTGGACATAGGGTGCAACTTCCAGTACCCTTGTTAGCTCACGGATTCACTCCCTTTCTGATACTTTGCAATGGCATTCCAAGTCTCACTTCTTTCCTCAAAGCCATTGAGAAATGAATCTTCAGCTACAAACTCCCTCAACTTCCTTCCAGATTATCTTTATTTGGACTTGCCCTCTATGTCCTTCCTGAATTCCCAGAGTAAAGGGTGTTCTCTTCCTATTTCAGTCCTTCTTGTCTCCTTCATGGCTAAGATCTTTCCTCTCCCACGCTTGCTCTTCCTTGTATCTGCCATCTTGAAAAATATCACCACCAGCCACCCCGTCACCCCAGCCAGGATCCAAGGAGTCCTGCTTGACTCTTCATCCTTCTCTCATGCAGCACCCTCCAACACTTCCAACTATGCTCTCTTAATACCCCTCATGGGTCTCGCCTCAACGTCACTCCACAGAACAAAACTCATGGTTTATCACATCTGAGTGATGGCTACAGTCTTTTAGTTGGCTTCTTAGCCTTCAATCTAGCTGTCACCACCCTCTGATCTGTCCTCCAGAGCAATATTTATAAAACACCAAACTGAACCTGTTTATTACAGCTCCAAACTATTCAGTAGTTTCTCTTTGTTTATGGGACGAAACTTGAGTGTCCAAGTACGTGTTATGAGACCCTTCAACATGTTCATCTCCGGACATGCTCTTCCTGGAACCTTATGTTTCGACCAACTGCTTGCATTTCCTGGAATGTGTCTAGCTATTTCCAGCTTGTGAGGTTTTGTTCTTGGGCTCTTACTGCTTAGAACTGCTTTCTTCCCCTTTATCACTTTGCAAATATCTACCTATCTTTCCAGACTTGGGTCAATACCCCCTAGCCTGCTCTCCCTCCTCTGGTGAGAATTGACCTCTGTCTATTCTGTGTAGAGTTTCTGTCACAGCACTTTCAATGATATGTCACACTTATTTTTTTAATTGCAAGTACTTGTAGGTAGATGCCGTGTCTGGTTCATCACAAAGTTCCCAATGTAGCGCCCGGCAGGCCAAAGGCTCCAATAATGTTTTGTCAGCTTGCTTGAAATATAATTTATATACAATGAAGCTTATGGTTTTTAACTAAGCAGTTCAGTGGGTTTGACCAATATGTACAGTTGTGTACCATTATTGCAATTGCGATATCGAATATCTCCATCTCTCCAAAAGTTCCCTCAGGCCTCTGTATTCAATCCCCACTTCCCAAACCCTGACTCTTGGCAACCGCTGATCTGCTTGCTATCAGTATAGTTTTGCCTTTTGTAGAATTTCACATAAATGAAATCAAATACTAAATAACCTTGGTGTCTGGCTTCTTTCATTTAGTATAATATTTTAGTGACACATCCATGCCAATGCAGGTCTCTAATTCATGCTTTTTTCTTTCTGAGTAGTATTCCATTGTTTGGAGATACCATAATTTCATAACTTATTTACGCATTCATAGGAGATAGAGATACTTACATATATCTCAAGTATAGTCATCTCAATGGTCTAGCATCATTTGTTGAAAGATTATCTTTTCTCTGTTAAGCTGCCATGTCAATTTTTTTAAAAATCACATTGCCATATATGTGGGGATCTATTTTGGGATTCAAGCCTCTATTTCAATGAATTACTTGCCTATCTTTACACGGATACACTATCTTGATTTCTGTTGCTTTGTAACCAGACAGTGTGAGTCCTCCAAGTCTGTACTTTTTTTCAGTACTGTTTTGACTATTCAAGGCCCTTTGCCTTTCCATGCAAATTTTAGAATCGGCTTGTTCATTTTTGTAAAAAGGCTTGCTGGCATTTTGATTGGTATTAATAATGCATGGAATCCATACATTAATGGAGAAAGAGCTGACTTATTTTTGTTGAATATATGAACTTCTCCTACATGCAAGGTGCTGAAACCCATTCAATTTGTATAATGCTTTCTAGTTTACAAAACCAATTCACATGCTTTACCTCCTCTGACTCAACTAACAACACTGTAAGTCAGAGGGCAATGCCGATCTCACTTTGCAAATGAAAGACTGAATCTCAGGAGACTTGACTCAGGTCCACTGGCAGGTGTACGGAGTGTCAGCTGGCCTGATGTTCTCATTTCCTTTCTACAGTGTATTTGATACTTGCTCCTGTAGAGATCCATGTGGTATATTTAAAATGCTGGCATGTAGGTCTAGGCAGAGAAGACTTGCCCATACTGCAAATTCAACCCTACACTTTCGCTCCCTTTCTCCAGTAAGAAATGCCTTGAGACCCAACACCCCTGCTTTCACACCAGCTCTGGGGAGCTAGCTCCAACCTTCTCATGTATCGCAATCATCTGGGGAGCTTTACAAATGACACCCCCCCCCCCAAATTTTGATTCAGTTGTCTGGGGATAAGGCCTGAGTACCAATAATTCATAAAAGCTTCCCAGGTGATCCTAGTGTACAGCCAGGATTGAAAACTACCTCTCTGAGGTTTCCAGAAAAGGAAGAACAAAAGTCAGAGGGGAGATTTCTGAGAGTCAGGCAAGAAGTGAAGGCCCAGTGGTCATTGGCATAAAGGGTTCCTGTCGTGGGCAGGAAGGAAGATGGGAGAGCTGGTGAGAAGGTCTTGCCAAATTCCTTAGCAGATTTAAGAAGAGATACTAAAGGGGTCCTTGGGTGGCTTAGTCGTTAAATGTCTGCCTTTGGCTCAGGTCATGATCCCAGGGTCCTGGGATCAAGCCCTGCCTTGGGCTCTAGGAAGCCTGCTTTGCCCTCTCCCCCTCCTCCTGCTTATTTCCCTCTCTTGCTATGTCTCTCTGTGTCAAATAAATAAATAAATCTTTAAAAAAAAAAAAAAAAAGAAGAGTTACTAAAATTATGGCAACTCTCCTTTGGGGAATTGATCCCTATTCTCTTAAAAATATCCTTATCCTTACTGAATAAGAAATTAGACTCTCAGAGATTCAGATAAATTCATCACAGGAAAGTGTTGGGGATTATTTTGTCTAATTTTTGTGTTTCACGGTAAGAAAACCAAAGTGGGGTTGCCTGGGTGGCTCAGAGGGTTAAGCCTCCGCCTTTGGTTCAGGTCATGATCTCAGCATCCTGGAATCGAGCCCCACATCACGCTCTCTGCTCAGCGGGGAGCCTGCTTCCTCCTCTCTCTGCCTGCCTTTCTGCCTACTTGTGATCTCTGTGAAATAAATAAATAAAATCTTAAAAAAGAAAAGAAAAGAAAACCAAAGTGTCCAGATGTTGACGACTGTCAGCCTGTCCACCAAGTCCACACAAAGTCAGAGCTTTGGCTCCCAGAGACGGCTTTTTCCACTTCTCTGTGTGGCCTAGGACAGAGGCTCACTTTTTTTATGAGGAAGTAGAGCTAACTGGGAGGCAGGGCCCAATTCACCAGTTCATGGCCCATTCCTGCCAACGGTTCCCAGGTCTTGGAGCCATCAGAATTACAACCAGGGAGTTTAAAACCTAGATTTCTGAATGCAGCCTGGAATCCAAATCTTGGAGTTGGGGACTAGAATTGGATTCAAACCATTCACTTCTTCTCCCTTGCTCCCCTGTGGCCTGTTTTACTTAGTGTTTGTGAACTCCAAGGTCTGGAGAGGTCTGACCCTAGAGTCCTTGGAAATTCCTAGGTTTGGTGACTATCTGTGAATTATTCTTATTGGAAAGTCGATGCCTCCCTGCACAATTAGGAGTGAGCAACACGAGATTTATAGCCTTATGCCACCAAGATTTTTTCTCATTTCCATGAACTAACATACAGACTGAACATAGCAATTTTAAGGCCACAGAAAACCTAATCTCAAGACCAGAGCTTTGCGCAACGGCAGCAAAGCAGGACCTGCCCCAGCTCCCATGGGTCTGCTCTACAGGGCAGGCTGGGACTGAGGGCAGGGAAGCACCATTCCCATTCCCTTACCCCCACCCCAATGCGTACACCTGAGACCCAGGTTCGAATCCCCATGGGGCTACCACTGGGGTGGCAGCTCTCAGAGTTCCTCTGTCCTTACCTGCAGAGGGGCAGGTTCTTGCCACTTTACAGAATGCTGCACAGCTCCAATGAGTCACCTCCTGGGAAGCTCCGTGAGCGGCTTGCGGACACAGGCCTTATGCGGGAGACACGAGGTCGATCAGGAATAGTATTTGCAAGTGCCCCATCTCCTGGGCTCTGCAGGTCCCCAGAAGCTCTCTCCCTGCAGGGATGTCCTGGCTGACTGCTCTCTGCCTCCCTGACCCCCTTCCCTGCTTTCCACTCTGCATTAGGGGTCTCCTGAAACTCCCTCCCTTCCTTCTTGAGTCACCCCCCAGGGCAGTGGTCCTCCACCCTTGTGCACATTTGAGGAACCGGGGGAGCATTTTCAAATGCACCCATGCCTTGGGCTCCCCGTCACAGGTGCATTCCCACACAACGATGGGGTAGTGGGAAACCAGAGAAGACGTTTACATTCCAGCAGTGCAATTATAAACTTAAGCATCTTTGTTTTTAAATGGTCTTTTCCCTGCCCCCCACCAGGAGCTGATTACAGTCCCCCTGCTTCCCGCAGTCGCCCCATTAGCTGTCCTTCCCTCCTGCCCCTCCTCACCTTTTCTTCCCCCCTCTCCACACAAGTCCCCTGCTTGAGACTCTGCCTCATCTTCCACTCAAGAGCCTCAGCAGAGCGGTTCCCAAAGACGGCTCCCTCTCTAGGAAGTGTCAGCTTTTAAGGGAAACATTCATTCCTGTCCTCTTTCGTGGACTCCAGTTCCTCCCCTATGCTGGGCTGGCTGCTACGCTCCTCCCGGAGCTGCCCTGAGTGCTCCAGGCCTCCCTGGCCTACTGAACTGAGCTGGGAGCCTCACGTGGGCAGAAAGGCCAGCCCCGACCTTCAGTGGCCCTCACAATGTCCTTGGTGCCCTTGAACACGCCTGGCTAAGAGCCTCAGGTTTGCATGCCGGGGAAGCAAAGAAAGACACGGTTTCCATCCCAGGCCTGACACCCCCCCCACAGCCACCCTCAGCTGAGAAGCAGGTTTAACTCCCCACAAATTGCTCACAGTCCCGCACACACACAGGTGTATGGACAATTACAGTCCAGCATGTGGTATTGTGGCCAACACGCTGCTGGAAGGCAGGGGTCGGGTAGGATTGCTGGTGTCAGCAAATAGAAGTCACTGGAAGCTTTTGAACGCTTGACCAAGAGTCTTTGAGGCAAAGAGGAAGGGTTGAGGGGGGAGCACACTGGGCAAATGGACTGTGTGTGTGAAAGGGTAGATTCACCAGTGAGTCCAGCACGTTCGGGGACGCTGTGGTCACTGGTTTGGTCCCACCTGGCCTGGAAGCAGTACCTTTGTCCTGTTGGGCTCCACCAACCGGAGCTGGCAAAAAGTGTATTACATTTAAGAATGCTGTGATCTTTTATTTCTTTGGAAAACCAAGCGAATAAATGGTTTAATGAGAGCCCACGAGCACCCGGGGAACAGTGGGTGGGAGAAGGCAGAGGACCCGGGAGATGTGAGGAGTGAGAGAGCCTGGGACAGGATGGGGTCTCTGAGCCCTTCAGTCTTTGATTTGAGGCACTGGATCTTGCCCCGTGACCCTGAGGGTTACACAAAAGGGTTCTCTCCGTGACCCAATTCGCCTCCAGCGGAAACCCTCTAGATGCCTGAGCAGCTGGAAACATCCCCGAGTGCTTGACCCAATTCTCATCTGCCTCCTCGTTCACCTCGCATTCAGACAGCACAGCATCATCTCGGGAGTCTCGGCCACACAGTCCTTTGTTCAGTCCCGTCAGAAACCCATAGGTGGTATTTGTCTCACTGTTCTGGAAGCCACGGTTCAGTAACTGTGTAAGGAACAGGGCAGAGAATCCCCGCCCCTGCCTCTCAGGGACTCAGCAATCACACCCACCGCAGGCCTCCCCTTTCCTGTCTGAGATTCAAGGACAGCTTTGGAGGAGGCTGTGGAATGAGAGACACTGACACAAAGAAGGAGACGAGACGGGGGATCTGGGGCCTGGCCTCGGACTTTGTGAGCTCCTAACAATAGCCCTGATTCAGGACCCCAGGAGCCCACTTCCAAGGTCTCCTTCAGCCTGATTCTCACCAACCAGTCCTGGACCTGCCTTCCCACTGTCAACCGTAAAAGTAAAATTGCCAGGGATTTAACTAGCAAACATTGAGTTTATGCAGGAATAGGAGAGGAATTACATACAGTTCAGGGCATGAAAACCATAAGCAAGCCAGGAGAACAAAGGACAAGAGTGTCCTTTTACTGATGGAAAGGTACACATTGGGATTGATTGTTCAGGAAAAAAAATTCATTGGATGAAAACTAGAGTTCGAGTTGTGGCGGCTTCTCATTGGCTAAGTTGTTGCCAGGCAAGAAGAAAATCCTCCTTCCTGCCCGGGCGTGTAAAGTAAGCTACCACAAGCAGTAGTGAGTGAGAACCTTTCTTCCTTGCTTCCCAACTCCATCTGGAATTAGGTTTTCTATATTCATCGTCACACCTCGTTGACAAGAATGATCATCAACCTTTTTAAATGTACAGTCCAGTGGCATTAAGGACATTTGCCTTGTTGTCCAACCATCACCACCATCCTTCTCCACAACTCCTTGTAATCTTCCCAAACTGAAACGCTGTGCGCATTAAACACCAACTCCCCCACCCCACCTCTAGCAACCACCCTTCTACTTTCTGCCTCTATAAATCTGACATAAAACGGCAAAGAAAACTAATGTCCATAAAATGTTTATTGATGAAATTTAAAGTATGATAATGATCATTGAGTACAGTTTTTTTTCTGGAAACTGGATGCTGAGTGGCTGGATCTGGTGCCTTCCTCTTTCTCTGGAGGAGCTCAGTGTGCTGCGTCAGATGATGCTCACTCCTTAATCCCAAACACAGCCAGACTGACAGAATCCTCACACTGAGCCGAGCTGAAGACTGTCCCCAACACAGGACACACAGACAGAGGACAGAGTCCCAAAATCAGGCCAGAGCCTATGGTTGCTGATTCATCTTCTCCTTGTCTTCCCAACATCTGTGCTTCTCGAACTTTCAGTGTGCTTAGAAATCACCTGGTGACCTTGCCAAAAGGCAGATTCTGTGTTTTGAACACATTCCAGATAATGCAGATGTGTTGGCCCCGAGACCACACTTGGAGAGGCAAGGCCACCCTTCCACCTGCCAAACCTTGATGTCTAGGCCACGCAAAACCTCTTTGAGACTGAACATGTCCAGAGCCAATTCCTTTTTATTTTTTAGGATCACTCGATATATTAAGAAAAGAGATGCCAAAGCTGTTACAAAAATATTGACATATTTTAAATGTTCACAGTTTAAGGAGATGAATGAATTCATCATGCCTGCCCCAGTACAAAGCAATACGATTGTGCTGGTCCCAAAGTGAATTCATTCCTGGAGCACCACGGGTGCGGGCTGGGAGTGGGACCTAGTTCTCAGGTTGTGGGATTGTCATACAACTCTTGTCAGTTTCTCTGGGACTGAGTATGTGACAGCTGATGCTCAAGTGTCTGAAATGGGGCTCCTTGAGCACAAGGTAGTCCAGCGATCCCGCAGGTTCCAGTGCATGACCCGAGTGAGTGAGGCTCTGAGACCTGGAGACCTAGAGACCTGGCCTTTCGGGCAGAGCCTGCTGGCCTTGTCCTGGGTTGGGGGCTGCCTCTTTCCAGATGACTCTACCAAGGGATGTCTAATTCCTCCAGGAAATTCTTACTCTCTTTCATCCCCAGAGGGGTGGGCCCACTGTGTCACCTTAACTGGACATGGCAGGCTGCGTCACCGTGGGTGGGAAATTTCATGCAGAACAGGCCAGGAAGGGGACTCAGGAATGTGGGAAGCTAACGGTGCCATCCTGTCCCTCTCCAGGGGCCGAGTGGGATCTGGTCCTACCTCGTAGGACTCCGTGTAAGAAATCTCAGAAGTTGAGTCTAGGTCCTTGAAGGCTTCCCGGCCTCTCGGGTGGTTTTTAACCCCCAGTGTTTACAAATGGGGTGACTTTGAACTACACAGTTTTTATCATTTCAGGAAAGGAATTATAAAAGCATTTCTTTGAATAAGAAGCTAGTTATAATATTATTAGACTTGCAACCCAGACCACCTTTCCCCACCCATCCACCTAAAAAATCCACAGTTACTCTCATTAATCCTTGGAACCCAGCACAGGGTCTGGCTGGCACATAGTAGGCCTCTGTGAATGAGTCAATGAAGTTTGTTTGTTTTTTGTTTTTTTACGATTTTATCTATTTATTTGACAGAGAGAGAGATCACAAGTAGGCAGAGAGGCAGGCAGAGAGAGGGGGAACCAGACTCCACGCTGAGCAGAGAGCCCAATGTGGGGCTCGATCCCAAGAGCTTGAGATCACGACCTGAGCCAAAGGCAGAGGCTTAACCCACTGAGCCACCCAGGTGCCCCGAGCCAACAAAGTTTTACGAGAAGTCCTACTAAACTCTAATAACTCTAATATCACAGCTGTGCCTACAACAGCCCCATGGGAACCCCAGCATACCCTCAGGGGACAGTGCTTTCCTAAGCCCAACAAGCAATACAGGCCTATCCAGACTCAATGGGCTGGGTCAGCTCTCTCAGTCAAGACTCGGTTAGGCTCGGTCCTCCCTGACACACCTGGTCCTGTCATCTTGTTCAGTGGTGGTACTTGTCCCTTCGGTGTGTCGTCTAAGCCACAGCATGAGGGAAGTCATCCTCTGTGGCATGGGAGCCCTGTGCCATCCACTCCTGAGTGCTGCGGTTGCTGTGAAGGCCCATGTGCACCCAGGTCACACACACCACGGGCACTGTCCCCTCACACTTGTGCTCCACCCGGCTGGGACAATTACAGCTACCTCAAGTGTCCCCATTTGGAAGCATTCTGAATCCCTGCTTGCCTGCCCATCCGATTTCCCAGGCAGCCTGTGTAGACTCCTCAGTCTATATAGGTTGGCACGACACCAAACTCTCCCAGCCTTTCAAACCACTTTCTCCCCAGCCATCATTCAGAGGCGGCTCACCTGACTGCGCGATTGCCCCTTCAACCCCCACTTCCTCCCATCCCTGGGGCTGGTAAACAAATCGGTGCTTCCGGGTAGTCTGAGAAAGTAGGCTCTGTTTAAGGATAAGAGCATCATTTAGACATAATCAAGGATGCGGAAGAGACTTGGTCTTGGACAAAGACAGAGAGCATTTCTAAACCAGCCATTGCTCTCCGAATGTGGGCGACTCTCTTCCCACAAGGCTGGGATTGTGCAGCTTTCAAAGAAATCAATTAGCTTGGCAGGGGGTGATAAAGGGCTTTGCGATCAGAGAGCAGGCTTGTAACGCACCACCGAAGAAGAAATGTTAGCTCTTTCTCATTGAAGAGCCAGACGCATAAAGTCTTAGGGGCATGAAATAAACACGGAAGTTAAATGCTGAAAAAAGAAAACTGATAGAGACAGAGGTATGCGAACACATTTTCAATAATCACAAAGCCAATATATTGATGTAGTTTGAGCCAACTGGTACATGATAAATATCAATTAAAATTTCATTAAAGAATACGTTCCTACAGAAAAGATATATGTAAATAATTAGTAAGCAGAAAAGGTAGCAGTGGGTGAAGAATCCCAGACCTAGCTTGCCCAGGGTATTAATGAGTACGTACCATTGCAAATAGAAAAAGAAAAAAAACCCCAAACAAAAAACAAACAAACAAAAAACTCATAATGACTTAGAGAGCAAGGATATTTATTATTTATGTACCCTGAAAGTCCAGAAAGGGTCGGGCTGCGAGGCTGGTAGGTCGACATCCAGCCGTGACTTCTGCTGGTCTCTGTTCTGCCTGCCTCTGCATCAGCTTCATCCCCCCACTTGCTGCTCACCTTCCCTTAACTTAACTTACCTTAACTTAACTTAAGTCACCTCCGTTGACTTAATGGAGCAGCCTGAGTTCTCGAATTCACTGTGCAGGTACAGATGAAAGCTGTAGAGGCAGACAGGCCTAACTAGAATCCTGGCACTGCCTGAGAGCTGTGTGTCTTGGGCAAGAAGTGAACCAATTAAGTACTTAGCCTCCCTATCTGGAAAATAGGAAAAATAATGTCTGTGCCCTAAGATCATTGTGAGGATTAAGCCACAAGGTGAGATGGTGGCTGATGTGTACATTTAGTGATTCAGTGCTTAGTAAATTTTAGAACTCACCTCTTAGGGTGCCTGGGTGGCTCAGTCAGTTACGCGTCTGCCTTCGGCTCAGGTCATGATCCCAGAGTCCTAGGATCCAGTCCCGCATCGGGCTCCCCGCTCAGCAGGAAGTCTGGTTCTCCTTCTCCCTCTGCTCCTCTCTGCCATTCATGCTCACTCTCTCTCTCTTGCTTGCTCTCTCTCTCAAATATATAAATACGATCTTAAAACAACAACAACAGAACTCACCCCTTGTCTTTAGGGAATTTATTAAATGTTTACAAAGGGTTAGGCTCACTCGGAGAGGCAGGAGTTAGAACATAGACAAGTTTAAGTTGGTGGTTAGGATGGAGGAGTAGGTTCCCTACGCTCGATCTCCTTACCCCTCTGATAGGAGCAAGACTAGGGCGATGGTAGACTGGTATCTGGTAACTGACAGAGACATAAGCGGGAAAAGTGGGGAGGACGGAGACACTGGTCTGGTGCGTCACTTTAAGGGCTTTAGTCTCCTTTACGTAAAGTACAGATTTGGTTTCATGTCTATTTTCCCTTGAGACTAAATACTCTAATATCATGGAACTGAAAGGAAGGAAGGAAGGAAGAGAGGAAAAAGGTTGTCCACTCAAAGGGAGCAGAATACATTTTTTGGTAACCTGAGAAACTCAACATGCTCTCGGGTCAGGAGATCAAAGGGATCTTCAGCCCAGAGCACCTGTGAGGCGCAGAGCTCTGAGGGGGGCAGGAGTCGGGGAACAGTACGTTCCCAGTTATTTCTTCCTGGACGATGTTAGGGAAAGTACTTAACTGTGCTTAGAAATGTTCAATGCTTTTAGTAGATATCAAAAATTGAAATGGCTAAGCAACTTCCCCCAGGAAAAGAAAAAGCAGTTCAGACCTATTTAAAACAACCATTAAACTCAAGACCTTTGACCCCTCTGAATTTTTAGTAGCATGCTACTAGAACTTTCTGCCCACTGCCTGCCATCCCCTGTTCTGTTCTGCTCACAGGTGGGGGTTGAAGAAAAGTCAACCAGAAACTGTAGCCTTAGACATGATCTTCCAAGATGAATTAGTTTAACCGACATTTAAACACCAAGTGACCTCCCCACCAGCCGTGGTTCCACCGAGGAAGTAGAGATGGCCGGCTCCTGCTCCTATGAGGCTCGCAGAGTGTGACTGGGTAATGTCATTGGAACGGGGGTGTCGTGAGCTCATGTGAGCCCCATCCCAGTCCCACTGGGAGACTCACAGCACCCGAGTGGATGGGTGCTGGAACTCTGGAAAGAGGCCAGCCTCAGACTGGCGCTCACCCGGCAGCCCCAAGTTTGCCTGTTTGGCTCTGTTCCTCTCGTTCTCCCAGAGCAATGAAGAACCAGACTGAGTTTTCCCAACGCTGCCCCAAGAGCCCAGCTTCAGCTTAGGTCAGAATACAGTGCCACGCTTCTCCAAAACACACCGTTTCCTCAGGCAAGCAGCTCATGGCCCATTTTTAGTCTGACTAAAGCCCACATCATCATTCAGCATAAAGTTTAGTGAAAGAGATCAGGTTGTAAAGGAAAGACGGTTGGGCATCTTTTCAAGTTGGCTTGGTAGTTCCTGGATGAGGGAAGGTGCCGGGAACACCTCGGCTTCAGGCGTGCTCGCCCTTAATGGGAGAAGAAAAGCCTGAAAGAAATGACATTGGTTAAATTAATGTCACAGAAAAAAAAAATACCCCTCTTTCAGGATGCTGGGCCTGGCACACATGAAATCTTTGGTGTAAAAATGATAAAGTAATATGGGTAAGGAACTGGGTTATGGGGCTGGTCAAGCTCTGGTTCCCATCAGTGGTCTGGCTGGTAGAGAAAGCATTGTTCTGGAAAGAGAAGCAAGGGTGTTCTTTCGGGATAGGAATGTGCTGGGAGAAATTCCTTTTAAGCCAGGGTATAAAGAAGTTGCTGGAGCAAGCACTCCTGACCTCCCCGCTGCATCAGCCTCCAAGGCAGGGAGCGCTCTAATTTCCCTTGCAACAGAGGATTCATCTGCCAACAAGAGCAGCAGCTGCTTTTCTGTGTCAGAAAGAAAGAAGAAAGCAAGAAAGGGAAAAATCGCTGCCTTAAAGAGGGCAGTGAATATTTTCACTGTGCGGAAGGGATATTTGCAGCACATCTGGGTAGGATTCTAAACTTACCGCTGGCTTAATGCAGGATTCTCATGCCTCCTAGGGATGTTTTATTGTGTTACTTCCAAGTTTTTATCACTTTATTTCCAATTTGCATCCTTGGGGATGAACAAAAATGCTTTTCTGAATCATAGGAAATGCTTCAAGCAGGGTACAATTTGATATTAACTGAGGATATTCAGGAGCCGCGAAGGAACTTAACACTTTTTCATAGATTCTAAAACGGGATCCAAAGTGGCAAATGTTATTTCCCCCCCTAATTTAATAAAGTGACAGAACAAGTTAAGTCATTAAAGATCTGACACCCCACCAGGATTCCACAGTACTGAGGTAAACCGAATTACTCTTTCTAAATAATACAGCAGGGGAAAATGAAGGCGTTATTGTCCTGATGCTAAGAACAAATATTAAGTTTTATGAAGAAATTCACTCCTCGAGACTTCTATTTATTTTTTAAACAGTCAATTTGATCAAAGAGATTCTTTAATCCCGGATTACTTCATAGATACACCCGTTTGGCATTTAAATTGCCTCACAAGCATGTGTGGGTTAGGGGTTACCTACAAGCTGGGGTGTCAGGATGGTGGCAGTAAAGATAAATTTACCTCTGAAATAGGCTGGGATGCCCAGAGACTCCGAGAAAATAAGCCTGAGAATATGAAGAGAAAAATGAAAACACTCATCTAGCCCAAACCTGTGTTAATGAATAGCATAATACTTTAATTAGGAATGTGGGTTCTGGTAGCATTTTCAGAAAATTGATGAATACAGTCTTCCAATATTTGGTTCTCTGAATTAATTTTTACCCATCACCAAGGGAAGATACTTGTAAGTATAGTCAAGTGTGCTTATGGTATTACTATTAAGGAAGAAAATGATGAAGATTACTGTTTATGCCCAAATATAAAGGAGACTGTCTTTCAATATTGTCACTCAAAAGAGAAGGAATCTGATAAGCAACATCTTCTGAAGATTATCTGAGGAAGACACAGATCTAAAATAGGGTTGTATCATCAATAGATGAATGGATAAAGCCGCCATGGTATATATATACAATGGAATATTCCTAAGCCATAATAAGAATGAGGTCTTACCATCTGCAACAACACGGACGGAGCTAAAGGATAATATGCAAAGTGAAATAAGTCAGACAGAGAAAGACAAATACCACAGGGTTTCACTCAAATGTGGAATCCGCAAAAAACAAAAACAAAACAAATGAACAAACAAAAAACAGAAAGAGACCCATAAATACAGAGAACAAATTGGTGGTTGCCGGGGGTGGAGGGAATGGGTAAATGGGTGAAGGGGAGCGGGAGGTACAGGCTTCTAGTTATGGAGTGAGTGAGTCACCGGGATGAGTGTACAGCACCGGGAGTAGAGTCTATGGTATTGTAATAATGTTGTATGTGACCCATGGTAGCTACACTTGTGAGTATGGCATAACGTACACTGTTGTCAGATCACTACTCTCCTATAACTGAAACCAATGCAACATTGTGTGTTAACAATACTTCAATTTTAGGGGCACCTGGGTGGCTCAGATGGTTAAGCGTCTGCCTTTGGCTCAGGTCATGAACCCAGAGTCCTGGGATCAAGCCTCATGCTGGGCTCCCAGCCCAGTGGGGAGTCTGATTCTCCCTCTCCCTTTGCCTCTTCTGTTTGTGCTCTCTCTCTCTCTCTCCCCATCTCTCAAATGAATAAATAAAATCTTAAAAAAAAACTTTCTAGAAAAAAACAAACTATACTTCAATTTAAAAAAAGAAATAAAATAGAATTGCCAGATTTAGCAAATAAAAGTCTGTAGTTTTATTTTAGGGGGGCATCCTGTATGCCCAGTTAAATCTGAATTTCAGATAAAAACCTTTTTTTTTTTTTGTAATATAAGTATGTTCCATATAATATTTGTGGCATTTTATACTAAAATTTATCTACTGTTTATCTGAAATTCAAATTTAAGTGGACACCCTGTATTTTATCTTGCAACTCAAGTCTAAAATGATCTTAAAATGATCTTAAAATTTTGGATGATTACAGAGGTCGTGTGATAAAATGGATTTTTAAAAACAAAGACAAAGAAATTGACCAGGTTTAACATTTTGTGATTATCTTTGGTGGTATGATACACCCAATTATAATTGCTGGTTATATGGTCAAGAAGCCTTACAAAAGTCACTTACAAAAAGCCACAGGTAAGTGTTTTGCATGTGGTGATTGCTAAATAAAAACAAACCAACAAATAAACAAAAACAAGCACAAGACAAGCTATTTCCTGTAATGTGAATGAATACTTGTGGCCTAGGTAAAATTTCCAGTGAGAGCATTATACATTAAAAGGGAAAAAATGCTGTATCTCATACAATTTCAATGTCGTGAAAATGATATTTTAATCTTAAAAAGAGATTATGGCAATGATAAGGTTAGTAAAGCCAAAGATGCATGTAACAGAATGAATAAAATTCATACAAGTGAGGGAAGACAATATTCTAAAATAATGTATCAGTTTATCTAATGTGTAATTTTATGTATTTGTAACTAAACTGAATTATAATAAAACTTAATTTTATTTTATTTAGAGAGAGAGAGCTCATGAGCAGGGAGTGTGGGGGCAAAGGGAAAGGGAGAATCCTTTTTTTTTTTAAAAGATTTTATTTATTCATTTGACAGACAGAGATCACAAGTAGGCAGAGAGGCAGGCAGAGAGAGAGAGAGGAGGAAGCAGGCTCCCTGCTGAACAGAGAGCCTGATGTGGGGCTCGATCCCAGGACCCTGGGACCATGACCTGAGCCGAAGGCAGAGGCTTTAACCCACTGAGTCACCCAGGCGCCCCAAGAGGGAGAATCTTAAGCAGACTCCATGCCCAGTACAGAGCTGATGATCCTGAGACCATGACCTGAGCGGACCAAGTCACCTCGGTGCCACTAAACTTCTTTTTTCAATCTTCTCATTGGGAAACCAGAGGGGTCACATTATATACCAGATTGCCAAACCAGATGTTTGGGCAGGTACACAAGTTTTAGGAACATGTATTGACTGTATCAAACTCACTTATATCACAATGCTAATAAATCTTACGAATCTGCTTTATGTTTTACCCACCTAACAAAGTCTCTAGCTGTGACTTCTGCTTTCAGCCATGAGGAAAAATAAGACCAGATTTACTCTTCCTCCTTAAACAATTTGAAAATTGGACTAATATATTTATTTATTTTTAAAAAGATTTTATTTATTTATTTGACAGACAAAGATCACAAGTAGGCAGAGAGGCAGGCAGAGGGAGAGGGGGAAGCAGGCTCCCTGCTGAGCAGAGAGCCCGATGCATGACTGGATCACAGGACCCTGAGATCATGACCTGAGCGACCCGAGCCCAAGGCAGAAGCTTAACCCACTGAGCCACCCAGGCGCCCCCAGGACTAATATATTTACAAACTGATTTTCATGCATCAGATAATAGGCAGCACAGTATGTACTATGATCCCTGAGAAACAAAGTAAATTTTCCTCTTGCATGAACTTATTGCCTGAACACGGGTTCCAGTACAAGGGAATCCAAATGAAGTCCATTGGTCTTGGTGTGTTGAGTAGATAGAAGCTGTACTATATAAAAGCTAAGGAAGCTAGAAGTTAAGGCTTTGAAGCTAATGCTTTGAAATGCGGGACTGCAGAGAGAGAGGTTGCTTGGGACATCTGTAGAGGAGTCCCTTCAAATCTTTTGCTGAGTACTGATCTGTGCATGCATGGGAGGACATTACCTGAGGTAACAGAAAACCACTTCCTGGAGCTCACATGGGGCTGAGGATAGTCTATGTTCCTACCAATCAGAGTGGTAGCTAGGGCACTTGGCAGAATTCTCAGAAGGACATTTCTTTAGTTATCACTACTTACTTAGCCCTAGCCAGTTCTGGACCTGACATATAAAACCTAAAAGCAAACATCAAAAGGTTCCAATTAATTTAACTGTATGCCAAAGCAAAATTCAACGTTAAACAAATATAACAAGATCTAGCAAACCAACAAAGCAAAATTCAGTATCCAGCATCCAATAAAAAAAAGAAATTACCGGGTTAAGAAATTTAAAAAGCAATCTCATTTACAATTGCATCAAAGGGAATAAAATACCCAGGAATAAATTTGACCCAGGAAGTAAAAGACCTATACACTGAAAACTACAAGACTGATGAAAGAAATTGAGGATGATGCAAATAAACGGAAAGATAACCCATGTCAGTTACATGGAAGAATTGATATTGTTAAAATGTGCACACTACCCCAGCAATCTACAGATTCAATGTAATCTCTATCAAAATTCCAGTGACATTTCTCACAGAAAGAGAAGATAATCCTGAAATGTGTATGGAACCACAAAAGACCCCAAAGAGCAAGGCAGCCCTGAGAAAGAACGACAAAAATGGCATCATCCCTTCTGATTTCAGTCTACACTACAAGCTCACAGTGAAATGGGGTCATACTGCAGGAAGAAGGGGACCAAGAGGATTTTGCAAGTACACAAGAGGAGCCTTTGATTAAATCAGAGGAAATTGTGGGTTGTCTATTTTGGCCTATTTGGAGCATATTTTCCACCGATGAAGAAACTCAACTGGAAAAGCAATTACTGCATATTAATCAAGCCGATTTTAGGGCCCAGTAAGCCAGCCTCTTTTTCACATCCGCTAGCACTGTTGAGTATGCTTTCAACAGACATTATCAGTTAACTGCAAGGATACAAATTATTTTTGTATTTCATAACTTTCATGAGAAAACACATCTAAGAAATGGATCTTATTTGTCAACAAGGCAGCCCTCACTGGCAGGCCACAAGCTTACCAATTTCTTCTCTGGCTACTGCTGCCCAGGACACGTTTTGTACTCTGAACAGAATGACTACTTCACCACGTATGACAATCCTAGATTTCTCCCTTTCTCTGGGGCTTGGAAGCTGAGGTAATCTTGACTTTACTACATAACTGATTGAGTTAGGGCAGGGCATAATCTTGCCACACCCTTTTTTTTTTTTCCATTTGTAAAATGGGGGAAATGATACTTACCTCCCCAAATTTTTGTGAGGAACATTATGTGTAAAATGCTTCATGTAGTGCCTGGCATGTGGTAGGCAGTCTGTGTTACTCTAGGGTCCAGCTGAGACAATACACTTATAATTATGCAACTTTGAATAGTAATTGAGCTTGCCCCACACAGAGCCTTTTAGCATCTCTATGACTCACTGAAAGCATCACAGTTATGACTATAATTCTTACTGTTTACAGGAACTTGGAAAAGAACGACTTGACCAAGGCCTTACATGAAGCAACTGGCAGAACCAAGCCCTAGGTCTTTTGGTCCTAAACCCATGTTCTTTATGATGCTTTGTACCAATACCCCCCCTCCTTGCCCCTGAAATGTTTTGCACCATATTTCTTTCTCTTTTCAAGAGAAACAATTATGGTTCTTAACCTTCCGTTTAGTGCTTGATCCAATAATGGCTCCCATTGCTGTATTTCCTGTGTGTATATCCTGACTCCTCAACTAAATTAAGTTCCATGAGTATCTGAGGATAGGGACTGTGGTCTGTTCAGTTCTGTTTAGCCACAAGCCCTCACAGCCTATCTTTTTTTTTTTTTTTTTTTTTAAGATTTTATTTATTTATTTGACAGATACAGATCACAAGTAGGCAGAAAGGCAGGCAGAGAGAGAGGGAAGAAGGCTCCCTGCTAAGCAGAGAGCCCAATGCGGGCCTCAATCCCAGGACCCTGAGATAATGACCCGAGCTGAAGGCAGAAGCTGAACCCACTGAGCCACCCAGGTGTCCCCCTCACAGCCTATCTAACACAGACCCCCATGTTCAGATGTGAATTCAATTCTATCGTTCCCTCAAAACACATTCAGTCTATGGGAAAATCCATAGCTGTCTCTAGGTGAGGTGAATATTGTGAGGACAATTAATTGTTCAGTGCCATCTTTGAAAAGCAGGAGCCCTAAGCTTCATAGAATTCAAAAAGAAAAAAACTTAATGAAGGTTATTGAAGTCAGAGGTACCTTTAAAGAGTTTAGCCCTGGAATTACTATGTCTAGCTGTCCACTTGTGCTCATATAATTGCTCTAAGCTGATTCATGAAAGGCTAGAAACATCTGGTCATGAGAGGACCTAGAAAGTTCAACTCACCTGCTAGAACTAGGTCATATTATAAGTCTTTGGAAAAATCAAATCTCCATATGGAGAGAACGCTAATAACAATTAACTTTAACGAATGGCTCCATGCTAGGCTTGTGCTAAAAGCTTGATGAATTATTGGATTTTAAACTGACTTTAAGGCATCATTTACATGCCATACAAATTGCCAATTTATAGTGTACAGTTCCAGGAGTTCTGAAAAAAATGTATACAGATACCCATGTGACCATTACTACAATTAAGATTCTACTGAGTATCTATTATTACTGCTGGGTGATCTATCCCACTGTACGGATGTACTTCAATGTGTTTACCTATTCATCTGTTGCTAGACATCCATTTTGGTGCTATAATAAATAAAAGTGCTTTGAACATTGTGTGGACATGTTTTCATTTTTCTGGGGCAAATACACGAGAGAGCAGTCACAGGGTCCCATGGGAAATGCATGTTTAATTTTATAAGGAACTGTCAAATTGCTTTCCAAAGTGCCTGTTCTATGTCTGTTCCAACCAATAACGTATGACAGTTCCAGTTGTTCCGTCCTTGCCAGCACTAGGGACTGTTGGTCCTTTCATCCCCTTTCTGTTTGTTTTTCACAATAGTGGAGTTTAAAACTACTAAAATGTGCCTGAACAGTTCTGTGCATTTTGACACATACATTTGTGTAGCCATGACAAAAATCAGGATATAGAAGAGTTTCATCACCCCCCAAAATACTCACATGTTCCTTCCTAGTTAAGTCCTCTTCTCCCTCCTGCCCCTGGCAACCAGTGATCTTTTTTCTGTTCTTGTAATTTTGCCTTTTCCAGAATGTCATAAAAATGAGATCACACAGTATGGAGTCCGAGTCTGACTTCCTGCATTTAGCAGAGTGAGCTGCGAATCATTCGTGTGTATTAGTAAAGCACTTCCTATTTCACTATATGGGAAATTCTCTATTGCACAGTATCTGTTCACCATTTGGAGAATGTTTGGATAGGTTTCTGGCTTGTAGCAATTACAGTTAAAGCCCCTGTAAAGATCTGTGTACAGATTTCTGTGTGAACTTGTTCTTGCTTCACTTGGGATAGCTGAATTATATGACAAGGGTATGTTTAATTTTAAAAGAAACTGTTAACCTTTTCCAAAATGACTGTGTCATTTTACATTCCCACTAGCAATGTGAGAGGTCTAGTTACTGCACATCTTCACTGGCATTTGGTGCTGTTATCTTTAGTTTTAACCATTTTGATAGGTGTGTGTACTCGCTCTCTCTCTCTCTCTCTGGCAAATAAATAAAATCTTAAAAAAACCAAAAAACACAACTCTCAAAAAAAAAAAAAAATGCAGAACCAAGATGGTTTCACAGGTGAATTCTACCAAACATTTAAAGAAGAATTAATACCTATTTTTCTCAAACTATTCCAAAATATTAGGAAATTGAATCCAATAATACATTAAAAAAATCATTCACCACAATCAAGTGGGATTTATTCCTGGTATGAGTGAGTGCTTCAATACTTACAAGTCAATCAGTGTGATACATTACATTAACAAGAAAAAGGATAAAAACTGAATGATCATTTTAAAAGATAGAGAAAAAGCATCTGAAAAAGTATAACATCCATTCATGGTAAAAACCCTCAACAGAGTAGGTTTAGTGGGAACATACCTCAACAGAGTAAAGGCCATGTAGGAAAAACCCACAGCTAAAGTCATACTAAATTGAAAAATGGAGATCTTTTCTCCTATGATCAGGAACAAGACAAGGAAGTCTACTCTCACCACTTGTATTCCACCTAGCCACAGCAATCAGACAAGAAAAAGAAATAAAAGACATTCAAATTGGTAAGGAAGAAGTAAACTTGCACTGTTTGCAGGTGACATGATACAGTATGTATTAAAAAAAAAAACCATAAAACTCTATCAAAAAACTACTAGAACTGATAAATGAATTCAGTAAGTTTGTAGCTAGCATACAAAATCAATATACAGAAATCCACTGCATTTCTATACAGTAATAATGAAGTAGCAGGGAGAGAAATTAAGAAAACAATTCCATTTACATTTATATCAAAAAGAATAAAATACCTAGGACTAAACTTAATCAATGAGGTGAAAGACCTGTATTCCAAAAACTGTAAAACACCGATAAAAGATACTGAAGACACAAACATATGGAACGATACTCCCTCATGTACTGAAAGAACCACTATAGTTAAAATGTACACACTAGCCAAAGCAATCTACAGATTTAATGCAAGCCTCTTAAAACACCAACAGTATCTTTCACAGGACTAGAATAATCCTAAAATTTGTACGGAACTACAAAAGAACCCAAATAGCCAAAGCAGTCTTGAAAAAGAAGAACATAGCTGGAGGTATCACAATCCCAGATTTAAGATTTACTACAAAACTATACTAATCAAGACATTATGGTACTAGCACAAAAAGAGATACATGGTTCAATGGATCAGAATATAGACCCCAGAAATAAACCCATGCTTATATGGTCAATCTTTGACAAAGGAGGCAAGAATAGGCAATGAGAAAAGATAGTCTCTTTAATAAATGATGTTGAAAACTGGACAGCCACGTGGAAAAGAATGAAACTGGAGCAATTTCTTATTCTATTTACAAAAAATAAACTTAAAAATGGATTAAAGACCTAAATGAGAGACCTGAAACCATAAAAGTCCTAGAAGAGAACACAGGCAGCAATTTCTCTGACATCAGCTGCAGCAACATTTTTCTAGATATGTCTCCTGATGCAAGGAATACAAAAACATAAATGAACTATCGGGACTACATCAAAATAAGAAGGAAACAATCAGCAAAACTAAGGGCGACCTACAGAATGGGAAAAATATACTTGCAAATGACATATCCAAAAAAGGACTAGTGTCCAAAATATATAAAGAATAGCTACAACCCAATACCCCCAAAATAAATAACCCAATTAAAAAATGGGCTGAAGAGATGAACAGACATGTTTCCAAAGAAGACATCCAGATGGCCAAAAGACACATGAAAAGGTATTCAACATCACTCATCATCACAGAAATGCAAAACAAAACCACAATGGGATATCGCCTTACACCTGTCAGAATGGCTGAATCAAAAATACAAGAAACAAGTGTTGGCAAGGATGTGGAGGACAAGAAACCCTCCTGCACTGTTGGTGGGAATGCAAATTGGCGCAACCACTGAGGAAAACAGTATGGAGATTCCTCAAAAGGTTAAAAAATACAATTACCATATGATTCAGCAATTCCACTACTGGGTATCTACCCAAAGAATATGAAAACACTAATTTGAAAAGACACATACACTTTTACTGCAGCATTATTTACAACAGCCAAACTATGGAAGCAGCCCAAGTGCCCATGGATAGATGAATGGATAAAGATGTGATACACACACACACACACACACACACACACACACACACACACAGGAATATTACTTAGCCATAAAAAAGAATGAAATCTTGCCATTTCAACAACATGGGGGTGTAATGCCAAGTGAAGGCACAGCAAGGAAAACAAAGGAGTCTAAAGTAATTCGAGTAGAGTCATCGATGGGGAGGGAGAGGGTAAATGAGAACAGAGAGGAAGCCAAGAAACCCGAGTATTTTAGACAATGTTGAGAAACTCTGCCTTGATTCGAAGTGTGATGGGAAGCCACTGAAGGATTAAGAGCATGTACAATGATCATTCTAGTTTATCTTTAAAAGGATAACAAAGTCTTCACCTCCATGGGGGAGACAGACAATAAACAAATAAAAAAAATATATGTATAAAAATGCCAAGTAGTAAGCACTGTTCTGAGGGGAAAGATCACTGCTATGTGAAAGGTGTGGGGGGAAGCAGGAGCAGGAGCCAGGCACCAGTTCGGAAGCTAGATGGTAGCTAGGGAGAGAAGATGAAAAGTTCTCTTTTATATACGCTGCGTTTGAGATGCTATTTGACATCCAAATACAAAGTCACTTATGCACTCATTCATTCACTCAGTAAATATTTATAAGCACTATTGTGTGCCAGGCGCTCTTGCAGTTGCTGGGATTATTATAGTACATAAAAAGCCTGCCTAGAGGTGCCAGCTAACTGTGGGGGAGATCACGTTGCAATACTGGAGTATATCCAATCAACACCTCTCACCCCCCAAACAAACATCATGTTACATGTCAGTGACATCTCAGTGAAAAAAGGCTGCCTTTGTGGAGTTTATCTTCCCGTAGGGTGGGGAGAAACAATAAACAAGTGTAAATTAGTGGGGTCAGTGCTGGGCGGGGAAGATGAAGCCAGGTGAAGGAGATAGGGAATGGGAAAGTGGAGAACAGGCTGCTATTTCAGAATGGAAAGGATAAGCCTCCCTAAGACAAGATCTAAAGAGGCCTGAAGAAGTGAGGGAGGGAGCCCAGAACTGGCGGGGGAGAGCAGGGGGCAGATGCAGACAGAATAGAGCCTCAGAGCCGTGAGACAAGACGTGCTTGACAGGCTCGAGGAACAGTAAAGGACAGCACAGAGGACAGTCATAAGAAATAGGAGGCCACCATGTGCAGGGGCTTGCCTGGCTTTCACTGAGCCAGAAGCACTGGAGGGATGAGAGCAGGGGAGGCCCATGAGCTGTGTTAAAATCTTCACTTAGACTGCTCTGTGTATGTGTCGGGGGTGTGGGGACGCTGAGGGAGTTTAGGGTGGAAACAGGCAGGAAGCTTGTGTAAGAGTCCAGGGAAGAGGGGCACCTGGGTGGCTCAGTCATTAAGTGTCTGCCTTCGACTTGAGTCGTGATCCTGGGGACCTGGGAGGGAGCCCCGAATCGGGTTCCCTGCTTGGCGGGAAGCCTGCTTCTCCCTCTCCCTCTGTTTGTGTTCCTTCTCTCGCTGTGTCTCTCTCTGTCAAATAAATAAACAAAATCTTAAAAAAAAAAAAAAAAAAAAAAGTCCAGGGAAGAGATGGATGGCTGTGGTTTGGCACAGGGTGACACAGTAAAGGTGGTGAGGGCAGTTCGGTTGGGGATAGAAAGGGAAAGCACCCAAGATTTGCATGTAGAATGGATATAGTGTGGGGAGAGGGGATGATGCCAAGGTTTCTGTGTGGCTTGGATGACTGGGAGGGAGGGGGTTCCTAGTCACTGAGTCACTGGGACGGCTAAGTCTGTAAAAGGAGCAGGGGGGGTGGCAGAGCCAGGAGTCCTCTTTGGATGTCTTCAGTCTAGAACCCATCTTCAATAATGAGTCAGATACAGCAGGTAGGTCAGGATGGGAAATCTGGCAACCATCAGCCTACACAAGTCCTGAGCCTGGGTGAGACCACCTGGGAGCAAATGGAAAGAGGAGAGGCTGAGATGGAACAGGGATCCTTTTACAAAGCTTCCATTCTATAGGGAAGAGACAGAAAATGGTCAAAAAATAGGTGGTGGGCGCAATGTAGAGAAAAAGACCAAGGAATGCGCTGGAGGATGGTGGTTGCTTTGGGTATGTTATTTGTCTATGTGTCACAGATGCAATTAAATATATGAATCAGGAACTATATATGAAATAGTCTGTATATATAAATTTGATAGTCCCCAACATGCTGAATTCCTCGAGACTGGACAGAGCACGCCAAGAAAGGAGGTTGATAAATTTAAAAATCAGAGAACTGAGCCCTAGGAGTTTCCAACATTTATAGTGGAATTTGTGGTAATGGGTTTTGCTTTCTGAAATTTATGCAGGAGAAGGTGGGTTGTCAACAGGGCAGCCCTCTCTCCAAGCCACTGACTGAAATGTTGCTGTTTGCTCAACCTTCAGACCAGCTTGGAGGTGCTCTCCCTGTGTATTCCTCAGACTTCTACATCAGAACCAACTGAGGAGCTTGTTAAAAATGAAGATTCCATGTCCCTCCCCACTCCCCCAAACTGTCCTCTGGGACTAGATCCAGGGAAAACAAATTGCGGATGATCTTCATGCCCATGAAGGCTGGAAGTCACTGTATCAAAGGTAGGAGGCAAAACAGAAGACAATCTGAGTGGCGGGAAAAAAGAAGACATGGTTAGGTAAGACCCACTCAGTCCGTGGCCAGAGGGGATCTCCTAAAGGTGCTGAGGACAGAGCTCTAGGATCAGATCCTCACGCTGTGTGGAGGAGCTGTGGCGGGGGGAGAGAGAACGCGGAAATGCCAATTTGGCTCCTGAATTGTTCTTACTGTGATAGGGCTATCGGGATTGGAATTCCTCAGTTCTTCAAATGTTTTTTAGAATTTTTAAAGGAATGAGCTGACTTTTTAAGAAAAAAACTACGTTAGCTTTTAAAATCTGCTCTGTTTTGTGCTGAAGGAGAGAGGAAAAATAATTATTTGGGCTAAAACAAATTGTTCTCAGCATACTGAGTTAGACTTTATTCTAGAAATGGAAGGCTCATCATAATTCTTTCAATTAGAAAGGTAGTCTAGTTGACATCTTCTATTACAGTGCAGCAGAGTAAAGAATCCATATCTAAATCATAAGTCATTACTCCACTCCACTCCGGAGGCAGGATATATAGACATTACTAAGGAAAACAACTGAGGGGCACCTGGGTGGCTCAGTGGGTTAAAGCCTCTGCCTTGGGCTTGGGTCGTGATCTCGGGGTCCTGGGATCGAGCCTGCTCCCCACCCCCCCACCTCCCGCTTGCCTCTCTGACTACTTGTGATCTCTCTCTCTCTCTCTTTGTCAAATAAATAAATAAAATCTTTAAAAAAAGGAAAACAACTGAAGAGATTTAGTTAGAGGCCACTTGTTAAGGAGTACTTTAAAACACCTATGTGTATATAAAAATAGAGCCAACTTCATATTTTGATTTATGAAAAATAAATTTATTACATAACACCTTGTTTTTAACAATGTTCAATTTTTTTTTAAATTCAGAATACTTGTGTCATTCATGTAAAATAGTTTGATACAGTACATTGTATGTTATAGGTTTTTTTTTTTCCTCAAAAATTCTAAGGCTCTCCTACTCCTTCTCCTTTGCTGAAGTAAGGGCACCCTAAACAACGTGCGAACAAGTTTTAAAAAGGAAAATTAACTGAACAAAATTTTAATAGCACTACACCAACCAGCTTTAAAATCAGGACAAAATATCTGAATGGGATGCCGCACCTTTCAGAGGAAGTTATCATTCATGCTTTTTTCATCTTAAAGCATGCTCACTAATCAGCAACACCAACAGGAAAAATAAAACACTGTCTATGACAATCATTTCAGTTTGTTTGCCGAACCAAACAGGTTTATATCAATGACAACATATTTAATTACTATCAAATAGCAGCTTTAATACCAGTCAAGTCATAGATTGAAAATAAAAACAAACTTATAAGTTGGAAATTAATCTTTGGGAGTTTTGAAACCTTTCTGGAAAAACTATGTGGTTTTTGTACTTTCAAAAAAACCCAAGCAATAGCCTTGGTCGAAAAACACTGATTAATGTAGAAAATGAATCAACCCACTGATAAGACACTAAAATGAAAGGTGTACCAAAATAATCTCACTTTGAATCTTGGTTATTTTGTTGAGTTAACATATACTGTATGTTTCAAGTACCAGTTAAACTTTTGTGTGTGTGTATGTGTGTGTGTGTGTGTGTGTGTGTGTGTACTATTGGTCAGATAATGTTGTTACACTGAAAGAATTCACCACATACAACGACAAATGCTCGCCCCTAGCACATTTCACAGCTTCAACTGCTACAGACTGTCACTGAAAAAAATGCATTGGTCAGTCTGAACCATGTCAAGTAAACTATGGAAGTAGCAAATCCACAACACAAACTGTGCTAGCACTTTCTTTCAAGTCTAACTCCAAAACAGGTACAACTTGGAAGCCACTACCCCGGTCTGTGAAAAGTGGTGGAACTTGGCTACTGGACAGTTTGAGGATATGGGTGTACAGTACATTCCCATGGCCCATACCAGGTTCCCGCAGAGAGCTGCACCGTCAGTCCTGCAGCACTAGCAACAGTGCATCGACAACATTCCAGCGCAGCTCAGTACCGGTGTGTCTGATGTGAGTACTGTGGAGGCTGCTGGGAGGTAGCTGAGTATCCCATGCTGCTCTGTGGCTGTGATGTGCTTGGTCCAGGGTTGGGATAGGCAGCATGTGGATTGGAACGCTGCAAAAGAATGAGCGAGGAAGCAGAGTCAGGTGTTTCTAAGAGTTGGCTCCATCCCAAGCTGGTGAGGCTTAGGTTTGCAAAGTCATTTATTTAGATGCAGTAAGAATCTAAAAGTCTCAAGCCATGTACTAGCTTTAGAATAAAAATGACAAAAACCCCCAATCTTTTAATGTCAGCTAAGGTCAGAAGTATTACCGGTAAATAATACTAAGCTGAGTCTCATGACTCTGCTGTGCAGTTCATTGTTTTTCTATAGCAGTAATCCCCTTTTTAAGCTGTTTTGTAACCACCTGATAAGTAATAATTAATTTGCTTGAGATGTTTATACGTGAACTTAATGATATATACACGAAGACATTCAAAGCTAATTTACATGCTGGTTTCTTCAACAGAAGGCTCCCAGTACATGTGTGACTAAAGAATAAAAATGAACAGGACAAGAAATGGTACTGCAGAATCATTTTCTTAGGCATTAAATATTTTTATGCCCTTTAATGAATTTTATTTTCTGCAACAAGTTATATACAAAATTAAGTTTATAATTATAGAAACGTAAGAACAATGTTATTCTCAATTCCAAAAACTGCACAAAGGGAAAGAACAGAGATAGAGTTGAGTCCTGTGATTTTGATCTATTATTCCCTTCCTGCACCTCTCTCTCTTATTATTAGCTCCCAAGACAAACATAATAACTTATTAACCATAATTTACTACCTCCTTCTTTCAAAGCACATTCAATAAATCGTATAATTCTAAATTCTACCAACTCTAGCAAAATAACATTTTAAAAAGAGTAAACACATGAAATTATAGTCACTACAAAAACCAACCATCAGATGATAACATCAAGAAACAAAGAAGCACAGCAATTTTCTTGGTTTCAATAGCAAAGGTCTGAGCACTGCCCTGCTTCATTCCAAGGATGCCATCACCTTAGCAAGCAAACACATTCTTGAGCCAAGAGGGATGTACTTTTCCCACCCGGATAGGGACAAAAAGATGCTGGAACAAACAAGAGCCCCCAGAGATGTCTGTCCTTGATTTCCTTGTTTAGTTTCCCAGAAAAGAGTTATTTACTACCCAGGCAGACAAGAATTTCTATGGTTTGGTAGATTGGACCTTTCCTTAACCAAAGCAAAGAGTTAAGATCTCATTTCTGAAGGGTCATAGCAGGCTCTGGGAACCTTATTAGTTTAGTAAGATCTCCTTTTCTCTTTCAGTAGGTAAATAACTTTACTTGATCCAGTTTCCAGTTTCCTCCCACACTGAGACCCAGGTGAGCTGGCAATATTAGAATATGCAGGGAGGTGGTATATGATTTTCCAAGTGGTCTTCCTGCAAAGAAAATGGCAATGCCACGTGAGGGGATCCACAAGCAGACAACGGAGCAGTCTTGGTTGTGAGATCTAAGCCTGTGTCCTGGGTCTACCCCCAGCTCAGGTGAACACGTGGAAGTTACCTCACCTCTCTGAGCATCTCTGGAATGACAGTGATCACCCTAACCTCACAGGGTTACCACAGCGATCAAAGGAAATATGTAGGTTTCATGCTTGGTATAAAAGCTGGCATAGTAAGCACCCAACAAGCTCTTATTATTACAGTCATCACTAGCACCACCATCACCACTTAAGAAGTGCTTAATGTGTACTATGAATGCTACTAAGAATTTTAATGATGGTAATGGTAATAAAAGCAGACAAAAAAGTGGTACCCTCTGTTAAGCACTACAGCAGGCTAGCCGCTGTGCCTTAGCATATGTCCTCTCATTTAATCCTTAGCTCCACCTCATACTTGCCATCAACCACTTCTGCAAATAAGGAAACTGAGAACATCTGAATTACTTACTCAAGGTTACCCAAAGCCAGCGGCTGGGATCTGAAAGTCTGTTTTTTTGTTGTTGTTTTTAAAGATATTATTTATTTACTTGAGAGAGAGCAAGCAAGAGAGGCCACAGGCTGGGACGGGGGGTGGGAGGTAGTGCAGAGGGAGAAGGAGAAGGACTCTCTGCTGAGCAGAGAGTCCAACTCAGGGCTTTATCCCAGGACCCCGGGATCATGACCTGAGCCAAAGGCAGACACTGAACTGACTGAACTACCCAGGAACCCCTGAAAGCCTGTGTTCTTAATCATTCCTGGTATACTGTAAACAGCCTTGATTGAGCTCCTACCACAAATCAGGGGGCTAGGATTTATTACATCTACTCCTATTACATCTATAAGTAAGGCTTGGCCAGGCTCATTTACAGATGAAAAACTAAAGCCAGGAAATGTTATATTATTTGTCCAAGGTCACACAGTTAATAAATGGCATAACTTAAGTTTGATCATTCCAGGTCTGTCTAATTCAAAAGTCAGTAAGTACCCTGTTCTGTACCAGAGTCAGTACTTTTCCATGTCAGTAACACTCAGGTCAACATATTTCCCCAGGTACATAAAGGTCAGCATGCTAGGCCACGCATGCTGCTGGTCAGCATTTTCTTAGTTATACTGCATTTTCCAAAGGTCACAAACCCATATACAAATACTGATATGTCAAGTAAGTACAAAATAAACTGGAAATACCTGATAGTCTGAGGTCATGATTAGTCCACCTGAGGTAGTGGTAGGAGGAACAACTCTCACTTTTTTCAACGGGGGTCCCTGTGTATGACTGCTGTCTTGATTCCCTGGGTGACCAGTTCCATTAGTATGGTTATTGCCCTGCTGCTGCTGCTGGTTCTTCTCAATTGGTTAAATAGAAAAATAAAGTTCAACTCAGAAGGAGAACCAAATACAAACAAGAAAATGTTACCGTGGCATTGAATAAAACAAGAAGCAGCCAAATGTACTTTAATACTTACTTTGTCTCCTTTGTCATCAGGTTCTTCTTCTGTTAAAAATTCTCGTTTTGGGTAAGGGATTTGACAACCGGCAAAAACACTGCTCAGGAGAAAAAAGAAAAATGATTTCTGGCATGCCAATCAATATTTCAGATTCTTCATTTTATTCTTTCAAGACAGATTTTTTTTTCCATATTTTTAGAATAAGTACCTTTCAACTGCGCAACTGTGACAAGATGAATCTTTTCTTCTAATCAGTGACATTACAGCAGGCCATGGGAGGGATTTCATTGTATAAAAATAATCAATAATCATCAAATATGACTCAATTTTCTTTTATTCCGGCCTCACTCTTTTATTATTACAACCCAAATATAGACTCCAGAGGAAATGTCACTATTTGAACACAATTTTTTTTAACTCTCCCTTCTACATATAAAAGATGACACGGGAAACACAAATTTATTTGGGAATGGAATTTGCCATTGAAACATAAAACTGTAATTGCAAGCAGCGGACAATCTCCGTGAGTCTGAGTGCACCACAGCACACATAAACAACCCGCCACTGTGTACCTGGTGCCCCACTGAAGCCCAGGCTGGCCATGTTTCATTAAGGAATATAGGAACAGGAGTGCCTCTTACCTCTAAAAGCCTGAAATGATACCTCAGTCATCAGAACTCAGTTTTTGCTTGTCATTGGGATTTCCCTGGGTCCCCAGGTAGGAGGAGTGGCAACTTGGAGATGACAACTCAAACAATCGTGCTCCAAAAAATTCTACCATGCTGGTGAGTTAACACATTGATCACTTACTCTGATGTAGGAAGTGGATCTTCTAAGAAATAGGGATCCTGCATAGCCTGTTCTGAGGTAATTCGCTTTATTGGGTCCATGGTAAGTAACTTCTGAAGCTGAAACCATAAATCATAAAAACATTACTGCGTTACTTCTCATAGTTTTATATCCTTGGGCATATGTGGAACGTATATGCTTTTTGATGAAAACAGCACAATCTGAAGGGTATTTATTCCCCCAAATTAACAACAGGAAAAACTTGACTATTACATTTGATGTAGTAATTCACATTTAGTTGTTCTAATAATCAGGATCTTACTTGGTTCTCCTATAAGAGGCTACTAAACCTACTTCTTACTCTAAATTAATTATCTACATTTTGCAAAGTGCTTTGTATAATTTAAAACAGGACTCAAATCTTTATTTTCTATTCCTTTTCTATTAAGGGGAAAATTATTATAGCACAAATAACACACTAGCCACATGTGGCTATTTAGATTTAAAACCAACTTAACTAAAACCAAATTAAGCTTAAAAAATCAATTTCTCATTCATATCAGATACAATTGCAGAGTTCAAGAGCCACAGGTGGCTAATGTGCTCCCTACTGGACAGTGCAGATCATCAGAGAAAGTTCTCCTGGCCAGGGCTATCCTAGTCTAAATAAATATGATGCTTGATACAGAACTTGTTTAGTACAGAGGGATTATGAATGGAGACTTAAAGGTACTGCTTGGGTTCAAGTCTTCACCTGACATTTATTAGCTGAATGACTTTGGACAAGTTGCTTACTCTCTCTGTAACCTCATTTGTCAAACGGAGATTAGAAATAGCGCCTACTACCATAGGTTTGTTTTCAAAATTAAATGAGGAAATACATGGAAAGCAAGTCTAGTGATACCTAACACAAAGAAAGCAGTATGTGTTAGCTGCCATTATTAGTATTATTTTAATTATTTTGCTACCTACAGAAATGTCACGCTAATGTGAAAATTCAGAATTTTTTCATTAAAACATAGTTCACTTAAGACTTTATGAACTAGAATATTTGATTTATTTTTATTTATTTTAGAACATTTGATTTTAGTAGGTGATTTAAGAGCTTATCTAAATAGTGGTCTCTCAGCTTATCCTCTTTGATCTAATGTGGTGGTTTTCAGACTTCAGAGTACATCAGAAGTACCCCAGGAGCACCTCTCAAAGCCGACTGCTAGGCCCCACTCCCAGAGCTCTGGGATATCTGTGCAGGAGTCTGAGGAGTGGCCTTTCTACCAAGTTCCCTGGGGATTCTACTGCTAAGGACCAGGATCGCACTTGAAAACCAACAGATGGGGGCACCTGGGTGGCTCAGTGGGTTAAGCCGCTGCCTTCGGCTCAGGTCATGATCTCAGGATCCTGGGATCGAGTCCCGCATCGGGCTCTCTGCTCAGCAGGGAGCCTGCTTCCTCCTCTCTCTCTCTGCCTGCCTCTCTGCCTACTTGTGATCTCTCTCTGTCAAATAAATAAATAAAATAAAATAAAATAAAAAGAAAAAAAAAGAAAACCAACAGATGCATTGAGACTTGATGGGAGAACACAATCAGAGGACAGACATAAAGTATTTAAAAACACAGAGGAAATGCTGGGATGGGAAGATTTAAATTTAATTATGATGATCCGATATTTCAGTGGAAGCACAACTTTAATTTTAGAGGTGAAAGGAAAAGCATGGGTTTGCCATTTAAAATGCTCAACAGTTTTAATGGAGTTACATTAGAGCTTTCAGATGGGTCTATACAAGATAGGTCACTGTGGTAAAAACAAGCAACTAAGCTGCAAGGGAAATATATCTCTGGGATTTCAGTGGTGATGGTTGTGAGAGTCACTGCAGACTACACTGAATAGCAGCAAGTTGGGGGTAAGTAAGAGCAAGTCCCCTGAATTGTGACTCTGGGCCTACCACTATTATCATTATTTTATTAGAATAAATAAGGCTCTAACTTACCTTCCTGTTTGGGTCCTGTTATAAGTACATTATAAGAAACCATTATTTGGATAATAATATATTGTGTGGCAATAAGATAGGTTAGGCCTTGCTTTTAAAGTTGCTGATAAGATATGAAATATATGATATGTGACATGAAATAAAAATAAACAGAGGGCGTAGAAGCAGAAGCAGAAGACAGAGAAGAAACAAACAAAATAGATGAAGTGTTTGCAAGTGGCCTGCTATTGTAACAAGGAAAATACAGTACTTTTAAGACAAATTCCCACTTAATGAACTCATTTAAAAATATTGAGAATAAAGGATGAAAAGAATTTTAAGCCAAATACAATACAACCTACTCCCTGAAATTTCCCCTTTGTATGTTATATAACTTTAAAAAAACCCCCAGAATCATTTTTAATTGTTATGATATAAAAATGGAAATTTTACTGTAAACAAATTTAAGCTGGCAAAGTTGACTATAATGTCATAAATTACAATAGTGCATGGATTCATTTAGATTCTAAAATAAATGATTTTTCCATTATACAGTAATAAATTCTGCATCTCATATTCTTCCAGAAAAAGCAACTAATACACACCATCACCAAAGGACTTCTAATACCCAAGTTTGTAAGAGTATCTTGGGAGTTAAAAATTTTTAAAAATAATCTTTCAAAAAGTTGAAATACAAAATAATTTGTAAAAGTTACTTCTGAGTACTGGGATGGTTTTCTTTTAGATTCTTCTCTCAAATTGTTGAAATTAAAAAAAAAAATCGATGAAAACCAATAAATGTAATTTTAAAAATGTTCTTGACAGACTTGGTACAATAACTATCTTTAAAAAACCTAATGTAACCAAACATTAGTCTGTTAAACCGTGTTATGGGTTTGGAAAAACAAGTTTTCATGCCTTTACTAATAAGCAGCAACAAGATGTCTGGATTTACCATTAAAGTACTCTAAGAGTGTTAAATAACCGTATAAACTGACCCCAAAACACCTCTGGTTAGCTAACCAGGGAAAAAATTTTATTATTGTTCTCTAAAGCTTACCAAGTGGAATGCTTTACTATCTGGTTTAACTTTATGTTTTTCCATATACTTGATAAGGCTGCAGTTGGTATACCTGAAAGAGAAATACTATGAAATATCTATATGAGATTTTGAGGTTAATTTTACATTGGCTGAAGTTTTTCCAAACAATCATTTTAATCACAACCGATAAAGAATATTTATTGAAAATGGCATAATTGGCATAGCATTAGCTCAATTTCATATTTTATTCAATATTCACACTAGTCACTTATGAATGGATACCACTGAGAAAACACAAGATAATTTCATAAATAATATATACTGAATAGCATTTTTTATAAGACTGTTATTTTAACAATTCTCTTAAATAACATATGGGTCAAATATTTAATTCAGCCTTTCTAGTAGGTTTAAAACAAATTTAAAATTTTTAAAAAATTTGTTATAGGCCTTTAAACTGTCCTTTCCCAATGCTCTGATCTTGCATTATAAAGAAATGAAATATTCCTTCTTCTCTACGAAAACCTGATTAAAATGACTATACAATCCAGGTGGGTGGGCAAGTGATGGCTAGCAAGGTTGCTTATTTCAGTTTCTGACTGCTTCAGCTGTGATCCTTTCCACTGATGCTTGCTTCCAGAAAATAATAAATATGGAAAGAGTTTTTTTTCTCATATCCAAATCAGCTGCTAAAACTAGCTGTTTACCTTCTTTATATCACTTAAATATCTTAAAAGATAAAATATTTATTAAGTAAAGAAGTAAAAGTATTTATTAGAATAAGCTTATGTTTAGTATTCCATTGAGTATTCAATCTTTGATACAGAGGATTCTGGAAAAGCAGAAATCAACAAAGGTCTATTTTCTTTCCAACTTACGTATTTCTTCTGAAATCTTTCATTAATGTTGAATGTTCAGGCATCTTTTTTATATCTTCCCAATCTTTATCTGTGAAATATATTGATAAAATTTTATGTTGTGTAGGTTCCTATTCTCAAGAATTTTAATAAAAGTTACCTCAATTTTCATCACATGTCTTATATACTTTGAATCTCCATGAAAGCACAGACCTCAAATAAATGACTAGCTATAGTAAATATCTTATCTTGACCTATAAATACAATTCTCATCCCTTGTATAGCATTAGACCTCTATAAGTTTATCTTTTAGGGCTTACTTTCTATGTGATTTACTATAATTTACCTCAATTTCTGTAAGTAGAGAGGAATAAGTTATTAATAAATATTTCTATTTCTGTTTGTAGGACCACTTTTTCCCCCTTTCTACTCAATGTCTTGGTTACATCAGCAACCAGTCTCTTCAATGACAAATCTCCCCCCTCTGTAGTTTTAAGATGCATTATTTTTAACATGGACCTCCTATGTTCACTTTATTAAATATACTGTTTTCCAGCAGTGATCAATGTAAGCAGCAACAACTGTCTGGAACAGAACAGGGTAGGACATAAGTAGTATGCAAATAAGTCTGCTGGTGGCTTGGCAAGTTTCAGTAACATTAACAACCCCAGCTTACTTATATGAAGAAGAAAATGTTTCAGTTGGCTTGCTGGCCTTAGAGTTGCCTCAACAACATGTGCTACTAGCTAGTTTTCTTCATCACGGTCAATGGACTTGTCCTGAAAGACCACCAGCTGCAGGACTACAGCAGGTAGCTTCACAGCACTGTTAGCTTTTCAATGACCTTTAGACATCTGCCTTCAATCTCCTTACATGGAGATGTGCAACTAGCCTCCAAAGACACCGCACTGTAAAGTCAACTAAATACATATGAGATTTTCTCAATTATTTCCTTGCTCTAACTTCTCTATTTTGTTAATTTCTCAAGATAGACATCCTGAGATAATCTTTTACTTTTCCTTCAATTACATATAAAAAAATCTGTATTTGTCCTTTATTCTCCATCTTTTTTATCACTTTCCACCTGGAGCACTGCTATATAGGCAAACAGCTGGCTTTCCTGTCTTCAGTTACCTCTCTCTAATTGAGTTTTACCTACCACAACCATACTAATCTTTCTAAAATATAACATAAACAATGTCACTAGTTCTCAAGAACTTATCATGGATTCTCATTCTTTTGTGCATTAAATCTAAACCCTACTGCCTGCTTTTCAACTTTCTTATAATCTGAGCATCCCCTAACTGTTGAACTATACATTAAGAATCACCTCTTGCAGAGGCCACCCGCCTCTTCCACTGCCTTGTAAACCACATTCCTTTCTCTCAGGCCTTAGAAATGGTGGACACATTCAGAAGTGGGAAGAAAAGGCCATTCTTCTCCATCTACTCAAACCATAGCTATTATTTAAACATTCTACTTCAAGTAGTACAATACAAATTCCAAGAAGGCAAGAATCATGCCAGTTATATCAACATTATTTTATGCATAACACAAGGCCTGGCACATGGCAAGTACTCAAATGTTTAGTGAATAAATAAACTTCTCATCACAAAAAAGCAGTATTCACAGACCCACTGACCAATTCTGCAGTAAGTTAGTATCTGTGTTAACACTCTTACAAGGAAATGTGAAATTAGAACTCCCAGATATTTCTGTATTAGTCTTGAGTTACCCTGACCTGATAAAAATTCCTAGTAAGAAATAATTTCTAATAAATACCTGACTAGCCAATATTATGTAGGTTTTTTAAAGCAAAATTTCATTATGCTAGACCTCTGAGCAAAGTTTTTCGATACTGATGAACTACCATGCCATGGCATAACAAGGGATGGGGATACCGCTGAAAAACTAAGGGGTCTGACGCCTGTGATGAGACACCTAAACAACTTTCTCCCTGCTGCCAATCAGTGTAAGCAAAGTTGCTGTTCTAACAGAACACTTAAAAGAATGTTCTTACTGACAAGAGTTACAGGGTAAAAAATTCTGTTATTTAATATAATGTGATTCTGTATAGTGCCCTAAATATAAATAATGTTCAAAATTTGTATTTAAATACCAAGTATTGGCATTATTATATGTGCTGCCAGACAAAAATACATACTACTGAATTTATTTGTAAGAACTAAAGGTACCTTTTAATACAGATATAACAAATATTTTATCATTTCAAATATTAAACAACAAAACAAAACAAAAGAATAAAATGAAACAAAAATATACTCCTCAAATTCAGAAAGCCCACAAATATCTTTATGCTAATTTGTGAACTCTATAAATTTTGCTATTTCTAAGGATCTTTGATTAATGCAAGCCATAAATATAAAGAATTGAGTAAGAGTAGCTTTCATCAGCTAAAGATACACACCTTTCCAATGAAGATAACTAAGTTCAAACAACAGTGATTTAAAAACAAAAACAAAAACATAATGTGTACCTGCAGGAAATCCCATTACATTGAATATTCTGTCCAGCTGGTCATGGTGATAAGGATTACTAGTTTTGATGTCCTCTTGTCGACAGTGAAATATTGGTTCTGACGTTAGTAGTTCTGCAAATATACACCCTATAGCCCAAATATCTTTAAAACAAAAAGAAAAAAAAAAAAAAAAGAAAAGAAAAAAAAAAGGAAAGGAAAAAAGAAAAAGAAAGGAGGAAAATAAAGTGGTTCTT
Source organism: Mustela lutreola (assembly GCF_030435805.1). NCBI lineage: Eukaryota > Metazoa > Chordata > Mammalia > Carnivora > Mustelidae > Mustela > Mustela lutreola. The sequence continues at coordinate 78,349,589 of NC_081302.1, forward strand.
TCCAAAAGAAAATGCATTTTTATCTTGGTGGGGACTGTTTTTTCTTTCTTTTCTTTTCCTAATAAGTCATATTAATTCCTAAAGCAATTATCATTAAAAATATCATGGAATATTGCTTGTAAATATATATTCCCACCCGACACATCCCAATTTTTTCATTCCCTATTATACCTTCATTCCACCCAGGGGCTTCATTCCAAGTTCAAATCAAGTAAGCTAAAATTTTGGCAATTTTTAAATGGATCAAACATTACCTTATCTGTGAAATACATACAAAGCTGCATATGGAGCACAGGAGCCACAAACAAACAAACAAAATAAAACAGAAAATAAAACAAAAATAGAAAAACCAAATAGCTTTTGAAATTGGGCATACTTGCCAAAAACAATTAGCATAATTTTTTGAGGTAAAAATATTTTTTCTTTGTCTAGTCTATGTATTTGCTAATTTGTAAAGTCTAATAATTATCCTTTCATGCTAGCACGAGTTAGCAAGGTGTTATTACAGCAGGAGAAAGATAATGCCTGATCTCAAGTATTCTAATGAAACTGCATTTCTACTTGAACAGTTTTTTGTTCAAAGTATTTCTTTATGCTACAGTGGAGTCAGATTTTGCAATTTAATAAGGATAAGAAAATAGGGAGCAAAATACTACCTTTACGATAGGTATAAAGGGTATAAATTCACTAGAATTGGTTATAAAAGCCAGGCAAAATGGATTCCTCAAGTACAACAAATTCCTCTCATTCACTTTAAGATATAAGCTAACTTTCATTTATATTAAACTTTTACTCAATAGAACTGTTATTAATAGAGGAAAGATCTACATGCCACTTCAGAATTTAAAACTGAAATTACTCAGTTCCAACTTTAACAAAGCCCTAAACCAGCAAAGTTAACTTCTCTATGCTAAGTACAATGGTGTGAACAGAGCAGACACTCAATCAGTCGTTTCTGACGGATCTAACCAATACCTGTGGTAAATATAAACAACTATAGAGGGAAAAATAAAAACCACTATTTTATTAAAGCCAATTGTTCAGGTATGTTAATAATTGTCACATAAATAGAAAATGTGAAAAAGATCTTAATTTATAAAATAACTCAGAATTCCTAAAATCTAAAATTAGAATATAGATAATTAAGGTAAAATGATCACATTTATAGATTTCAGAATAACAAGTTAATCATCTATTAAGATTATACACCATAACTACAAGCAAGTGATATTTGAAAAGGACACGGTTTGCATATCCATTTTCTCCCACATCATGAGAACCAAGTTAGCCAATACCAGTATACAGAAAAGTATGAAGACATACTAGCCAAGCTATTTTGTTTTTAGTATCAGAAAGTAAATGGAGAAATTATTTTGTGATTATTCTTTTGATGTATGTACCCCATGTGATAACTTGACTTATGATAATCTTAATCAAAGGAAAAGATATGCAAGCTAAGGAGCATCACAAAAAGGGTCAATGGGTTAATTTTCATGTTTAAAACTCTACTCATAGCATCCAGAAGACACCATAACAACTCATTCTGGTTAGCTATGAAAAATACTAAAGAAAACTAACATGTAAGTGGTATAGCTATATCCTTAAAGTGACAAACTGCTTCTAAAATAAAAGGTCAGAAAGTAGGAAGAAAAAGTTCATTCGACTTTATTTACTCTTACCCTTAGAACCTTCTTCTCTTTATCTTTTCTATTCTCTCTTACCTTTTGGCAATCTCATCACCATCCTTCCTTTCTTGAAATTCCTGATCCAGACATTAATCATGAAGTTAGCTAAACAGGTTATTATTTTAGAAAAATTTCTAAATCTGTGTACGTAGTCTCTCCTAACTATCTTAACCCCCCCCCCCCACCCCAAATGTGCCAAGTTCATGGAAAAGTCCTTTCCTGGTCACCTACCAGCCTACTTTACTTCCTTCTAGCACTTTCCAAAGTAAAAACATATAAATCTCATCTACTTCTCAAACTCTGCAATGCTTTGTGCAGCTATTGAGCTAACTAGGCAAAGTAGATAGCAATTAGCAGACTAATTGGACCCAAATTGGGGGGGAGCTTGTTAAAGTATTAATCAATAGATGTATTAACAGCAAGTTTCTACCTTAATAAAAGAGTAAATTCTCATTCTCCCTATCTTATTTCTCACTTAATAGAATGTCATGTAATTAGTGGGCATTCAGTTTTTTGAAAACAAACATCTGAGTTTAAAAGTCCATACTTTAGTAAAACTTTAAGACTGCTTCAGTGATGATTAATTAAAGACTGAAACTCCCTTTTCAAGTTTCTCCATGAAGTCAACCAAACAAAACCCCCAAATACTCAAAACTGAATTAAACTTTGTCACTGGGAGTACAATGTTTACTAACCTATTATTTACTCTCTTTGGCTTAATGATTCAGCTCGTAGTTTTGTACAACTGAATAAAAGACTGCAGCACCAAAGTCTGTTTGCAATAGAGGATGGGAACATTTTTTCCCTGTGCTCTTTGGCTGCTTCTTAGTAGCCTTCAGTTTAACATAATCCACCAAACTGCACTAGCAGATTTCACCCTTCTAAATGATGCCCTTAAAATGAACTATTGAATAAGTAATCTGTGCACTGAACTACAAAAGTTCTTCTATTAGCTGCTCAAACTACAACCATCTGACAGGGAAGTAAAAATGCTAGGCAAGTTCTTGGTAAGTAGCTTTCACTGTGGTGAGGGGAATTTATACTTTAATGGACCCTCAGGTTACTTACATTAAGTAACAGAATGGGATTGTGTGGGAAAGATGGGAATCACAGAAGAGGCTTGCATTTTTATTCCTTTATTCTATTCTTTAAAATTTATATTAAAAATGGTTTACATAGAATTTCTCTCTCTCAAAAAAAGAAGTAATTGGAAAGATACCCATATTTAACATTTTTGAGCCAATGTCTTCATAAAGGAAAAATGTTTTAAAGATTGCTCTTGGCCAAGTCAGGTGTTGATAGGGCAGGGATCACCACCGCAAAGGGGCTGCCCTGACCTTGGTTTCAATCATCTGCACCCCAGTTTGTTCCCTCTATATTCTTCCTATCTCAGAAGCAACTGTTTTACCCAGGGTCACAGAACTTTTGGAGTTGAAGAGATGATTTAGTCTAAATTCCCACTTTCAAACAATGAGGCTAAAGAACTCAATGTTTTACCTGGGGGTGAGCATGTGTGCGAACGAGAGCAAGCACACACACACATCCCACCCTGAGTGACAAAGCTAAGGCTAGAAGTCGGATTAATTTGCATACATTTTGGTTTTTCTTAAGTTTTAAAAAGTTTAGCTAATAGTTATCCAATAAATTTGGATGATGAGAAGGAGGAAGAGAGGAAAAATATGAAGAAAGGCCTTCTGTTTTGCAAATTATAAAGCCATTTGAACAAGGGAATCTACCTAACTGCTAGTAGTTTAGCTTTGTGACAAATAGTCCTGCATCAAAATTGCCAACTGCAGCTTGTCCTAGTGAATAACAGGTTATACAAATTGCAATGTTCACAACAAAATATAAGTTTCTTGAGAAAAAGATAATAGAGTCAGAGTCTCTAGCTTCTGTGATGGTGTATTTTTTACTTAAATTAAATCAATTCAAAGTTTTCAGTGGATAACAGCTAAGATTAGGCAATCTTTTTTTTTTTTTTTTTTTTTTTTTTAATATTTTAGTTGTTTGCCAGGGAGAGAGAGAGAGAGCATAAGCAGAAGAAGTAGCAGGAAGAGGGAGAAGCAGACTCCCCACTGAACAGGGAGCATGATGTGGGGCTTGATCCCTGGACCCTGGGATCATGACTTGAGTCAAAGGCAGAGGCTTAACTAACTGAGCCTCCCAGGCGTCCCAGGCAATCACTACCTTATCTGTATAGTCTATTAATATGTCTTATCAAAAATAACAATGCTTTTGAAAATTCATTTCCTAGGTGGAAAAAATAGTTATGCATCATATTAGTTTATATTCTAAGCACTCAGAATATACTTATAAAAAAGATAACCAAATGTATGTGCAGGTAATAATATAGCTTCAGTAATTTTTACTTTTCCTTCTAATTGATTTTTTTAAAAAATAAGCATTTTATTTTGGAGTAATTTTAGACTTAAAAAAAAGTTGCAAAGATAGTACAGAGAAGTCTTGTATCTAACTGACTTAATTTATCTGCCTTTACTTTTTTATAAAATGAAATATGATCTCAAAGCAGTTATGAACATTAGTGAACATAAAGATTTTCTGAAGAAAGACACGTTGGGTTAAGGATTAATATGGGGGAATGATCACAAGCATTTCTTCTTTCCCTTCTTGAGTATACACTGAAATGGCAGCAAAGTAAGAAAGGTTAATAGTAATCCATAGTAATAAAAAGAACAAGAGGAGATCACTGGTGATAAGACTGACTGATTCATTCATTCATTCACTCATTCAACAAAGAGTACTGAGTTCTCACTGCACACAGTGCCTACTAGGGTGACCAGCTAGGCAAGTTCTATCTATGTTAGTGGATTTTAGATACTATACAATGCTAACAAGGCAGTAAGATGGAAGTGGGTTGGGGAAGGCTGAATGACTACTTTCGGCTGCGTGATCATTGAGGTTTTCTCTGAAGAAGTAGTGTTTTGACTAAGAACTGAAAAAGAGAGAGAGAGAGAGAGAGACTGGCCATATGAAGACCTGATCTAGGCAGAGATACATAAGAACACTTTACTTTGGGAAGACAGAAGGCAGATGGAACAGCTCAGAGAAGGCCCCAGGCCACAGTATTTTTGCTGAGTGTGAAGCAGAATTGTCCTGTACAACTCTGGAAGATTCTGTCCTTAGAGGACTAGCTACAAAGTCTGTATTATTTTTTCTTCCCAAAGTCTGTGTTTTGAATAGTTGATTCTCCTTCTCCTGCTCCCCTCCACTGCCCTGAAACTACCAGGTACAAAACTAGGACCTAAAGTTGGAAGACTCTTCCCTTAAAGAATCTGAATGGCCTCAGGACAAAGGCTTGTCCATGCTAGCACCTGGGGATCCCCCTCTTAACGGTAGTTCTCTGCTAGATCACTCTGAAATCTGCCACTCAATCAGCTCTATGATCTAAGTGCACAAAGTTCCCAAGCACTTTTCTGTAAGCTGATTCTTAAATATGAAGAGATAATCGAGGGTCAACAAATAGTGGACGAACACTTGCCACATGGAAGGGAGAAACTGAGACATATAAATAAAAAGAGAGCCTATAAAGAAAACACCTAATTATTTCAGGAAAAAAGCAAATTACAAACAATTAAAAAGCACTGTTATCACCATCCTCACAGATAGTTGAGATGCTTTTTTCCCCCCATAAAATAATACAAAAAACTAATACAGAATAAGAAGGGGTTCTTAGAGAAAAAAAGACAAAAGCAGAAAAACATAAGAAAAGTGCTATCAAGTAGTCCAGTAATAGTCCAACATATGCCAACACTCAGTTTAGGAAAGACAGGCACAGAAGACAGAGGAAGAGATCAAAGACTAGTTTAAGAGTTTTCCACAGACATGGGTTGTACAATATAAATTACAGACTGAATGTGCCTACCAAGTGGTCAGCACATTACTGTAAAGCAGAAGGATAAGAAATCCTATTTGTTTTCAAAAAGAAAAACCACCCAGGTAATCCACCAAGGAATGAGTACAAGACTGGCATGAATCTTCATTAGCAACACTGATGCTACAAGCCAATGGAAGAGCATCATCAAATACTGAAGGAAAGTTATTTTGTACTTAGAATTTTAAACCTAGCCAAACTGCATGATATAGTAAGACATAGGTATTTTTGAGAAATACAAGAACGGGAAAATTTACCTCCAAGACACCTTTCCAAAGCAAGCTGAGAATATGCTATAGCAAAATAATAAAGCACAGAAGGAAATATGTCCAACTCAAAGGAATTAAAAAAAAAAAAAAAAAAAGGAAAAGAAAAGCCAGGATGAAAATCAGTCCAGAATACAGCATAGCATAGAAGACTTCTGGATGGAATCAGCCAAGAAAAACAAAAGCAGGCTTAATGCTATTCTGGAGAACACAGCAAGTTAGGTAAACAGTAAAGACATTTAACAATGGGAAAAAGAAAAGAAAAGCACATAAGAAAAGAACACGATGAAAAAATTCAATGAAATAAAATGAGGCACAATAAAGATGTCAGTAATGGAAAAGGTATGGAAAAAGGACTGTGGGAGTTGAGCACTGAATCTGTTACAATATATGATCTGAGTACAAATTGTGGAAATTATGGTTTGTAAATAGAAAATAAATGTTGTAAACATCAACAAAGTAGTAATAATAATAATGACAACAATATTTCTAACAGAGCTTATAAATTGGGAGGCTGAAGAAGTAAAAGAGCACTAATTTCCCAATTCTTAATAGTACGGAGGTAATCAACATAATCAAAAACTGAAAAGCAAATTATGATATCCTAAACCACTTTTTCCATAATTTTTCTCCTTAACTCCAAGGGGACCTTTTAGAAGTATTTCTTTTGGTGAAAAAAAGAAACATTTGTCTGAAGTTTAATGGTTTAGAAATTTTACTGTGTTTATTTCTCTTCTCAAGTAAAATTTAAAATATATTTTTACTTAGAATGCATAGTATGATCCCATATATTTAAGAAGTTTTAAAATATCTATCAGAGAGAGATGTTTAGAATAATACATTCCTAATGCTCATAATGGTGTTTCTAAGTAGTGGAATTTTAGGACAGTTTTTGTTCTTATTTTTATAGTTTTCTGTATTATTTGGTTTAATACACAGAAATATATATATTTTACAATAACAAAGCCACTTTTAAAATGCCATGGAATTTTAATTAGTTATACTCACCAATAGCTTTGGTATAATGTCTCGCTCCAAGAAGTAATTCTGGGGCTCGGTACCAGAATGTTACAACTACTGGATCCAAATCTGCTAAAGGCTTCAAAGGTGAATTAAATAATCGGGCAAAGCCCATATCAGCTGCAAATAAAGATAATAATAATGTTAAGTCAATATATTTTTACAAATTTAATTGATTAATTTTACCACTGTTAAGATAGGGAAAATGTGCTGAATTCTTCATCTGGGTTATAGATATGCTTGCTCCAAAGGTCAAGCGTGACCCTATACTCTCAGGCAGATTTCTTTCTGCCTGTCACACTACCACTGGGGACAGGGTTGTTAAACTTCATGTCCATTCTTTGCATTGGTTATAAGCACTGAGAAACTAGCTGAGTTATAGTAAGGCTTTCCATTATTTGCATCAATAAGCCTGGTAACTGGGATAATCATGACTATACAGTATGTTAATACCACTATCTCTCCCCCATTTATTTAGGTTGAATTTTATTAACTTAAAGGGTCACAGTAATTTTTTTAAGCTGGAAAAGACCTTCTAAAAGGTCATATAGTTCAATCACCTCCTTTTTCAGGAGGAAAAAAAAAATTTTCAAAAGAAGAAATTAAATGATTGACAAATGTCATAAAATCCTACCTCAGAACTGAAGTTGTGGCATTTCACATAGTTTAATATGTAGTGTAGTTATTCAGGCATGACTGTTTATCCTATTAAACTGTAATCTTAAAGGCAAAAACTGTCTTTTTTCATCTCTTTTAGTATCTATCTAGTGTCATTACACATAGCTTTTATCAAATATACATTGAATGAATGATCACCTGTTCATACCACCTACCAAAAATTTCAAGATTCATCCACCATTTATTTGGTTTTGCTTTCCTAATATACATTTTTAATGAAGGAGGCTCTCATCTACCCTTCTTAATTATGGAGGTTAAAAAAACCCAACACAGAAATTTGGTAAAGAACTAAAACCATGACTCAGATTACTAAATACTGGCTTATAGGAGAACTAATATTTCTTCTTAAATGTGAATGCTTTAAGCCTTTAGTATCCCCCAAACCTGCTCACATCATATGCATTACATCATATGCATAATTCCAAACTAGATTATTTTGTTACATAAAATTTCTCCAAATCTTAGTAAAAAAAAATGTCTGTAACTACCGTTTGGCTGGGTCTTTTTTATTTTGCACACTTTCAACTTACATTTGAAGAACTTGATGCAACCAAATTGGGCTTTTTAAAACACAAGTTAGGACTTAGAAGGCATTTGGTGACCCTATAGAGTTAAGTACTGACAGGGTCTGGCTGTCAAAGGGAGTCAATGCCTAGGAGTACTCCGAGGTACATCAAATGTTTGTGATACTAAAAACCTTGTGAGGTTTGCATGATAAAAGAGTATTCTGAGGGTCTAATTAAAAGTGGAAAGTGAGATCTGGGGAATTTATAGGGGAGGATGGGGAAGAGGGGTTAGGAACATCTAGGTTTTTCTTTGTCGGTTAAATGGTACAAATTAGCTGATAATTTGCATTTATATTAAATGTTGCAATCAGAAAGTACTCTTTGCTTTTTTTATATACTCCCACAACCCTGCTGCCTTTAAATTAACATAATTTAGTTACAACACTTCTTCTACCCACACACAAAACAAACTAAATAAATGTGACAAAGACAACTTAGAAATGACAATGAAAAAAAAAAAAAAAAAAACAGAATTTTAAAATTCAGTTTTATCCTTATAGGTACCAGACCAGAACTGGGTAAAAATTTTGCTCTGATATATAAGAAAACAGAGCTATTAAAAAACATGCCAAGGTAAAGAATGCTTGTTACTTTCTTTTCCCTTTAGGCAGAGGCCTTCTAGAACTTAAGGTTCTGTACCTCTCCAGCCTCCACGGTTTTCCTAGTTTGTAATTCCTAATGTTGAAAGGTCAACAGAGGCATATGTTCTGATCTCAACTGGATCAGGTGAACAGAACTGATGCTGTTAATTACTAGTTTGCTTTATGCCTTTGTGACTAAAGGTGAGGTTGGCTTCTAACATGGAAAGAAGCCACTCACTTCCACAGGCTATTTTTAATGAAGGCAAAGGTTTCTAAGAAACTTCCCTGGCTTATTTTATAATTAGAACACTTCAATCTCTAAAGATTGTCTGACACCTTTTAAGAGTGTGAAACATTTTTCACTTTTAATGTAAACTCTTTAGAAATGGCTTTGATCAAGAAGGAACTACATGAATATAGCATATCATTACAGCAAAAGTTAGAAGTGATATTGCTGTCTGCAAAAGTTTTAAAAGAGTGCTACACTGTGACTTATCAAAAATAAAACATACCAATTTTTACTCTTCCTCGCTCAGGACCTTCACCCATAACTAAAATATTAGCAGGTTTCTGTGGAAACAAAATAGTGTTTTTTTTTTCAGTAGACAGTAGTGGTTTCTTTTAAATAGACATTATGCCAATATAACATATCCACCTTTACAAAATCTCATTTACTCAAAAATTAAATCAAACACAGGAAGTCACCAAAGAAACATTATGTGTATATATGCAAAGCAATGTGCAAACATTAGGAAGGCCCAAATACGACAGTGCTTTTCTCCAGGCAGAGCTAATAAAGCTATTCTTGGCTTATTTAGCCAAGTCTTTGTTCATTACTGTGGAGCATCTGACTGGAAGTTACAATGTTGTGGTTCCTTCCAACTCTTTCAATTGTAAAAAATGTCTTGCAACTTTAAGGGAAATGTATCTTCAAAGATGACTTAATTCTAAATAGCAAAGGAAGGAGCCACCAGATTTTTTTTTTTTTTTTTGAAATGCCAAAGTATGCACCTATGCTTTAACAAATAAATTTTAGAGAATCAGTTTACTAAAGTATTTTCTAAATGAGTTAGTGAAGAGGAATTTTTTATGACCTGAATAGTTCTGAGATTTTTATGTTTAAATAAAGAGAAGCTAAAACTTAAAGTGAGATTTTATAGAAGTAAAATTCCAAATAGTGTTAAAGTCTCTAAAAATATACAGGATTAACTATCATCTACAATCTGCTACAGTGGTATGTACAACATAGACATGTGAGATTTATGCCCTCACCAGCAAGAAGGAAGAAGAGAGGAAGAAGGAAGATAAGGGGGCTGGATGAACAGAGAGGAAAGGGTTGGGGAGAGCAACCCCCAAACCTTTCTTACCCTACTAGGCTGTCTACTTGGTATTTAATTTTGCCAGCCTGCTAAATAACAGTGAAACTAGATTAGAATACCCTTCAAATACAGATCAAACAACCTTAAAATTAAGGATTTTAATGAAGGCTGTTTACAGTGCTAACTAGTTCACAAGCTTCCCTAACCACATCTGCTAATAGCCCCCATGCTCTTACTGACAAAATAAAACTTAATATATTTACAGTATATTATTCTCTACGCTACTACCTACGATCTGCTACTACATATCAAAAAAAATTTTTTATCCCTAGCCAAAAGAAAAAAGAATTGCTGAAATGGTGCCATACACATATCAGAGGTTACAAGTTCTACATTTTTAAGAAACTAGGCACCAGAGAGATTAAATGACTTGCCCTGTAAGCATAATCTACAAGACTGGGCAGCAGCAGCAGAATTTACCCCATGGCTTAAGTGCAGTGCTCACTTCTTAATATATCATCTTGGAAAGTAACTTTATGTAGCAAGTTTTTCAATTAATGTATACTACCATAATAAAAATAATAATAGTTTCATTCAAGAAAATATTTTCAGAACCCTTATCATTCACACACATACACACTCCTGACCCCTGGAAGAACAGACCGGCGAAGTAGCTGAAGTACATAACACTATTCCCCATTCACTACCTGCAAGTGCTGCCTAACAAAGTAAAACTGCTTTCATGCACTGTGCTAACCCATCACTGGGTTAGACTCTGCAGAGACTCTCAGAGCTCAGCCTACTTCAAAATGAAATCAGATCTCTGAAACTAGCATAATATATTTAAGGCAGAGGAGGGTTTCCAAGAGGAATCAGGCAGCATTTCTATCTCGCTGAGGAGTAAGGCTTGCTCTCAACTACCAGCATGGGCTCAGGAAGAGACGTCCATGTCTGTGATAGAACTCTTCTTATGGACCACTGGGGAAGAACTCCCTAAACATCTCTTGAACACATTCCCTATTCTTTAAGCCCATTATGATTCTTTTTCCATTCAATCCATCTCTGTAGTGTTGCCAGGGTAACCTTTCTGAAAGACAAAGCTGATCATATCACTCCTTTGCTTAAAATCTTCCACAGTAGTATCATGGAAAATTCTTGTTAAGACTGGGTGAAAACAGAACACAAAATGATATACAGACTGCGATTACAAACAGGTTAAAAAAAAAAAAAGTACAATCGGTAAAGACTAGAAGAACAGAGTTAGTGACAGTGGTACGGATGAACCTTTTCAAAGGTGTCTTTGAATGCTTTTGCTATGCTTTATTATTAGGCATATGTAGAGAAATATTATTTCTACTTTAGTCTCTCATCACCTATGAATAAGATCCAACGTCCTTATGAGGGGATGCAAGGCACCTGCAAGCTCATTCCCATCAATCTATCCTGCCTCACCAGCCACTGTCCCCGGGGCTCCTGCGATACTGGTTTTCAGTATCCTATGACACTTTCAAATCTGTTATCCCATTATTACTGCCCCCAAAGACCCTTCCTCTGTTATTTGGCAAAACCAAGAACCTTTCACAACCCATTGGTCCTCCACCATGTCCCAAACCCCATTCCCTTCTCCAGAGGTACAAAGTGATTAACTGGTTTGCTGTGATGGACTTTTCCAGACTTTAAGTGCTTCAATCCTAAAATATTATCTCTGTATCTGGCAATTGCAGAGCACAACATTGACATCTCTCTCCTCCTTTTATTTTACATGAAGTAGAAAAATCTCCTTTTTTGCTTTCTTACTCATTCAGCAACTGGGCCCATATCTTAGAAAGTAAGGGTAAGTGGTACTGGTCTACCTGCTATGGGGTAACGAGAGAGAAACTCCCTCTCTTGTTTGTTTTGTTCGAGACATAACAGACTGTCAAGTTCTAAACCAGGGTTTTAGCACTGGTTGGGGGAATAAACAGTTTCTCTGTCAAAGATTTGGGGACAAAGCTCTAGTTAATAGTTAAAAATTGCTCTTCTAGGCAACTTGCTGCCTATTGTATGATCTGAAGCAGGTCTTGGGGCTAAAGGCCATTACCAACACTACTTTTATAAGTTAACTTAAAATTAATTCGGTTTGGGCATGCCATATAGTCAAAAACAAGAACGGTGCTGCGTTGTTTCAGTACACTACTTATGAATGATGGGTCTCTCCTCATGTTATTTTTATGATGGCATTCTATATGCCTCAATATGTGATATTCTGATTTTAGTAGAGAAATCTAACACTAGATTTATTTTATGGATGCAATCTAATGGAAGTTTCGAAAGAAAAAGGTGGAAAGGCTCTAACGATCATGAATACTCTTTTGTCTCGTTGCTTAACCAGTATTAACTAAAGAAGGCTTCAAAGACTTAGTAATTTTTGTTTTAGTATTTAAGGCCATGCTGAAACAATATTTTCCAAAAAAGCTCATTTCTTTTCTTTCTTCTTTGGTAGTAGAATTTGGTAGTTTTTAGCTCTAGAGCCAAAACTTCCATTTTTTAATGACAATACACGAATCAAGTGGTAATAACCATAATTATGGTAAACGGTCTGTGATATTTTATATGCTATCCAAGATAATCACTTTGAAAGAACATATAAAAGTTTACATTTTAATGAGGCATACACTCCACTAACCATATTTCTGCTTATGGAGATCAGAGGTCCAACATGATTAGAAGCAGTATTACATCATGGCAACATCTTCAAATACGGCTATGCTATGCAGACATGATTATAGAACACCTTTCACTGCCTGCTGAACGATGAAATAAATCAATGACACACTTGTTTGAAGTATACTTGTTTGAAACTATGATACCCTTCTCTTACTGCTGTTTTGTTTCTCCCGGGGCGGGGGTTGGGGGGAACGTGTTTGTAATTAAAAGAACACATCCTTGTTTTATATTACAGGCTCATGGCTTTTTTTGCTTTCTATTGTTATGCTCCCCCCAAAATTCACTGGTATTTCCTAAAGCAAGATGTTTGTATTGCAGAGAAAACCATTCATGTAGAGGCTTTCTGTCCTCTAGAATTTGCCATGCTGTGGAACAGGACACTGATGCTTTTGGTATATAGCAGAAATGGCGAACTGGTTTCATTTGAGGGGTCAATCCTGATTTTTAAAAAAAAAAAGGTAAGGACTATAGGGAGCTCTGTCTTGAGAAAGACAGGAATTGGGCTGACTAGGAAACCACCATTATTAATCAGAGGCATCTGACATATGTACAGATGTGAATGATGGCTCATCTGTCCAGGTAACTACCAAGACCTTTTTACTCCAGGGGTGAAAATGGGGCCTTCATATGGGCACTAGTCAAGGCAAAATGGAGACCTTGAGGCAACATGAAAATTTCATTCTTGATAGATCTATGGGAAAAAATAGCAATCCATAAGAAACCACTATTAGGGGTGCCCCCACTCAGTTAAGTGTCTGCCTTCAGCTCAGGTCATAATCCTAGGGTCCTGGGATCGGACTCCACACCGGGCTCCCCGCTCAGTGGGGAGCCTACTTCTCCCTCTAACTCTGCTCCTCTGCTCCTGCTCTATCTCAAACAAATAAATAAAATCTTAAAAAAAAAAAGAAACCACTGTTAGTGCTGTACTCTAAGATTTACTCAGAATTTAACTTTCACAAATATTATAAACAACACAACCCAGTGGCACATTTTCTAGATACTCCAAACTTTCAGTTTGGTTGTTAATCATTATGTACTACAATACATGCTGAAAAAATTAACAAACTCTCTATATACATTTGAGATTCAAACCTGGGTGGCAAAATCTTAAATTGATATAGATGCAGTAATTTACAAAATTGTTTTAATGAAATCTTCTAAGGAGTTGGGTTAGAAATTTGGAAATCCAGGGGTGCCTGGGTGGCTCAGTGGTTTATAGCCTCTGCTTTTGGCTCAGGTATGGTCCCGGGGTCCTGGGATCAAGCCCTGAATTGGGCTCTCTGAGCCTGACTCCCCCTCTTTCTCTGCCTGCCTCTCTGCTTACTTGTGATCTCTGCCAAATAAATAAATAAAATCTTGGGGAAAAAAAAAAAGGAATTTGGAAATCCAATGAATGAGATCTGGAAGATGTCTTTACATTACAGTTTTCAGTTTTTCTTCCGAGCTATGAATTACATTTTTTACCTCTAATACTGAATTTTACCCAACTGCTGCTGAATGAACACCTTTAAGCTAAAGGTGTTAGCTTCCTATTCTAGGAAAGTTGTTTTTAGCTCTTGTATAGATCTAAAAAAATGCATAATTTCTTAACAAATTCTGCTTCATGATTAGAAAGTAAATGCCACTTGTAACATGGAACTCCATCCCCTACAGTCAACAGTTCAAGTACTATACATTTACCCCTGTATATACTGAATTAAGAGGCACTGAAGCCTAGAGACCAACAAAGCAGCAAGTCAACAGTTGCTGCCTCCAGAGAGGTCAGTCAGGTTAAACTAATGGGTGGGGTAAATTCAGGCAAGGAAAAACTTGGCAGAGGAGATGATCCCCAACCTGCCTGAAATGTGAAATCTCAGGAGCTGGTCTGGAAAATAAATAAGAGACAGTGCCTCAAGAATTCACTGTCATCTTTTACTAAACCTCCGTAGGAGTCTGTACCTCTCAAGGGATGGAGGCAGTGCTCACTGGAGTATCAAAACACATGGGATGCTGACTCATCTTTCACTTACCTAAGAACTCCTCTTTTCTAGGGAGAATAGGAATTAGGTTCTCACAGTCAATGCAAATCGAGGTATTTTATGAGACAAGCATTTAACTACATGACAGTAATCATGTTAATAATAGATGACAATTCCTTTCAATAAGCCCCTCCCACTTTCCTCCAGTCCAGACTACTAGCTCTACTTCTTGCTTTCATCTTGTATCTCCTAGGTAAACAAAATCACATAAAATACCACATGGTGAATATCATCATCAAAAATGTTTTGAATAATAAACATGATCCACATTATTAGTTTAAAACTGGTATCTTTTAAAACTACAAATGTTGAGTTTTTAAAATTAAAAAAAATTCTTAACCTGCCCACTTAAGGCAGTTGGGATATAAAATACCAGTTTAAGTGCAATAAGATCAATCTGGAATATAATCTCCTATTTTCACTGAAACAAAGGTCATTTTCTTACTGTCATAGAGTACCAGAGGCAATATTCATTTCATTAACAATGAGACATGGGTGCACAGAACAGAAACATGGCAACAGAAATAAACTTTTAAATTTACAGATACAACTATATATTATTTATTCCTAAGAATGAGTGTGCACATATTAATATATATGTGTATATTTTCTTGTAGATGGAAATGTATTTTCCAAGTTAGATTTGCTTAATTGTATTTTTGTAAAGCTGTAAGATGTGTTATAACACAGTTCCAGCAAAGAATCTAATAAAGTACCCAATAAGAAAAAAAAAGTACCTTTAAGACTAGAAAACTGAGTAACAATAAAGAGATCAAAGGCATCTTAGGTAGGGGTATTAAGAGGCAGAGAAAGGATATCAAAAGTCTTTTAGTTTTCAAAACAGTTCCAGTTAACCAAATTTTACAAAAAAAAAGCATAGTTTATATTCATATCTGAAAATCACTCTAATTCCAAACACTATTCTAAATAATATTAATTTATATAATTGTTGGTATAACAGTGATCAGTGGGTAGTATTGCTTTGTGCTCTATCTTCCCAAGTTATTATCTTCTGGACACATCTGCATGTTTGTACATTACTTTTGCTAATTACATCGTATTTCTCTATTAATAGAAAGCTGGCTGTATTTCCCCCACACCCCCACTTCTGACACCAACCCTGATGATGCTCCCACTGACAATGTTTGTATAAATTATACTTGCCTCCCCACTATCCCCCTGAAAACCCTGACACATTCAGTAGGTAATTTCCTTGGGATGGAATTTCCAAAGTAGAATTATCAGACCAAATACCAATAGCTCTATTGTCCTAAAATTAGAAGTTTGGTTTGCTTAAGTTTCAAAGGTGGATACGTGCTCAATGGACATAACTTGGAAAATGAAGACAAGAACAATGTGCTTGATAATAGATAACTTTTATATCTATAATCTTTAAACTAATAGATGGACCCTATAAACATTTCAGGTTACCTTTCGTTTTTTTCCTCTTTATAAAACTAAACAATGGTATCATACAACTATATTGTTTATAACCTTTCCTCACCAGTATATCATGAAGATTTTTTTTAATTTGGAAATTACTTTTCTGATGTAAACCTTAGGAATCCTATGGATTCATCAAAATTTTAGATCAATCACCTCCTATTAATTGTTTAGGTTGTTCCTAGTCCCTTAATTAAAGAAAAATGATACTATAACAAACATTTCTGAAAGTGCCTGAGAAATTCCAAGAAAGTCAAATTGTTGGGTAAATGTTATAAACATTTTTAGGGTTTTTTGATACACATTAACAGATTTGACCCTTGAAACAGGTTCAAGTATCAATTTTATAAATTCAAAAACCTTTTATAAAAAATACCATTAAGTATGATAAAACCGGGTGGCTCAGTTGGTTAGGCGGCTGCCTTCGGCTTAGGTCATGATGCCGGAGTCCTGGGATCGAGTCCGACGTCAGGCTCCTTGCTCAGCAGGGAGCCTGCTTCTCCCTCTGCCTGCCTCTGCTCACTCTCTCTGACAAATGAATAAATAAAATCTTAAAAAAAAAAAAAAGGTATGATAAAACCAATCTGGAAAACAATGTATATATGCAATGTATATAAAATTTTCTAATTTCTATTAGCTTCAATGATTATATAATAGTAACTTAAAACTCTGAGTATCTTTCACTGATAATCATGTTCTAATTTGTTCTGTACATTTGTTTAATTGAGGAGGCTTAGATGATTAATTTACATATTCACCTCAATTCTCTATATTCTTTAAAGATATATTATTTTTATCATTTTTCTAATGTGTTACTTTCCTCTTTCTAAAAACTTTACATTTTATATTCTCTAAGGGTATTTTTACTAGTGTTTTTACATTTCACCTTGTCTACTGTATCTTTAGTAATAGTTGGGAATTTACTTAGTTGGAAATTTATCTCCAGCTAAAGCTAGAATAAATATCCCAATTTTTAAAAATATATTTTGCTACTAAGATCCATGTGGGTTTCAGTGTAATTTTAAGAAATAAGTAACAAATTTTATTAGAGACAAGAAAATACTTCTCCCTAAGGATACTAAAGAGTGATGCTCTTCTATACTGTAAATAACTTATAGTTACATAGTAAGTTCTTATAATAGTGTGAGTATATTCATTCAATTTTTGTTAATCTCTGTGTCTTAGATGGCATATTTTTTCAAATGATGATGTCTAATAGTTAAGATAATTTTTTTATTTCTAGCTTTATTTTATTGTGTTCTGAAATGCAGAATGTGTGACTTTGTGAGGTCTTACCATGAATCTAATCTCTAGTACACACTGAACTTTTGTAGTATAATTCTGTGAGTGAATGTTTATTGAAAAAATACATTCTTGGGAGGAGTCAAGGTGGTGGAGACGTAGCAGGCTGAGACTACTACAGCTAGCAGGGGATCGGCTAGATAGCTTATCTAAAGATTGCAAACACCTGCAAATCCATCCAGAGATCGAAGAGAAGAAGAACAGCAATTCTGGAAACAGAAAAACAACCACTTTCTGAAAGGTAGGACCGGCGGAGAAGTGAATCCAAAGCGACAGGAAGATAGACCTCGGGGGGAGGGGCCGGCTCTCGGCAAGCGGCCAAGCGGCGGAGCAATGGAGCACAAAATAAAAGTCTGTTCCACTGAGGGACATCATTACAGAGGCTAAACCAGGGTGAAGCCCATACAGGGTCAACGTGGCCTCAGGTTCCGCAGGGTAACAGAAGGATCGGGGGTGTCTGAGTGTCGCAGAGCTTGCGGGTATTGGAACGGGAAGGCCGGCTACAGAGACAGAGCCGACAGAAAGCTCGCAACTCGGGGTTACCTTGAACCGGTCGCAGGCTCGGTGAGCTCAGAGCGCGGCCGGAGGTCAGGCAGACGGGAGTTACTCGGTGCTGTTCGCTGAGGGCACACCGAGGAGTGGGGCCCCGGGTTCTCGGCTCCTCAAGGCCAGAGACCAGGAGGCCGCCATTTGTATTCCCGTCCTCAGGAACTCTATGGAAAGCGCTCAGGGAACAAAAACTCCTGAAAGCAAACCAGAGCGGATTACTCAGCCCGGCCCCTGGTAAGGGCAGCACAATTCCGCCTGGGGCAAAGACACTTGAGAATCACTACAACAGGCCCCTCCCCCAGAAGATCAACAAGAAATCCAGTCAAGACCAAGTTCACCTACCAAGGAGTGCAGTTTCAATACCAAAGAGAGCAGCAGAATTCCAGAGGAGGAGAAAGCAAAGCAAAGAACTCATGCCTTTCTCCCTGGGATTTTTAGTCTTGCAGTTAATTTTTTCTTTTTCATTTTTTATCTCTTCTTCTGCTAAAAGTTTTTTTTAACTTTTACCTTTTTCGTTTTTAACATTTTTAAATTAGTTTATCTAATATATATATATTTTCTTTTTTATACTTTTCTTTATTCGTTTTCTTTTTTTAATTCTTTTCTTTTTTTTCCCCATTTTCTATCATTCTTTCTGAATCTCTTTTTATCCCCTTTCTCCAGCCTCAAGACTTGGGATCTCTTCTGATTTGGTTAAAGCATATTTTCCTGGGGTTGTTGCCACCCTTTTAGTATTTTACTTGCCCCTTCATATACTCTTATCTGGACAAAATGACAAGACGGAAAAATTCAACACAAAAAAAAGAAAAAGAGGCAGTACCGAAGTCTAGGGACCTAATCAATACAGACATTGGTAATATGTCAGATCTAGAGTTCACAATGACAATTCTCAGGGTACTAGCCACGCTCGAAAAAGGCATGGAAGATATTAGAGAAACCCTCTCGGGAGATATAAAAGCCCTTTCTGGAGAAATAAAAGAACTAAAATCGAACCAAGTTGAAATCAAAAAAGCTATTAATGAGGTGCAATCAAAAATGGAGGCTCTCACTGCTAGGATAAATGAGGCAGAAGAAAGAATTAGTGATATAAAAGACCAAATGACAGAGAATAAAGAAGCTGAGCAAAAGAAGGACAAACAGCTACTGGACCACAAAGGGAGAATTCGAGAAATAAGTGATACCATAAGAAAAAGCAACATTAGAATAACTGGGATTCCAGAAGAAGAAGAAAGAGAGAGGGGAGCAGAAGGTATACTGGAGAGAATTATTGGGGAGAATTTCCCCAATATGGCATAGGGAGCAAGCATCAAAATTCAGGAGGTTGAGAGAATGCCCCTCAAAATCAATAAGAATAGGCCAACACCCCGATACCTAATACTAAAATTTACAAGCCTTAGTGACAAAGAGAAAATCCTGAGAGTAGCCCGGGAAAAAAAGTCTGTAACATACAATGGTAAAAATATTAGATGGGCAGCAGACTTATCCACAGAGACCTGGCAGGCCAGAAAGAGCTGGCATGATATATTCAGAGCACTAAACGAGAAAACATGCAGCAAAGAATAGTATATCCAGCGGCGAGGCTATCATTGAAAATAGAAGGAGAGATTAAAAGCTTCCAGGACAAACAAAAACTGAAAGAATTTGCAAACACCAAATCAGCTCTACAGGAAATATTGAAAGGGATCCTCTAAGCAAAGAGAGAGCCTACAAGTGGTAGATCAGAAAGGCACAGAGACCATATACAGTAACAGTCACCTTACAGGCAATACAATAGCACTAAATTCATATCTCTCAATAGTTACCCTGAATGTTAATGGGCTAAATGCCCCAATCAAAAGACACAGGGTATCAGAATGGATAAAAAAACAAAATCCATCTATATGTAGCCTACAAGATACTTAAAATGAGTATCCAGATTTAAAGTGAGGGGATGGAAAAGAATTTACCATGCTAATGGACATCAGAAGAAAGCAGGAGTGGCAATCCTTATATCAGATCAATTAGATTTTAAGCCAAAGACTATAATAAGACATGAGGAAGGACACTATATCATACTCAAAGCGTCTGTCCAACAAGAAGATTTAACAATTTTAAATATCTATGCCCCCAACGTGGGAGCAGCCAACTATATAAACCAATTAATAACAAAATCAAAGAAACACATCAACAATAATACAATAATAGTAGGGGACTTTAACACTCCCCTCACTGAAATGGACAGATCATCCAAGCAAAAGATCAGCAAGGAAATAAAGGCCTTAAACGACACACTGGACCAGATGGACATCACAGATATATTCAGAACATTTCATCCCAAAGCAACAGAATACACATTCTTCTCTAGTGCACATGGAACATTCTCCGGAATAGATCACATCCTCGGTCCTAAATCAGAACTCAACCGGTATCAAAAGACTGGGATCATTCCCTGCATATTTTCAGACCACAATGCTCTAAAGCTAGAACTCAACCACAAAAGGAAGTTTGAAAAGAACCCAAATACATGGAGACTAAACAGCATCCTTCTAAAGAATGAATGGGTCAACCAGGAAATTAAAGAAGAATTGAAAAAATTCATGGAAACAAATGATAATGAAAATACAAAGGTTCAAAATCTGTGGGACATAACAAAGGCAGTCCTGAGAGGAAAATATATAGCGGTACAAGCCTTTCTCAAGAAACAAGAAAAGGTCTCAGGTACACAACCTAACCCTACACCTAAAGGAGCTGGAGAAAGAACAAGAAAGAAACCCTAAGCCCAGCAGGAGAAGAGAAATCATAAAGATCAGAGCAGAAATCAATGAAATAGAAACCAAAAAAAAACAATAGAACAAATCAACGAAACTAGGAGCTGGTTCTTTGAAAGAATTAATAAAATTGATAAACCCCTGGCCCGACTTATCAAAAAGAAAAGAGAAAGGACCCAAATAAATAAAATCATGAATGAAAGAGGAGAGATCACAACTAACACCAAAGAAATACAAACTATTATAAGAACATACTATGAGCAACTCTACGCCAATAAATTTGACAATCTGGAAGAAATGGATGCATTCCTAGAAACATATAAACTACCACAACTGAACCAGGAAGAAATAGAAAGCCTGAACAGACCCATAACCAGTAAGGAGATTGAAACAGTCATTAAAAATCTCCAAACACACAAAAGCCCAGGGCCAGATGGCTTCCCGGGGGAATTCTACCAAACATTTAAAGAAGAACTAATTCCTATTCTCCTGAAACTGTTCCAAAAAACAGAAATGGAAGGAAAACTTCAAACTCATTTTATGAGGCCAGCATCACCTTGATCCCAAAACCAGACAAGGATTCCATCAAAAAAGAGAGCTATAGACCAATATCCTTGATGAACACAGATGCGAAAATTCTCACCCAAATACTATCCAATAGGATTCAGCAGTACATTAAAAGGATAATTCACCACGACCTAGTGGGATTTATTCCAGGGCTGCAAGGTTGGTTCAACATCTGCAAATCAGTCAATGTGATACAACACATTAATAAAAGAAAGAAAACCATATGATACTGTCAATAGATGCTGAAAAAGCATTTGACAAAGTACAGCATCCCTTCCTGATCAAAACTCTTCAAAGTGTAGGGATAGAGGGCACATACCTCAATATTACCAAAGCCATTTATGAAAAACCCACCGCAAATAGCATTCTCAATGGAAAAAAAACTGAAAGCTTTTCCGCTAAGGTCAGGAACACAGCAGGGATGTCCATTATCACCACTGCTATTCAACATAGTACTAGAAGTCCTATTCTCAGCCATCAGACAACAAAAGGAAATTAAAGGCATCCAAATCAGCAAAGAAGAAGTCAAACTATCACTCTTTGCAGATGATATACTATATGTGGAAAACCCAAAAGACTCCACTCCAAAACTGCTAGAACTTGTACAGGAATTCAGTAAAGTGTGAGGATATAAAATCAATGCACAGAAATCATTTGCATTTCTCTACACTAACAACAAGACAGAAGAAAGAGAAATCAAGGAGTCAATCCCATTTACAATTGCACCCAAAACCATAAGATACCTAGGAATAAACCTAACCAAAGAGACACAGAATCTATACTCAGAAAACTATAAAGTACTCATGAAAGAAATTGAGGAAGACACAAAGAAATGGAAAAATGTTCCATGCTCCTGGATTGGAAGAATAAATATTGTGAAAATGTCTATGCTACCTAAAACAATCTACACATTTAATGCAATTCCTATCAAAGTCCAACCCATCTTTTTCAAGGAAATAGAACAAATAATGCTAAAATTTATATGGAACCAGAAAAGACCTCGAATAGCCAAAGGAATATTGAAAAAGAAAGCCAAAGTTGGTGGCATCACAATTCCGGACTTCAAGCTCTATTACAAAGCTGTCATCATCAAGACAGGATGGTACTGGCACAAAAACAGACACATAGATCAATGGAACAGTATAGAGAGCCCAAAAATAGACCCTCAACTCTATGGTCAACTAATCTTCGACAAAGCAGGAAAGAATGTCCGAAGGAAAAAAGACCGCCTCTTCAATAAATGGTGTTGGGAAAATTGGACAGCCACATGCAGAAAAATGAAATTGGACCATTTCCTTACCCCACACACAAAAATAGACTCAAAATGGATGAAGGACCTCAATGTGCGAAAGGAATCCATCAAAATCCTTGAGTAGAACGCAGGCAGCAACCTCTTCGACCTCAGCCGCAGCAACATCTCCCTAGGAACATCACCAAAGGCAAAGGAAGCAAGGGCAAAAATGAACTATTGGGATTTTATCAAGATCAAAAGCTTTTGCACAGCAAAGGAAACAGTTAACAAAACCAAAAGACAACTGACAGAATGGGAGAAGATATTCGCAAACGACATATCAGATAAAGGACTAGTGTCCAAAATCTATAAAGAACTTAGCAAACTCAACACCCAAAGAACAAATAATCCAATCTAGAAATGGGCAGAGGACATGAACAGACAGTTCTGCAAAGAAGACATCCAGATGGCCAACAGACACATGAAAAAGTGCTCCACATCACTCGGCATCAGGGAAATACAAATCAAAACCACAATGAGATATCACTTCACACCAGTCAGAATGGCTAAAATCAACAAGTCAGGAAATGACAGATGCTGGCAAGGATGCGGAGAAAGGCGAACCCTTCTACACTGTTGGTGGGAATGCAAGCTGGTGCAACCACTCTGGAAAACAGCATGGAGGTTCCTCAAAATGTTGAAAACAGAACTGTCCTATGACCCAGCAATTGCACTACTGGGTATTTACCCTAAAGATACAAACATAGTGATCTGAAGGGTCACGTGCACCCGAATGCTTATAGCAGCAATGTCCACAATAGCCAAACTATGGAAAGAACCTAGCTGTCCATCAACAGATTAATGGATAAAGAAGATGTGGTATATATACACAATGGAATACTATGCAGCCATCAAAAGAAATGAAATCTTGCCATTTGCGATGACGTGGATGGAACTAGAGCGTATCATGCTTAGCGAAATAAGTCAAGCAGAGAAAGACAACTATCATATGATCTCCCTGATATGAGGAAGTGGTGATGCAACATGGGGGCTTAAGTGGGTAGGAGAAGAATAAATGAAACAAGATGGGATTGGGAGGGAGACAAACCATAAGTGACTCTTAATCTCAAAAACCAAACTGAGGGTTGCTGGGGAATAAGGGGGTTGGGAGAAGGGGGGTGGGTTTATTATGGACATTGGGGAGGGTATGTGCTTTTGTGAGTGCTGTGAAGTGTGTAAACCTGGCGATTCACAGACCTGTACCTCTGGGGATAAAAATATATTTTATAAAAAATAAAAAATTATTTAATAAAAATACATTCTTGGGGCACCTGGGTGGCTCAGTGGGTTAAGCCTCTTCCTCCCCCGCCTGCCCTTCTGCCTACTGTGATTTGTCAAATAAATAAATAAAATCTTTTAATAAATAAAATAAAAATACATTCTTTTAGAAAGTTTTAAATGCCAAGCAACTATATTACATCACATTGCTTTATTCTACAATTTTTGTTTCTTTATTTAAAAATTTTTCTCATAATCTGAGAGAAAAATGGCAAGGTATACAATTATATATATTTTTAAAAGATTTTATTTATTTGACAGAAATCAAAAGCAGAGGCAGGCAGAGAGAAAGAGAGAGAGAAGGAAGCAGGCTCCCTGCTTAGTAGAGATCCCAATGTGGGGCTTGATCCCAGGAACCCGGGATCATGGCCCGAGCCGAAGGCAGAGGCTTTAACCCACTGAGCCACCCAGGCGCACCTATGATTATATATTTCTACTTGTTTTGGTACAAACCACAAATTCTTGCTGCATAGCAAAGAATCATTAATTATTCATTAATCATTCTGCTATTGTAAAATGTCTTTCAATCTTCTGAAATAAAAAATACTTTATCTGATACTATAATTTTGTTCTCTATTTGAAAAGATACAGACTTGAGACCAATGGTTCTCAACTATTTTCCTCCCGTAAACATCTGAGGAATATGATATGTTTCTTTAGAAAATGAAGAAGTGGTTACAAATAAGGCTGAAAACACTCAGGGGTGGCACCAGCTATTAAGTTGTGTGACTTTAATCTCCATTTCATCATTTATAAAATACAAATAAAAATGACAACCAAGTGTCGCAGATATTAAATGTGATGAATGCTCATAAAAGGATTACAGAAAGATACTTGATATGTAAGATCCTAAATATATTATAATGGCAATTATGATTATCATTAGCTAGCACTATAATCTGTTAATGATTCACTGCTGTAGTCATTCTTATGTAAATGCTTCCTGGGGGGCGTGGGGGCCTATGCTTATTTGGACAGTGCCCCGAAGATGATTTTTCTATATTGCCCTGTGAGACACTCCTATTTGCTTTTGATCATCTTCTAGCTTTTAGTCATTTATACCTTTTAGAGATAAAAAAACTGCCTAATCTTAGCATTAGCTGTTTAAAAAAAGTAATAAAAATATACATTCTTGTAGAAAGTTAAAAATATATGAATATAGAAAGTAAAATTTACCTAAAATCTCATCTCACAGAGTTAAACCATTACAAACATCTTGATGGATAAAATTCTAGTTATCTCTAAATCTGTATTATTCAAATTTAATATAAATGTCTTATAAAGGCTCTTTTGCTTTAAAAGAGCTGCCCCTATAATAACTATTTAGGTTATTTCTGTACCAGAACACTGTTAAATCAGTAGTGACAGAAGGTCAGAAGGTTAATGGCTGTTGATTTTATATATATATACTTTTCATGCTTGGAAGTTTCCTTCTTTTATTTTTAACAGGAATTTCAATCAGAAATGAATATTAAATTTTGTCAAATAATACTGCACATTGAATTTTGCTAAAGTTTTACATTTACAACTACTGAGATAACCACAGTGTTATTATTCTCTTAGCACCAGTAATATTGTGAAGCCTGTTAATTGGCTTCCAAATACTAAATCATGCATTCTTAAAATGAGCTTTATTTACTTAGAACACAGTATTCTTTCAGTTGTCACTCTGGATCTTTTTTGTTAACATTTTTACTTAAGAAATATGCACAAATATTTATATGTGACACTGGTCCAGGCCTGTGTACATTATCTTCACCAGCTTTGTGTGACTGTTATGTTTTCTTCCTACAAAATTACTAAGGAAACTTTCTTTTGCTCTAGTATAGTTTATACAGTGTAGTATTAGCTGTTGCTTGAGGGGTGAAGCAACTGTGAAACCATTTGCTATTGCTACATATTGTGGAGGAAGACCTGTGACAAATGTCTTCATTTCTTCCATAGTTACTGGTCTCTTGAGTTTTTCTACCTCTTCCAGGGCAATTATGGTAATTTTTATTTATTTTAAAATGCTTCTTTATTCTTGGGTTTTACAGAACACCAGAATAGTTCATCAACCACTAAAAAATTTTAAATTGTAGTCAAAAATCATCCATTCCCACTTCAGTGCACCAGAAGCGGAATTTCACAGATGACTTTTACCGACCTTTCAAGAATAATTTCTATATTGTACACGCTATTTAAGAGACTAAAATCATTTTCTGAAGCTGATGATCACAAAAACCAAACAAAACAAAGTATACAAACAGATGATTACTGACCAAAGTCACTTGTCAATAAAGATGAAATAAAATATTAGAAGGGAATCCAATAGTGACTGAAAAAAAAAGTCAAGACCAAGTAGAGTTGCTCCCATGAATGCAAGGATGGTTCAACTTCAAAAACAAAACAAAACCTTATAACAGATTAAAGGAACCTTTAACAGATTAAAGGAAATAGCAATATGACCATCTCAAAAGATGCAAAACAAGCACTAAATAAAACACACTTTTGGTGTAGGAACAAACAACTTAACTAGATATAGAAGTAAACATCTTTAACCTAATAAAAGGTATTTTTACCAAAACTCTAGAACAAATATCATATTTAATGGGGAAACTTGAGTTTTCATTAAAGACAGAAAAAAACTGTCGCCTCAATCACTTGCCACTGCACTAATAAACAGGTCCTTGCTATTTATCTTTACCACATAACAAGGGAAAAAATGCATTTCATACACTCCAATTTTTACTTTCCTTTAAAATTCTGTAATTCTGTAAATGGGTTCTATCTTATACCCACTGTGGGACAGTCAAATTAGCAAAATGTTTTCTTTCTTAGTAATATATAAAACAATACTGCAGGCTTTCTGCTTCCCAGTCTGCAGTACAAAGAGGTAATATGGTATGTTTGGGATAGATTCTATGTACCAGTCTCAGAGTTGGGAAGCCTCAGAGGTATTTTAGGTAATGGAATACGATGTGGTTTACTTTTAAGAGGGATCATTCTCAAGGCTATGTCGATATTAGACCATATAAACTGCAAAACTAAAATGTTAGATCCCTTGGGTAGTTCTTGTAGTAATCCAGGTGTCCTGGATTAGAACAGCAGTAATAGAAATGATAAGAAAAGCCACAAGGCAATAAGAGGAGTCCAAAAAATTCACCTGGAAGGTCAGGTTACTCTGGGGTAAATGAACAGAAATTAATGAGACAAATAAAGTCAGCCTAAAGAACCGAAAGTCCACCTGGAAAATCCAAATCCATGTCCTGCCAGCAAAAAATTTTAGAATCTCCTTATTTGTGGCTCCTGATTTACTGGACTGATCTAGATACTGAACTACAAGAATGCAGACTCTCTGCCAAAATTTGCCCTTCCCTTCACGATTCACTCTCCCCACAGCTTCTTCTCCCTGACAATAAGCACCACAGTTTATTCTTCATTGGGAAATGACACTAGTCAGATGAGTAGAACCAATGGCCAATGTGTTATATTCAAATCTGAGTTCCTGGAGGGTCTTACTGTAGTCTGATCTATGTTTTGAAGATAGAGTTGACAAGAATCCATTTATTCATTCAATAAAAATTTGTTGTGCAACCAATATGTGTTATTCTGGGTACTAATGATATAGCAGTAAAAGAAATGGATAAAGTTCCTGCCCTTAAGGTATATTTATATTCCTAGGGGAACCTGAAACTAAGTTGCAGTAAAATGTATTAAATGAACATTATTATGTGCCAATCACAGTCCTAATACTTTAAATGAAACTCAATCAAAAAGATAAAAATAGGGGCACCTGGGTGGCTCAGTGGGTTAAAGCCTCTGCCTTCGGCTCAGTTCATGGTCCCAGGGTCCTGGGATCGAGCCCCACATCGGGCTCTCTGCTCAGCAGTGAGCCTGTCTCCCTGTCTCTGCCTGCTCATGGTCTCTTTCTCTCTGTCAAAATAAATAAATAAAATCTAAAAAAAGAAAAAAAAAGGATAAAAATAAAGGTTTGGCCTCATTTATAAATGAGGAAAGTGACACTTAGAGAAGTTAATCCTACCACAAGTTACGTAATTAAATGGTAGACCAAGATTCGAACAAATTTGAGGCCCACTACAATAGGGGCTTAATTTTTCAAGAAGCATAACCTAAGACCCCTTATTGGTCCTTACCACATGCAACCATTTCTTATTTTTTTTTCTTAATTATTCCTGTTGTTATGCTTCACTTCTTCCTACCTTTCAGCTACTTCTTTTTTTTTATTCTCAGATTGTCCTCTTCCTCCTTACCATAAAGACCCAGACAACATCTGATTTTACCAGTTGGTGTTAATCAGACAGAAAAATAAATAAATAAATAAATAAATAAAAGAGAAGATCAGTCAAAAGAAGAAAGGGGCCAAAGAATGAGTGTTATACCTTCTGAATTTTTGACTCTACCTTCTAAGGAATATATCTGTGAAATAACAAGTCTAGTACAGTAAGACAGAACACTAGTCACGGTTG
Organism: Mustela lutreola; assembly: GCF_030435805.1. Taxonomy (NCBI): domain Eukaryota; kingdom Metazoa; phylum Chordata; class Mammalia; order Carnivora; family Mustelidae; genus Mustela; species Mustela lutreola. The sequence continues at coordinate 78,377,966 of NC_081302.1, forward strand.
GAAACATTGAATGATGCTGGGATGGTTATCTGCTCCACATATTATCAAGAATTACCACACCATGAAAGGGATGGGATTGGTCACTTCCAAGATGCCTTCCAACTTTATGGTCTATTAGTCTATGAAATTAAGGAAATAAAAAAATGGCCTTCATTTCAAATGGTACATGGTATTTATATAAACACATTTTTAAACTAATGATTAAAAAATTAGCAGTCTTTCTCCCATCATTTATGGTTTTATTAAACAGGCATCTTAAACAGCACTGACCTATAGTATGAGCCCTCTATAATTTGAAAAGACTAGAGAATTGAAACTAATCTCGCAAATTCAGACACCTATTATTTTTTAGAGAGATTATTTATTTAGAGAGAGAATGTGCACGTGCGAGCTGGGGGAAGGGACAGAGGGAGAGAATCTTCAAGCAGACTCCCTGCTAAGTCCAGAGCCTGCCACAGGGCTCAATCTCAGGACCCATGAGATCAAAGTCTGAGCCTTAAAACAAGAGTCTGTAAGCTTAACTGGCAACTCACACAGGCACTCCTCAGACATCTTAGTACGAGTTAGGAATCCTCACATTATATATCTACTTAAGAGAATTATATCTATGGCATGATATATGTCTGAAGGCAAATTATACATAAATTAAATAATAAAAACAGACCTTGGTGATTACAACAAAGTAATACTCTGAAGAAAAAGTAAAATCCCAGCTATATTGAGGGTTGGAAACTTTAATAAAGAAATATTTTTTCAATAGTTAATAACTATTACCAACTTAATATCTAATTGTACCTGAGGAAACTTTCATTTTTACTAAGTCTCAAAAAAAACAAACAAACAAAAAAAAAACAACCCTATGTGTTGATTAGAATAGCATTTACAAGCATTTACACAAAATCTTGAGCTTTTATGTTGAAGTGACTTTGAAATATGGCTAAACTGCGTATGTTTGTTTCTTTAGGAAGACTTACTTTTCCCCTCCTATATGACCACTTCTCATTTGCTTTCATCTGGAAAAGACATATTGGAGTCAATCTGAAAAAAGATTTATTGAAAGATATATATTGCCACGGGAGCCAGTGACTTCAACAGGTTTAAAAGACAATTTTAACTGAAATAAAACAAAACCTTATCTAATATATTCTACCTTTAAAGATTAAATTACTTTGACAAATCTTTAGAAGTCTGGAAAAAAATACAATACTTTAATACTCTAAGGCCTGACTCTACCATTAGAAAGTGACTGGAATATTAATTTTTATATGGTCTTTCAGAGTATAATTCAGGTAATTTTTTAGAAAAACCATTTCTCTGTATTTTGACTACAGATAGTGTATTTCTCCTTTCCTGATATAAAAATCTAAAGGCCAAAAGAGAAAAAGTGGGGACTCACCACTAACACTATATCCAGCAGTAATAACTTTTATCAAATGCAGGCCGAGACCTGGGAAATTGTTGTCTTTAATATGATTGAAAAGCCCTTTAAACAAAACCTTCCCAAATCTGTCCTGTTTTTAGAAACACACTGCTCTAGATGGTAGTATTTTGTTTATAAAATTTTGTTTATAAAAATGGAAGCAGTTATATAAATGATAGAATGATGATCACATCAATTATGTCAAAAGTAGAGAAAATATATATCTGACTTAAAACTCTTGATAGTCATCTACTACGAAATTTTCAGGATCACTCAAAAGTATTGTCTACACTCTTTTTTTTTTTTTTAAAGATTTTATTTATTTATTTGACAGAGAGAAATCACAAGTAGATGGAGAGGCAGGCAGAGAGAGAGAGAGAGGGAAGCAGGCTCCCTGCTGAGCAGAGAGCCCGATGCGGGACTTGATCCCAGGACCCTGAGATCATGACCTGAGCTGAAGGCAGCGGCTTAACCCACTGAGCCACCCAGGCGCCCCTATTGTCTACACTCTTTAAAAAAAATCTTGATGAGATTACTTAGGATAACCCTTCTTGATTGGTGAGAAATTTGACTAAAAATATTCTAGTACTGCACTGATAAATATCTGAAAAGATTCATTCAGAATCCAAGAAAAAGTAGCCTAAAAGCAATATGTAAACCAAATAACAATATTTTTATTACCAACTTGTAACCTGCCCATATGAACATGTATATTTGCAATTGTGTCGCTTAGTAAAATTAAATGGGCTACCTTTTCATTATTTACAAGTAACAGAACATGGTCCACTGGGTATATTCAATATTAATATCAAAATTAAGCAAAAGCAGCATTTGTCAATAAACCAAACAGACTGTTTACAAACAATCAAATATTTTCAAGGAAAATTGCCCAATTAGTCACTTAAGTAAACACACTTTAGAATAAGTATGATATTCATAATATTAATTAAAATGAATGCAAACCTCATTTAAGTTTGCCTTAATCAGCTATCACCAGTAAAACCCATGTTTTATCCTCAAGCCTAAATTTCATAGATGCAAGCTTAATACTACACAATTAAACAAACGAGAAAACTGGAATAAATATTTGGAGTTTCCAATAAATGAAGCAAATCTCAAGCAATAAGCATGATTAAACCCAACATTTCCCAAAACATTTTTCTTCCCAAAAGCTCTGGGTTTTTTGTTTGGTTGGTTTTTGGTTTTGGGGTTTTGTTTTGTTGTTTTTTAGATTTTATTTATTTATTTGAGAGAGGCCAGGAGCATGGTGAGGGTAAGAGTGGGAAGCAGACTCCCCGCTGAGCAGGGAGCCCAATGCAGGACTGGATCCCAGAATGCTGGGATCATGACCTGAGCCAAGGCAGAGTTTATAGAGCTTAACAGGGTGAGCCACACAGGCAGCCCTTTGTTTTTGTGAGATAACAGGCAGCGGTGGCGGGTAATAGGAGTGGGCAGAGGGAGAGGGAGAATCCTAAGCAGGCTGCAGACAGGCTCCATCTCAGGACCCTGAAATCATGATCAGAGCAGAAATCAAGAGTCATACCCTTAACCGACTGAGCCACCTACACACACCACACCCTAAAGTTCTGTTTTAAAGAAACATGCTTAACATGTTCCCCACATTCATGGAGCTAAAACACAGAGAAGGGGCAAAAAACAGAATGGAGGCTGCGAATGCAGGCTTCTTTCTTCCCAACTGTTCAATTATTTTGTTGTTTTTCCTGTTCCAGCATATGAGTAGTTTCAGGATTTTTTTTTTTTTTTTACCCCTAAAGAATTTACCGGCCCAGGATGCATGGTTGGCTCAGTCAGTTAAGCCACTGCCTTTGGCTCAGGTCATGATCCCAGGGTCCTAGGATCAAGTGCTACATCAGGCTCCTTGCTTGGCAGGGAGCCTGCTTCTCTCTCTGCCTCTGTTTGCCACACTGCCTGCTTCTGCTTGTGTGTGCCCCTGCTTCTCTCTGTCAAATAAATAAATAAATAAAAGCTTTAAAAAAAAAAAAAAAAGAATTTACTGGCCTTCAGGTGCCTGGATGGCTCAGCCAGTGAAGCGTCTACCTTTGGCTGGGGTAGTGATCTCCTGCTCTTGCTTGCTCATGCCCACTCTCTCTCAAATAAGTAAATTAAATCTTTAAAAAAACAACCAAAAAAAAGAAATTTACTGGCCCTTTAAAAAAAAAAAAGATTTTTATTTATTTATTTGACAGAGATCACAGGTAGACAGAGAGGCAAGCAGAGAGAGAGGAGGAAGCAGGCTCCCTGCTGAGCAGAGAGTCCGATGTGGGACTCGATCCCAGGACCCTGGGATCATGACCTGAGCCGAAGGCAGAGGCTTTAACCCACTAAGCCACCCAGGTGCCCCCTGGCCCTTCTTTTTAGACAGACAGAAAGGTATGGACATATTTTCTTTTTTCCTTTTTTTTTTTTTTTTTTTAACAGCATCATCTTTAACAACATAAAAATACCCTAAGCCACACTGAATACCATGTGTGAACTTTAGTAACAGCCTAACTATACATTTTCCTCAGTTTCTAGTCTAGATAGAATACTTTTTACTGATTATATCAATAATATATGTTAACTGCAAACTATTCGGACAATTTAGAAGTTATTAAAGGAAGAAAGTGAAAATTGCCAAGAATTCTCCCACCCATAAATAAACCCTACTTAGAAAAATGTATTCCCTAAAGGCAGCTATTATTCAAAATTATTTAAACATCACTGTCAAGAAGTTTGTGTAAAACATTTAAGTACTTACAATTTGGGACCAAGTATTTTCTAAAGATTTGAGTAAGTTTTTTCTTATCTTCCTAACTGTATCAAATACCTTTCAAGAAATAGTAAAGTGCAGTGGCTTTCAAACTTTTCTGAAGACTACTCACAGGAAGAAAATAATTTAATATTAAATGACAAAATTCACATATAAACATATATAAGTGAAACAAGTAACTGCCCTTAATACATAATGTACTGATGTTTTTAATTGTTTCGTTAAAAAAATAAAAAATAAAAAGGCTGGTTGTATTGTCTGCTCTCTTAATTCACTTAAGGCTTACAACCAGCAATTTAAAAATCACTGACCTAGAAGAAAAATTTCTACATTTAGTGATCCAGCTGTTTTACCATTCTCCAAGTAACCAGAATCAAGTCATTTAACCTCTTTGCCTCTCAGTTTTTTTCACTTATTAGTGACAGAATTCAAGAGACAATAAAACAAACCTTAAAACAAACCGTATCACCATGAGCAAATATTAGTATTGGTAAGCAAAACCAATAAACCAGGCAATCTTTCACTCAAATAAAGAGAATCAGACCCAGAATACCCCCATAATTCATCATGCTACCATCAATACATGATAAAATGCCTTGATAAAGAAGGCCCTCTGAAATTGAGTTTCAGTGCTTGGCTCACTCAGAGATTTTGATCTTATTCGATGGTTGCTAGGAAACCAACCCATCCTTCACTAAGGACAGCTGAAGCCCCACCAAATGATTCCAAGTTACTGGAGATAATTATAATTAACTGCAGGGCAACAGCACTATCAGATTTTTTTAAGTCAGATTAAAGCTTTGAAATGGCTTAAGCCTCTTTTAAATATGTATATAGAGTAGCCCACTGAACTATTTCTCACATGATACACTTCTCACAGTAGCACATCTCTACTGGCATAGCCCTAAAGGAAATCTCTGTAGAGATTTATTTTCTAAGAAATTTTACTGTAGCATAAAAAACAGTTTTGAATTAGTTTCAGGCAAGAGTAATTACAGCTGATAGATGCAATACTCCAACAAAACAAACTTCATATATAGCCTTGTAATTCAGCTTGAATTTAAAAAAAAAAAAAGCTATGGTGAAAAGTTACAGTATCTCTCACTTAATATTACACTCCACTTAGTGCAACATTATGTGTCTGGTAGTTCCAAGTTAAATACCTCTATGATAAAGCCATTAAACTAATAATTAAAATGAACTTTATCAGTTTTTTTCAAAAAAAAAAAAAGTGGAACACATTAATGACCACATGAGAACTTATTATATACTTAACAAAAATTAATGGTACATTGGCCAATCATAGTAACTACTTTCCTATGTTCCTTAGCAAATGTGTTGAAAGCCCAAGTCGTTAATATTTAGAGTCTGATTTAAGTGTTAATCATTTCTGTGGTCTTATATGGCTGGATGAGCATTTTCAGCCAAAAGCATAAAATTCAACCAACACTGAATGCACTAAAAAACTAAAAGTGAATAAATATTAGCTAGAAATTAAAGTATTTACATTGTGACTAGTAATGAACTGCTCACTTATGGTAAAACAGTGAAATATGAGAGTTTCAAGTTCAGAATAGCTGCTATGTTCAGAAGGTAGGTACTGCTGCCTTATCTACAATTAAAGTATAATTCGCACAAAAGGGACTTTTAAGATGTGTTTGAAAAAAGTAAGGGACTTATGATGGAGATTTTCTTATGTTAAGATTAAAGGAAAACATTGGAAAAAATATATTACATCAAAACATGAAAAAATAGGTGAAACGGGTTTCACTGTGGTGCATAAACAATGAATTTTGGAACACTGAAAAAAATTTTAATTAAAAAAAAAAGAAATTAACAGATCAATACCATTGGCTGAATGGTCTTTGGACTGACAGATAAGAGTCTAGTTCTTTTAGGTAGAAAGAGGGAGGCCACTGGAATGAACTAAAAAAATAGTATTAAGAGATATTTTGCACTGCTCCACTACAGTAAACCATAGCAGAGCTAAGAGGGCAGGTCAAAAGAAGAAATGTAACAGAGTAGTAGTAGGAGAAACATCAGGTAGCAGAAACAACCTATGGAGAATCACCTTGGAAGCCACTTTGTTTCTGTTACAAATGAGCTAGTTTATTCATTCAACAAATATAAGTAGTATTGTATACTCTGTGTATTTTGCTAGGCACTGGGAGGGATAAAAATACAAATTAAGCCAGTCTTTGTCCTCAGGAACTTATAATCAAATAAAGAACTTATTACCAAAACTAGTTTAAGTGCCCTTGATAGTTCAAAGTAGCTGCTATAGGACTTTAGATGTACACATTCTCACTTCCACTCACTTCCAGTGATGGGGGGGGGGCTGTTTTGCTGAGGTAGTAGGAACAGAGCTTCAGAGGATGAAAAGAATTTTAAACACCACAGATGAAGAGAAGAAAGGATTCAGGTAGGCAGGGCAACCTTTGAGTTAGCTGGAAGTAGCTATACAGAGTGAGAAGAAGGAAAAAAAATTAAAAAAAAAAGATTGTAACTAGCTTTCACTTCAATTCACAAATACCGGCATGCAGAGATTTTTAAATTTTAATCTACTCATGGACTTCTTCTCATTTAAAACAAACAAACAGATAACAGCCTGAATTTGAAATTTATTTTCAACTGCACAAAAAAACCAATTCTAAAATTAGAAGGTTATATACCAAAAATATTCATTTTTACTGAAAGAGGGCAGATAAGAGAATTAACTGGCCGGGTGGCTGGTGTCCTAAAATGGTCATAGTAGAGGCACTAGTAGTGACAGCTTCTCATGGCCTTGCCAAAGTGCTTTACTCAGTCAAAGAGGACTACCATTTCAGAAGAAAGACTTCAGACACCATTGCCAAATCAAACTTTGGCTTCTACACAAAAAGTATCAAATGTGATTTTGGTGCTTACTATCTCTTTATTTGTGCTCAGAAAAACCACCAAACTCAACCCAATCAGACTAATAAGACTTCAAACCTTTCCTTATTTTGAGTCATTTAAATAGTATCTTTATTTGAAGTTTTCATTAAGATTTAGTAGCAGGTAAAATATCTTAATATTCCTTAGCCCAACACTCCTATTTTATATAAGGAGATAATTGGTGGTTAAAAAAATATGGTTCCATATTGTTTCAACTTTGTGCCTGTTTACTCGTTCGTATAGGATGGTTATTTTTTGCGTCAGCTTGGCTGGGTCATGGTGCCCACATACTTGGTCAAACATTTTTCTGAATGTTTCTGTGAAGGCATTTTTTTATGAGATTAACATTTAAATTTGAAGACTTTGAGAAAAGCAGCTCACTCTCCATAACATTGGTGGGCCTTATTCAATCAGTTGAAGACATTAATAGAACAGAGACTGATCTCCCCTGAACAAGAGGAAACTCTGACAGCATACTGCCATGGACTTAACGGCAACTCTTCCTTTTAGTCTCCAGCCTTCTCGCCTATCTTGCACTTTCTGGACTTACCAAGCCTCCACAATTTGCCCGAGGGAACTCCTTAAAATAAACTTTTCTCTCTCTTTCTCTTTCTGTGTGTATATATATGTGTGTGTGTGTGTGTGTGTGTGTACACACACACTGTTTCTCTGGAGAATCCTAACCAAGGAAAGAAGGAATTTATCTCTACTTACAGCAAACAGATTAAGCGTAAAAGCAAACCAACTTATACATACATATTTTAATGTTCTAAAACTAAAAAAATTTGGCTTAGATCATAAATTATACCACAAAAATAAATATTGCATGTGTTTTCTTTCAGGCCCATTCTTCTTAAAACAGCCACACACACATGCATTTATTACCAACTTCAGTACAACCAGAGTTTCAGAATTATTAAATCTCTATTTCCCACCATGGATGATAACCCCAGTTACAGATCTGCTACTATGTGAAAGTTAACAGTGACAAATTAATCTTTACTAAATAGGATTATTAATTGTTAAAGTTCAGCTTCATGTATCAAAGAACTTCATAACTCTATCACCTCAAATCAGTAGGTCTATTAATAATGAAGACAATTTCTTAAGCAAAAGCTTCAGTAACATTCTGGGGCATTATTAAAATGATGTTTTTAGGGAGTCTGTGCCTATTATCCATCTTAGTATGATGTTTTTCTTGGCAAGTTAGCAACTCAACCAACTAGTTCAATTCGTAAATTAGAAATCTATATAGGTCTTCTAAGGTCAATATATATTGCCACATTTCATCTAAACCTGAATGAAAAGAAGCAAGGAATGAAATGAACTATTAATTATATTTATTCTTACAGGGTAAATATCTCACCTGCAAATAATAACAAAGAGTTTAAAAAGACATACAGCTTCTGAAAAACATCTTGAAAGTAAATACTTTTTTACATTGGAGATTCATATATTAAAAAAAGTAGCATTCATGTATGAATTTCTAATGTAACTATAGTTGAACATCATGACCTCAAAACTCCAAAATCTATTTTTCAGTTAGCAGAAGGTGGGTACATTTAAAAACAAAACAACAAAACAAAACTCGATAACGAGTATTTCTTTAAAAATTGAGAACAAATTCAAGTGGTAAGCACCTGACCCAGTAAGATCCAGACTGGGGGCAGAGGTGACCACTTTAATGACACAATGGTTCAGTGCGCCCTTGTGGGCCTGCGATGCACAGAAGAGTTAGGTGTAAGGAGTCACACACAGATGATACAGGAACTCTCACTCCAAATGGAGAAATCAAAAAGGAAGCATGACACAAATAATATATTACAGTTTAGAAAATATTTTGGATAAACTGACTACTAAACAGATAACAGTGGCATATAAAGGGGGTAGAGGAGTGGGAGTGGTTTGCTCTGTGTACAGGGATATTTTATCACTGATATTGTTCACAACTGCCAGCATATGGTGACAATACACTGAGAATAACTACTTTTCATCTGTTTCATTATTATTTTTAAATCATCTCCAGAGAGTGTGTCCCTCTCTTACTGCAATCTAGAATGCACTGCTTCCCCTGGCCCCCACCTCTTGGCACACCACTAATAGACAGAGTACTTTGAAATGACATGTCCTACACCATCCCTGGGTCAAAGAGAACTCATTTAGGCTGCACCAATAGAAAGAGCTATCCCAAAAGAGAAATTTTTAAAAATTAAACTTTATAATTATCTTCATTACTATAGTTAATATTACTGTAAGTGGTTTAAGTATATTATACATTAACAATTTAAGTACTGGTTTGTTTATCTGTATTCATCTAATAAACATATTTTAATGATGAAAAATAACTTACTATGAAAAGAAAATGTTGTGTCATCTCAGCATAATTAGGGGAAAATGCCCTTTTGCCAGATTTTATTCTTTTAGAGATCATAAAGAAAGGTCAGTAGCTCAAAAGTAGTAATTTTTCCCTAAGTTGACTCCATCCATAAAGGTTGAAAAAATAAATTTTTTTTTAAAATTTGTTTGACAAAGAGAGAAAGAGAGCATGTGCACATGCACAAGCAGGCAGAATAGCAGAGAGAGGGGGAGGGAGAAGTAGTCTCCCTGCTGAACAGGGAACCTGATGTGGAGTTCAATCCCCGGACCCTGAGATTATGACCTTAGTCAAAGGCAGACACTTAATGACTGAGCCATCCAGAAGCCCCTCATTTTCAGATTCATAAAGAGTCAATGGATTTGTCCTACTTCTGTTACATATATCAACTATGAATTTTCCAGTAGTATTAAAAATAAAGAAGTTCTTTCAACCAAATTTCTGATGTTATTGGTCCCAGTCTAAATGCTTTCTAGGTATGAGAACTACAGATAAAATAAATACCATTAAACATATTGAAAGGAGATTTATTGAAGACAGAAGAAAGAACCAGAAATTATGACACTGGAAGGTACTGAATACAGAGCAGTTTGGAAAGAATATGTACAAGGGGCAGATCAGCTCTGCCTCAAAGTCTACAGGGTTTTTTCCAATGTAACACATGTAACTAGAGACCAAATCACCAGTTCCAGCATTGTGTTTATAATTGTTTGGAATGAAGGCATTGTTATAAATTTTACTGTAGTTATCACCTTTACAAAGAAAAGAACAAGAAAAGCACAATATAATTATGCAATAAGGGGAATTTGAGATTTAAATTTACATCCATGAAGATTAATGAACAATGCACAATTTAATGAACATCTTTATCCTAGATGGGTTTTAAAAAGGCATAAATTATTCTGTCATGTAAAATAAAAATAAGTAAGCCAATTTCTGAAGCTTCCAAATTCTTAAAAATTCAATGTATCTTAACATGGCAAGGTTTCTTTTGTTTTTGTTTCTGTTTTCATGGCAAGGCTTCTGAATAAGTTACTCGATTACAATTAATAAATGTGCTACTAATATAGTGAGGCTTAAAAAAATCAGCAGATTGAATTAATATCTCCTCTTCTAATATGTAACTTAGTATATAATAAGCTCCAAAAATTTCATTTCCAAGTTATTCATAAATATATCAATTTCTAGAGTTTGCCTAGCACCTAATAATCAAGCAAGCCAATACTTCATTTACAGTCTTAAAAGCAAACAAAAGCTTAGGAAAATAAATGTGCCCTCTTTCATTTCTTCAGTAAGTGTCGGCCAGGGTATGTCCGAGAAGTAGGATGTATCATATAAACAGCACAACGCTAGACTATATTATGAGACTATAGCACCCTCACTCCCTCTGTAAGGTTTGGAGGTCAATGCAGCACTAATATCTAGAGACAACTAGAAAATCATCCAACTATAAAGGCATCTTTCTAGCTTAGACCTAACTACATCAACTTACCAAATCCCTGTGCAACACCCAGTTAGCATGCAGGTAGTGAATCCCATCTAGGATCTGATATAATAGTGACTTCACCATTCCCCGAGGTAACTGAACTGGCTTCTTGTTTGCTTTAGAAGCTCTGTGAAACTTGATTATATGCTGAAAGAAAGAAAAATATCACCAGAAGCTTAAAAAAGAAAAGAGGGAAAGATAATTTGATGTATAATATATTCCTGCCAGAAAAAGAAACACTCAGGGATTCCCAAAGATACTGAAAATATAACCTTAGATTCTGCTGGGTAACATAAATTAAAATTTAGAGCTAAAGTTTCATTTCCTAAGCATATAATCATGTCTCAGAAAATAAATGACTGCAACAGAGAAGCAGAGAATAATGTGATTTTATTTTGAAAGCATAATTAAAAATTATTTTCAGAGTATACTCAATCCCTGTTTACCTGGTGGAAATTTTCAAGAACAGAATCTTTTTTATCTGTAGTGATTAAATGAAAAGAAAGAAAAAACAGAACAACTGGGTTGGCTGACACAGCATAGATGTGGTACCTATTTATAATACATGAGTTATAAACAAAGCAAACAGGAAAATTATTTCAGTAAAATACACAGAAGCATAAAGAAATAACATGTAAATGACCAGTTCAGACTGAAAAATATTTAGAAACATGAAAGATTCAGATGAGAAAAAAAACAGCCTGTACTAACCACTGAAAGTTTTCCAGAAATAGTATCAGTGGACATCTGGTAAAACACAATACCATTTTATAAACAGAAAAATCACTTAAAAATTAAGGTACCCCAACAGAAACAAGATCCAATGTTTCAAACTCTCTTGACAGGTTTCTTCATTTTAATTAAAGCACATTTAAACTGTATGAACACCTATAATTCAGCTGAAGTCAATTCTGCTGTATGTAAAACATAGGTATATGCCTGGCACCTCATGTGAACATGAACAGACTCTTGAGCAGTAATTCTGAGTGAATATTAAGCATATTCTTGAAATTAATAAACATAATTAAGAGTGACTTATTTTATATTAGAGGTCAACATTTTTGCTTCCTATTTTCTGATGATATAAGAAGTGGAACATTGATAAGAAATAACTAGTAACTAATGATTGAAGGAGTTTTATTTTCCAAAGAAAAAATATATAGCAAAGACTACCTGGTGGGAAGATAAAATATATCAGTTGACATGCATATAGTATGATTCATCTATACTTTAACAGCAGCATTACACAATTTTAATTTTCTTCTCAGTTATTTTTCCAAAGTATTTAAAAACAGTCAAATAAAATAGAGCTACAACTCAATAATCTAGAATGTTCTGTCACCTATCCCAAGAAATGGTGTGACAATAAAGTCTGTTCCCCTTAATAAGGGCTAGTGGTTCTCTGGAGCTTAATAAAAATATATTAAAATATATATTTTTAAAAATTAAAATTTGCCAGAGTAAGAATAATATGTAGGGGAGGTTAAAAAAATGATGCCATAGGCATTTCTTCAGTTAACACTTTCATTAAATTTTAACAAAATACATTTTTTTTAAACTAATATTTTATAACTACAAAAAACTACACTGGGGAAATCTCTTACCTTCATTTTTATTTCAAGGCTATATAATAAATATGTGGTGTTATTATCATGAAATTTCACCAACATCTGAGGGATTTTTTTTTTTTAATGACTTTTTTTACTGGGACTGTTTTGTTACACTCTGCCACCTTACCCCAGCTAATTCATTTCAATATTCCAATTAAAATAAGAAAATAAAATGGATAAAGGAGGTTTTAGTAAAGTGAATTATTTGATTTTTATTAAAATGAACATTAAAAGTACTTACTTGACTTCAATGAATATTATTAAGATGACAACAAAGCCAATGATGACCATATACACACATCTGGCAACAGTGCAGCATAATTTGTAAAAGTATAATTATTTATACCTACATATAAAATTAGATATCACATACTAGCCTGCTAGGAATTATATTGAATATAATACTATCTCTTATGTTCAATTATTATAAATCACATTTTATTACAAATCATATTTATAAAACAGACTAGAAATTTCTCATAAATTTGGGTCATATAATTTGATTTCATGTTAGCCTTGAATATGAGTATTCAATTCAATACTGGCCACCCTAATTTAACAAATTTTTATTAACAGAATCCCACTTTGATTTGATTAGATTTATTTTAAAAGAAGAGAAGCTACAACAACAAAAATATTTACAACCAGCATTGACTTTGGACAATAGTTTCATAAAACAGAAAATTTGATGTCTATTTTCAGTTCAAAAGCAATTCCTTCCAGATAACATAAAAACAATTTGAATCAAACTGCATTTACTCATGGGAAACAGGAATCTACAGAGCAAAAATATTTCTTATAAATCTGAAACTATATGAAACCCATGTAAGTTTCAATTTCTGAAATCTGTTAAGCTAAAATTATGCAAATGAGGCTAGTTCTAGAAATTAGCAGAAGAGTTTAAAACTAATGTACTATTTTTAGAAGGAAAACTTATTTTTGAGCAATTTTACTAGAATTTGTACTAGTTTTATTTCAAAATTTTGTATTTATATTTAGAATCTACAGCTGAATGAAAAATATAAATTTTAAAGATATTTAAAATTGAGCCAGAAGATTATGATCCCTTGCATAGCAGTATCAGTGGTCCCGGTTTACTATGGTTCAACTTATGATTTTTGACTTTATGACGGAGTAAAAGCAATAAGCATTCAGCAGAAACCATACTTGGAATTTTGAAATTTGATCACTTCCCAGGCTGGTGACATGCAGTATAATACTCGTTTGTGACTCCAGGCAAGGGCAGCTACTATACCCAGTCAGTAAGGGTAAACAGCCCATACATTTATAACCATTCCATACTCATACAACCATTCTGTTTTTCATTTTCAGTACAGTATTCAATTACTAACATGAGATATTCAACACTTTATGATAAAATAGGCTTGGTGTTAGATGATTTTGTCCAATTGGAGGTTGATAATAAGCATTCTCAGCACGTTTAAGGTAGGCTAGGCTATGCTGTGATGTTCCATAGGTCAGTTAGGTATATTAAATGTATTTCTGACTTAATGAGATTCTCAGTTTGTGATGGGTGTACTAGAATGTAACCCCATGTCAGTCAAGGAAGATCTGTATATATGTTTTCTCTGGCATTTACTTCAATAAATGCACAACCAATATATAAATATAAATATAGAACAGTATACAAAACACAGTGAAATACTTAAAGATCTTATTAAATTACTTATTAAATACTAGAAAAAATACAGATCACAGAAATGAAGTACTTATTAACTTAATGTAATATTGAGTTTTTGTTCACTCGCTTTATTTTCTAAACTGTAGTCTGTGTTAACATTTTCTTTACACAAGACTGATCAGGATATAAGTTTTGTGAGTATATTTCAAAATTATTTTGGCTATCCTGCTATTTTCTTTAGATACATAGATAAACTCTTATCCCCAAGATGGCATTTCAGACTTCCAAAGAACATAAAGGAGTAAATTTTATAGTTACCCAAAACTTCTGTAAATACCAATTTTAAAAACTAGTGAGTAAATGCCAAATACTGAGTTAGCTGTTTGTAATTCAGCTATTTTGCTAAGATAAATTTAAATTCTCAGTTTAATAATAATTTTTATCAATATAACATCATTTTTGTCATTGTATTAGCTAACCTAATAAAACTAATCTAAGAGATTGTAATTACTTGACTTTGAGAATCTTCAAGGATTTAATTAGGAGCTCTCTTCCACAAAGAATTCTTCCTATACAAGAACATGCCCAATTCAAGTAAGTATAACACTGAACTTCTGCTGATGAAAATAAGAAATGCATTAGAACATGGAGTATTAAATATGAAAAATATTCAATAAATGATTAATAGTATGTTACATTTGTATAGTACACTTAGTTTATCAAGTTTTTCAAATATAAAATTGCTCTTCAGAAAAATCCTGTAAAAAAGTAGGAAAAGTACCACATTTCACAATGTGTTTGGGGGAATGTGTTTCACAATGGGTTTGGGGGAACTGCAACTTCAGAGCCATTAAGAGACTTGCTTAATGTCATATGACAAAAAACAAATAGACAAAATGTTATATGACAAAAAACAGACAAAAACCATTAAGTCTCAGTCTAGTCTTCCAAATATAACATATTTATCCTCCTATATAAGGATAACACTTTCTCATTTTATATTCCTTTATAGAGTAAAAGGAAACATGCTGCTTTTAAAATTCTATAACAAAATAGCTATTACAGTTACTTTTTAAAATTTTATCAAAAATCTACAGCTAGGAAACAATACTAAATAACTCTTATTCTTATACTCTTCAGATTGTACTATTTTTCTGTAGCATGTTACAAAGTTTACACTGATAAGATCAAAATGTAGTAATACAAAGCAAAATACCCTAGACTTGGTAATCCATCAATCACATTCTATGAGGTTACTTTTCTTTTTAAAATGTAAATCTCATATTAAGATAAATTAAAATTGCTTCTAGTCACTCTTAATCCCTGACTGAAACCAATGGCTCGATGTCTACCAGCAATTCACCTTACCCAGAGGTCATGTTCAGCGTAGTCAAACAGAAGCCATACTTTCCTATCAGCATGAGACAGAAAAACCTTTTGAAGAGAGATGACATTTGGATGCTTAAGCTCTCGAAGTAACTGCAAAACAAGGAAGAGCAATTAAAAATCTTTGCCATGAAAATAATGTTAAGTAAATCATACATTTGTAATGCACAGAAATACAAACCCAATGGTAATCAATCCTAAAAATCTAGTAAGTACCCACACTATTTTGGAAGTGTCCAGATATATGCTTCAGTAACAAATGCAGAAAAACTCTGGAGAAAAGATACTGAGAAGATATAACTGAGTAAATCTATTTTGTTGTTATTGTTTAATTGGTTTTTACTTTTGTTTTGGTTTTTAATTGTGATAAAATATACATTAAAATCACCGTTTAACAATTTTAAGTGTACAATTCAATAGCTTTTAAAAAACTAACTGCAACATTAGATAATATAACATTTGTCAATATCAAATATCAGATGAAAATTAAAATCTGTAATTCTGTGAGATATAGCATCTATTTTTTTAGGCACTAAATTATGTAGTTGATTAAGATTTTATAAACATTTAATAAAATAAAGAACTTATACAGACAGAGGCATCTAAGCAGAACACATTTTTATGGCTTAACCTTTCTCATTTCCTAGAAGGACATTCTATTTAAAATCTTTTATTGCCTTATTTCATTCTCATTTATTAACCAAAGTGGGCCTAATAATCCATCAGTTAAAAACTATTCCTACTCTGCCAAGAAAAAAAAAAAAAGGAACAACAGCAGTAACATTGTCAAGAAAAAATTTCTCATGAAGCCTGATACTATGTCTTTATCAGTTAAAACCGAGTTATACAGTGCCTTCCAAATGTTTTCCAAATACATGACAGCCATGTGAGAAAGTCAAGGTTTTAGAACTTATGACTTTAGTACCTTTTATAAGAACACTGCTACCAAAACAAGAATTAATATAAATGCAATGTTAACAATATATTAGGGACTCTGAAATGAATTCAGCCAAGGAAAGACTATGAATGGACTATCTATTAAATACTCATTTATATTAATCATTATTCTCTGGAAAGTGATAATTACTTTATTCAGGAGGAAGATTAAATTCAAGTTATAGATTTCTGCTTTTAGAATATAATTCCAAACTTACGAGACTTCAGAGATTATACACAAAGCTTTAGAAACCTAAAGGTCAGTATCTAAGATTAACCATTTCCTAATTAATAAAGAAGGCAAAGAATCTGATAGGGAAAGTCTAGACTTCGGGATTACCCAGGATCATCCAGCTGGCTCCAGAGCTAAACCCAGTGCTAAGTTCATCTTAGTTCTGGGTCAGTGTTTTCTCCATTACCTCATGATTGGAACACACTTCTCAGGCACTATTTCAAATCCTTTCTGGGAACTGTCACGGTAGAAATTATAACAGACTCCAAAGCTCTGGCAAAAGTTCTTTCTAATTATTAGAAACCTACATATAAAGCTATTCTTAGTATCTCCTCAATTTCACCTCCAAGATAAGACTTAGCTCCTATACTGGAAAAAAAAAAAAGAAACCCAAAAAACAAAACCAGCAGCACCCATTTTATTAAGTTCTTCGTAAGTGCCAAGTATGGTGCAAAACATATGACATGCATTATGTCACTGAATCATGAATTACCCTATGAAATATTTACATTACTTCTAATTTCATAAATGAGGAAATAGTGGTTTGAGGGGATTAAATAATTTGCTCATGATCACAGTGCTAGGTAGTGGTTTAAATCAGGATTTTAATGCTTTTAAAATTAATTAATTGGCTTTTAAAGTACAAAGTCAGCACTCTAAGGTCTAATACCAACACTTTTTTTTTAAAAGATTTTATTTATTTGACAGAGAGATAGAGAGCACAAGCAGGCACAGAGGCAGGCAGGGGGAGAGTGAGAAGCAGGCTCTCGGCTGAGCTGGGAGACCGATGCAGGGCTAAATCCCGCAACCATAGTCATGACCTGAGCCAAAGGCAGAGACTGAGCCACCCAGGTGCCCCAAATATCAACACTTTCTAAGACCTAATACACTGGGGGACTATTTCTCCTTACATTCCAGAGGCACAGGTATTTTAAGTATATACTAGGTTGTGAACTGGCCAATGGCAGCTACATGTTTTGCTCACGATTGCTACCTTCTAGCACCCTGTCCAGGCACCTGGTAGGCACTCATTAAGTTTTTGGTGAATAATGAATTTGTGAATAAACAATATATACAAATTAAAAGGCATCATACAACACACCCTTTGCTTCTGATCTGTGGACTAAGATCACTGCTTTTATCATAAAACCTTATTCCACTTCTTCAAAAAAATCTACGTCTTAAAAAAGCGAGTCCTCTTCTATTTTTAAACCATCCAGCTGACTAGTCAGACAACAAATCTTCCAGGGTAATGATTTAATAATATATTAACAGTAAGAACTATCATTATTATAAGTAATTATAATCATAACTAAATAATTAAGTGTTATGGACTCAATCTCCCCAAATTCTTGTTGAAGCCCTAACCCCCGGTGCCTCAGAATGTGATTGTATTTGAAAACAAGGCCTTTATAGAGGCAACTGAGCTAAAATAAGGTCAGTAGGGTGGCCCTGATCCAATCTGAATGGTGACTTTCTAAGAGGAGGAGGTTAGGACACACAGAGAGACACTGGGGCAGCTTGTACAGATAGACAGCCACTGAAGAGGCCACAAGAGGGTGGTTGTCTGCAAACTCAGGAGAAGCTGCAGAAGAAACCAACTCTGCAGACTCTGAGAAAGTAAGTTTCTGTTGTTTAAGTCACCCAGTTCATAGTATTTTGTTCTGGCAGCCTTGGCAAACTAATACAGTAAATAATTACTATTACTAAGTAAAACACTCTAATATTGGGTGTTTGGGGGAGATTTATCAGGAGATGGGTCAGTATGGGGTTAGAGATGGAAACTGAGTTTCAGTGGGGAATTACATCTAAGTCAATATTTTTATTGAAGTACTTCAAAAAAATCAGGGAGCTGGGCTCTATTTGGCAGGACTACCATTAAGCAAATGCCTCCTTCACACCAGCCACTGTGGAGATGCACTAGGTCCTGGCATATAAAATGTGCTAAGACTTGCTGAAGTCTTCGAGTGGGAAACAAATGCAAGTAAGCACATAATCCTAATGCTGTGGCTGCAGCAGTGGTAACTGATGATTTATTGAGAGTAGCTAATATTTACCTAGAGTTTATCGGGCCCAAAGAAGTATGCTGAGTTCCTCACAATAAACCCCATGAGACACTATTATCATTTTACAAATGAGAAAACGAGAACACAAGGAAATCAAGTAACTTGCCTTGAGTCCTAAAAGCTGGTAAGTGGTAAAGCTAGGTAAAGCACGGAAATCTGGCCAGGACTTTAAGTGCTACAGGCAGTACTTTGAGTCTGGTACTCTGACGCTGTGGAAACATCCCAAAGTTCTCCTAGCTGATGAAAAGCACTTCAGCATTTCATCACCACACAGAGGCAGCCCATAGCATGTAGATACCTTTTTTTTTTTTTTTTTTGGTCTTTCTGAGGATTTTATGTTAAAAAAACAATTTAAAGAAAAGGTTTGAATAAATTTAAGCAATGGTTTCTATCACAGAAATCACCTAAATTCTTTTAATTCTACTGGGAATAAAATCTTAATTTCCTGTACTAAGAGTACTACTAAAAATACAAGTGTCTTAATACATCATTCTTATCAACTTAATTCATTCCAGTTGTACCATACAATATCATACTTAATTTCAACCCTTAAAGTACAAATAAATAAAAAATAAATTAATAACATTTAAAACTGTATCTTGTCAATAAGTAGCACCTAGACCAGTGAGAAAATAGGATATAAAACTTCTGATATTCTCAAAATAACACTGATTTCTAATATTAAAATGTTACAACATGGCAAAAATAATAAATTCTACATTTATGCCATGGGGGTAATGATAGATAAGTTGAAATTACTATAACAGTATACAGAATAATATTTCAAAATTCTTTCAATTATTTTGTTAAAGTTGTGGAAGCTTTCTTCAATCAAATTCTTGCGAATTGTTAAGAATAAAACCAAAAACAAACCCTGAGATGCCTAGATTAAAACAGATGTGAACTTTAAAAGTAGAGTCTGCAGTTTTACTTCTGCTCCCCTCGCTACCTCATTCCAGCTACAAGGCTGCCTCTTGGAATACTGATCGTCCACTGAAGCACAGTTTAAAAACCACTAAGCTTAAGGGATTCTACCTAGCAAGAAATTCTGGAAATACAAAACAAACCACAAACAATACAATGAGGATGAAGACATGCAATGCTCTTAACTTTAGGAGAAGTGCTTGGAGTTCTCCCCACCTCCCTTTACAAGTACTTACTGAACAAAGACTGTTCACACCTAGCACACGCTGGTGAAGAAATATATTATAGTGTAGTGAAAACAGAACCCAACAAAAAGCAGCGCCTTATAATTTATTATAAGTGCTATGAAAGAAAACAAACTGGGGGCCGACTGTAAGAGAACAGAGGAGATGCCTGGTGAGTAAAAAGGACTTCTCAGAGGAAGACTTAACGAGGGAAGAGGACTGATGAGATGTACCAAGAGACGGTATACTTTTTTCTTTTGGATTTTTTATTACAGAATTTTTTAAACGTAAATGAAATAGAATAGTAAGGGGCGCCTGGGTGGCTTAGTGGGTTAAAGCCTCTGCCTTCGCTCTGGTCGTGATCCCAGGGTTTTGGGATTGAGCCACTGCCCCGCATCAGGCTCTCTGCTCAGCGGGGAGCCTGCTTCCTCCTTTCTCTCTCTCTGCCTGTCTTTCTACTTGTGATCTCTGTCAACTAAATAAATAAAATCTTTTAAAAAAAATAGAGTAGTAGGGGCGCCCGGGTGGCTCAGTTGGTTGGGCAGCTGCCTTCGGCTCGGGTCATGATTCCAGAGTCCTGGGATTGAGCCCCGCATCAGGCTCCCTACTCAGCAGAGAGCCTGCTTCTTTCTCTCCCCCTCTCCCTGCCGCTCTACTTACTTGTGCTCTCTCTCTAGCTCTCTGTAAAATAAACAAATAAAATATTAAAAAAAAAAAATAGAGTAGTAAAACAGACCCCTGTGTATCATTATCCACTCTCAGCCTATCTCATTTTATCAACATTCGTACCCCATCCTCCCACCTTAGCCTGGATTATTTTGAAATAAATCTGACATGATTTCACCTGTAAATATTTCAGTTTATGTCTCTAAAATATAGGATCTCTTTGCTCTGACCACATGGAAATAAATTAGCAATCAGCAATAAATTATCCCAAAAGACTCACATGTTTAAAAAAATTTTATTAAGTTTTCTAATTATAATTCCAGCATAGTTAACATACAGCGTTATATTAGTTTCAGGTGTAAAATCCGTGATTCAACAATTCTATGCTACTCAGTGCTCCTCATGGTAGTAAGTGTACTCTTTAATCCCCACCCCCTATTTCATCCACCTCCCACCCACTCCCCTCTAGTAATAGGTTGTTCTCTATAGTTAAAGAGTCTGTTTCTTGGTTTGACTCTTTCCCGTTTTGCTTGTTTTGTTTAATTCTATATAGTAACATAATATGGTATTTGTCTTTCTCTAACTGACTTACTTCACTTAGTATTATATTCTCTAGCTCCATCCATATTGTTGCAAATGGCAAGATTCCATTCTTTTTTTATGGCTGAATATTTTTGTGTGCGTATGTGTGCACATGCGTGTGTGCGCGCACACACACACCCACACACAATTTTCTCTATTCATTCATCTATCAGTGGACACTTGGGCTGCTTCCATAATTTGGATATCAAAAGTTATATTGCAATAAACAGAGGGGTGCATGTATCCCTGTGAATTTCTGTGGTAAATATCCAGTTGTGTGATTACTGAACTGTAGAGTAGTTCTGTTTCGGACTTTTTGAGAAAAATCCATACTGTTTTCCACAGTAGCTGCACCAGTTTGTATTCTCACCAAGAGTGCTCCAGGGTTCCTTTTTCTCCACAAGCTCACCAACAGTTGTTATTTCTTGTGTTTTTTATTTTAGCCATTCTGACAGGTATAAGTGTAGTTTGGATTTCCATTTCCTATGATGAGTGATGTTGGGCATTTTTTTGTGTCTATTGGCTATCTGGATGTCTTCTTTGGAAAAATGTTCATATTTTCTGTGCATTTTTTAATTGGGTTATTTGTTTTTTGGGTGTTTAGCTGTATCAGTTCTTGATATATTTTGGATACTAGCACTTCATCAGATATGTGATTTTCAAATACCTTTTTCTGTTAAGTAGATTGTCTTTTTAATTTTAACTCTTTCTTTTGCTGTGCAAAAACTTTTTATTTTGATGTTGTCCCAAAAGATTACTTTGGATTTCATATTTCTTGCTTCAGGAGACAGATCTGGAAAAATGCTTCTATAGCCGATGACAGAGAAATTACTGCCTGTACTCTCTTCAAGGATTTTTATGGTTTCAGATCTCACATAAGGTCTTTAATTCATTTTGAGTTTATTGTGAAAGAAAGTGGTCCAGTTTCATTCTTTTGCATGTCCAGTTTAGCTTCCAGTTTCCCCAACACCATTTGCTGAAGAGACTTTTTTCAATTGTATATTTATTCCTCCTTTGTAAAAAATTAACTGACCATATAATTATGGATTCATTTCTGGGTTTTCTGTTCCATTCCATACATGTTTAAAAATTAACTATATATATATATATATATACACACACACACACACACATTTTTTTTTTAAAGATTTTATTTATTTACTTGACAGACAGAGATCACAGGCAGGCAGAGAGGGGGAAGCAGACTCCCCGGCGAGCAGAGAGCCCGATGCGAGGCTCGATCTCAGGACCCTGAGATCACGACCTGAGCCGAAGGCAGAGGCTTTAACCCACTGAGCCACCCAGGCGCCCCAACTATATATATGTTTTAAATTTTAATTAATTTATTTGAGAGAGTGTGAGAGACAGAGAGTGCGTTGTGATAAGAGGAGCAGAGGAAGAGGGACAAGCAGAATCCAGGGTGAGCATGGAACCCAATGCAGGGCTCAATCTCACAACCCTGAGATCATGACCTTAGGCCAAATCAAGAGTCAGACACTTAGCCAACTGAGCCACCCAGGCACCCCTAAAATTAGATAATATATATACTGTTTTAAAGATTTTATTTATTTGACAGAGAGAGAGATATCACAAGTACGCGGGGGGGGGGGGGGGTGGCGGCCGCTGAGCAGAGAGCCTGACGTGGGGCTCGATCCCATGACCCTGAGATCATGACCTGAGCAGAAGGCAGAGGCTTACCCCACTGAGACACCCAGGTGCCCCTAAACAATGTATTTCTAAATAATCCACGAATAAAAGACAAAAATCACAAGAAAACTGAAAATATTCTGTACTAAATGACAATGAAAATACAATATAACAAAACTTATGGAATACAAGTAGAACACAGCTTAGTGGAAGATTGATAGTTTTAATTGCTTATTGAAAAGAATAATTTAAAATCAATTATCTAAGGTTCCATCTTAAGAAGATAAAAGAGATGTGTAAGCCCAAAGTAGAAGGAAAAACAGAATAAAGATAAGAACAGAGATCAATGATATAAACAGAAAACAAATTACAACCTGCAATGAAATAGGAGATCACCACAGAAACTATAGATGCGAAATGATAACAGAATATTATGAACAACTTTGTGCTAATAAATTCAACAACAAAATAGACAAATTAGAGATAGACAAATTACAGAGGTGCCTGGGTGGCTCAGTCAGTTAAGTGTCTGCCTTCAGCTCAGGTCATGATCCCAGGGTCCTGGAACTGAGCCATGCATTGGGCTCTCTTCTCAGTGGGCAGTCTGCTTCTCCCTCTCCCTGCCACTCCCCCTGTTTGTGTTCACGTGCTCTCTCCCTAACTCTCTCTCTCAATTAAATAAAATCTTAAAAAGAAAGAAAGAAAGAAAGAAAGAAAGAAATTGGGGCGCCTGGGTGGTTCAGTGGGTTAAAGCCTCTGCCTTTGGCTCAGGTCATGATCTCAGGGGCCTGGGATTGAGCCCCACATTGGGCTCTCTGCTCCTCAGGGAGCCTGCCTCCTCTCTCTCTCTCTGCCTGCCTCTCTGCCTACTTGTGATCTCTGTCTGTCAAATAAATAAATAAACAAAATCTTAAAAAAAAAAAATGCAATAGACAAATTATAGAAAAAATACAATATATCAAACACAAGATGAAAAATAAAATCTGAAAAGCTCTTTACCTATTAAGTAAATAATATTGGTTGGTGAATTCTATCAAACATTTAAGGAAGAAAAACTATCAATCTTATAGAAACTGTCTGAATATGGGAGATGAAAAAAGGCTGCCTAATGTGTTTCATGAGGGCAGTACAATCTTGATACCAAAGACAAAGACGTTACAGGAAACATAATTATAGACCAACATCCTTCAAATTCATACACTTAAAGCTCTTTAACAACATATTACTAAATCAAACCTAGCAATATATAACAAAGCAAGAATTATTTCAAGAATGCAAAACTGGATAAACATTACAAATCAATGTAGTCTACCAATGTATCAGAATAAAAGAGAACTACAGGGTCATTTTGGTACATGTAGAAAAATTTGATACACTTACAAAAAAAACAGAAGGAACTTCCTTAGTCTAACTAATAGCATCTATTAAAAAACTCTATGGTTAGCATTTTACCTAATGGTGAAACACTGAAAAACACTTTCACCAAGATTGGGAACAAGTCAAAGACATCCATCCTGATTACTCTTCAACATTATATGAAAGGCTTGAGCCAGTGCAAAAAGAAAAAAAAATAAAAATAAAAAGATGGAAAGAAGGAAAACTATTCTAAATTGCATACGTAATTATTTATGCAGAAAATCTGCATGTATCATCAAAACCTGCCAGTGAATTTACATATGTATCTAAAATGTACAATATTTTAAAAGTTCTATTTTTTCTTTTTAACGTTCCATTTCTAAGTATAGAAGCAAACACATGGGAAATAAAATTTTAAATTAAAAATTTAAAAATAATCCCATATACAATAGTGCCAGAAAACATGAAGCTCTTTAGAAATGAATTTAACAGGTGTACAAAACCTCTACAACTAAAAAATTATAAAATGCTGTAGAGAAAATTAATGAAAACCTTAAAAACTGAAACTATATCTTTTTAGATTCATGGTTTGGATGTTTCAATATTCCCTGAATTTATCCAAACCATAATCCCAGCAGGCATATTACTGAAATAAAAATTGACAAGATGATTCAAAAGTTTATATGATAATGCAAAGGACCTAAAATAGTCCAATCCTGAAACAGAAAAATAAGGCTAGAAGCCATATACAATCTTACTTCAAATCTTGCTGTAAAGCTAGAGTGACCTGATAATGGCATAAGTATAGACAAAGATGGAACAAAATAGAGCCCAGAAATAGTCCATACTTACACAGTCACTTAAATTTTTACAAAGATGCCAAACAAAGTCAATCGGGAAGAATCTTTTTTAAAGTGATGTTACAACAACTGTACATTCATAGGGGTTAAGGTGGGAAAGAAGCTTAAACCTTACATCACACCTATACAAAGAAAATTGAATTAAGTATACATAAATAAAAAAACAAAACCAAAACTATATAGCTTTTAGAAGAAAACAAAGGAAAATTTCTTCACAACCATAAGTAAAGATTTATTCAGCCAGATACAGAAATCAATAGTCATAAAAAGGAAAAATTAGTAAATTTCATCAAAAATAAAAATTTCTGCTCACTTTAGATTGAAGAACCACAATCAAACACATTAAAAGTAACTTTCTGTATTTCTTTCTATGCCAAACTGAATTTACAGTTATTAACATATACATGAAGAATGCCTGTTCCTAAAATGAATGAGTTGTTTTTAAAACACTTTGCCCAAGTTTAATAAAGAGAGAAGCACAAAAACCATAAATGCACAGCGCAGTGAGTTCTCACATAGTGAACTAACATAACCAGACCCAGATCAAGATCAAGAAACAGAATCCTGAAGGTCCCTTGTCTCCCCCTTCTGTCACTCCCTGGCCCTCCCCAAAGGTAATCTCCATCATGACATCTAACATCACTAACCACAGTTTAATGGATTTTAATTCTTCAAAACTAATTAGAACATGTAGAAGTGTAGATACTGAAGAACTGATAGTTAAGGTACAGATATCCTTCCTTTAGATTCAAGAACATTAAAAATCTACCAATTACTTGAAATATAATTTCCAACATGGCATACCTTTGGTTATGAAAGAATGCCCTCTACCTCACCTCTACTCTTCCCTCATGGAGGTAATTTTTTTTGGGGGGAGGGGGGGGTTAAGATTTTGTTTATTTATTTGACAGACAGAGATCCCAAGTAGGCAGAGTGGCAGGCAGAGAGAAAGGAAGGCAGGCTCGATCCCAGGACCCTGAAACCATGACCTGAGCCGAAGGCAGGGGCTTAACCCACTGAGCCACCCATGCACACCTCATGGAGCTAATTCTTACATGTCTTCCAAAACCTGCAACCTTCCTTGATTCTCTTGGTTAGAGATGTGGGTAATTTTCTCACTCTCCATATACTTCTATCATTGCTCTTCATACACTATTTTTTTTTTAAGATTTTATTTACTTATTTAAGAGAGAGTGAGAAAACATGAGAGGGGAGAAGATCAGAGAGAGATGCAGACTCCCCATGGAGCTGGGAGCCCAATGTGGGACTCGGTCCCCAGACTCCCGGATCATGACCTGAGCCGAAGGCAGTTGCTTAACCAACTGAGCCATCCAGGTGCCCTTTTTTTTTAGTTCCCGTACACTATTACTGTAAGATTTAGGAGTGCCTTTCATCAGTGTGTAAATATTTAAGGCCAGGGATTCTCACTTGCTCGGTTTCTTTACTTTTACCTACTCTAGTTCTCATCAACATAATACACAACAAATGGCTGTTAACAGAAACCCCAGTGGTATAGAATCTGTTAAATGGGTAAAATTATTTAAATTAATATATCCAGGTCACAACAGCCTATTATCTGTAGACAGATACAAGGGCTAAAAGTGACAAAAACAAAGATTTTAATACATATTCTAGAATATTTTGATTATAGTCAGAATAGACAAATTTGGATCCACAGTGTTACAACAGTAACAACTGAAGTAAAATCTCATGGAAGTAATACTCAGTTTAAATGTGTGAATAATTATTTAGTAATGCATTAACATGAATGTTTTCCTTTGGAATCAAAATGAGATGCTAACACCATATGGAAAGCTATGCTTCCAAAAGAAAACAGCACATATTTTTACATATTCAAATGAACAGATAAAATGAAAATCAAATAATACAATCTCATTTTAAGTTCATGTAAGTAATGACATCAATCTCATCTTATTAAAATAGGAATATTAATTTTAATGAACTAACATAGATTCATACACATTTACTTTTATTGCACCCAATGAAATAATATGAATAACTGGACCCTTAATATTTAGTGACATTTATTGGAAAAATACACATTTATATAAACAACTAATATTGACTCACTCCCAAACAAATGAATTTACATAGTTATTCCTGCTAGAACTACATGCCACCTTTACTTCTCTTAGGAAACAAACATATTTTTCTATAGATTGTCAATAAGAAAAATATTTACCAACTTTCAATTAATGTGTATATGTGACAAACAAAATTCAGAGACCTACATAGTTGACACTCATAAGTCAATTGATAATAATGATTATAAAAAGAAATTCACTTACTGCTATTTCTCTACATGCCGACATAGAGATCCCAGTTCCTTCTATTTGTTTTAAAGCATAGTCTTTATCATCTTTCCTGTAAAAACAAAGTTATTTTAATATTGGATAAAACTAAATGTATGTGAATTTTTAATAAAATATAAATATAAATCACGTAATACATTTTTGATACCTTTCACATGTAATCACAGAATATCATATAGGAAAAAGGTTTTGGATAATCTAGTTCAATCCCACTATTTGATGAGGAAAGTCAGATTCAAAGTAATAAAAAGATTTGTCCAAGGCTCCATGGTTTGGGAAGGCAAAGACTTAGAAATAGGTTCTTCCTGTTCTAATATATATACATTTCCTTTCTATATATGTATGTGTTCGTGTGTGTGCTGTAACACTCAACAAACACACATACACAACTTGTTTTCTAAAACCCTTTCAGATATTGGTGGGTCAAAAAATTAAGAAATGAATGTATCACTAAAGTACAAAATGGTGATAATTCCAAACAAGTTATAGTCCTCATATCCCCCAATACCTTCGAAGAGAGTCACTCAACATGGTTTATTGAGCACTTACTACGTATTCAGAACTGTGTTCAGTATTGGGGATAGAGCAGAGTTCCTTGTTCTATAGAGCTTTCTGCATCTACTGGTCTAGACAGATAAACAACTAACACACCACAGTACAGTATGATAAGTGCTATGATAGGGCAAGTGTAAACCACAGAGGTTATTCAATGGTCACTCTGGTAGAGGACCTAAGCAAAAACTTCTCAAAAGAACCACCACTGGAATGAAGCCTGAACAGCAATTCTTGAACTCTTTTGACCCAGGACCCCTTTACTCTCTTGGATATTACTAAAAACTCTCAAGAATTTTTGTTTTATCTATCATTATTTACCCTATTAGATTTCTTTAAATGGAAACTTCTAAAAACAGAGAATGCAAAAGCATATACCTACTAGCCACCAGAGCAATGACATCAAAATGTTATGACACCTTTGGAAAAAACGCACTGTACATTCATGAGACAGTAAGAAAAGGAAATACCGATGACCCTGAACAACATGGGTTTGAGCTGCGTGGTCCATTTATATGCAAATTTTTAAAATAAATACAATACAGTACTAAATTTTATGATTTTCTTACCATTTTCTTTTTCCAAGTTTCCTTTATTGTAAGAATACACTATGTATCACATATACATACTAAATATGTATTAATCTACTATTTATCTGTAAGGTTATTAGTAGTGAAGTTATTGGGGAAGTAAAAGTTATATATGAATTGGGGAGGAGTCAAGATGGCGGAGAAGTAGCAGGCTGAGACTACTTCAGCTAGCCGGAGATCAGCTAGATAGCTTATCTAAAGATTGCAAACACCTGAAAATCCATCGGCAGATCGAAGAGAAGAAGAACAGCAATTCTGGAAACAGAAAAACAACCACTTTCTGAAAGGTAGGACCCACGGAGAAGTGAATCCAAAGCGACGGTAAGCTAGACCCCGGGAGGAGGGGCCGGCTCCCGGCAAGCGGCGGAGCAACAGCCCACAAAATCAGGACTTTTAAAAGTCTGTTCCGCTGAGGGACATTGCTCCAGAGGCTAAACTGGGGCGAAGCCCACGCAGGGTCAGCGTGGCTTCAGGTCCCGCAGGGTCACAGAAGGATCGGGGGTGTCTGAGTGTCGCAGAGCTTGTGGGTAATGGAACGGGAAAGCCGGCTACAGAGACAGAGCCGACAGTAAGCTCGCAGCTTGGGGTGACCTTGAACCGGTCGCAGGCTCGGTGAGCTCGGAGTGCGGCCGGAGGTCAGGCAGACGGGAGTAACTGGGCGCTGTTCTCTGAGGGCGCACTGAGGAGTGGGGCCCTGGGCTCTCGGGTCCTCCGGGCCGGAGACCAGGAGGCCGCCATTTGTATTCCCGTCCTCCGGAAGTCTATGGAAAGCGCTCAGGGAACAAAAGTCCTGAAAGCAAACCGGAGCGGATTACTCACCCCGGCCCCCGGTAAGGGCGGTGTAATTTGGCCTGGGGCAAAGACACTTGAGAATCACTACAACAGGCCCCTCCCCCAGAAGATCAACAAGAAATCCAGCCAAGACCAAGTTCACCTACCAAGGAGTGCGGTTTCAATAGCAAGGAGAGCAGCAGAATTCCAGAGGAGGAGAAAGCCAAGCACGGAACTCATGGCTTTTTCCCTGTGATTTTTCTTAGTCTTTCAGTTAATTTAATTTTTTTCTTTTTCATTTTTTGTTTCTTTTTTTTCTCGCCTTCGGGAAAAAAATTTTTTTTAACTTTTACCTTTTTCTTTTTTAATGATTTTTTACTAGTTTATCTAATATATATATTTTTTCTTTTTTGCATTTTTCTTAGGTGTTTTCTTTTTTTAAATTCTTTTTTTTTCTTTTCTTTTTCTTTTTTATTTTCTTTTTTTTTTTCTTTCTTCCTTTTTGAACCTCTTTTTATCCCCTTACTCCCCCCTCACGATTTTGGATCTCTTCTAATTTGGTTAAAGCACATTTTCCTGGGGTTGTTGCCACCCTTTTAGTATTTTACTTGCCCCTTCATATACTCTTATCTGGACAAAATGACAAGACGGAAAAATTCAACACAAAAAAAAGAACAAGAGGCAGTACCGAAGGCTAGGGACCTAATCAATACAGACATTGGTAATATGTCAGATCTAGAGTTCAGAATGACAATTCTCAAGGTTCTAGCCAGGCTCAAAAAAGGCATGGAAGATATTAGAGAAACCCTCTCGAGAGATATAAAAGCCCTTTCTGGAGAAATAAAAAAACTAAAATCTAACCAAGTTGAAATCAAAAAAGCTATTAATGAGATGCAATCAAAAATGGAGGCTCTCACTGCTAGGATAAATGAGGCAGAAGAAAGAATTAGTGATATAGAAGACCAAATGACAGAGAATAAAGAAGATGAGCAAAAGAGGGACAAACAGCTACTGGACCACGAGGGGAGAATTCAAGAGATAAGTGACACCATAAGACGAAACAACATTAGAATAATAGGGATTCCAGAAGAAGAAGAAAGAGCGAGGGGAGCAGAAGGTATGCTGGAGAGAATTATTGGGGAGAATTTCCCCAATATGGCAAAGGGAACAAGCATCAAAATTCAGGAGGTTCAGAGAACGCCCCTCAAAATCAATAAGAATAGGCCCACACCCTGTCACCTAATAGTAAAATTCACAACTCTCAGTGACAAAGAGAAAATCCTGAAAGCAGCCCGGGAAACGAAGTCTGTAACATACAATGGTAAAAATATTAGATTGGCAGCTGACTTATCCACAGAGACTTGGCAGGCCAGAAAGAGCTGGCATGATATTTTCAGAGCACTAAACGAGAAAAACATGCAGCAAACAATAGTATATCCAGCGAGGCTATCATTGAAAATAGAAGGAGAGATTAAAAGCTTCCAGGACAAACAAAAACTGAAAGAATTTGCAAATACCAAACCAGCTCTACCGGAAATATTGAAAGGGGTCCTCTAAGCAAAGAGAGAGCCTACAAGTGGTAGATCAGAAAGGCACAGAGACCATATACAGTAACAGTCACCTTATAGGCAATACAATGGCACTAAATTCATATCTCTCAATAGTTACCCTGAATGTTAATGAGATAAAAGCACCTGTCAAAGACACAGGGTATCAGAATGGATAAAAAAACAAAACCCGGGCGCCTGGGTGGCTCAGTGGGTTAAGCCACTGCCTTCGGCTCAGGTCAAGATCTCAGGGTCCTGGGATCGAGTCCCGCATCGGGCTCTCTGCTCAGCAGGGAGCCTGCTTCCTTCTCTCTCCCTCTCTGCCTGCCTCTCAGTGTACTTGTAATTTCTCTCTGTCAAATAAATAAATAAAATCTTTAAAAAAAAAAAAACACACACAAAACCCATCTATATGTTGCCTCCAAGAAACTCATTTTAAGCCCGAAGACACCTCCAGATTTAAGTGAGGGGGTGGAAAAGAATTTACCATGCTAATGGACATCAGAAGAAAGCAGGAGTGGCAATCCTTATATCAGATCCATTAGATTTTAAGCCAAAGACTATAATAAGAGATGAGGAAGGACACTATATCATACTCAAAGGGTGTGTCCAACAAGAAGATTTAACAATTTTAAATATCTATGCCTCCAACGTGGGAGCAGCCAACTATATAAACCAATTAATAACAAAATCAAAGAAACACATCAACAATAATACAATAATAGTAGGGGACTTTAACACTCCCCTCACTGAAATGGACAGATCATCCAAGCAAAAGATCAGTAAGGAAATAAAGGCCTTAATCGACACACTGGACCAGATGGACATCACAGATATATTC
Organism: Mustela lutreola; assembly: GCF_030435805.1. NCBI lineage: Eukaryota > Metazoa > Chordata > Mammalia > Carnivora > Mustelidae > Mustela > Mustela lutreola. The sequence continues at coordinate 78,409,697 of NC_081302.1, forward strand.
AGAACATTTCATCCCAAAGCAACAGAATACACATTCTTCTCTAGTGCACATGGAACATTCTCCAGAATAGATCATATCCTTGGTCCTAAATCAGGACTCAACCGGTATCAAAACATTGGGATAATTCCCTGCATATTTTCAGACCACAATGCTCTAAAGCTAGAACTCAACCACAAAAGGAAGTTTGGAAAGAACCCAAATACATGAAGACTAAACAGCATCCTTCTAAAGAATGAATGGGTCAACCAGGAAATTAAAGAAGAATTGAAAAAAATCATGGAAACAAATGATAATGAAAATACAACGGTTCAAAATCTGTGGGACACAACAAAGGCAGTCCTGAGAGGAAAATATATAGCGGTACAGGCCTTTCTCAAGAAACAAGAAAGGTCTCAGGTATACAACCTAACCCTACACCTACAGGAGCTGGAGAAAGAACAAGAAAGAAACCCTAAGCCCAGCAGGAGAAGAGAAATCATAAAAATCAGAGCAGAAATCAATGAAATAGAAACCAAAAAAACAATAGAACAAATCAACGAAACTAGGAGCTGGTTCTTTGAAAGAATTAATAAAATTGATAAACCCCTGGCCCGACTTATCAAAAAGAAAAGAGAAAGGACCCAAATAAATAAAATCATGAATGAAAGAGGAGAGATCACAACTAACACCAAAGAAATACAAACTATTATAAGAACATACTATGAGCAACTCTACGCCAATAAATTTGACAATCTGGAAGAAATGGATGCATTCCTAGAAACATATAAACTACCACAACTGAACCTGGAAGAAATAGAAAGCCTGAACAGACCCATAACCAGTAAGGAGATTGAAACAGTCATTAAAAATCTCCAAACAAACAAAAGCCCAGGACCAGACGGCTTCCCGGGGGAATTCTACCAAACATTTAAAGAAGAACTAATTCCTATTCTCCTGAAACTGTTCCAAAAAATAAAAATGGAAGGAAAACTTCCAAACTCATTTTATGAGGCCAGCATCACCTTGATCCCAAAACCAGACAAGGATCCCACCAAAAAAGAGAGCTATAGACCAATATCCTTGATGAACACAGATGCGAAAATACTCAACAAAATACTAGCCAATAGGATTCAACAGTACATTAAAAATATTATTCACCACGACCAAGTGGGATTTATTCCAGGGCTGCAGGGTTGGTTCAACATCCGCAAATCAGTCAATGTGATACAACACATCAATAAAAGAAAGAACAAGAACCATAGGATACTCTCAATAGAAGCTGAAAAAGCATCTGACAAAGTACAGCATCCCTTCCTGATCAAAACTCTTCAAAGTGTAGGGATAGAGGGCACATACCTCAATATCCTCAAAGCCATCTATGAAAAACCCACCGCAAATATCATTCTCAATGGAGAAAAACTGAAAGCTTTTCCGCTAAAGTCAGGAACACGGCAGGGATATCCATTATCACCACTGCTATTCAACATAGTACTAGAGGTCCTAGCCTCAGCAATCAGACAACAAAAGGAAATTAAAGGCATCCAAATAGGCAAAGAAGAAGTCAAATTATCACTCTTCGCAGATGATATGATACTACATGTGGAAAACCCAAAAGACTCCACTCCAAAACTGCTAGAACTTATACAGGAATTCAGTAAAGTGTCAGGATATAAAATCAATGCACAGAAATCAGTTGCATTTCTCTACACCAACAGCAAGACAGAAGAAAGAGAAATTAAGGAGTCAATCCCATTTACAATTGCACCCAAAACCATAAGATACCTAGGAATAAACCTAACCAAAGAGACACAGAATCTATACTCAGAAAACTATAAAGTACTCATGAAAGAAATTGAGGAAGACACAAAGAAATGGAAAAATGTTCCATGCCCCTGGATTGGAAGAATAAATATTGTGAAAATGTCTATGCTACCTAAAGCAATCTACACATTTAATGCAATTCCTATCAAAGTACCATCCATCTTTTTCAAAGAAATGGAACAAATAATGCTAAAATTTATATGGAACCAGAAAAGACCTCGAATAGCCAATGGGATATTGAAAAAGAAAGCCAAAGTTGGTGGCATCACAACTCCGGACTTCAAGCTTTATTACAAAGCTGTCATCATCAAGACAGCATGGTACTGGCACAAAAACAGACACATAGATCAATGCAACAGAAGAGAGAGCCCAGAAATAGACCCTCAACTCTATGGCCAACTAATCTTCGACAAAGCAGGAAAGAATGTCCAATGGAAAAAAGACAGCCTCTTCAATAAATGGTGCTGGGAAAATTGGACAGCCACATGCAGAAAAATGAAATTGGACCATTTCCTTACACCACACACAAAAATAGAGTCAAAATGGATCAAGGACCTCAATGTGCGAAAGGAATCCATCAAAATCCTTGAGGAGAACACAGGCAGCAACCTCTTCGACCTCTGCCGCAGCAACATCTTCCTAGGAACAAAGCAAAAGGCAAGGGAAGCAAGGGAAAAAATGAACTATTGGGATTTCATCAAGATCAAAAGCTTTTGCACAGCAAAGGAAACAGTTCACAAAATCAAAAGACAACTGACAGAATGGGAGAAGATATTTGCAAACGACATATCAGATAAAGGACTAGTGTCCAGAATCTATAAAGAACTTAGCAAACTCAACACCCAAAGAACAAATAGTCCAATCAAGAAATGGGCAGAGGACATGAACAGATATTTCTTCAAAGAAGACATCCAGATGGCCAACAGACACATGAAAAAGTGCTCCATATCACTCGGCATCAGGGAAATACAAATCAAAACCACAATGAGATATCACCTCACACCAGTCAGAATGGCTAAAATCAACAAGTCAGGAAATGACAGATGCTGGCGAGGATGCGGAGAAAGGGGAACCCTCCTACACTGTTGGTGGGAATGCAAGCTGGTGCAGCCCCTCTGGAAAACAGCATGGAGGTTCCTCAAAATGTTGAAAATAGAACTGCCCTATGACCCAGCAATTGCACTATTGGGTATTTACCCTAAAGATACAAACGTAGTGATCCAAAGGGGCACGTGCACCCGAATGTTTATAGCAGCAATGTCCACAATAGCCAAACTATGGAAAGAACCTAGATGTCCATCAACAGATGAATGGATCAAGAAGATGTGGTATATATACATAATGGAATACTATGCAGCCATCAAAAGAAATGAAATCTTGCCATTTGCGACAACATGGATGGAACTAGAGCATATCATGCTTAGCGAAATAAGTCAAGCAGAGAAAGACAACTATCATATGATCTCCCTGATATGAGGAAGTGGTGATGCAACATAGGGGCTTAAGTGGGTAGGAGAAGAATAAATCAAACAAGATGGGATTGGGAGGAAGACAAACCGTAAGTGACTCTTAATCTCACAAAACAAACTGAGGGTTGCTGGGGGGAGAGGGTTTGGGAGAAGGGGGTGGGATTATGGACATTGGGGAGGGTATGTGCTTTGGTGAGTGCTGTGAAGTGTGTAAACCTGGTGATTCACAGACCTGTACCCCTGGGGATAAAAATATGTGTTTATAAAAAATAAAAAATTAATAAAAAAAAATAAAAAAAAAACAAAAAACAATCAAACAAAAAATAAATAAATAAATAAATTTTTAAAAGAAAAAAAGTTATATATGAATTTTATTTATTTATTTATTTATTTATTTATTTATTTATAAGGATTTTATTTATTTGACAGACAAAGATCACAAGTAGGCAGAGAGGGCAGGCAGAGAGAGAGAGAGAGGAGGAAGCAGGCTCTCAGCTGAGCAGAGAGCCCGATGTGGAGTTTGATCCTAAGACCCTGGGATCATGACCTGAGCTGAAGGCAGAGGCTTTAATCCACTGAGCCACCCAGGCGTCCTTATATATGAATTTTACATAGTGGTGGGCTATTGGAGCCCAACCCCAACCTCCATGTTATTCAAGGGTCAACTGTAGTATCATAGCACTACAATGAAAACAGTGCCAACCACATGGACCCTCTGAAAGGACTGTGTCTGAGGGGTAACTAGCAGTTCCCAGATCAGACTTCAGAAACTGCTGGTGTGTGTGTGTGTGTGTTATGAGTTAAGGGGAAAACACAATGTGAAGACAAATGAAACGAAAGAAAACCATCTGAGGGAGAACAGACAATGGGGGATAAGGCTGATGGCATTAATCAGGAACCACAACATAAAAGTCTTTTTACTCCAAGAATAACAGGAAGCACTCCATTTAAGATTTCTTTAATAAGAAATACCAATTAGGGATGCCTGGGTGGGGGTGCCTGAATGGCTCAGTGGGTTAAAGCCTCTGCCTTCAGCTTGGGTCACGATGCCAGGGTCCTGAAATCAAGCCCCGCTTCGGGCTCTCTGCTCAGTGGGGAGCCTGCTTCCTTTCCTCTTTCTCTGCCTGCCTCTCTGCCTACTTGTGATCTCTGTCAAATAAATAAATAAAATCTTTTAAGAAAGAAAGAAAGAAAGAAAGAAAGAAAGAAAGAAAGAAAGAAAGAAAGAAAGAAAGAAAGAAAGAAAAGGGATGCCTGGGTGGCTCAATCAGTTAAGCGTCTGCCTTCAGCTCAGGGTCGTGGGATGCACATCAGGCTCCCTGCTCAGTGGGGGGAATTTGCTTTTCCCTTTCTCCTTCTCCCTGCTTGTGCATGTTCTCTCTCTCATATAAATAAATAAAACCTTTAAAAAAAAGAAAATATCAATTATATTTTATTTGAAAAAATATGTCTGGCTGCCATTTGAATGCTTAGGGGGAGTAAATAAGAACAGGAGGCAGAGAAGCCAGTTAAAAGTAAACAGTGTTAAAATTACTCAGGTGAAAGATGATGATGGTGGCCACAGAATGGTGGCTGCCATACGGGGTAGACTGGAGCGATATAAGGCAGAACCAATAGCACCTGGTGACTGAACTCTGGGCAGAAGGAAGAGGAGTCAAAGAAAATGATTTCTGGGGGCGCCTGGGTGGTTCAGTGGGTTGAGCCGCTGCCTTCGGCTCAGGTCATGATCTCGGGGTCCTGGGATCGAGTCCCGCATCGGGCTCTCTGCTCAGCGGGGAGCCTGCTTCCCTCTCTCTCTCTCTCTACCTGCCTCTCCATCTACTTGTGATTTCTCTCTGTCAAATAAATAAATAAAATCTTTAAAAAAAAAAAAGAAAATGATTTCTGCTCTAGCAATAGGTTAATGGCATATTACTGACTGAAATAAAAAAACAGCAGGAGGAAAAGATCTGAGCGAACAAGAAGATGACAGTTCTGTCTTGTGCAGGTTGAGTCTACAGTACATATGAGACACCTAAGTGAAAATGCCAAGCTGAATAAACACGTCTAAAGCTCTAGAGAAAGCTGAAGACACCAATTTACTATAATCAGCATATCCACAGTAATTAAAGCTATGAGAGTAAAGTGACACCAAAGAGAAGCACTGTCAAAAAAAAAAAAAAAATTTTTGAAAAAGGGAAGAATAGTAAATAGTATCAGAAGCTGCAAAGAAGGCTAATAAGGTAAGAATGGGGAAGTGTCCCCTGAATTTAGGAATGATGAAGTCACCAGACAGTAGATTAGGCAAAAATAGGGGGAGTGATGTTGCAGCAGGGTGTGTACTGCGGAAGGCTGAGGAATGAATGGGGCATAAGCAAACTAAGGAAGTATAGGTATCAGAAGGGGAAAAAGATGTCAGTAGCTGGAGTAATACACAGGTTAAAGAATTATTATTTTTTTCAAGATGGAAAAGACCTAAATAGAGTAAGTACTGACAAGAAAAACCCAGAGAAAAGGAGTTACTGATATGAGAGAGAGAGGTAAAAATTTCAAGAGCAAAGACTGAAATGCTGGGGCAGGGGGTGGGTGGAGATTAGAGAGGGCTAGAAGGAGGAATATTTTAAGGAAGAGTTCTCATCTTGATGGCTTTCATATTTTCCTGATGTTGGGAATTAGGTCATAAACTAAAGTAAGGGCAAAGGTGGTAGAGTTCAAGATACAATGAAAGAAGGTTTGGTTGAATAAATGAGTAAATCCTTATAAAATAAATTCCTTTAAGCCCATTTAATACCTTATTATCTTCAATTATTATTAAAACTTACATAGCTTTATCTTTGTTTTTACAACATACATACACCAAATCCTTAGTTGTGGGGAAAAAATCCCAATTCCAACATTATTTTTCAGAAAAAAGATTTGTTTTACAACATTCAGCTTTATAATGTATTTTCTAGTAAAGAACCACAGGTACTCATTATTTTAAAAATACATTAAGTGTATATCTATACTTAATGTTCACTAAGTCTGAATGATTTCTGAAAGACTTAAAAAAAAAAGAAGTTAAGGAGAGTGACACACACACAAAAATGAAGTCAAGGGGCGCCTGGATGGCTCAGTCAGTTGAGCAACTGACTCTTGGTTTTGGTTCCAGTCCTGATTTCAGGGTCATGAAAAATAGCCCCGCACAGGGCTCCACACTCCGGGGGAGTAAATAGTTAGCAGGTAGTCTGCTTGAGATTCTCTCTCTTTCCTTCTCCCTCTGCTCTCTCTCTCAAAATAAATAAATAAATCTTGGGGCACCTGGGTGGCTCAGTGGGTTAAGGCCTCTGCCTTCGGCTCAGGTCATGATCCCAGGGTCCGGGGATCGAGCCCCACGTTGGGCTCTCTGCTCAGCAGGGAGCCTGCTTCCTTTCCTCTCTCTCTGCCTCTCTGCCTCCCTGTGATTTTTGTCTGTCAAAATAAATAAAATCTTTAGAAAAATAAATAAATCTTTAAAATAAATGAATAGGTAGGAAAAAAGAAAGAATGAAGTCAGAGTTAGAATAAGTCTATTATATACTTTCACATATATGGTACTGATTTAACCAGAAGATTAACCCAGGAGTGTAAGAAATTGCTCTGTGTCCTATTTGAGGATAGCATCTTAGATCTGAGCATTCTAAGGAGAAAGTGATGAGAAAGAAAATAAATTTAATCAAAGGCTTATCCCTTCACCTCCTTAACAATGACTCCGAATTTCTCTTATTTATAAATACCCAAGTTGCTAGATGTAAATGTCTTCTCAATGAACTGAAAAATTCTCATCTGTAGACAGTCCTCACCCCCATCCCAAGTAATCATATGTCTTATATTTTATAAAAGTAAATGATGAGAAAGGTGAAATTGTACAATAAAAAAACTGAAGATGTTTAATTATCAAAAAGGCCACTTCCTCTTGAAAATCACTGAACACAATTAACATCATAATGTAATAGTGCTTTGTGGTTTACAGAGCGCATTTATTTATATATCCATCTACACAGTCATAGTAAAATGGCACAATGGAGAGGGAAAGGATCTGTTCCCTAGTTTCAGTCATGATCCAGTTGAAGTAGACTATATAAATAAATAATCGTACTAAGGTGTTCTATGTGCTATAAATAGAGGGGATAAGACTATAGCTTGAAGGATTGAAGCAAGATGAAAGAAAGCTTCAGAAAGAGACTACTTAGGCAGAGATTCTTAAGACCTCAGAAGTCTGTCAGGAAAGGAGGGAGGGGCTGGGGAGAGAAATCAGTAGCTGGAGCCAACATCCCAAAAAGTGAGAATAGCCATGCACAACAATACAGAAACACAGGGGAGGTGTGACATGCTCAGAGAATAGCAGAGAGAAGCAGTAGCAGTTTAATAGCATCAAACATGCTGACAGCTCTGAGAAAGGATGATTTCAGGAACAGGCAGAGGTAAGATGGGAGAGGGTCTTCTATGTCAGCTGTCTCCTAAGAGGGGTATAGAGTTTATGTGATGTGCTTTACTTCAGGGAGAGAAAAAACATGTAAGTATGTGAAGAAAATATTACATTAAAAAATAATAAATAAAGCTGAGGAAAAGTATGCTATGTGAGAAGACGAAAAAGAGGAGGATGAAACCATAATGAACACTTGCCTTTAAAAGACAGGAGAATTAAGTCAATAATATAAAACGGTTGTTAAAGAGTAGTTTTAAAAAATGAGCAGTGTTTTGGTAAAATAGCATAGTGAAGGGGCGCCTGGGTGGCTCAGTGGGTTAAAGCCTCTGCCTTCGGCTCAGGTCATGATCCCAGGGTCCTGGGCTCTCTGCTCGGCAGGGAGCCTGCTTCCTCCTCTCTCTGCCTGCCTCTCTGCCTACTTGTGATCTGTCAAATAAATAAATAAATAAAATCTTTTTTAAAAAAATAGCATAGTGAATACACATATGAAATTTCACTTCCCTCCTACAACCCTACTAAACCTATGGTAAAGAAATGTTTAAAAGATATAAACTCATATAGATGAAAAATGGAGAGAAGGCAGCAAAAAACTTCGGAAACTAAAAAGTAAGTGGACAAATACTGACTGAGAGGATCCAGGAAAACTAACTCAGAAGCTGACAGTGAAGAATGCTAAGAACCAATTAGATGTACACAGCAATTTCCTCCAAAATCAGAGAACTGAGAGTATTAGATATCTCTGGAGGTTGAACTGGTTGGATAGAAAATGAAGTTGAAGAGATATTCTAGCAAATAGAACAATAAAATAAAGAAAAACAGAAAAATCAGACAACCAGCCCATGGAATCCAGTATACAAATAATTAAGAGTTCTAGAAAGAAAGAACAGAGAACAGAAAGAAAGAAAATTAATGAAGTGATTCAAGGAAACGTCCTAAACTGAATGACAGGGTTTATAAAACTCAAAGGGTCCAATGAGTTCCCATCACAAATAGTTGAAAATAGATCTATATCAAGACACAATATTTAGACATTTCAGAAAAATGGAGACGAGCAGATTTAACATGCTTGCATGTTAAATAGGTAATGCGTCACTGAGAAAGGACCAATATTACTCAACCATGAGAAAGAATGAAATCCTGCCATCTGTGACAACATGGATGAACCTGAGGACATTAAGCTAAGTGAGATAAATCAGAGAAAGACAAACACTGTACAATATCACTTACATGTGGAATCCCGGAACTCATAAAAACAGAAAGTACAATGGTGGTTACCAGGGGCTAGGCACACTGGGGAGACACTGTAAGGGTACAAACTTGCAACCAGAAGATAAAAACGTCCTGGAGACTCAACAAACAACATAGTGATTATAGACAACACCGTATTATAAACTTCAAAGTTAGTTACTAAGAGACTAGATCTTAAATTTTCCCACCAAAAAAGGAAATGATAATTATGTGACATGATATAAGTGTTAGTTACACTACAGTGGTAATCATATTGCAATATATAATTTGATCAGTCAGTTGTATACCTTAAATTTACACAATACTATATGTGAATTATAACTCAATAAAATTAAATTTTAAAAAAGGATTAGGAATCAGGATACCTGTGGACTTCTCAATAGCAGTTTTAGAAGCTAGAAGTTCTAGAGCAACTGCATGCCGTAAAATCATGAAGTATTGATTACAGTGTCAGTAGATGTGGTTTGGAGTTTAAGACTCTGTTCTGGAGAATTACACTGTCAGTAGCAATGACAAGAAAACATTATGGAGGAGTTGGCCAGATCAAGGAGCTTGAGCCAGAATGTGAAATAAGTGCACTGCTTCCTTCATTCTTTAGGGGGAAAAAAGTCATGCTGGGGGGGGGGGGGGGGAATAAACAGCTTAACTAATCACTGTGTTTAGTTATGTAGTAAAAATTGTGAATTACACAAAGTCTAATGTGTTAAACTGAAGATGTAATTATCTTTATTATGCAGTAATCTGGAAGTACATCATAAGCAACTGTCATTGTGTGCTGCAGTTTGATGGTTACTGCAGGGAAAAGGCCTGGGAGGGTGCTAGACTACAGTATGCAATCTTAGTGACGGTACAAGACAACAAGCTGAGCTGGCCAAATCACAAAGATGTGAACTCAACCACCTAACTTGCTGTAGTGTGATATACCTTAGGTATTTCTAATGATCTTAACATTTCTATTTTGGGAAAGAATGCTCTTAATATATAATACTGGGTCTAAGCCATTTTTAAAATCATTTTTAATAAAATCTCCTTATTTAAAAAGATTAAAGGTCCTAATAATTATTATTCCTATTGCTATAGTATTTTCAAATATAGCATGGAACTACTTTTTACCTTTGGATACCACAACTAAGGCTCATGTATTATTATAATTTAAAATTCTTTTTGATTTTGTCTTTTGTGACTTAGGTCCCCAAATCAAAATAATAAACTTTTAGACTTAAAGTATCTCTATCTCTGGATTTCCTATTTTGAAAACTGTATTCTCTCCAAATTGATTTATTTGACCAATCAAAAGAGAAGTTCAGTCTTTATAGATTAAATGCAAATAAAATGTATTCACGTAGATACATATGCTTACTGTTTTACATACTTTAAGTCGAGAAGAGGCAGACTTATGTTCTTATAGAAAAACTGGTACAATAACTGTTTCAATTTGATTTTTGTTTCTAGGTTTTAATATCCTTGTCAATCAGAAACAAGCATAGCACACTTGATGGTAGAAATCAAGGAGTCCTGCAGGATGATTGAAATCCTCACTGTTTACAATACCTTCTAATTCTGTGGGTAATCACTGACTGAATCTTTAGAAATTGTGCAACATATAGTTAATACAGGAGCCTTTCTCTCCCATAAAAAATTCTAGTTAACATAAAAATTTTCCAGAGCTGTTCAATCTTATCTTCCCTTGCTAGATATTTAATCAGCTCAACATGCTCTCCGATTAGGTGACTGGCTATTTTTGCAGCATTGTTAGGGAAAGACTGCACTTGAACCCCCATGGAAATGACCTTGGCATATTTTGTTGACAACTAAAACAGCAGTAAAACTCCTTGGATGCACAGCTCTCAATTACAGTGACATAACACATCCTCAAATTACTGGAAGACAGTCCCAGCCAGAGACCTCAAATTGAGGATTCCTAAGAATCTTCCAGAAGATGATCCTGGAGAATGAGACAGCTTCCACCCAGGATCCACAGAACAAGATCTAAATGGCCTGAACCAAAGACTATTGGGCTAAATCTGCATGCCCTCGCCAACCCCCAACCTCTTTTCTATCTTCTATGCTGGTTTAAATTTCTGAATTGTTACTAGACACCTATTACGTCTAATAAAAATACTCATAATACTGCTCTTTGTATCCCTAGTCATTCCTTGTATGAGTCCAATTCCTGGCTACAATTTGCTCATGATTTCACTAAAATATGCAAACAAACTAATTACTGAGATTGTAGCCACCTTCTCTTGGGTCCAACTCCGGTTACTCTAACTCCTAGGCAATCATACTCAAATACAAAGCAACTTCTGAAATAGTAAACTCAAAACGGTAAACAGGACAGGCAGCCCCTGTGATGTCAAACCTAGGAAAGTTTCTGTCTACACCAAAACCACACTTGAACTTGGCTTTTTGCTTAGAAACAGATTACTACTTATCAATCTCTCTTAAGTCATCTGCCCACAGTGTCATTTTTCTGAACACAACTCTAATAAAAAGTAAAGTTATTATAGTCATTGCATCTTGATTTCAAGAACTACTGTCTCAACATTAGTCACCTATAATCATTTTTCTTCTCCTTAATATTCATGGTCAAAGAAATAAGCAACGCTAAAACCATAAATTAATGCATAGCATTTTTCTTCCAAATGGTTGGTCTTTCCTCCTATTTCACATATACACTTATTTCTATTTGACTCCAAATATTTTTTTTCTTAAAAGTAGTATTATATCAGAATGTGAATATACCCAAACATTTCTTAAATGTTCACATATTATATTCCAAGTATTACTATCAATAAGTATTCAAGATTGAGGTTATTAAAACACCCTAAAAATGTCTTCATCTCCCTTAACCTACATTCTACCCTGTCACCAATACTCTATAATTGAAAAGAATGTTATGAATGCTCCTTGTTGAACAAATAAACTGGATGGGCTCTGAAGTCTTTACATTACAGCTTCTTACATGCAATCTTTATTCTATCATTAACAACAAAGTGTTAAACCTGAAATTTTTTTTTTGCATTTTATGAATTTTGTTTTATTGTTATTAAAAATGAACAATTTGCTTACACAAATATGTAAAAAACTATGTAAAATATCCCTAGATCTTAAGTAAAACTCAAAATATTTAATCCTATAATAAAAAAGATAAGCCGTGAACATGATTCAACAAATATTAAATAATCTAAGATTTTAGTATTTTTAAATATATAGAACTAAATTATTTTTGTTTTTTTTTCATGTTCAATTGAAAAAAATTGACATTTACATTCAACAATGAATTAACATGGAACAGTGCTTCATAACCTGTGGAGTGAAGGTACATTTAAAATACTTCAATCAATCACAAAACATTTTCATAAATATAATTTTTATTATATTTAAGAAAAATGAAATGGAAATACATGCAAAATCCAGTAATAGCCTTATTATTGTACACTAATAACAATTACTATTATTAAACTAAAGAAGTAGAGATATATAATGTCAATTAATGCAAAAGTTGCCAATGCTTATTTTAAATTTCTACACTCATTACATTGCAGAAAAGATAGGATATAAAAATGTGTTCATGGAGAGAAATGTGTCCATGAACTACAGTTTAAGTAACACTAGTCTAATATGGATCAAGGTAGACCAGGGCACTAAGATATACCTTTGCATGATATACCACTGTAATTACAATAACAGATAGGAATATATATGGATTTTGGAATTTTAAAATAAATTTATTTGAAGTGCATTATGTATTTTGGATTTTATTTTAATTTTTAATTTTTTATAAACATATATTTTTATCCCCAGGGGTACAGGTCTGTGAATCACCAGGTTAAACCTGAATTTATAAAGAAAAATTAGGCTACAAAAGTTTTTCTACTTAAATGAATACACACCGTTCCTCTCACTCTTGCATTCTATTTTTGTTTCTAGTATCTTTAAAGACTAATATTTAACATTATTTAATGGTTTTCATTTAAACTGGTGAAAATATAAAGGAAGGATATCCCTCATTTCCTATTATTACTAAGAGTATAAATTAGCACAAACATTTTAGAAAGTAATCTAGAATAGTGATATTAAGTATGTGTATTTCCTACACCAGCAATTTCTCTTCTGATTTTACGTACCACAGGAAAGGTTTCATATATCTGCAAAAAGTGACAGTTATAGACGCAAACAGAGGTATACTGTGTGTGAATCACTGGGAGCAGATAAGTGACACATGGTATATGCATATACTGAGAATACTTACAACCCTACACAAACAATATTTTCAGGAATACAAGTATGTTCCAAAGATATTTAGATTGGAATAGGGGCTGAAAGGATATATACTGAAAAAAGAAGACTGGAAGCTGATTATAATGGGATAAGAGAATTGGGCAAAGATAAAAGAATGAAAAATAAAGAAAAACAGAGGGCCTTACATGTTGACAATGATAGTATGCCATGTACTAAAATACTAAGCAGTATTTTCAATTCAATTCTATGTACAAAAACCAAGAAACAACCAGTTAAATGGAACACCCCTACTCAGGTACAAAAACAGGATTTCCTAAAAGTCTAGGGAAAAAATTACAGCAGGAGAAGAGTTAAATTTGGTATATGTCAAAGATATATAAAATTTATGAAAGTTTCAAAAGAATTACATAGATATTTGACAGTGTTAAGAACATTTAAGATCTGACTAGACTAAACTGACAGAAAAATCACACATTAGCACACACTGGAAGGATCAAGACTGGAGGTCAAAAAGATAATTAGGAAGCTATTGTCAAAAATCTAAAAGTCAAGTAACAAGTGCCCAAACTAAGATTTTGCTATTTTCAACATATAAATAAACAGGAGTGGAATTAGGGAGTGATAAACTCACCTCGCCTAAGCACAGTCCTTCCAAGTACAGGCTCAGAGCTTCACAGGAGTTAAAAACTGGCAAGAAGAAGCCTGCCTCTTCCGTTTCCTACCCACTGCTCCAACACCGATTACACATAAAGTAGACTTGGACAGAGTCTCATTGTAATTAGGTAAATATGTAACATCTGACCAGAAATAGAGGGCCACACAGAGGAATGAAATATGCAGTCTATTTCAGAATGGATGAAAGATGAAGGGGATGGCATCAGCTGCCAGCAAGTCTCTCCTCACAAGGCAGGGTCATGCCAAATTAGAGAATCTTAAGTCCTACAACAATATTAACATTAACCTGTTAAATCTGACACTTTCACACTGTTCTGTAGAAAATCACTCTATTAGTAGACTTATAAGTCCTGTGTTTTCCTAGTTCTTGAAGCAAGTTCAGTGTTTTCTGAGGGGAGGAAGCCGAGTCATGTCCCAGGAGCGGGAACTATATACTTTGCCTCCAACTTTCCAAAATACCAGAAAGCCCATTTCTCCCAAAAGTGAATATTCAATAAATGCAACTTCCTGGCAGGCAGAGAATGAATCAGATTCCTAGAAGAATATAGTATGAACCAAGCATTTTCCATAGCCAAGTACTACACATTAAGCATTTAAGATAAATTACAATGTAAAAATCCATCCCATACATGCACTGGAATTATTTACACAAAATGTGTATTTTACACATATGTAGTTATGTATAGACAGCATTGGCCACATGCTTTTTCTGCAGAAATATTTATGTGCATATACATAAGCACGTTTCAGAATATATATGTAAATATGTGTACATAAATACATATACATACATATGCACTTATATACCCACATATATACATAAACAGATATACATCTAAATATATATGTGTATAAATATATACACAGAGGAATAAGAAAATCATTATTAGGACAATTAATTTACTGACTACCCACAGTACTGTTTTAACTCTGGCAGTCATGAGAAGAATGTTATAGGTGGTTCACAAAAAAAAACCTATCAGTTACGTAGTTTATATAGCTTATGATAGAGATTGTCCTTTATGTGCAAGTGTTCTTTAATAATGACATCACAACATATCATTGCTATCCTATTTTACATAAAAGGAAAGAGAGAATCTGTAGTCACAAGGCTAGAGAGTAGCAAACCAGGACCTCAAAACCAGGCAGTTTGATTCCAGAAAGCATTTTCCACCATATGCTACACTTGCTCAGTTCAGGAAGAAGGACTACCAACTCTTTTACAAATTGCTTCCAGGTAAAATACTCTTAGGCATTTTCACCACAGCAATAAAGGGGTCATATGTAAATGAACACATCTCCTCTACCTACATGAGTTAATATGCACATTATTTTTGCTTATCATTAACACACAGATTCAAACTCCCTCCTAACAACTTACCTGGCAATGCATGGATAACAGGCTATCAGAAACTTTTCATTTAAAGCTGCTATTATCATATAAACAACAAAAAGAGGACCAAAAGACCTTAAACAAAAGACTACTGGAGGTTTCAAGTTTTCCTTGAGGCATTCACAGATCTACGCTCTTTTAATTACATAAAACCAAAAAATAGCAAAGATGTAAACATTTAAATTGTGTATAAAAGCTATGATTTAAAAATTATACACTTGGAATGATTTGAAACCAAGAGACAAGGCACAAAAGACTATACGAAAGGGAGAAAATATCTTATGATTATCAGAACTAGATTAATCATAAAATGTAAAAGTAGTGGGGAAAACCAATTTCCAACCAGTTCTCAAAAGGAGATGTACAAACAAGTTTTGATTCTAATAAACTCTTAACATCTCCTACAGGTTAGATAAGCTTTGCTACTCCTAATAAATCGATCTTTTACACCTTTAAAGAGCTAAATACTTTTAAATGACACATCAGACAAAACAACAGTTCATATCATTTTGTGAACTAATCTATATTATGTAACATGTCAGCTGATACAATTTTTGTAATTAAACACCTATAAAACTGTTCTTAAATAGACATCTGGAGAAAAGATCGATTGTGAGAAGACCGTTATCTGCTCATAATGAAAAGTGAATATATTTTTACGACTGCAGAGCAAGTATATCACAGACCACTGAAATGACTAATTTTCCCATACTACACACTGCTGCAAGACTAGCTTGATGACTCTATGGATAATTTCTGTCTTCATTCCTACTATTATAAAGTCCTAGGATGAAAGTATATACATAAACTTCATAAATTTGATATCAAAGAATGAGAATACCTGCATGAAGGCCAACTCTATAATTATAAATCTATTCTGAGTCTGAAGCAGTGATCTAGATATGAAATAGACCTAGAAAGAGCTACAAATACATAAGCTATTTCATCCTAGTAACCCAGTTTTACAAAACATATTAGCCATAGCTTCAGAGTTAACTTGGATTCTAATGTTTGATTTCTTTAAGATGAATTAAAAGCAGAAGTATATAAAGTGATGTTTACAGAAACTTGGAAATGTTCTTTGCCCTGCATTTCCACATTATATTTCTCAGATCTATTCTGACAGTTCTATGTAGAAAGTCTAAGGTAAAATTATTTCAGAAGATTTATCTCCAAAATAAAATGTGAGATAAGGAAAAACAAATTTAAAAATATCTGGTGAATAAGAGGTTAAAGTGATGGACACCTAAGGCCAATTCGAAAATTTAGACCTGTGAAAGCGGTCAGAGATCTTTCCCTTCTCCTGCAAACTCTGGACTACCAAAGAAAGCAGGGGAAGTGAAAGGATTCAAGAATCAGAGGGATCTGCTTCCGTACCTGGAGATTCCAAATCACTGTCCTATCCCCACTTTCACCTCAGCCCTGGTCCTCAGACCTTCACAACTTGCCCAATTTTGTGGTTCACCACTACCCAACCAGGCAATTATTTTATTTTCCTCTTCCTTTCACCTACCTAGTCAGTTACCAAATCCCTGCTCCCCAGTCTTACTGCCGTTCTTTGTCCGTATCATTCCCCTTCTGAACTACAGGAGCAGGTATCTAACTGGCTCTTTACCCCTTAGTCACTCTAAAGAGCATTCTTGGCTCCCTACTCAAATATTAAGAGACATATTTGTATTATTAGTCAAATATTAGTCACATATTGGGATATGCAAGAGTTTATTTCTGAACTCTCAATTGTGTTCCATTGGTCTATGTACCATACCTCTTCACTGTGAGCTTATACTGTAGACTGAAATCAGAAAAGATGATGCAATTTTTGTCGTTCTTTCTCAAGGCTGCATTGCTATTTGGGGTCTTTTGTGGTTCCATTTCAGGATTGTCTTCTCTATTTCTGTGAAAAATATCACTGGAATTTTGATAAAGAATACATTAAATCTGTAGATTGCCTGGGCAGTATGGACATTTTAACAATATTATTCTTCCATTTAACCAAAATGGGATATCCTTCCATTTATTTGTGTCTTCTTTAATTTCTTTCACTGAAGTCTTACGAGTTTTCATTGTACAAATCTTCTCATTACATTTATCCCTAAGTATTTTATGGGTTTTGATGTTATTTTAAATGAGATTGTTTTGGGGTGCCTGGATGGCTCAGCTGGTGAAGTGTCTCAGGTCATGATCCCTGGGTCCTGGGATGGAGTCCCACAACAGGCTGCCTGCTCAGCTGGGAGCCTGCTTCTCCCTCTGCCTCTGTCCCTGACTGTTGTTCTGTCTCAAATAAATAAATATCTTTAAAATAAATAAATAAATAAATAAATAAATAAGATTCTTTTCTTCCTTTCTTTTTAGATGCTTTGTTGTTAGTGCACAGAAATGCAAATTATTTCTTGGGGCATGTGGGGGTGCAACTGGTTAAGCATCAGACTCCCAGCCTCAGATCAGGTCATGAGATCAAGCCCCACATGGGGCTCCCCGCTCAGCATGGAGTCTACTTGAGATCATCTTTCCCTTTGCCCCTCTTGCTTGTGCTCTCTGTCTAAAATGAATAGATAAATATTTTTAATAGTTTTTTGGTGGTGTCTTTAGAATATTCTAGGTATAAGATCATATCATCCGCAAACAAACAATTTTACTTCTTCCTGAATTGGATGTCTTTTATTTTCCTTGCCTAATTGCTCTGGCAAGGACTTCTGGTAGTATGTTGAATAGGAATGATAAGAGTAATCACCCTGATCTTAGAGGAAAACCATTTTGCTTTTTACTCTGAGTATGATGTTACCTGGTCTTGTTTTATACAGTCTTTATTATTTTGAGGCATATTCCCCCTATATCTACTTTGTCAAGAATTTTTAGTCATGAAATTTAGTCACTGTATTTGGCAAATGCATTTTCTGTATCTATTGAGATGATTGTATAATTTTTATTATCTATTTTTATCTTTCATCCCATTAACATGATGTATCACATTTATTGATTTGTGTATGTTGAAAGATCCTTGCATCCTAGGGATAAGTCTCACTTGATTATAGCATTAAGATCCTTTTAATATGGTGCTGAAATCAGTTGGCTAATATTTTGTCCAGTATTTTTGCATCTCTATTCAGTAAGTATATTGGCCTGTTTTCTTTTCTTGTAATGTCCTCATTTGGCTTGGTATTAGGGTAATGCTGGCCTTGCAAAATGCTGACCTCCTCCTCAATTTTTGTGAAGAGGTTGAGAAGGACTGGTGTTAATCCTTTCTTAAATATTTAGAATTTACAAGGAAACTATCTGGTACTAGGCTTTTCCTTGTTGGGAGGTTTCTGGTTATTGATTCAATCTCCTTACTTTGTTACTGTGAACAGATTTTCTATTTCTTACTAAGTCTTGGTAGGCTGTATGTTTCTAGGAATTTATGAATTTCTTATAGGTTACGTAATTTGTTAGCATATAATCATTCATAGTAATCTCTTAGGATCTTTTGTATTTCTTTGACATCAATTGCAATGTCTCCTCTTTATTTCTGATGTTATTTATCCGAATCGTTTTTGTTTGTTTTTTTTTTTTTTTACTCTAGCTAAACGTTTCAAAGCTATTTTTTGTTTAGCTTTAAAAAAACAGCACTTTCTCTCATTGATATTTTCTATTTTCTTTTTGGTCTCCCTTTCATTAATTTTTGAAAATACCAAACTTTGGTATTTTCTTCTTTCTGTTAACTTAGGGTTTAGTTTGTTCTTTTTCTAGTTCCTTGAGTTATAAAGTGAGGCTATTGCAGATCTTTCCAGTTTCTTTTTTTTTTTTTAATAAAGATTTTTATTTATTTATTTGACAGAGAGAAATCACAAGTACACTGAGAGGCAGGCAGAGAGAGAGAGAGGGAAGCAGGCTCCCTGCTGAGCAGAGAGCCCGATGTGGGACTTGATCCCAGGACCCTGAGATCATGACCTGAGCCGAAGGCAGCGGCTTAACCCACTGAGTCACCCAGGCGCCCCATCCAGTTTCTTAATGTAGGCATTTATCACTATCAACTTCCTCACAGAACTGCATCACAAAGTTTTGAGATGCTGTTTCCACTTTTAATTCAAGATTATTTATTTCCCTTTGATCCGCTGGTTGTTCAGTAGTGTGTTAATTTCCACATAACTGTGAGTCTTCCACATTTCTTCCTGTTGTTGATTTCCAGTTTCATACCACTGTGGTCTAGAAAGATACTGGGTGTGATTTTAATCTTCTTAAATTTGCTAAGACTTGTTTTATGACCTACCATATGATCTGTCCTGGAGAATGATCCACATGGGCTTGAGAAGAATGTATATTCAGCTGCTGTTAGATGGAATGCTAAATATACAACATTGTTTTTAAAGATATATACGTGCAGGGACGCCTGGGTGGCTCAGTTGGTTAAACAGCTGCCTTCAGCTCAGGTCATGATCCCAGCGTCCTGGGATCGAGTCCCACATCGGGCTTCTTGCTCAGCAGGGAGCCTGCTTCTCCCTCTGCCTGCCATTCTGTCTGCCTGTGCTCGCTCTCTCCCCGTCTCTCTCTCTGATAAATAAATTAAAAAATCTTAAAAAAAAATTAAAAAAAAGATATATACGTGCATAACACATACATATGTTACATATATTATATACATATAACATTGGTTCAAATCCAATGTTTCCTAATTGATTTTGCCTAGGTGATATCACATTCACTGTTGAAAATAGAACACTAAAGTTCTCTACTCTATTATATTATTGTCTACAACATATCTACAACATATGATCTCCCATCATATGTTAGCATACACTTAACACATTCAGGTGCTCCAATGTTGGGATCATATATATTTACAATTATTACAACCCCTTAAAGACATAATCCCTTTATCATTATACAGTGTAAACATTCTTTATCTCATGTTATAACTTTTGAGTTAAAGTCTACTTTGTCTGACATTAAGTACAGCTACTTCTGCTCTCCTTTGGTTTCCACTTGCGTGGAATATCTTTTTCCCTCCAGTCGCTTTGAGTCTATGTATATCCTTGAAGCAAAAGTGAGTCACTTGTTGGCAAAATACATTTGGGTTTTGTTTTCTTATCCAATCGGTCATTCAATGCTTTTTGAGTGGGAAATTTAATCCCTATTTTCAAAAATATGTTTGTGGAACAGAAGTAAGCACAAAAAGGTAAAAAGGGTTAGAGGAAAAGAATGCAGAGAGAATAGAAAGGGTAAAGAAAAAAAGAGTGAGGATATTTAACAGGGTAGGCTACCAAGAATTAAGATGAAAATCTATGTATGGTTCATAACTACTGTGATTCCACTTCTATTAGATACATGAAACAGTTCAATTCATAGAGATAGAAAGTAGAATGGTGGCTGCCACAGGCTGGTGGAAGGGGATGGGGAGTTGCTCTTTAATAGGTACAGAGTTTTAGTTGTGCAGGATGAAAAGAGTTCTGTGGAAGAATGGTGGACAGCAGCATATGTGAATGTACTTAATACTACTGAATGGTACACTTGAAAATGGTATACAGTACGGGACGCCTGGGTGGCTCAGTTGGTTAGATGACTGCCTTCGGCTCAGGTCACGATCCTGGAGTCCCGGGATCGAGTCCCGCATCGGACTCCCAGCTCCATGGGGAGTCTGCTTCTCCCTCTGACCTTCTCCTCGTTCATGCTCTCTCTCACTATCTCTCTCTCAAGTAAATAAATAAAATCTTTAAAAAAAAAAAAAAGAAAATGGTATACAGTAGAGTAATTAAATTTTATGTTATCTATATTTTACCACAATTTTAAAAAACTCCTATGGCTATTTTCTAGCTAAGAGATGATAGTGGCTTGGTCTAGATTAATAGCAGAGAAGCTACAACTGACTGGATAGTAAAAAGTGGACATTTTGGAATTTTATTTTGAATGCAAAGATCAACAGGTCTTAGTGACTGACTAAAAGAAAGATATCCAAGATAACTTCCAAATTACTGACATAAGTAATTCAGTGAATAATGCTGCCAAGTGCAAAGGAGAAAAAAGAGAAACAATTCAAATTTGAATATGTTCAGTTTGAGAAACTTGTCATACATCAAAATGGAAGTGAGTAGACAAGTGTATAAATGGGTCTTGAGCTCAAAAGATACGTCTGGCCCAGAGAGGCAAATCATACAATCTTCAGTATTTCAAAGATATCTGACACCTGCAAGTTGATGATATTACCTAGAAAGAGAGTGTAAGGGAAAAAGAAAAGAAGGCCTGAAAACCAGGCTTTGAAGGATCTATTTATGAGAAACTCTCACTTTTACATTGGAAAAAAGACAAGAAGAAATTCCCACAGCCGAATGAGAAAGAGAAGCCATACGTACAAAATATAAGTAAAGTGTAATAAATCAAGCGTTTCCTATTTCAAGAAGGAAAGGAAATGTGTTAAAATATAGAATGCTGGTGCTAATAATAGGAGGCATTCATTAAATGACTGTAACATTCCTAGGACTAGTGTAAGCACTATAAAGGTACTGATTTATTCATTTCTCACAACACCCTATCAGAAAGCTTCTTTAACCCCTTTTTATAGATGAACTAATTAAGGCCTAGAGAAAGCAAGTAGCTTGTACAGGGCCATAACTAGCAAACTATATAGAACCCGGCACCTGAATTCTTAGCCATTATGTGATACTGGCTCTGTAAGTGTCCACTGGATTTAGCAACAGACAGAATGGTGATGTTAGCCAAGTAGAGTTAAATGGAATGGTAGAGGCAGAAGCCAGACTGGAGTGCATTTAAGAGTAAATGGAAAGTGAGGAACTAAAGGTAATATGAACAAACAGGTCCTAAAAAGTATGACTATAATAAGCTCAGTCAGTTAAGTGCCTGACTCCTGATTTTGGCTCGGGTCATGATCTCAGGGTCGTGACACTGAGCCCCACTTTGGGCTCTGTGCTGGACATGGAATCTACTTAAGAGATACTCTCTCCCTCTCCCCCTGCGCCCCTCCCTTTAAAAAAAAGAAAGAAAGAAATATGCCTATAATAAAGGTGAAAGATAGGGTGGTAGAGGAAAGAGGACTCAGTGTCTAGAAAGTTTCATTGTTGCTTAACTTGCTACTAAAAGCAGGGCAGCATACTCAAGTATTCACAGATATCAGGGAGATAATTTACACAATAAGGACAATCAGCACTTACAAACATTTACAATGCACCAGATACTCTTCTTATATATTAACAAATGTAAAGCCAAGAATAGCTAATTAGTTAGCCCCATTTTACAGATGGGAAAACAGACACACCAAAACGTCTGGTAGTTGGCCAAACTCAGAGTTGGCTGGGATTCAAACCTTCCTGAGCAAGTATCTTCTATCAGAAAAAGGGCCAAAAATGTGCATGTGATATGGGAGCTTTGGTGAACTCAAGGGCACAAGTACACTAAAGAGGGTATTTATGACTTCAGTAGCCAAGCACAGTCCAACAGAGCATTCTATTAGACAGAAAAATGTTCTATGCTCTGTCCAAGGTAGCGGCCATCAGCGTTGTATGAGTACTGAGCACTTGAAATAAAGGTAGTATGACTGAGAAACTAAACTTTAAGTTTTATTTCATTTAATTAATTTAAATTTAAACAGCCACATGTAGCCAGTGGCTATTATACTGGATAGCACAACTCCAGAAAATTGTTTATGAGTGTTCTAATTTTTTTAAAGGTAAGCCAGAAATATTTTTTAAAGATTTATTTTATTTTAGACAGATGAGATGTGGGGGGTGGTGGGGGGAGGGCAGAGAGAAGGAGAGAAATCCTCAAGCAAATTCCCCACTGAGTGTGGAGTCTGATGCAGATCTTATCCCAGGATCCTGAGATTATGACCTGGGCTGAAATCAAGAGCCAAGGCCTAATTGACTCTGTCACCCAGGTGCCCCAACAATAGACTTTAATTTGAAATCTTCTAATTTTAAAATGTTGATTACTTTAAAACAAAATAAAAACAAAAACAAAAGTGCTTATCAAACAATCCAAATGTACATTAAGAGAATACCCATATAATTTTTACAAGTTACAGTGAAACTTCCAGCAATAAAATGAATAAGGTTTAACGACTTGTTTTAATATGTGTATCTCAAAAACAATATTTACCACAAAGCCACAGAACAGGAAGTACCATTCAATACCATTTATATTAAGTTTAAACACATGCACAGCATTACTTAACATATATACAATATAAATAATAAAATACATGTGGTATAGAAGTACAAAGCCATTCATAGGAATTATTAACACCAGAGTGTTGGTTACTTCTAGGGTAAGAGATGTAAATCTGATCAGAGAGGGGGTATTAGTTTCTTATGCTGCTGTAGCAAATTACCACAAACTTGGCTGAACAACACAAATTTATTATAATATACACCTGCAAGTTGAAAGTCCAACATGGGTCTTGGGGAGCTAAATTCAAGGTGCCAGCACAATTATATTTTTTTGTCGAAGCCCTAAGGAAGAATCAGTTTCCCTGCCTTTTCCAGTTTATAGAGGCAACCACATTTCTTTGTTCATAGACCTCTTCTTTCATCTTCAAAACAAGAAATAGGGGTGAAGAAGTCCTTCTCCTATTACATCACTCCGACCTTGCTTCTTATGTCACATCTCTTTCTCTAACATTTGTACCTCCCTCTTCCACTTTTAGTACTATTGTGATTACCTTGGGCCAACCAAAGTATCCAGAATGATCTTCCTATTTTAAGGTCACTGGATGAGAAACTTTAATTCCATCTGCAACTTAAATCTCCCTTTGCCATGTAACTTAACATATCCAAAGGATCCAGGGGTTAGGACATGGATATCTTTGGGAGGACTATTCTCCCTTCCACAGAAAGGTACACAAGAAGCTTTAATTTTGTCATGTTTTATTCCTTAAACAGAAGGTAAAGGTATGTTTTTTATTATATGTCTTTACACTTAAAATCTTTGATGTGAAATTTTCTTGCAAGGTAAATTTTTCAAACTTGCATGGAGCCTTAAAATTTTAATGAGATGACTCAGGACAGTAAGGGGTAAAGGGAGAAAAATATGGAAGAATTAAGACATTGGTCCTGTCTCCACCTAAACAGATCCTCTTTTTATTGCCTTTTACTTAACTACAAACATTTCATTTGAAAAAAAAAAATAATAAAGGATTCCAATTATTCAAACAAACAAAAAATGGAAAATATAACTGGCACGTGACTCCAAGAGAAACTATAATAAAATAAATTTATATGGTATAAGAAATAAATAATTAACAAGCTAACTCAGGATTTAATGATAGTCAAAGAGATATGTTTTGTCCTACAATAGAGCTGAATGATGTTTTGGACAACATCACATGTTGGACAACATCACAACCCTGCAGTGTTAAGGAGATAAAACTTACAGTCTGTGCAAGGACCACTGAAACCAGGGAAAAAGAAGGAAAGGATGCAAGGAAATGCCCAGGCATTTTTGGTTAAGACCATAAAAAGAAGTACTTTAAGAGTACTATGAATAAAAAGCATACTGACTCTCATAAGGACTACAGCTGGCTTCAAATATCAAAGCTTGAAAATTGATCAATACAGTCCTAGATTGCTAGCTCCTTCAGGCACCACTGAAGTGCTCACTGTTGGAAGATAGCATCTCCTAGGTATAACTAAGTTACTTCTAAAGAAAAATTTCAAATACAACGTCTAAACCTAATTAAAAAATAATAATAATAATAATAACCAGGCACATGAAGTGACAAGACAACTAGCAGAAACCACAAACAACAGAAGCAGACTTGGAAGGGCTCCAGATAGGCTCTGCAGTTCTAACTGCGCATACAATGCTTAAGGTAACAAAAGACTGGGGTGCTCAGTGGGTTAAGTGTCAGACTTTGGCTCAGGTCATGATCTCAGGGTCCTAAAATCCAGCCCCACGTTGGGCTCCCTGCTCAGTGAGGAGTCGGCTTCTCCCTCGCCCTCTGTCCCTCCCCCCACTCCTGTGTGCTCTCTCTCAAATAAATAAAATCTTAAAAATGAAAAACAAAACAAAAGACTGGAAATTCTGAAAGCCTCAAAAGTTCAAGAATAGAACACAACAGATTTATAAGGAGAAAACAAATTATAAAACTGAAAAAATAACTTCATTTAATAACACAATGAATAGGTTTAAAAGCACAGGAAGTACAGCAGAAGGGATTAATGAGCTGGAAGAGAGATCATAGGAAAATATTCAAAATAAAGACTGGAATGATAAAATGATAAAAACCATGAAGGACAGGATAAGAGACATAAATAATACAGATGAGAAGGTCTAACATACATGTAACTGGATCTCATCAGAAAAGAAAGAGAGAAAAAAGAAAGAGAGAGGGGGAATAAACAAATTTAAAGAGACAATGGCTGAGCATTTTCTAAAACTAATGACAGCAAATTATAGATTCAAGAAGCATTATGGATCATAGAGGCATAAGTAAAAAGGCTATTTTTTAGGTAGAACAAAAATGATCTACAAAGGAAGCCCAATAATGCAGGAAAGAATAAGAAATGGTAATGGTGGTAGTAATTCTAAATGAATATTGACTGTATATAACAATGATAGTATCTTGTAGGGTATTAAACATACAGCATTAAAAGATACAACAACATGGTCATATTAAGTCAGAGATAGAGGGTAATTGGATTTCAAACATTTTAATATTCTTTCATTGTTTGGGGAAAGAGTAAATGCACCAATTAATATTACTTAATGAGTCAAAAATGCATGTTTTAATCTCTAGTGTAACTACTAAAGGAATAACAGAAGTGTGGAACTTGTGAATTAATAAAGTGAGTCTTCTGATAAAGATATCTGTAGATAATATAACCACAAAGGACAATGGAAAAACAATAGTTCTGCCACTGATAAGAAAGTGAAGGGAAAAAATAAAGTAGGTGATCAAGGAAGGTGATATGATGGAGAGTATCCTTAAACTCACAAGAAGAAATTTCTCTAAATATTAAAAGGCAATCTTGCAAAATCTGTGTTAACACTGATGCTATATCTTAAACTCTACCACTATTACAGAACCTGTGTCTCTCTTGGAGCTGACAAACCACTTCAGTGATGGCATCTATAACCCTTCACTACCCTCAACTTACTGGCAGGCTTTAACAAAGGAACATCCCGCCCCCTTTTGTGATGTCACTCCAGGTAATTTAATAGGGAAAGATCTACTATGCAAAAGGAATTACCATATTTAGTGTTCTCCTAATGGTCCTTTCCTTGAAATCATGATGTCTTCCTATTCAATAATCAGGTCATAGCTAATTTGAACATTGATTTATGGTGTCCTTTTATTTAAATCAAACCCAAGTTCAACATCTTTAGGAAGTATGCCTTTCTGTGGAAAAACAAAAATTTGCTGACATTGGCAGATTTACTGAGGCTGAATCCATCAAAGCTCAACTGAGCCATCCAAATACCTACCCACATTTGGAGATACTCTCTAAAAGCAACAGCTCCAAGAAGGGCTAAAAACAACAGCTGAAAACCTATAGGGAAAAGCTGAAAACCTATAGGGAAAAAAAAAAAGGGAAAAATCTCATTGTACTTCACATTATATTCCCATCTTCATGACTTGAAAGAAAAAATGCAATGGAAAAGAATATAGATTTATTCAGGCTATCAGGCCATAAATAGAATATTTCATCTCCCCTCTCACCTCACTTTCATACAGACCAAATGAAAATAGTATTTTATCTTCTCTGCCTCCTAAAGCTACATATTTCACACTTAGAGATCTGTGTCTTTCTGGAGTGTTTCTTTAGATCAAAATAGTCAATACTTGTTTGTCTCAGGAAAATAATTATATCTGGACAGTTATGCCATAGGAGTTCCCTGGGGCACCCCCATTTTTCAACAGGTCCTCAACGTATATCTTAAGGATCTTAAATTTCCCTGGGTTTCTACACTAGTCCACTATGGATGATCTTTTGTTGTGTTTGAAAGATGAGGTAAGGACTCAGGCTGATTACATTATTTTGTTTTAGCTCAGAAAGGAAGTAAAATTTCCAAAGAAAGTTATATTAAAGTATACTAACTGGCACATGATTTATCCTAAGGAGATAAATCCCTTACTCTTTACAGATTACAAATCATTCAAAGCTTTCCAAGACAAATAACTAAGAGACCACTACAAGGATTCCTAGATCTCACTGACTACTGCAGGTAATGGGTTCCAACTTTTCCATAATGGTATGATTATTAAATAATTTAACCAAGACCTCCTCAATAACCAAAGCTATTCCATGAAAACCTAAATACAAATAGATCTTTTGCAATATAAAGTGAGCACCTCAGCCACTTCCCACAGAGTTAATTATTATAAGATATTCTACCTAGTCATCCATGAGAGATCTGAACAAGCCGTTAGTGTTCTGACTTAACCTCATGAAAATCATCAAAGATCAAGAGATTACCGAAGTTTCTCTTGACCCAGTGGCAAAAGACTACCCACTTTATCTAAAAATAGCCACAGTAGTTAAAGGCTTCTGTCTATTTCATTTAAGGATCTTCTTCCATCCCCAAGGTCCTTCATACTGTACAATCTTTGTTCCTCACTGCAAAGACAGAACATGTCTCAGCAATGAGGCTTACCTCATATAAAATCCCATTATTTTTCTCTCACATATTTCCATTCACTGTAATACTTAAGGGGTCAGCAAAATATGGCTCACAGGCCAAATTCCACCCACAGGATGGCCTATGAGCTAAGAATGATTTTTATAATGCTAAATGGTAATTAAAAACAAGAAAAAAGAATATACAACAGAGCTTGTTTTACAGCCCACAAAGCCCAAACATTTACTATATGACCTTTCACAGAAAAAGTTTGCTGATCTTTGCTACCCATCTCTTCTCTAAAAAGAGGAGAGACTAGTCTATATTGGCAAACCATGCCCTAAGTAGACTTATCAGAAACTCCTCAAAAAAATTCACACTCAATCTTCATGGTTGATTAGTTGTATCTTGAGAATCAAACAAGAAAACAATATGCTGGAACAGATCTCAACTCCCCTAGAATGTGACTCCTTTGCTAGAGACAAGAGATGCCCAGATGACAGAACTCACCATGAATTCACCAGAGTTTGCCAGTTGAACTGGTTAGCTAGAGTTAAAAGGATTAACACATATAAATTCAAAGTTGATCTACTTTGGGGGGGTAGTACGTAATTTTGAAATGCTTTGGAAACAATGAGGTTCTTGATTCCAGCATTAATACTTCCCTTTTTAAAAAAAAAAAAAAAGATTTTATTTATTTATTTGACAGAGAGAGATCACAAGTAGACAGAGAGGCAGGCAAAGAGAGAGAGAGGGAAGCAGGCTCCCCGCTGAGCAGAGAGCCTGATGCAGGGCTCAATCCCAGGACCCTGAGATCGTGACCTGAGCCGGAGGCAGCAGCTTAACCCACTGAGCCACCCAGGCGCCCAATGCTTCCTTTTTAAAAAGGTAACTATTATAAAGAATGAAGCCCATTTAAAAAAAGGGAGATAGAGATGAAAAAAAATGGCCTGGCTGACCATTATGGCACACAGGCATTCCTTACCAAGATCTTAGCCTTCATGACAGGAAAAGTTCAAATCTTTAAAGAGGCTCAAAGAGGCTATTACACAATGCTAGCAATTGTCTCCAGAGTTGGAAAAGGAAGGGTTTGGGGGAGAAATCTGGGTGACTACCCAAGTTAGCTTATGGTACTCTCAGGGCAGTTTCTTCGTGGCATCAGAGGTCCTCAAAAGAAACCCGGAGAAAATTTTACATAAAACTATATACTCTGGTAAGGACAAACTCAGTGGGAAAACTTCACAACTCTGAGCATGTTGTGATTTATTTCCCACCTCTCACCAGCATAAACCTTGGTTAAAACAGTAAAAGTGGAGCATGGGCGAAGAGTCCAAACCTCAAGATCTCTTTGAATACCCTCAAATGATTTTCATACAAGGGTTCCATATATGTTCTGGTCATCATTTGCTTATTCTTGGGACAGACATAAACCCTTCCTTGTTGGAAATCTACATCTCAAAGAATAGCAAACCCTTATTTAATGTGTGTTCCCAACCTCAGAAATTCCAGCTTCTCTCTCTGATGAGAGGTACTCATCTGAAGCTACTATTAAAGAGTTCCCAAAGCTCTTCCACTTACTCAGAAACTTTACTGTCCAATCTTCAAGAAAGGTAGAAAGAACAAAGGGAACTCTGAAACTAGTATCAGCAAACGCCTAAGAGTCTCTCAAACTTCCATGGTCTAAGATACTACCATTGGCTTTAATGACAATGAAATCAAATCCTTCTGGGGCTCAACCACTCTCCAACTGTGAGTTATTACAGACTAGCCCATTATTTAGGAATGTTATCTCTGATAATAGACTCTATAAAACTCAAAGCAGACATAGCCAAATACTGTCTGCCAGGGAGTCATGCAATATACCCAGTCTTACCATTAATAAGTACAAGCAGCCTTTCCTCAACATCTTCCTAAATGATTCCTATCTAACTTAAAACCCGAAGACATGGTCTTTTGGAAAAGACAGAGAAAAAGACAGAGTCCTTGATTCTGAGGGAAAGAACTATCTACTGTTAGCAACTAGTACAGCAGTGTAACTCTTTGGAATCATGTCTCTCAACTCAATAGGCATAAATCAGCCTTGAATCACTGGAAGACTATTGCACCCAGAAACCTCGAGCTGAGGATTCTTAGGAATCTCCTAGAACTAGATAAATCCCACAAGAGAAGGTTCAATCCTTCCAGAAGCAGAAGGTCTTTAGAAGGAGAGGGCTTCAACCAAAGACCTTTAGACCAAGATCCACAGAAGACTAGTGACTGTCATGCTTTAATCTCTAGTATTCTGCTCTTTATTTTCTTAGCTATCTTCTTTTCCTCTTTTGCTGTTAAGGTTACCTTTAACTATGTTAACCCTAAAGGACCCTATTCTTAAAACTGGTTTTTCCATTTTTAGTCACTCCCTCTTATAAACCCAAAACCTGGTTAAAATTTACTCATGATTTGACTAAAGCATATAATCAAACTGACCAACTCAGTCCACTCCAGTTGCTAGAATAAAAATACCACCACCCAGGAGCCCTGTTAAGCATCTGATTCCTGATTTCGGCTCAGGTTATGATCTCAGGGTCATGAGACTGAGCCCCACCCCCAGCACTGCTCTGAGCACGGAGCCCACTTAAGATTTTCAATCTCCTTCTGCCCCTTCCCCTCCCCATTGCCCCAACCCCTCACTCCTGCCAGCACACACGTTCTCTCTACAAAAAAACAACAAAAAAAAACTAGGATTGCTAAAGGGGAGGGGATGGGGAATGGGGTAACTGGGTGATGGGCAATAAGGAGGGCACCTGATGCAATGGGCACTGGATATTATGTTAAACTGGTGAATCAATGAACTCTACTTCTGAAACTAATAATACACTATATGTTAACTAAATTTACAAAAAAATTTTTAAATGCCCTGGGTGGTTTATAAGCAACACAAATTTATTTCTCACAGTACTGGAAGCTGGGAAGTCCAAGATCAAGATGCTGACAGAGTCAGTGTCTCGGGGGCCTGCTTCCTGGTTCATAAATGGTTGTCTTCTAATGAGTTCTCTGGGGTCTCTTTTATGAGGACACTAATCCCATTCATGAGGGCTTGCCCCCATGTCCACATTATCTTCTAAAGGACCCCCTTCCAAATGCAAACACATTTGGGATTAAGTTTCAACGCATGAATTTTGGGAGGACACAAACATTTAGTCTGTAGCACTGACTATTGGGTTTATACAGTTTCTTTTGGTATTCACACAGCTTTACTTGGTACAAGTTTCTTGCTAATGAATCAATTTGCTTTCTGGATAAAGGTAACTGGACTCAACTTTTAACTGATTTTTTAAATGGCAGGTTCCACAAAAGATGATCCATCATATTGTTCTTAGTAAAGGAAGGTCCTATCTTCACGAAAACATTACTAAGGGATCTTTCAGGGGAGCTAGCTTCTGTAACTTAACTTTCACAGGAGTAGACCTCAGAAAAAGACAAGAGAATAGAGGGTGTACATGTGGAAGCTCTCTCGTTTTCACAGACCTCACAGTGAAGACACACTACTTAAATTCAACCCCAAGTTCCTCTGCTTTAGAGCTAACCAATGATATTGACACTATAAATTTCATCACCTGGTACTGAATTATTCTTGGTAAGTGACACCAAAATGTATAGTATTCTTAGACAATTACCACAAATCATCAGGTGTTTCCTAAAGACTACCATTAGTCTTACAAGCTACCAACTAATCAGAGATTTGTGACTTGGTAAACTGATGCTTCCCTTCAGCTCTCACCCAAAGCCCATTTTGGTCCATCAACTTCCCCTCGTGCTAACAATCTGAGAATCTAATTCTCTAACCACTCAAAAGGAATCTGAATTACCTCCTTCTCATATCAAGCTTCTTCTCTTCTAGCTTCAGAAGAAGCCTATTAAGTAATGAAGAATTCTACACACCAAGGTTCAGAGCAAAAGAACAAGACAATGCAAGTAAGACCGAAGAATTCTTTGTCCCAAAGGCTCATAAAACAAGAAATGTAGGAGCCCAAAAAAGAGCTACTTTAGATGTAATATTAGTTTGTCTTAAGGGGAATGCGGTGTGCTTACAAACCTTCAGTCCTCTCTTGGATTTTTACAATTTGTATTATTTTTTAAAAATTTATTTATTTTAGAGATAGAGAAAGAAAGAGGGAAAGAATCTAAAGCAGATTCCCTGCAGAATGCAGATCCCAACACAGGGACTTGATCTCATGACCCATGAGATCATAACCTCAGCCGAAATCACAAGTTGGACACTCAATCACAGCTGAGCTACCTAGACACCCCTTGGATCTTCACTATTATTAAGGATACTGGAAGAGCAAAGACAATAATCATAAAATTGGTAATTCTGCCAATAATCCCGCATCTGGTTTTGTGGGCTCTTTGGATAAAGTGGGATCTATTTTCTTGGCTTAATTTTGGCACTCCTGGATCATACAGACTGCAGACTCTAATCATAATCCTTTTCTAAGTATTTGTGTTGCAGTGCTTAAGTGTAACGTCCAGAGTATTACATGCTGCTGCACAAAGACTATCCAGTCAAATGGCCCCCAAATGACCATGTAAAAGGAGGAAACTCTAATTCTTAAAAAGCTGAAGGGACCACCTTCCCCTTTCACACCCCTGCCCCCAGCTTGTTATTTCATCACAAGATCTCATACAGTGAGATAAAGATCTGGACTGACCATATTATTGGATGTTAATGGGGGGGGGGGGGATTGAGTGCCAAAACCACGTAAAACCACACTCTGTCTACTTTAACATGGATTTACTATTTGACTTGATATACTTTGCTACTCCAGGAACTCTTACCCAGGACGATAGTTACAAATAGCCTTGTTTGTTTTCAGGAATATCCCCAAGATACATTTATCCAAAAATAAATAAACCCCCTTCCCAGGACAATAAATAACTCAACTAAGTTTATCAAAGACTTGATTTAACTCCTGCTTATTGCCATCATCATTGCCTTATCCCAATCATGCTTCTGTAGTGAACGATGTGCATTAAACCAGACCCCAATATCCTCATAAATATCCTTCCCCTCTCTGAGACACTACTAAAATTCCATAAATTTCCTTACTACAATACCAATAAACTGTATTTTGCTTTATTAGTGAGATATTTTGGTCATCTTTTGGGGAAGCCCATGAGAAAAGATATACAGAAATTGAAATCTAGAGGGTCCATAAAAAATGGCCTATTCCTTCCTGATTTTTTTTTATAAGCAAGGATCTGCTTCCACAGGCAAATATTTTAATGTTTTAGTGCCTAATGCTTAAGTATAAATGGGTTGCTGAGAATCACCATATTTAAGGAAAGGGCTCTAAAAAGGAGAGATTAAAATAATTCAGAGGAAACAGAGACAATGCACAAAGGAGAGTATTAAAACATCATATTATCACAACGAGATAAGTTATTGTACCCATAAAACATACACAAGTTTAAGGACAAAAAAAAAAAAATACACAAGTTTATATAAAACAATATTCAGATGATAAAAATACATATGAAAGCAGAATAAAAAATTAACTAGAAAGGTTGAAATATAAAGTTGAAAAACAAAAGTCCAGAAGAAGATAACAAAGAAAATACAAAGAGAAATTATCAAATAAATAGTAACATTTTATACAACTGAAAGGTGTTTTCTAACTGAAAGCCCCCTTTCCCACATCTCAAAACTCAGCACAGTAAGGAAAGCCCAAAAATAATCCAGCAATCAAAACAGTTAAAACAGAAGTTAAAAAAAAATCTTAAATGCTTTCAGAAATAAAAAGAAGTTATATACACAAATAAAACATTGGAGTTTTCAGCCACACTCAAGTTAGAAGACAGGATAACAATATATTCAAAATTCTGGGGTTTTCTTTTTCTTTTCTTTCTTTCTTTCTTTTTTTTTTTTTTCAATTTCCAACCTAGAATTCCATATTCAGCCAAAGCTATCACTCTTAGTTTCTTACCATATCCACTTTTCTTCCTTTTGGTATCACAGCCCCACCACGTATAGCTGAGCACATTCCTACCCAACTAAATATACTAGATTTTCCTGCTCCCTTGTTAACTACTAATAGGTGTGACTATATGACAAACTTTCGGCCAATGAGATATAGCCAAAAGCACTGTGGGCAGCTTCCAGTTTATGACTTAAAACAAATCTGCATGCCCTGCAGTTCATGTTCTCCTTCCCCTTTCTCAGTAGATGGAATAAGAATACAGGGTGATAAGCCATCTTTGAGCATAGAATTAATAAAGATAAACCACAGAGCAGTTCTTAATGTATACATGCATCACCCAGGAATCTCGTTAAAATGGAGATTCTGATTCAGTAGATCTGGGCTAGGCCTGAGATTCTGCATTGTTAACAAGTTCCCATATGCTGCTGCTGCTGTTTCCAGCAATCATACTTACAGTTCCAAGGCCCAAGAGTAGAGAATGACATAACAACTAGAAAGAAGGCACCCGGGTCCCTGAACAATCCACTCCACCTTCACTCAACTGTTGACCAGCTCAGTAATGAAAGAGAAATAAACATCTTTATTGTTTAAACCATCAATACACTACTAAAGAACAAAACAAAACCAAAAACTGATAATGGTGTACTTAGTTGTCTAATAATATTTCTGCCAAAAAATTCGTGATTTACAACTTGCATTAAAATAAACATATGGGGGCGCCTGGGTGGCTCAGTGGGTTAAGCCGCTGCCTTCGGCTCAGGTCATGATCTCAGGGTCCTGGGATCGAGTCCCGCATCGGGCTCTCTGCTCAGCGGGGAGCCTGCTTCCCTCTCTCTCTCTGCCTGCCTCTCTGTCTACTGTGATCTCTCTCTGTCAAATAAATAAATAAAATCTTAAAAAAAAAATAAAAAATAAAAAATAAAATAAACATATGGAGGTGCACCTGGGTGGCTCAGTTGGTTAAGCATCTGCCTTCATCTCAGGCATTCATTTATTCATTAATAAATACAATCTTTTTAAAAAATAAAATAAAAATATGGAATCTTGTCAAGGAGTATTTGTAAAGCTTAAAGACTATATCACAACTTAAATCTCCTAAGGTAGAGAGTCTATTAATTACTTTATATCCCCATGCCTAAATAGGAAATAACACAGCCTCGCTCCAGAAATTTTGGAATATTACATCATTTGTTTGTCTACCACTCAGAAAGAACTAATAGCTTGGCATGTTCACTTCCAGTCTGAATTTGTTTGTCGTTCTACATGTGTGTTCATTTAAACACTTTCTATGATTTTTTTTTTTTATTTTCCAAAATGTCAACAAACATATATTACATGATATGAAAAAATGGGGAAAAAAGAGCGAGAGAGAGGCGAACCAGGAAACAGACTTAACTATAAAGGACAAAGCAGGTTGCTGGAGGGGAAGTGGTCAGGGAATGGGGATTAAGGAGGGCCACTTTGTACTGAGCACTGTGTATTGAATACAAGTGATGAATCACTAAATTCTACACCCAAAATTAATATTAACTATATGTTAACTGGAATTTAAATAAAAACTTGAAAAAAATATAAAAAATAATAAAATAAAAAATTCCCACAAAGAAAAAAAGAATGTTATTTTCTTTTAAAACCCAAACAAATACCAATACACTGAATGAATACAAATATACTGCAATACATATATCTTGACTTAATGAGATATCAACTCATCTGTGTGCTAACTAATCAGTGAAAAGAAGCAAAAAATAAACATTAAAAAAAAATAACAGGGGGGCAGATTTAAAGTAACCTTCAAGAAATCTCACAGGGACCTGGGAGAGGAGAATAAGTTTATATAGAGTACATAAGGGCTTCCTCCACTACAAGTCAGACAACACTTCTCTTTGCTCCTATAACATCGAGAGGATACTATAATTACATTAATATCACTTTATTACAACTACTTATCTGTCTCCCAACCCCTACTTCTATTCTTGTTGAATTCTCAACTCTGATCAGTTAAGTGCCATATACAACAGGTAATTTATAAATGCTTGATAAACCCATAATAAATGAAAGAAAAACAAGGAGTATTTCCGAAAAGTGTGAACTAGCAAAATCTGCATAAATCAGATAATGGTTTTTCAAGTTGTTTTAATTAACACACTTTATTTTTTAACTTTTTTAAGATTTTATTTATTTAAGAGAGAGAAAGAGCAGGAGCTGGGAGAATGGCAGAGGGACAGGAAGAAAGAGACTTCCCACTGAGCAGAGAGCCAGATGCCAGGCATGACCCAAGGGTCCTGGGATCGTGACCTGAGCTGAAGGCAGAGGCTTAACCAACTGAGCCACCCAGGAGCTCCTTAATAACACATTTTAACACATGGTTATGCTAAAGTTATTTCTAGAAAAAAGCTCAAGGTAAGAACTAGCATTTTCCAGGGTCTAGTTTCTCTTTTGTTAGAAATGAGAAATCATGTTTAATAAAATATTTGTACTACAACTGGTATATACTAAAGTCAAACACTGTAACACATTATTTTAATGTCAATTGTTTGTGAGTTCCAATCTAAATGTAATATAGTACTCAAGAAAAGCTAATAGAAGGGCGCCTGGGTGGCTCAATGGGTTAAGCCGCTGCCTTCGGCTCAGGTCATGATCTCAGGGTCCTGAGATCGAGTCCCGCATCGGGCTCTCTGCTCGGCAGGGAGCCTGCTTCCTCCTCTCTCTCTCTCTGCCTGCCTCTCTGCCTACTTGTGATGTCTCTCTGTCAAATAAATAAAATAAAAAATCTTAAAAAAAAAAAAAAAAAAGAAAAGCTAATAGATTACAATAGCATTGGTAGATTAGACTGTGGTAGGATGATCTTAGAAATAAAACCAAGAAGAACTGGAAGAACTTTTGACAAATCATTAAAATTAGAAGCAAATTTAAAGGTTGCTGGAATCACTTTCCACATACAAAAACCAACTGTATTCCTACAAGACAGCAAAAACAGAAAATAAAATTAATAACAAATACAATTTATAATAGGATTAAAAAAAAAGTTCAATGCCTAGGTATAAATCTAACAAAAGATGTATAAGAAATCACAGTGACATATCATCTCATATCAGTCACAATGGCTAATATCAAAAAAGACAAGAAATAACAAGTATTGATTGGTAAGAATGTGCAGAAAAGGTACCCCTCATGTACTGTATCTGTATACACAGTGGAATATTACTCAGCCATTCAAATACTAAGGTCTTGTCATTTTTCAACAACATGGATGAACCTAGAGGGTATTATGCTAATTGAAATATGTCAAAGAGAAAGGCAAATACCTCATGACTTCATTTATATGTGGAATCTAAAAAACAAGATATGTGAACAAATAAAGCAGAGACAGAGAACAAACTGGTGGCTGCCAGAGGGGAGGCGGGCAGAGGGATGGGTGAAATAGATAAAGAGGATTAAGAAATAAAATAAGTCAACAAAGCTGAAAAGTACAGGATAAGGAATACAGTCAATAATATTGTAATAACATGGTGACAGACAGTGACTAAACTTATCATGATGAGCACAGGGTAAGGCACAAATCAATATGTTATACACTTAAACAGTGTACATCAACTATATTTCAATAAAATCGTTAACTGAATTAAATTTAAAATAATTTTAAGATGTGTAAGAATTTCTCCATATGAAATACAGAAAAATTACAGACCTACATAAATGGAGAGTATACCATATTCATGGATTGGAAGGTTCAGTGTCATAAAAATGTTAATTTTCCCCCAGACTGATCTACAGAGTCAAAGCAATCACAATTAAAACCCCGGTAGGGTTTGTGGTGTGTATCCATACTTGGTAGATACTGACAAGCTAATTCTAAAATGTGTAAAGAAATAAAAAGGAGCTTGAATAGCCAAGATCATCTTAAAAAACAAATTAGAAGACTTATATTATCTGACTTATTACACCTATTATAAAGACTTATTAAGATACAGTAATTATTACTGTATAAAATAAATCTTGATCCTAACATACAAAAATCAATCTGGAATGAACTATAAATCTAAATGCAAAAAAAGCAACCTTGTGGTAGGCAACAATTTCTTAAATAGGACACAAAAAGTGTTGCTCACCAAAAAATTAATTAATTAATTAAACTGTGTTAAAATTAATAACTTCTTTTAACCAAGGGACACTGTTATGAAGGTAAAAATGCAAATCACAGAATGAGAGAAATTTTCTGTAATACATACATATTTGACAAAGCACAGGAATTCCTACAAATCAATAAAGATACACAACCCAGTAGAAAAAAAAAGGCAAAAGATTAGAACAATATCTCACAAAAGAAGATACTCAAATGACCATCAATCATATGAGAGATTTTCACATTCACTAGTTATCAGTGAAAGAAAACTAAAATTATATTGAGGTATCACTACAGATCACCAGTGGCTTAATGGCTTAATTTATAGACAGCTAACATAAAAGTTCCCACGGGAGTCACATTGAGCTACATACTATCATAGAACTGTGGGACCTGTAATGGTGCCAATCCCTCCATCTCACTATTACATATCCTTCCTTATCAATTCAGTCTTCTGGGAGGCTCTTAATGAAGAGTCTCCAATGAAGGCTCCAAGGAGGAAAAGGTGAAATGTTCAAAGTTATGGAGTCATTCAAGATTACTATTAGCACTATTTTTGTTACAGATTTAAATGAATATTTGAGAGTTTAAGGCCTAAACCACCATTTATAAAAATCATCCCT
Organism: Mustela lutreola; assembly: GCF_030435805.1. Taxonomy (NCBI): domain Eukaryota; kingdom Metazoa; phylum Chordata; class Mammalia; order Carnivora; family Mustelidae; genus Mustela; species Mustela lutreola. Next base: position 78,448,205 of record NC_081302.1, read on the forward strand.
AAGTAATCTCATTGAAAGATTTGCATTTAACTATTTAACAAATTGTCATACAGTATGTATGATGGTCATTAAAAATCATGCCTTCACAAGGGAAGCAAGGGCAAAAATGAACTATTGGGATTTTATCCAGATCAAAAGCTTTTGCATATCAAACAAAACAGTTAACAAAACCAAAAGACAACTGACAGAATGGGAGAAGATATTCACAAACGACATATCAGATAAAGGGCTAGTGTCCAGAATCTATAAAGAACTTAGCAAACTCAACACCCAAAGAACAAATAATCCAATCAAGAAATGGACAGAAGACATGAACAGACATTTCTGCAAAGAAGACATCCAGATGGCCAACAGACACATGAAAAATGTGCTCCATATCACTCGGCATCAGGGAAATACAAATCAAAACCACAATGAGATACCACCTCACACCAGTCAGAATGGCTAAAATTAACAAGTCAGGAAATGACAGATGCTGGCCGAAGATGGGGAAAAAGGGGAACCCTCCTACACTGTTGGTGGGAATGCATGCTGGTGCAACCACTCTGGAAAACAACATGGAGGTTCCTCAAAATGTTGAAAATAGAACTATCCTATGACCCAGCAATAGCACTACTGGGTATTTACCCTAAAGATACAAACGTAGTGATCCAAAGGGGCACGTGCACCCGAATGTTTATAAGCAATGTCTACAACAGCCAAATTATGGAAAGAACCTAGATGTCCATCAACAGATGAATGGATAAAGAAGAGTGGTATATATACACAATGGAATACTATGCAGCCATCAAAAGAAATGAAATCTTGCCATTTGTGATGATGTGGATGGAACTAGAGGGTATCATGCTTAGCGAAATAAGTCAATCAGAGAAAGACAACTATCATAGGATCTCCCTTATATGAGAAAGTGGAGATGCAACATGAGGGGTTAAGGGAGTAGGAGAAGAATAAATGAAACAAGATGAGATTGGGAGGGAGACAAACCATAAGTGACTCTTAATCTCACAAAACAAACTGAGGGTTGCTGGGGGGTGGGGGGGAGGGAGATGGTTGTTGGCTTATGGACATTGGGGAGGGTATGTGCTATGGTGAGTGCTGTGAAATGTGTAAACCTGGCGATTCACAGACCTGTACCCCTGGGAATAAAAATATATATGTTTATAAAAAATTTTTTTAAAAATCATGCTTTCAAAAAATTTATTATTTGAAAAATTTTAAACCTAATGAAAAATTGAAGGGACAATATAATAAACACCTATAGATTTAAGTTAAACATTTTGGACAAGAATAATTCAAAGGTGATTTTTTCAATCTTCTAATTGCATCACAACAGATAGCGATGGGCTCTCCCACTGTTTGTGACACTAAGATTGATCATTTTGTTAGCTGGTGACTACCAGATCTCTTCATATGTGAAGGTCTATTTTCTTCTCTGCAATTAGTAAATTATTCACGAGATGATACTTGGAGGTAAAAGGAATATTCTATAGTCCAACAAACTTTCACCAAATCACTTTAGTATCCATAGATGATTCTTGCCTCAATCAATTATTATACTGGAAGTCTCAAAATGCTTTTTTCCAATTCTATCATTCATTCTGCATTTATCAATTGGCAATCTTCTGTAAGGAATTCCCTCTCCCTCCCTTTTTTACTGTCAATAGGGATTCATGGATTCTTCATTTGACATATTATAATCTATTATTCTTTTTGTTGTTCAAATTGCCCCAAATTTGTCCAGTAAAAATCTCTTCAAGTCTACTCTTAATCCTTTTGAAGTAAGTTGACATCTTTGAAGACAAAATGTCACTAGAAGGCAAACAAAAAAAATTTTTTTTGAAGGCAAACAAAATTTGAGGCCTAAATAATTAAATAAGACAAACAATATTAAGACAATTCAGTAAAACTGTCCCATACAGCTTCCTGTTTTTCCAAGAGTTACTCCATCTCTCCCCTAATGGCACCACCACCAACTCAACTATTCTAGCCAGGAATCTCAGAATAATTGCAACCCTCCCTTTCCCCTCACCAATAGTTGGAGAAGGAAATAGAGTAGTTGGAGGAATGGAGCACCATTGCCTTCCAGTTCAGCTCTTCAATGTATTATGTATATACACTGTTTTTACTGCTTTCTATGACCACCTCATTATTTAAAAAAAAAATTTAAATAGTTTTAAAAATTCAAAGTGTAGGGTGCCTATGTGGCACGTCAGTTAAGCATCTGAATCTTTGCTTTGACTCAGGCTGTGATCTCAGCTCCACACTCAGCATGGAGTCAGCTTAAAAGACTCTTTTTCCCAGGGTGCCTGGATAGCTCAGTGGGTTAAGCCTCTGCCTTCGGCTCGGGTCCTGGGATCGAGTCATGATCTCAGGGTCCTGGGATCAAGCCCTGCATTGGGCTCTCTGTTCAGCAGGGAGCCTGATTCCCACCCCTCTCTCTCTCTCTGCCTACTTGTGATTTCTGTCTGTCAAATAAATAAATAATAAAAATTAAAAAAAAAAAAAAACTCTTCTTCCCTCTACCCCCCACCATGCATTCGTGTGTGTGCTCTCTTTTTCTCTAATAAATAAATATTTTTTAAAAAATATAAGTGTGAAGCTCATCAACTTTGAAAGGCAAACCAGCCAACTCCAGGTTTCAGCATAACTTACTGCACTTCTTCCAGATCTAGCCCATTCGGTCCAATGTTCTCTGATAATGGTTCCTCGTATTTTATTATAAAATCTCAGATCTGGTAGGACCGCAAAAGTTATCTAGTCCAAACACCCATCCAATACTTGAGTTTCCTATAAAACAACTCCATCAACTTGTCATTTAGGATATGCTGAAACCCTGTGTATAAGGAAAGAATCTTCTGCCTCCTACCGAATGTTTGGACAACTCCGTCTATTACAAAATTGCTCCTTATGTTACTGTGCCAAAGTGTGTCTTCTTTAGTTTGTTATCTATCAGTCACAATTCCATATCTTGGGTCACAAAGAAGTTTTGTGTCTTCCACATATTTAAAGTAGCACCCATATGGGAAGATATGCTACCCCTTCATCATTAGAAGACTGAGAACAAAACCTCAAGTTTCATTTAGTAACTAATTATAGATTTATCATTCATAAATATACCTAAACTTTTCCAGAAATTCATTATGTTTTTGACAGTGAAATATAGTATTATAAAGATTCTATCCAACTGTCCTATTTAAAGATTGGAAAAGGAAGAAATAAGGGCTCATAAGCCTGAGATTTAGAAACAAGGTCATATTCAACTTACCTGAGTTTCTATACTTTAAATCCATCCTTTCAAATTTCTAAGCAGAAAGACACAAACCCTCTTAGTTTATATAAAAGCCTTCTCCCGGGGCGCCTGGGTGGCTCAGTGGGTTAAGCCTCTGCCTTCGGCTCAGGTTATGACCTCAGCATCCTGGGATCGAGCCCCACATCAGGCTCTCTGCTCAGTGGGGAGCCTGCTTCCCTCTCTCTTTGCCTACTTGTGATCTCTCTGTCGAATAAATAAATAAAATTTAAAAAAAAAAAAAAACCCTTCTCCCAATCATTTTACTTGCCTTCCTCTAAGCCTGTTCTAGTTTGTCTCCTTACAAAGTGACACTTGTAAAAGTAAAAAGGTACTAAGATTTTATACAATAGTAGGATTACATTTTTTACTTTGTTTTTAATACATTGTCTAATGATAACAGCAAATAACTGCTTCATCTGCCCAACTCCTACCCCCACACATGTGTTTTCTAGAGATACTCTCCCCTACAATTTTCTGGAACCCATTCAAAAGTTTATAATAATAACCATATTTATACACCCAGATCCTATTCAATAGGCACAATTTACTGCACCAAGCTTGAACACCTGCACTGAGCCAGAGCAACAATAGTATGTCTCAATATATGAAATGGGTCATCTGGCCATTTGTAATCAGGGAGTACTTACAGCACTTAATTATTTACTCTATACTAGGAAATAGGCAAGTCTCTTAGAGCATGAGTTTTTAATAACACAATGTGGTTATAACACTACCAATTAATTAGGGGTAAAAATCAGTACACAAAGCCATTGTTATTACAATGCAAAATGGAATCAGCATAGAGTAAGTAGGAAAAATAATAGTTGCATGCAAACAAGAGGCATGCATAGATGCATTGTTTGAGTGTATGGACATTCTTCTGTAACAGAATTGTTCTATTTACCCAAGCACAACTTTACTCTTTTGTTTACCACTGCCAGAAGTAAACAAAAGAATGCAAGGTCAAGGTGATAGGAGTATCTAAGAACCCTCTCTGTGAGTGAACTAAATGGTAAAGGAGTAAATACATGGCTTGTTTCTATAAAATTTAGTCAAGAAATGTAGTACTTTTAGATTACAGCTATAATACAGATACATAGATCATAGAAAGTCAACAGAAACCTTGCAGTCCTCTCTCCCCAATGAAACAGCTGTTTTTATAAGAGATTTTTCATAATAAAACATTTCTCAGGAACACAACTGTGACATTGTAGCAGAAGCACTATAGGTTACTATCTACAAACAGACATTTAAGAAAATCCTCTACTAATAAACATCTCAAATTCTTCTTGACAAACACGAACTACCATAATTGGGCACTGGAGAAATAGAGAATCGCGAATGACTGAACTAGTGAGATTAATTTAATAAATATATTAAAGTATATGAAACTTAGATGGCCTTACAAGAGCTTGAAAACTTCATTTACATGCTTTATCTTATCATATTACACAAAAGATCTCCCCGGGATGAATTCATTTTACAGATGAGAGATCTGAAGTGCTCCAACAGATTAAATTGCTCAAACTCACAAAGCTAGTATATTGCACATAAGATATCAATCTCATATGTAATAATGTTATGAAAATAAAAAATAAGAGGTCTTACCTAACGAAGAAAAAATTAGTAACATTACCATTTAAAATTAAAAGTAAGACAAAACTACCCCACCCCCAATGCTGCCATTATTAAAAAGTTATAGCCAATGCAATAACATCAGATTTTCTAAAGTTGAAGTACTAGAAAAAAAAAATTAATAATAAAACTAAAAATGGGGTGCCTGGGTGGCTCAGTGGGTTAAAGCCTCTGCCTTCGGCTCAGGTCATGATCCCAAGGTCCTGGGATCGAGCCCAGCATCGGGCTCTCTGCTCAGCGGGGAGACTGCTTCCTCCTCCTCTCTCTCCTCTCTGTGTGCCTCTCTGCCTACTTGTGATCTCTGTCTGTCAAATAAATAAATAAAATCCTTTTTAAAAAAAATTAAATAAATAAATAAAACTAAAAATGTAAAAGGAAAGAGTCACAAATGCAGTAAGAATTTTTAACTAGACGGGCACCTATGTGGCTCAGTCATTAAATGTCTGCCTTTGGCTCAGGTCGTGATTCCAGGACACTGAGATCGAGCCCCGCGTTGGGCTTCCTGCTTGGCAGGAAGCCTGCTTCTCCCCCTCCCCCTCCCCCTGCTTCTGTTCCCTCTTTTGCTATGTCTCTCTCTGTGTCAAATAAAGAAAGAAAGAAAGAATTTTTAACTAGAGAGGAAGAGAAAGTTTATGGCTCTTTTAGCATCATGGTAAGGTTAATGGGGATTCACTGAACTACCCTTATTTTGGGTATTTTTTTAAAATTCAGTAACAAATAGTTAATGAAAAATTGTTAGTGTATCATAAATACTGCATGAGACAAGTAACACATAAAGCTACACATAATACTAATAAATAAAATACCTAGTAATAAACAATATACCTAGTAATAAACGATATGTAGGATCTATATGAGTAAGATTATAATGTTTTATCAAGATTCATAAAATTTGAACAAATTAAAAAAACACAACCATACTACTGAATATGGGAAGTAATTAATCAACACACTTAACACATTTAAACCCAAGTCAAAAAATACTTTTTAGAATTTGAATTGCTGTATATTTTTTTAAATTTATTTATTTAGAGAGAGAGTGTGCATGTGTACAAGCATGAGGGGGAGGGGCAGGGAGAGAGAAGAGAGAGAGAGAGACTATCAAGCATACTCCCCACTGAGGATGGGGCCCCAGGTAGGGCTCATGGGGCTTGATTTCAGGACCCTGAGATCATAACCTGAGCTGAAACGAGGAACTGGATGTTTAACATAATGAGCCTCTTGAACTGTTGATTTTAAAGTTTACTTGGAATAAATGGACAAAAACAACTACAATTTTTTTAAAGAGTAATGCAAGGGTATCTTACCATTTATTATAATCTATGACTTAAAAACAATAGGAGAATAACACAAGAATAGACAGATAAGTAGACTAGCAGAGAAACATAAGTATACATGGGAACTAGGGAAATGATAAAGGAAGCATTTCAAATCAATTGTGAAAGAATTACCCAGCAGTATTAAAAGGACCAGAAAACGAGTTAGAACCCTACGTAACATACTATTAACATAAATTTAACTGTAAAAATTTTAAAGACCTTAAAAAATTTAGAAGATCTAAGAAAAATGTATGCAATGGAGAAAAGTCAGAAGCAATAAGACAATGATGAATTTTATTACACATTAAAATTTCAGAAATGTAGAAACAAATAAAAATTAGAAATATTTGCAATATGAATAAAAAGAGTTGATATCCCATTAAACAAAACACTTTACAAAAAAATTTTAAAGAAGAATATTATAGGAAAACAGATAAAATATAGGCAATTACAAGACACTAAATAATGAATAAAAATGAAGCTATAAATTTAAGTATTAATGAAACAAATGTAAATAAAACCATGATTTCATGTTTCCTATCAAATTTGCAAAGATTAAAATAAAATCATTTTTTAAATTAAACAATAAAGATACTGATCAAGAAAGTGGCAAATATTACTCCTGTTCATTATGTATGAGATTACAAATAAGTTTGGTAAATTACCTAGAAAGAAAACTTAGTAACCTAAAGCCATTCACACACATTCCGCTCTATTAGAAAAGTAAAATATGGGGTGCCTGGGTGGCTCAGTGGGTTAAGCCTCTGTCTTCAGCTCAGGTCATGATCCCAGTGTCCTGGGATTGAGCCCCATATCAGTCTCTCTGCTCAGGAGGGAGCTTGCTTCCCTTCCCCTCTCTCTGCCTGCCTCTCCGCCTACTTGTGATCTCCCTGTCAAATAAATAAATAAAATCTAAAAAAAAAAAAAGTAAAATATAAGACCAAATACAATCAGGGTTTAAACTTTATGAGCCACAGAATAGCCTAAACAATCTTTTTTTTTTTTTTTAAAGATTTTATTTATTTATTTGACAGAAAGAAATCACAAGTAGATGGAGAGGGAGGCAGAGAGAGAGAGAGGGAAGCAGGCTCCCTGCTGAGCAGAGAGCCCGATGTGGGCCTCAATCCCAGGACCCTGAGATGACGACCTGAGCAGAAGGCAGCGGCTTAACCCACTGAGCCACCCAGGCGCCCTAGCCTAAACAATCTTGAAAAAGAAGAATAAGGCTAGAGAGAACTCACATTCCTGATTTCAAAACTTACTACAAAGCTACAGTAATCAAAACAACTCTGGTAGAGACATAAAGACAAATATATACACCAAAAGAATAGAATAAAGAACCCAGAAATAAACTCTTGCATATATGGTCAAATGATTTTTGGTAAGTGTGCTAAGGCCACTTGATATAGGAAAAGATCTTTATGACAAGTGGTTGAAGAAGTGGATATCCACATGCCAAAGAATGAAGCTGGACCACTACCTAATATCACATACAAAAATTACCCAAAATAGATTTATGACCTCAATATAAGACCTAAAACTATAAAACTTTTAGAAGAAAACAGGATGAAGGCTTCATAACATTGGACTTAGCAATGATTTCTTGGATATATAACATCAAAGGCACAGAGGACAAAACAGAACAAAACAGAAAATAGACAAAATAGCTATTAGACTTCTTATAGATTGTTTAATTGTGTATCAAAAGATAATATCCACAGAGTAAAAAGGCAACCTGCAAAATGGCAGGAAATATTTACAATTCATATATAAGGAATTAATATTCAGAATATAAAGGGAACTACTAAAACTCAACAACAAAAAATAAACCACCAATTCAAAAATGAGCAAAGCATCTGAATAGACATTTTCCCAAAGAACTTACACAATGGTCAATAAGAACATGAAAATGTACTTAATATCACCAATCATCAGAGAAATGCAAATCAAAACTAAAAGATACCACCTGATACCTATTAGGATAGCTACAATAAAAGCAAACAAAACCCAGAAAATAATATATGTTGGCAAAGATGTGGAGAAATTGGAACCCCTATGCACTGCTGGTGTAAATGTAAAATGGTATAGCCACTGAGGAAAACGGTATGCCAATTCCTCAAAAATTTAATAATAAAATTACCATATGATCCAGTAATTTCACTTCTGGTTATACACCCAAGAAAACTGACAGGAGGGTCTTGAGGAAATATTTGTATACCCATGTTCACAACAGCATTATTCACAGTAGCTATTATGTGGAAGCTACCCAAATGTCCATCAAATGATGAATGGATAAGCAAAATGTGGTCTATACATTTAATGAGATATTACTTAGCCTTAGAAAAGAAGTTCTGACATTTGCTAAAAATATGGATGAATTTTGAGAATACTCTGCTAAGTGAAATAACCATTTACAAAAAATAAATATTGTATGATTCCACTTACATGAGGTACTTAAAGAAGTAATCATAGACACAAAAAGTAGAATGGGGGTTTTCAGGGGCTGGGATGGGAATAGAAGGGGATGTTATTACTGACCAGATACAGAGCTTCTGTATTGCAAGACGAAAACAGTTCTGGAGATGGATAGTGGGATATGGCTGAACAACAATAAGAAAGTACTTAGTATTCCATAAATTGTATACTTAAAAATGACAAAATGGGTAAGCAGTAAATTTTATATTATGGGTATTTTACTGCAATTAAAAAAATGAAAAATGAAATTCTGAAAATAGAGCACTTACATTTCCCAATTTCACTCTCAATTCACACTTTCCAATTTCACTCACAAAACTGGAGCACTTACATTTCCCAATTTCAAAATGGACTTATAAAACTACAGTAATCAATACAAAGTAGTACTGGCTTAAGGACAACATCTAGATCAGTAAAACCAATCAGAGGGTGCAGGAAAAAATCCTACATTTAGGACCAACTAATTTCTTAACAAAGATACCCAGATAATTCTAAGATGCTGGGACAACTGGATATCCACAAGCAGCAAAAGAACAAAGTTGGACCCCAACTCACACAACATTCAAAATTTATCACAGACCTAAATCTAGGATTAAAATTATAAAACTCTTAGGAAAAAACACAGGAATAAGTCTGTGTGACCTTGGGTTGGATGGCAGTTTTTAGATAAAACACCAAAAGCACAAGTGGCAAAAGGAAAAATAAACACTGGATTGCAGCAAAATTAAAAAGTTCCGTGCTATAAGAACACCAATAAGTAAAAAGACAACCCAGAGTGGGAAAAATATTTGCAAATCATGTATTTGATAAGGTGCTAGTATCCAGATTTTAAAAACAACTCCTACAAGTCAATAATAAAAAGATAACCCTATCTTAAAATGAGCAAAAGATGTGATTATGTTTTCCCAAAGATATACAAATGGTCAGTAAGTATAAAACAAGATGCTCAACATCATTGTCATTAGGGAAATACAAATCAAAACCACAATGGAAAAAAAAACAACCCACAATGAGATACCATTAATACCCATAAGGTTGGCTATATTTAAAAAAAAAAAAAAAGAAGAAGAAGAAGAAGAAGAAGAAGAAGAAGAAAATATATGTTGGCAAAAATGTGAAGAAACTGGAACCCAAATTGTTCGGAAGTAGAATGGTGCAGCCGCTGTGGAAATTGTCTGGCAGTTACTCAAAAATTAAACAGAGTTACCGTATGATCTGGCAACTCCACTCCTAGCTATATACCTAAGGCAGGAACTGAAGGTAGGAACTCAAATAGTTGTACACCAATGTTCATAGCAGCATTATTTATGATAACCAAAAAGTGGTAACAACTCAAATATCTATCAACTGATAAATAACTAAACAAAATGTGATACATCCTAAATCATTGATGAACCTTGAAAACATTATGTAAAGTGAAAGAGGCCAGTCACAAAAGACCACATACTGTATGATTTCATTTAAATGAAATGTCCACTGTAGGCAAATCAAGACGCAGAAAGCAGATTTGTTGTTCTTAGAGCTAGAGGATTGAAGGGAAAGGGTAATGGCTGCTAGTGGGTACAGGGTTTCTTTTAGGAGGGCCAAAAACATTCTAAAATTAGATTGTGGTAACAACTGTACAACCCTCTGAATATACTAAAAAACAGTGGACTATACACTTTAAATAAGTAACTATAGTATGTAATTTTATCTTGATAAAGCTACAAAGAACTTTCATGGGGCGCCTGGGTGGTTAAGTAGGTTTATCAGACTCTTGACCTCAGCTCAGGTCTTGGTCTCAGGGTTGTGGGTTCAAACCCCACACTGGGCTCTGCACTGGGCATGGAGCCTATTTAAAAAAATTTTTTTAAGAACTATAAATTTGTAACTTCTTGGAAGGTATTGCTAATATTTTCTCCATGAAGACAACTGGGACTGAATTTCCCGACTCAGTACAATACAACTAGATCAAAAGTACTTTTAAACACTTTAAAATAAATAACTAGAGGCAAATGTTATCTTACATTCCAAAATGTTCTGGGATAATTATAGTACAGAATTTCACTAAGGCAAAATGTAATTGTACCGCATTCTGATCTGAGAACCAGCAAGCAAACTTACACTCAATGAGTCCAGTTACACAAAGTGCAAAAGAAATAGAGCAAAGACTCTGCATGATCAAAGTCAAAATAATAAGGTTTAAAAGTGTTAAGAGTTTTTGATTGCACTGAATACTTCAAGTACTTAAAGAATATCACGCTGAATCACCTTTTAGAATTGAATGATCCAATCCAAAAAAAAAAAAAAACAAAAAGCAGAAGAGAAACAGATAAGTATGAGAAGTATATGCTACTTTAATAGATTTCCTTATTTTTTTTCACTTATGCACCTCAAGTCTAGCTCATGTCACAAGCCTAAAGAGGATATGCAGAAGTCAGCTAGTCTTGGTTAAAACAGGATAATAGTAACTTTCAACTTCAGGATATCAGGTTTAAATTTTCAAGTAGTAGTATGGACTTATCTGTACTAACAGATTTTAAGATAAGATACAAGTGCCTGGGTGGCTCAGTCCGTTAAGCATCTGCTTTTGGTTCAGGTCATGGTTCCACGGTCCTGGGATCAAACCCTGCATCAGGCTCCCTGCTGAGCAGGGAGTCGGCTTCTCCCTCTCCCGTTGCTGCTCTCCCTGTTTGTGCTCTCTCTCTGTGTCAAATAACTAAATCAAATCTTTAAAAAAAGACGAGAAGAGAAAATGCTTGTGAATTTCTTCAGCTTTGTATCTCTCTATACAGAGTAAATACCTTCCCAAATTCTGTCCAGCAGAAATTATGCCTATGAAGAAAGAATTATTTATAACAGTATCTAAAACTTTTTGTAAGTTTCTTCAAAATTGAAATGCATCAAAATTATCTTAATAATCACCTGCCCGCTTATCTACCATGGATGATTATCTCTGCTGAACACACAGTCAAGCAATTTCATTGACAGCAGGAGCTCCAGTTTCCCAGTCTGTGGAGGTAAGCCCAGAGGTCACCTGAGACAGGTGACAAAGCACAAGGCCAAAATCAAAATCAGTGTAAAACAGAAAAAGCAAATTGGGACTTCATCAAGATAATAAATTTTTTCACAGCTAAGGAAATAGTCGACAAAACCCAAAGACAACCTACAGAATGGGAGAAGGTATTTGCAAATGTTTTATCAGATAAAGGGCTAGTATTCAAAATCTATAAAGAACCTATCAAACTCAATACCCAAAGAACAAATAATCCGGCCAAGAAATGAGCAGAAAATATGAACAGACATTTCATCAAAGAAGACATACAAATGGCCAAAGACACAAAAAAATGTTCAACATCACTCTTCATTGGGGAAATACAAATCAAAACCACAATGAGACAACCACCTCACCCCAGTCAGAATGGTTAAATTAACAAGTCAGGAAACAACAAATGTTGGTGGGGATATAGAGAAAGGGGAACACTCTTACACTGCTGGTAGGAACGCAAGCTGGTGCAGCCACTCTGGAAAACAGTATGGAAGTTCCTGAAAAAGTTAAAAACAGAGCTATCCTCCAACCCAATAATTGCACTACTAGGTATTTATTTACCCAAAAGATACGTAGTGATCCAAAGGGGCACCTACCCCCCAATGTTTACAGCAGCAATGTCCACAACAGCCAAATTATGGAAAGAGTCCACATGTCCATTGATAGATAAATGGATAAAGGAGATTTGGTATGCATATACACACACACACATACACATATATATGTATATGTATATACATACACACACACACACAATGGACTATTACTCAGTCAGCAGATGATGAATAGTTAACCATTTACATCGATGCTGATGGAACTGGAGAGTACTGCGATAAGTGAAATTAGTTAATCAGAGAAAGACAACTGTTGCGTGATTTCACTTATATGTAGAATTTAAGAAACAAAACAGAGGAGCACAGAGGAAGGCAGGGAAAAATAAAATAAGATGTAATCAGAAAGGGAGACAAACCACAGAGATTCTTAACTATCAGAAACAAACTGAGGGTTGCTGGAGGGGAGGGCAGTGAGGGAATGGGGTAAACAGGGTAATGGGCATTAAGGAGGGCATGTGATATAATGAGCACTGGGTGTTACATGCAACTGACAAATCACCGAACTCTACCTCTGAAACTAATAATACACTACATGTTAATTGACTGAACTTAAGCAAAAATAAACTAAATGTAAAAAAATAAAATAAAATAAAAAAATAAAAAGCAAGCCAAAAACAGGGAGACAGTAAAAGATGGGTGAAGATCAAAGCTGGGCAGAGAATGAAAGGATGACCAAAGCCAAGCCATAGGAAAGAGAAGGAATCATCTAAGTAAGAGTCAGTATGTTAAGTGGCTGGAGGTAGAACACATCTAGAGCATTAGTTATTTGTAATAGGAATAAAGTGTACCAGCAATATTAAGTGGGAATAGAGAAATCTGATGAAATGAACATAAGATGTAAATATAATAATGACTATAACTTTAAACATCCATGTGGCTCTTAATTTTTTCTATCCCAACAAGTAATCTAAAATACAAAGAACTATGTGGAGAAAGAAAACTCAAAGCAAAAGTTCCAAAAGAATAATCTAAACAATTCCAACTTTACAATGTATTTACCCCCATGATTCATTCAAACATATCATTACTATATCTATTCCCACTTCTTCCTTTCAGATAAGTTTTGTTTTTGGAGTGGAGATGTATAATTGGTGCAACCTTTTTATAGGACATAACACTGACCCATAGAAGAGCCTTAATCCAGGCCTATTAGAACTTATTCCTAAGAAACTGACCTGCACTTCACCAGTCCTGCATTGGGGTACCAGGGTTGTTAACAGTAACTTGTTCTTGGGCATAATGACATTTCTACGACCACTGAAAGCCACTCCCTATAGATAGAACAAGGGAGCTTCTCTTGCTACAGGAAAAACTTTACTCTTTGCCAGTGGTATCAGCAAATAACTCTGTGGGGAATTTTGGGGCCCTGGGAAGTTGTGCTCCCACCTGAGAGAATGCTGTGTGCAAAGATAGATGTAAAGGACATTTATTGCAGTGCTTTTAAGGGGCATGAAAAAGTGAAGGAATCAAAACGCCCTTCAACTGGACCAGTATATTACATCCATAAAACAGGATGATGAGCTGATGAAATGAATTGTGTTATATGCACAGATACTGATCATCAAAACATATGAACTGAAAAAAGCAAGGCACAGAATTATATACACATTATCATACAATTTGTGTTTAAGGATAATGACATATAGACCTTTCTAATTCAGACATATAACCCAGCAGCCATTAAAGAAATGAATGATAAATGTGACTTCATAAAAATAAGAGTTGCATGTGAAAAACAATAACATAGTCAAAAGATGTTTGTTCCCACAAACCATACCCAAGAAAGCTATCAGTGGAGAGCTCTGGAAAGAGGACCTGAATGGCTGGAGGAGACAGGATGACAACACTTTAGTTTGCACTCAGTAAATTTATGTTCTTTCTCATATGCATGTGTGGTATGCTCAAAATGAATAAAGTATTACAATAAATTTTAAAATCTATCCATAAATATAAATGCTTCTTTATGTATACACACGAGGAGCTGCTGACAATTATTACTCTAAAAAGAAAGACTTAGATTTTCCTAGTTATCCTTATGTACTGACTGAATTTTTTATTATGAGGATATATGAATTTCATATCCTTATCTTATTTGATAATAAAAAGACAGTTGTTTAAAGTATATAACTTTTGACCCTGAAATTCTACTTCAAGGACACTGCATACATATTTTCTAAAAGGCCCTTTGATAACTGTAATGGTTAAAATTTGGAGACTACTTAAATTTTTTCTATCACTAGAGAACTGGTTCACTAGATACATATTTATATTCATATATACGTAATGCCCATAATAATTAAAACTTAATTATAGCTATATTTACTAATGGGAAAAGATGCATAATATTCTTGAATGAAATAAAGGTAAGATCACACTAGATTTCATTAATCTCTACTTATATTCACAGCATTATCTGTGAAGATGATAAAATAGTAACTGTCTTTAGGGCTTTTAGTTTCTGTATACATTTCTGGACTACAAATTTTCTACAATGTACCTATATCACTCTTATAATCAGAGGGGAAAAAAAGCTATTTTATTTAAAAAAATAAAGAACTACCTTGAATAGCATGGAATGAATGAACAAATAAGGAAATAGCAAGCTAGTATCTACAGGTTTAGCTTCAATAATACAGCCAATGTGGAACCAAAGATGGAAGTAAAGATTCTCACTGCTTGGCCTTGAATGATAAAGCTACCCATAAAAGTACCACAAAACATTTTGGATAAAACCTACAAAGTGAGTTATAATTTCAGCTCTAGGGTCCAAAAATCTTTCACTGAATTTTCCTTTTGTTTAGCATACATTACTTAACCCAAACATTTCATCATCTCCCTTCCCTGTGTGTGCCATACAGTATGCCTATCGCTCCTGAAAACACTCTCTAATTGGTTGTTATACTTTTACCTACAAAGCCCTGGTTTTTCTCCAAGTTGTTGTGTACATACTGCGTAAATCCTGTTGCACGATGGGGTTGATCCTGAGTTTTCTCTTCCTTCTCAGGACTCAACTTATTGGCCTGGATGGACATTATTTTTTTCTACATTCTAACCTAGGACCTCTTCTCATTCTACACTTTCCCTAGACAATTTTAAGATCGCTCGAAGCTTCAAGTACCTGGTAACTCCCAAGTTTACCTCTACCCAGATCTATCTCTCGCATGTATCTGCCTAATGAACATTTCTTCTTAGACGTTTAACAGGTACACAAAATTCAATACAACAAAACAAACTTGCTCCTCTTACTGTTTTGGCTATCTGTGTGAACGGCAATATGCTGCTGCTCACACCAGAAACCTAAGCCTCATCCATGGTTCTTCTTTTCCTCCTCTCTCACTTCCAAGAAATTAACAAGTCCTTTCAATTGTTCCTCATTCTCTGGGTCATTTCCTAATTCCAGCCTCTCTCACCTAGAATACTGTCACATTCTCCTTACCCCATGTTCCCTGTAGTTATTCTGAATGTGTTGCCAAGCAATCTTTTAAAAATGATTAATCTGAACTTGTTACTATTTAAAATCCTACAAATGGTCCTCATTGTCTTCAGAATAAAGTACGAAGTCCATGACATGATTTCCAAGACTCCACTTACTTCTCCAACTTAATTTTTTATACTTCTCACCTCACCTGTTACTACTCTCTAAGATCTGGCACTGAAATCCTTTCAATTCCCTCACTATACTATCTTTCCTTCATATCTCTATAAATGCTACTCGGAGGTGGTTCCAAAGGGTCCTGAAGAGAACTTTAGCCTTCCCACCTACAACATGATACAAAGTTTCTGAGATCAATTCAAATAAATAATTTAAGTTAAAATTTATTACACACCATACAACCCCTACCACACTCCCTTTTCAACAAAATAGAAGCCCCTTCCTTTATAAAGAATTTCCAGGGGCGCCTGGGTGGCTCAGTGGTTTGGGCTGCTGCCTTCGGCTCGGGTCATGATCTCAGGGTCCTGGGATCAAGCCCCGTGTCAGGCTCCCTGCTCCGCAGGAAGCCTGCTTCTTTCTCTCTCTCTCTCTCTCTCTCTGCCTGCCTCTCTGCCTACTTGTGATCTCTGTCTGTCAAATAAATAAATAAAATCTAAAAAAAAAAAAAAAAAAAAAGAATTTCCAGAACCAGATGCTACCCCTCTAGCTTGCACAGTAACTCCCCAACACTCACTCACTCTTATGTACTGCCCATTCACTTGTGTAACTTCTAATTATCTTTCAAGTCGCAACTGAAATATCATCCTTAAACCCCCAAGAGCAGATCAGGAACCCATATGGCAAACTATATATTTTCCCCTATCTCAGCCCTATCCCACTATGCTTTAATTACCTTTTTACTTGCCTGTATCCCTCAAAAGTCTGTAAGTTCCCTAAGGACCAATGGCCTATTGACTGCTGAATCACCCATATCTGGCACAGAACCTGGCATATTAGATGTTCAGCAAATAGTCACCAAATAAATTAAAAACATTTTTAAAAATTTTACCAAAAAGAAAACAAAACAAACAACTACAGCTAAAGAGGAACTATAATGAAATGTCAGATATCTGAATGATCTGATTTTACATTTAAAAGGATCTTCAATGTTAAGTTAGCATTAGAAAACAAATTATAAGCTTGACATTATTTTAAAAATTGCATATGAACTGAATTTTTTGCAAACTGAGTCCCATGATACACTAGGAGAGCTCATGTAGTTAAAGAAAATGAAAAAAAAAAAAAAACTCCACATAAATTTATTCTATATGAACTTAAATTTTCACAATTGGCTTTCCTTAAAACAGAAGCCTTATAAAAATCATTTTTTCAATACTTAACTCTGCTTTCCCCAGAAATATGACTTGCTTAACATAAAATATAATATCACTGATGGACAAGTTTTAGTTTTTTCTTAATCCCTTTAGTTCTCTGAACAGCCTCTAAATACAGATGTCTAGAAACATACAGACTGAGCCCTGCATCATGATGTCAAGAATTCCTCTCCTTGGAATGATTATTTGTTACAATTCGTGAGCTATAATAAAACTATAGATTTTAAAGAACTGTCTAGGGAGAGGAGAAACTGAGTTACCTAGAGTAGTAGTAGCCTAAATAATTTTGTATTCATACAACAAAATTAAACTTCAAATATCAAATAACCATGGAATTTAAACAAAAATGTCAACTCTGGTCCCAAGACTAATTATATTTTCCTTAAATTTATAAATATAGGTTTGATCCCCTCTTAAATTGATTTATTTACAAGGTATATTTCAGAAAATATCTTTATCCTTTGTAATGGTTCAATTTTTCAAATACCTGGGACTTATATTTGGTTCAGATGATTAACAAAGTTTGCCCTGCCTCTGGCTTTTGGGTTTCTTCAATTCTTTTCCTGGTTTCAAACTTTGCTTGTCTGAGTATTTTCATAAGATGCTCTTCTTTTAGTGTCCTATAATATGCTCAAGTTTTTAATTTCAGCGAACTTAAAAGGAAGACTTTCAACTATGAATTTCATGTACACCAAAAATAAAAAAAACATTCAATACCTGTCAACATTTGGCAAAGTGCCAGGAACTGAGGGGAACACAATTACTGCCCTAGAGGAAATCTATAATATCTAACCCATAAACATTCACCAGAAAGACCCAAAGGACATATAAACATTAACCACATATACACTGAAGTAGTTACATAATACCTCTATGAAGGACTGAATATGTTGTGTGGAGTGATGAGTGAAGAGGGAATTATTGGAGTTGTATGTTAAGATAAAGCAGTTAGGATTTCCGAACCTAAATGTTAGAACCCACTCCAGTTGGGAGATAAAATTTTCAGCACAAGTAGAAATAACACAAATGTCCACCAACTGATGAATGAGTAAACAAAATGTGTTATATCCATACAATGCAATATTATTCAACCATAAAGGCAATGAAATACTGATACATGCACAACACAGATGAACCTTATAGACATTATGCTAAGTAAAAAACAAAATAAAGCCACACACTGTATAATTCCATTTATATGAAATGTCCACAATAGCCAAATCCATAGAAAAAGTATATTAGTGGTTGCCAGAAGCTGGAAAGACAAGGATGTGCAGTGATGGCTAACTGATAGGGGGCTTCTTTTTGGAATAATAAAAATGTTCTGGTATTAGATAGGGGAAGTAAGTGCACAGCCTTGGAAACATACTAAAAAGCAGCGGATTGTATACTTTAAAAAGGTGAATGAGGGGCACCTGGGTGGCTCAGTCATTAAGGGTCATCAGGTCATGATCCCAGGGTCCTGGGATAGAGCCCTGAGTCGGATTCCTGGCTCTGTGGGAACCCTGCTTCTTTCTCCCTCTGCCTGCCGTGCACTCGCTCACGCTCTCTCTCTCTCTCTGTCAAGTAAATAAATAAAATCTTAAAAAATAAAGTAAAAGGGTGACTGTTATGGTATGTAACATATCTCAATTTAAAAAAAAATTTTTCCTGCCATAACACATCTGAAGGACATGACATTAATTCCGTCAGTAAAGGCAGCTTACTACAAATGGATGGTTTTGTGACTTTGACAACAACTGTACTTAAGAACCTTGAGAATCATGACACTAATGGGTCTTCAAGCATCAAGATCAAAATAATAGCTGAAGGTCACTTTTTAGTGACAACATCAAGAACTTTCTTGAAGTAATAAGAGATACCTAAAGACAAAAAATATCTTAGTAGTTTCTAAGTAACAAAGAAATGACCAAGGCCTACCTAAGCTGTGTGAAGGAAAGGATTTACAAACTGTTCTGAAGGAAGAAAGGACAGTAGGATTTTCATTCTCTAGCTAAGAACAGAAAAAGAATTTAAAAAAGAATAGACAATGAGGATTGGATTCAACAGCAAAAGGCACTACAAGAAAGATGACACCAGCCACGGAGAATATCTGTTTCTCAACACTGATTTAGTACACACAGTTGCAACTTACATATGGGTCATATTTCAAATGTTTATACATGATAATTCTGACCACATTTGCTAAGAGAAATAATTTTTGAAAAAGCAGGTAAGTTTGCAAATGCCTACAGTAATTTATCATAATCTGTCATTATTTCTATTTTTCTAGCTGAAATCCAGCCTGCTGGAAGCCATCTCCCCACCTCCCTCCCATCTCTTCATACATCAGATTCCAACAACAGAAATTCCCCCTCCAATCTGTTGTCACCACCATCTTGCAGCATAGAAAATTCTGACTTCCTACTCCTCATGGAGGTGAGACCACGCTAAAATCACCTGCTATTAGAGTTATAATCAAAATGGAGTTTTGCCATGGGAGCTTTACCTATGAGAGATCATTCTTAAATCAGACAGCTGAATTTCAGAGGCTGCCCATACTCTGATTCAGCAACATTCATGTGATGGAAAACGGCCACACAGAGAATTAAGGTGTTTGCTGTTAAGTAACGGAAACGTCATCATGTCCGGTGGGTACAATGGACCATCTGTAGTGTGTGTACATAATACAACATGCACAGCAGGAGCTCAAAGGCGAAAAGGTGTGGGGAGGTAATGTGTGAGAAGAAAAATTCAAACACACAAAATCTACTGGGGTCTGTAAGCAGACAATAAGAAAGCACCCTTCTTTATCCCAGTCATCTTAAAACACCCTTTCTGATGAGCTCTTCCCCATCAAGTCAAACAAAATTTTGCCATCTTTGAAAGGCTTTCCTTGAAAACCCTAAACAGTTGGAGCTATCCATTTCTGGGTTCCAATCGCACCTTGTATTAATTATTATAGTGCTTATTACATTGCTGCAGTTTATTTACATTGGTTTCCCCAGTAGATACCTCCTCAAATAATGAAATATTTTACTCATCTTTGTATTCCCAATACTTTAGACAGTGCTCAGCATATAAAGGGGTCCAATAAATATTGGTTAATGAATGACTGAACAGATTTCTTCAAATGTTCAAAGAAAGAGCAAAACTAAAAATCAAATAAACAAATTCCAGATTAATTAATTTGCCAGTCTTGCTACTAACAAAATGGAATTTAAACATGAAACCTCAAAGTGGTTTCAACCAGTGGCTCTGAATGCACTGAATACCCAGGGCAGATAAAGTCAACAGTAAGCAGACATAAAGTGCATAGTAAATACTTTGCTAGTCCCTTTCTATCTCATTTTTAAAAAGTTATAAGGAATACTCCTTATTGGGCATGCAAAATCCCCAACAATGGGTATACATTTTGTATCTTGGCATTTCTGACATCTAAAGAAATATTTAAAACAAATTGAACACAGATACAGAATTCAGTAATATCTGGAAGAAAAACTATTAGATTCCTTCAGGGGAAACAAAGGGTTCCACCAAGTTCTGATCATAATTAAGGAATTAAAACTGAATTAAAGCTCCCATGCAGACTAGATCAGAAGAGTCCCTTGTGCTAGCCACCAAATGAATGGTTCACAGAAGTGGAAGCAAGCACTAGCCTATAAATCCCAACAACTGCAGAGCTAAAGATGATGGAATGCTATAGCAGTATAAGGCAGGTAAAGTAGCCGGTAAGTCTTTGGAAGTTGACCTAACTTCTTTTAGCCAGTTGGCGAGAACCCACAGTAAGACGTGACACAAGAAACATAAAAATGTGGGCGCCTGAGTGGCTCAGTGGGTTAAAGCCTCTACCTTTGGCTCAGGTCATGATCTCAGGGTCCTGGGATTGAACCCCACATCAGGCTCTCTGCTCAGCAAGGAGCCTGCTTCCCCCTCTCTCTCTCTGCCTGCCTCTCTGCCTACTTGTATCTCTCTGTCAAATAAATAAATAAAATCTTAAAAAATATATATATATATCATTGTCTAAAGTAAAATTTTAGTGGCTGTTTACCTCATCTTGCAAAAGTATTATATTTTATATTCATAATTTTTACTTTCTGAAATCATAATACTAGGAAAGACCTTAAAATTTTCAACTCAAATCCTCTATTCTTACAAATAAGTAAACCAAGGGCTACAAAAGGCAAGTCATACTGGTAAGCAGAGGCAGAATCCAAACTCAAAGTCAGTTTTCTAGTCTCCCCGACTAGAAAACTGACTTTGAGTTTGGATTCAAGAGTTTTTCCCACTAGATTAAGAACTGTCTTATCATAACATGCCTTATTAGAGTTAGATTCTCCCTCCACACATGTATATGTATGTGTGTGTATATTTATACACATAAAATGTATGTGTGTATGTATAGATACACCCACATACCTACATACATACTCGTGGCACTGGGAAAAACCAGGGCTGTTCAGAAATATATTTAAAAAGTATACCAGTTAATTGAAAAACCTAGTCCTATGATAAGGTATTCATGTTTTCTGAATGACCCATTAAAACACCAAATCTCCATGTCTAGGTTTATATTTACCTTAATATATTAATTATATAAGGCATAATGATTAAGCACATGGGCTCTGGAGTAAGAGACCTCTTTGTAACCCCTAACTGCAGCTCTGACATTTAATCAGTTGTATGACCATTGACAAATTTAACCTTTCTAACTAATTTAAACTTTCTTACAGTTTCCTCACCTGTAAAACTGAAAAACAGAACTGACCTGATATGGTATTCATGAGGGTTAAACAGATGATAAACGTAAAGGACTTTGCCAAGAACTTAGATCTTATTCAATAATTTAGTTGTTATCAATATTACTGCCTACTAATCTGAGGGTTGCCTACAAAAGTGCCCCAACAAAAGTTTTCTTTATAGTTCTTACTCTCTCTCACAGAAACACACACAATCCCAATTATATATTATCTGTTCTTCTGAACATAGAGTGTAGCAAACTGACAACACTGTTCAAGAGAATTCCTTTTGCTTTTCTTTTTTAGAGATCAAACTCTTATCTCAAATTGATTTTTAAATTCTAGAAATGTCCATTCCCTATAATGAGAGTTTAGAATTTAAAAATACAAATTGTTTTCTGTCTTCTTGCACCTTTCCATTTTTTGGACAAAATGAGTTTGGCTGCCTAAATTCTGCGAAAGGAAATGCAATTGTCTCAGAAAGAAAATGAATCTCCTTGCTTCCTACTGAGTACCCTTTTGGTGTTCAGACACAAAGGACACACTCTATCTCATTTATGGTGACAGTGAGAACAAATTATTTCCAAGATTTATTGTGTACTTATGTTTTAACTCTAAAATTAACACAATTATAAAGAGACCTTTATGGATACATATATTCATGCCTCAAATAAAGTATTTCCTCCTTCCCCACATTCCCTATAATGCGGAGTTTATCATAAGTATAGGATACTAGCAGGACAGTATTAATTCTTTAAGTCAAAGCAACAACCTTTTGAGCTGTTTTGTTTCCTAAAAATAATTTAAGAAGCTAAGTCATCTGGTTTAAATTCTTTTACTATGTATTCATGTTCTGTGATGCTTGTTGAAAAACTGAAAGGATATAACATTTACATACGTTAATTTTAATAGTAAAATATGTCTAAACAAAACCTATTTTATTGTAAATCTCTGGATTCTCTTTGAAGGTCTTATTCTCTGGGTTCCTAGAGTAAAACTGCAATTTCAGTTACAGAATGTATAATTTAATTTGAAAGTAAATCAATACTAGAAACAAATTATTTCAT
This sequence comes from Mustela lutreola, assembly GCF_030435805.1. Taxonomy (NCBI): domain Eukaryota; kingdom Metazoa; phylum Chordata; class Mammalia; order Carnivora; family Mustelidae; genus Mustela; species Mustela lutreola. Next base: position 78,471,156 of record NC_081302.1, read on the forward strand.
CATCATCTTTTTACAAAGATTAAACAGCCACAAATTTTATTTTACCAGGACTAAAATGCATTAAATTACATTTCACTGACATAAGATCAAAAGAACCTCATAAATATAAAGCTGTATTTTACCAGAGTGAGGTTATAAGAAGCCAAACCAAAAATATTCCCTCTGGAAAACAAAAACTGTCTTAAGTAATTTTAAAACTCTCTTGACATTTGATGCTTTTTTATTTTTTTAAGGTTCATCTTATAAACAAAATCATTAAAGGTTGCTAGAAAACAAGCCTAAAGAATTAAAAATAAAGTTATTTTTTCCAATAAGCAATGCTACTTTTTAGCTATCAAAAATGACTAAGAAGTGTTCACATACTATATACATTTGGCTATTTTTAAGTTGTTTAATTCTTCTAAAATTACTCTTGGTCTAAAATAAACCTAACCATGAGATATAAAATGTGGTTATAAGTACCACTTGCCAATAAAAAATACCATAGTTTTAAAATAAAATACAAAATCAAAGTTAATAAATGTATGTTTTATTAGCTTAAACCGGTAATTTATGAAAACAGAACTGGCTTCTCTCAGAGATTAAAATAATTTCCAGTCACCAGAATTTTATAAAACAGATGACAGACTAGTCAAATATACTACTATGCCTAATCTCATGGGATTGGGGATTTTCTGAATATGCCCCAAATTACATAATATTGGGGGAAAGGGAGATGGTTTAAGGCTTTTGGAAAAATATTATATGAGGATCATTTTTAAAATATGCTGGAATTCTTCAATAAAAAGTATAAAGAACAGAGTCAACGGTAGGTATCTCCAGACGCTGATTTCTCAAATGTCACCAGATTATCCATTCCACTAAGAAGTACTTTTAAATATCTGCAGCACACAGAGTATCAAGTTTTCAAATCCGAAGCTTTTACAGATATCTGTCCTGCTTTTACTGCTCCATATTAACACTGAAATGCACATACCCAATTTATTAGAATCACTATCTTCCTCTAAAAGTCCCTTTTTATTTTAAAAAGATCTCACTAAATCTAAGAAAAATGTTGAATTAAAATAAACACTTCTTTTTCCAGTATCCAGAATATTAAAATATTTATAAATATGGCTCCCCCAACTTACTTCGGCTTTATGAATGGTTTCATTTTTTCAGTGCTAATATAGTTGTGAACATACCCTCCTACCTAATGTGGAAAAAAAAGCAATTATTTTAAACCTTGAAGAGCAGCTAACAAATTAACAGTGATATTCAAGTAAACCTACTTTGTTTACACTGAAATCTCAAGATTATATAATAAGCTCTGACATTATCTTCCGAGCAATTTTCTATACTGTCAAAGGCAACAGAGACAACATACGTTTTAACAAGAGGAAAACAAGGAGTTAATAAAATATATCTTCCCCTCAACTAAGAATTGCCTTCTCTTTTGTCAATATTACACGACATTCATCTACTGACAAAGGAAAAAATGAACACTTCACTTGCCTGCTTAAGAAACTAAATTGGGAGCATTATCAGTCATAGACTTAATTAAGTTATTTCTAGGGGAAAATATTTAAAGCAAAGAGGCTATTTACAGTTCACTGCCAACTGCTAAATTTTGGGGGAACAGGCCTGAACAAAATAGTCCCTATTTGTCCCTTGCCTTTTTCCCCACCACCCACCCTGCACCAAACCCCCATTGTTCTATCTAAAACTCACAGGTTAATGATATCTAAATAGCAACTGCTACATTTATGTTACAGATCATCACTACGAAGAACTCTTCAGCATCACATTTACTTGCTGCTTTCTTTCCCCCAAATAAAATCCAAATTTGGTAATAAATCAATTACAAACTGGTGGGGGAAAGGATCACAGCTTCCCTTCCAGACTGATGGATGTCACTCCAGAGGCGTGAGGAAATCTCCTAGAAGGTTACCATAATAAATCGAAACCCCCCGCCGAAAATCATTTAAACTGACGTTTTACTACAATTTTTTTTTTTTAATCTATAACCGAAACCCTTGAAAAGTATACAGCCCATGGAGCAGAAGCTCCTTTTCCCTATTCGCCACCAAAGTAGAACACAGAAGCAGCAGCAGCACGCAGGATTTCGAGTGGGTTTGGATCCCTCGTACACCACTTCCTCCCCAAACCTGGCTAGCAGGGCCAGATGCTGGTGTCGAGGAAGTGGGAGACCGGCACGCCGGCGCCCCGCTCTCCCTCCGGGCTACCTGCCTCGGCCTGCGGGAGCGCCGCCCAGCGCGGACACTGGCAAAGACACAAACACTCACCCATCTTTCCTCTTGGCTTTGTAGACGTGACCATAAGTGCCTCGGCCAACTTTGCAGCCCTCGTATTCAAACAGGTCCTCGACCCGCTCCCGCTCGCTGCTCAGCTTCACTTTAAAGTCATAGTCCATTGTCACAGCCTCCGGGGCCGGGGAGCTGGGTCGGGGGGCCGGGGGACAGGGGTGGGGACCGGGGAAGCTCCGGCAGCCGCAGCCCCCGGGAACCCGCCCGCTCTACACCCGGCGGCCGCAGCACCAGCCCGACTGATGCGGCAAGAGCAGGAGGAGGCCCCGCGAGAGCGCCGGGGACATCCAGGGGGATAGCGGGGCAGAGGCCGGCCGAGAGCGTGGGGGGACGGGGAGGTTCCCCCGGGCGAAGGAGAGCAGAGGGACGAGGGCTGGGGGTGGGGAGCGGCGTCTCTGCCCTTGTCCCCGCGGGCTCCCGGGGCGCCGGCTCTCCTGCTCGCTCTTGCCGCGCGTTCTGCTCCCGCTGCGGGGAGCGGCGGGGCGGCCGCAGCCGGCTCTCCTTCTCTTACACTCGCACTCACGCCTCACCCTCTCACACACACGCTCACACTCACTCACTCACTCACTCTCTCTCCCATACACTCAAACAGAAAGGCAGCGCCGCACAACAGCCGGTAACCTCCTCAGAGAGAGGAGGGAGGGAGGGGACTCGCGGAACACGGCCACGGCTGTCGCAAAAACGTCGCGAAGGCTCGGGTTGCCTCCGGGCCTCCCTGCAGCTTGGTCCGCGGCGCCGGTCCGGTCTCGCCGGAGCCCGCACCTCGAGGACACGGTGCAAGAAGCAGGGTAGCCACTGCCCAAAGCTGCCGCCAGACGCACCACGTGGACTGTCCCGACGCCGGCCAGGGCCCTAGACTACAATGCCCAGAATGCACAGGCCACCGCCGTTGCCGCCCCTTCTATGACTCCACCCCACACAGTGGTAATACGGGAACGTTGCATGCTGGGATCAGTAGTCCAAAGGGAGCTGAGTTTCAATAGCTTGGAGGAAAAACAATTTTTATTTTATTGCAATATCGCTAGAGTGTGATTTGGGCCATAAAATTAAACAGAGAAATTTACGTGCGAGGGAGGCTAGTTTGCATTAGAACCACATTTTGTTCCCCTGCCGAACTCCAGATGCTAAAAGGCATCATCATTATCAAAAAGTCTGTATGTTTGTAAACACCTCGCGGAATATTATTTGGTGTATTCTTGTCGTTCACAATCTGATAAGGGCTGCATAATGATACTAACATATTGACACATATTACAAACATGAGTGAAAGGCTCTGGATTTCAGCTCAGGTCATGATCTCGGGGTCATGAGATTCAGCCCCAGGTTGAGCTCTGCATTGGGTGTGGAGCCTGCTTAAGATTCTCTCTCTCTCTCTCTGCGGGACTCCTGGGTGGCTCAATTGGTTAAGCGGGTGCTTTCGGATCAGGTCGTGATACCAGCATCCTTAGATCAAGTCTCACATCAGGCTCCTTGCTCGGATGGCAGCCTGCTTCTCCTTCTGCCTCTGCCTGCCACTCTGTCTCCCTGTTTGCTCTCTTTCTCTCTTTGACAAATAAAGACGTAAATCTTAAAAAAAAAAAAAAAAAAAAAATCCCTCTCCCTTTCCCCACTCTTTAAAAAATTCTAGTTTTAAGATGTACAATGTGATGTGTGTGTATATGTTTGTATACACACACACACATACATATACACAGACATAAATAGTATTATTATAGTCAATCTAATTAACAGCATTATTTCTATCAGTAATCCTGGGGCAGGAAAGGAAGCCAGCCTTGGACTAGGGCTGAAAACGGCCTTCTTCCCTCTCTGAAGCTAGGGTGGAGTTGAGGATCTGAACTCCAGGTTGGGAGAATATGGTGGTTTGAGGTAAGCAAAACACAGCATCAGGATGGAGAGCTAAGGAAGAGATAGACATTAGGGACTTTTGAGGGAGGGTGGCCAATGTCTTAGGAGAAGTAACATCTAATATTCAATTTTGGGTTTTTCTTTTCTGTGTGGTAATGCCCTTCTGTCATCTCCAGGTTATCGGCCTGGTCTTACCTGTGTCCATGCTTGGAGGAAAAGAGAGGGCAGAAGCCCGAGATTCAATTATGAAATATAAAAAGTGGCCTGCAGAGCCACTTTTCCTAGCCATGAGCTAGGAAAGGCTAGGCACATGTTATGTTTCCAAAAACTTGAGGAATGGAATCTGTTTTTAGAATGGGCTTCCTATAGATCACAGAATGAGGGTTCATACTTAACTGTTACTTTAATGAATTGAACATATCAGGAACATGGAGCTGTCATTTCAATTTGATTTTCAATTTCAGGTTATACTGATATCACATGTCTCTTTACATGGTCACTGGAGGTCATGATGGTGCAGAGTCTCTGACCCTCATTGGTTCACATTCCAAACAATGTGCAAATAATGCTCACGCTTTTCATAAATGTGGTCTTTATTTACATTCTAAATTTAACATCTCCAGTCTTAACATGCCTCCCAAACACCAGCCCCACATTTCAGCTACCTCCTGTTCAGCCTAAGGGAATATTCTGCTGCCATTTCAAACTTAAAATTTCTGAAAATGATCATACTGTGCCCCAAGCCTCCCAAATCCAGTGAATAGCAATGCCAAGAGACCGACATTCTGTCGTTTTACTCTCAGTCCTAGGAGTTCATTAGTTGCACATTGTTCTTCATGATCCTGCCAAATATGCCTTTGTCTGGCCTGTCCTCAAAGGCTGGATGCTTCCTCATACCATCTCTGACCTTTGCAGTCCTACCCATCCTCCAAGGTACAGCTCAAATGCCTAACTTAGTCATGAAGCTTTTCCTGGTTCTTAAAACTGAATATAATCCTTTTTTTTTTTTTTTTAAACACCCGCAGCTCCTACTCCAGCCCTGGCGCCATTATACTTTATTTGTAACTCATGTAGAAACATCACAGCTACTGTGTATTTTAGCCATTTCCTTTATGTACTTTAAAAAAATGTCCTTTAATGAACACCTTAATGACTGAGTCTCTGACTTACTCATCTCTGTATCTCTTAAAGTGCCCAGAACTTGGATGCATAATTATATTTGATTAGCATGTGTTGAATTAGATTGATTTCTATAAAGGCTGAAATAGACTTTAAGGGGGGGTGGGGAACAGTCATTTTAAAATATTTAACAGTTTACCTCTGTTTTGCCTCTGAATGTGTATTTTTTGCAGTGTGCTCAAAAAGAATTTGATGCTGTATATAACATGATGTACTGATGTACAAACAAGCCCAAGTGGGTCTTCTCAGAGTTGATCCCCTCATCTCTACCACTTTTGTTTTCTCGATTGATATTAGAGTGCGCTTTAAGCAGAAAGTTTCTAACCTTCCATTCTGCAGGTGGAATGTTCAGCATCTTCATCGTCAAAAAGCACATATTAAACATCTACATTTGAGTAGCGTTGTACACAAGAAAGAACAAGTTAGGTCAATCAACACTCTACCCTTTTAAATTTTTACAAAGAAAATACTAATGCAAAATTGCTCAATTGACTCCATATGCATCCAGAATATAATTTAATTTTAAAACTTAGAAACGACCAAAACCGAAAAGCACTTCCAAAAATAACTTTCTTTCTCTCCTTCATCATGTGAATGTGATTTGTTCTTATAGACTCATTTTCACATGACTGGAAAGATGACCACTAACAGTTGCCGAGTTCGTCATCAGACATCTATCATTAGAGAAGAACTGACTCTGTTTCTCAACTCCAGTTCTAAAAATCACAGGAAGGACTCCAGCCCAGCTAGGTTGGGGGCCCATTCCTGGAACCACGGAGTGCACCCACGGGGCAGGGTCATATAAAAATATGAAAGCTCCTGCATTCAGTGGGATGAGGAAGATGGGGTGGGGAGCTCACAGGAGAAGGGAGAAGGCTCTAGATACAGTGAAGTTTCTGAAACAAAGCAGTGTGATGGAAAGTGAGCCCGAAGGAGATTACTTCAGATTGCCTGGATGGTCAAGGATTCGATGAGGTAATACTTAAGTGGGACCTGAATGATGAGGAGAAAAACCTGCTAAGGTGGGAGATCAGGGTAATCCACATGGATGGATGGTGTACAGCGAGTGCAAAGGCTTTAAGCTGGGGGCATCTGGTGGCTCAGAGGGTTGAGCCTCTGCCTTTGGCCCAGGTCGTGATCTCAGGGTTCTGGGATGGAGTTCCGCATCAGGCTCTCTGCTCAGCGGGAAGCCTGCTTTCCCCTCCTCCACTGTCTGTCTCTCTACCTACTTGTGATCTCTCTCTCTGTGTCAAATAAATAAATAAAATCTTTTTATTTTTTTAAGGCTTTCAGCTGGGAAAGGAGTCTTTTTTTTTTTTAAGATTTTATTTATTTGAGGAGAGTGAGCAAGAGAGAGAGCATGAGCAGGGTGGAGGGACAAGGGGGAGAGAGAGAAGCAGACGCTCTGCTGAGCAGGGAGCCTGATGCAGGGCTTGATCCCAGGACCCCAGGATCATGACCTGAGCTAAACGCAGGTGCTCAACCAACTGAGCCATCCGGGTACCCTGGGGAAGGACTCTCGTGTGATAGGAGTGTTATGAGTTAGGGGGGAGGTTGTGTGAGAGAAATACAAAGAGGTAGGCAGGGACCAGATTATACAGGGCCTTTTAGACCATAATAAGGGGCTTGGATTTTATTTTTAGGGCAATAGGAAGTCATTGGAAGGTTGTACACAAGGGAGCCACCAGATGTGATCTATACTTTAAGAAGCATATCCCAGCTGCTATGTTAACAATGGATTGCAGGAGACAAGATTGAAAGAGAGACTGACAGACAGATGGACAAGTAGGTATGGCACTTGATGCTCAGTTGGTTGTGAGGAGAAGGAATGAATCAAGAGGACTCCTGAAGATGCTGCCACTTATTGAGATGGGAATGACTTTGCAAGGAATAAGTTTAGGTCGAAGCAAGATACAAGACCAGCCCAGATTCAAAGAGAGGCAAGCATACTCCCCTTCTTGGTTATAGGAAGGGTACAATACCGTCGGTTTTTCGGTTTCTTTCATGAGTACGTATAAATCTGTGGACTTGGTAGAAGTTGAACAAGCTCCTTTGCAAATGGCTTTGGTTTTCTCTATAAGCTACAAGAAAAATTTACCTCTGTGAGTGAGGAGACAGGAGTGGAAGGAGAAATCAGTGAGATCTTTTCATGTCTGAAAAGACTATAGGTTTAAAACACGCTTTGGGTAGAATGAAAGAGAGAGCTGGCAGGATAGCATCGTGGGACTTGCAGTCAAAGTCTCGGGTCCGTTTGCAGGTGCAGCCATGCATTTTTATCAATATCCATCTGCCCTGTTGTAAGACTTTCATCACCAGCACTCAGCAACCCAGGTGGAGGCCTGGCAAAGACCGATGTTACATTCATCCAGGGTTAGAGCCTTGCCAGCTGAGTTTAATGAAAAGAAGATGAGGCGACAGAGGTTAGAATTATTGGCGATAGAGTAGTTAAAATGACAGACCATGACATTTAAGCTGGGGAAATGAGGAAAATGAGAACAGGATCCCTTTTATAGCATAACGGTAGCTTGAAATTTTTTCACTTAACTTTTTTGTAGGATAATTTAAAAAATAATTACCTTCATTCCTGGCTTCTTTCATATCTATGTATGGTAAGAAGAATCCATCAAATACATACTAAGTAAAACAGACAGCTGAAGAAATAATATAAATAATAGGTTAAAAATTATTTCTTCTAAATTGGAAGGGGAGGTGAACCAGGAGAAACTATGGACTCTGAAAAACAATCTGAGGGTTTTGAAAGGGCGGGGGGCGGGGGGAGGTTGGGGGAACCGGTGGTGGGTATTAGAGAGGGCATGGGTTGCATGGAGCACTGGGTGTGGCACAAAAACAATGAATACTCTCACGCTGAAAAGAAATAAAAAATTAAAAAAAATTATTTCTTCTTTTCTTAGCTAACAGATTCCCATTACAGAGACCGATAAGGGCATCCCAAACTGAAAATGTCGCAGATTTGTCAATGAAATTCTGCTCTTGGGTTCTCTAAGAATTAAGGGAAATTTACCTCTTTAAATTATAAACAATATTGTAATCTTGTCCTTTTTTCTTCTATTGGATGTCTTTTTTCTTGGAGTAAGCATGGTACTTTCTGTTTTTCAGTGCAAAGTATATTTTGCTACACAACAGTGTAGCAAGTGATCTATAGGAACACAGTTTAGTTTTGTGTTCAGTATTTCAAGGCTTCAAATATTATTCTCGCTTCTCATTCCAATATATTTCACCCTATAGCTAGCTGCACTGTTATTCAGGTCCACTCACCAGAAAAGCCAAGTTTTTTCTGGCTGGTTCCTGTACAAACATGGCTCTCCGGTGAACCACATAGCTCCCTTTTCTCACATAAACATGGTTAGGTCACCTCTGCAACCACCTGATACTTGATACCCGAGGCTATTTGTTTCCATGCAACTTCATGCTCGGAACTTCTGGAACTTTTTCTCCTTTAGTAGCCCTTCCCCCTACCAGCCAAGGTCAAGTTCCATCAAATATTGTTCTTGCTCCAAAACTCTACATCCTGTTTAAATTTTAAAATGTTGTTTTATTTACATCATTCTTGGGCTCAAAAATCTTCAAGGACCCTGTGTGACCTTTCACTGCCGACAGCATGAAGTTCAAACTCCTTCATCTAATGTTCCAAGCTCTGTATTTACTTTCTCCTGACTTAGGAAAAATGCGTTAAGGCAGCTTGCACTAGAAACGTTAGAGTGAGATTAAAGTAATTAGCTCTGCATAGCCAAAATTTCCACAATCTGAGCTCATCTGTATCTCTAGTGTAACTCCTAGCCAGTTTCTCATAAGCTGTTTCCTGGTCAATTTAAAACAGTGGTCCTGGGGCACCTGGGTGGCTCAGTGGGTTAAAGCCTCTGCTTTCAGCTCAGGTCATGATCCCAGGGTCTTGGGATCAAGCCCCACATCAGGCTCTCTGCTTGGCAGGGAGCCTGCTTCCTCCTCTCTCTCTGCCTGCCTCTGCCTGCTTGTGGTCTCTGTCAAATAAATAAATAAAATCTTTTAAAAATAAAAATTAAAAAAAAAATAAAACAGTGGTCCTCAGTCTTGGCTGTCCTTTGGAAATACCTGGGCCAATCACCCCGGCAATTCACACGTAATTGATCTGGGCTACAGCTGGGCAGTGGGACTTTTAAAGCTCCCTGGTGATTGTAATGCGCATTCAAGGCTGTGAACCACCGCATTAGAAAAGTTTGTTGATTCTCCCTAAAACATTCATCATTCCACTCCTTTCTTCATCAACACCCCCAACTTTTTTTTCTTTACTTGTCTACACCCTACCCACTCTTTGAGATTCAACTCAGGTTCTACTAACGTCTTTCCTTATCACCCAAAACTGATATACTCATAGCCAGTACCTTGTTTACACTTACTTGGCATTTGGCACATACTTCTTATACCTTTGTGTATTTATCCTGTATCTTCAGAAGAATTCTAATGGGTAGAAGGACAGGATTTTTTTTTTTTAATCCCCAGAACATGACTCAATGCCTTTTATACTATATACCATTGTGTGTCTGATGGGAGGTAGTGATGATGATAATGATGATAATGTTGTAGCAGATGACCTTTCAGAGCACTGACCTGGGGCTACATGTGGGGCTACTCTTAGGCTATTGGAACCCATCTTACTTTTCATCTGCAAAACTAAAGTACCTGCGAATTAAGCCACCCCCGCCTTAACTTAATAACTATAGGTACAAGTATGACTACTCCAGCTCTCATAGCCTCTGACTGGGACAATGTAGTGGTGACCTACATTATCTCCCGTGTCTATGAATTTAGGTCAAAGTTGGCATAGCATTCCTTACTTAAGCTCCTTTCATTTCCAGTTCCATTCCCCTATACCCTTACTGGTTTTCCCCAGGAAATACTTCTGAAATAAAGTATTTTTACATACATCTTGGTCTAAGGTTTTGCCTTGAGATAGCCCACCATAAACAGACAATAATATGATAATAGATGTAACAGCTATTATTTCTTGAATATTTTCTATGTGCAAGGCATGAAGTCATTTAATCCTCAGAATTAAGTAGGTCCTGTGGTCATCCTCATTTTACAGTTTAGAACATGGAGGCATGTAGAGATTAAGTAATTGGTCCAAGGTCGTAGATGTAAAAGAAGGAACAACAACAACAACAACAAAATAAACTTACAGGGCAAGGACAGTAGGGGAGTCAAATCAAATTTTTAAAAATTTAATTTCAACCAATTTACCAGTTAAGCATTGTAGTAAGAAACTGAGCCACCATGTATACTTTTCTTTTTAATTAAGTGAGTTCTGAGTTCTGATAAACAATTTACACATTTTCAAACACAATCTATTTTTACACATTTTCAAACACAATCTATTTTCAAACACAATCTAAATGAAGTTAGAAACTTCATTTCTGGGGTGCCTGGGTGACTCAGTCAGTTAAGCGTCTGCCTTTGGCTCAGGTCATGAGCCCAAGGTTCTGGGCTCCCTGCTCAGCAAGGAGTCTGCTTCTCTCTCTCCTCCTGCTCCTCCACCTTGCTCCTGATGTCTCTCTTGCTCACTCTCTCTCAAATAAATAAATAAAATCTTAAAAAGAAACCTCATTTCTAAGTGACTGTCAGAATATCCCCTTCTTCTCCCCACTTCTCTCCCTGCAGTATTTTTATAGTAGCCACCTCTGATCACAGGAAGTAAAACCCATATTTGGACAATTAATAATTTAGATTCACTACAGATTAAATGTGAATTTGGGGACTAGGCTGGGAATTATATGCATGCTTTCTCTAGAATATGCGTTCTGAATCATAAACAATGCTTATTGAAATGAATTTCCAGCACTTCCAGATTTAAGTTCTTGTCTCCTATTCTCATTCCCAGTCCAGTTCACTTTAGTTCTTTCCAGATATAATGTCCTTCATATTTTAAAGATTTACTTATTTTAAAGAGGGAGGGAGGTGCAGAGGGATTGAGAATTTTTTTTTTTTAAGATATTTATTTATTTATTTATTTATTTGACAGAGATCACAAGTAGAGAGGCAGGCAGAGAGAGAGGAAGGGAAGCAAGCTCCCTGCTGAGCAGAGAGCCCCATGCGGAGCTCAACCCCAGGATCCTGGGATCATGACCTGAGCCGAAGGCAGCGGCTTAACCCACTGAACCACCCAGGCGCCCCGGGATTGAGAATTTTGAGCAGACTCCCTGCTGAGCTCAGAGCCTGCCTTAGGCCTTGATCTCACAGCCCTTAGAACCTGACTGCACCAAAATAGAGTCCTATTCTCAACCAACTGAGCCACCCAGTGGCTCCCTTGATATTTTAAAAAGACAGTTCTCAACAGGGCATGTGTAGACTATTTCTTACACAGGAGTCATTCCCCCTCCCATCTACCCTCTGCTCCATCCCACCCCATTATTCCTGTGACAATATTTACTGAGCTCCTATTGTATACTGTGCCCTTCTAGCTGCTATGAAAACAGCTGGTATGTTTTCTGGAACATGGAGGGTATTTCTAAATGTTTATTTCCTTTCCCACTGACCTTATCTCCTTATGAACTTGTCCATCCCTGTTCTCTTGCCTCTTCCAGCAACATAGATATGCCTTACTCTTCCACTGACTTACCAGAGCTATCTTTTTCTAAGTCTGAGTAGAATTTGGTAACTTTACCTCTTCTGGGGATATTTGTGATCACAGGAATGGAAAGTTTGCTTTATTTTTTATTTTATTTATTTAGTTATTTATTTAATTTTATTTTAAAGTTGACCCAGGTCAACTTTATTTATAAATGTGATTTAATACTGTTAAACATCAGTTTGCATCATAAGTAGGGAAGAAATTGCACTTATTGCTCTACCTTTTTTTTTTTAAGATTTTATTTATTTATTTGACAGACAGAGATCACAAGTAGGCAGAGAGGCAGGCAGAGAGAGAGAGAGAGGAAAGCAGGCTCCCTGCTGAGCAGAGAGCCAGATGCGGGACTCGATTCCAGGACCCTGGGATCATGACCTGAGCCGGAGGCAGCGGCTTAACCCACTGAGCCACCCAGGCGCCCTGCTCTACTTTTTTCAATCATTCATTCATCTATTCAATATTATTGTATGGCTTCCACAGATACTGAGGTATCTGGAAATATCAAGAGGAATAGGACCAGAAAACTGCTCCATGCACATCATAGTCTAGTTCAGTCCCCTTAGTCCTAATTGCACACTAGACTTGTGGATTTCCCATGTTATATCCCAATTTTCCCGTGTAATATCCCAATTAAGGCATATTAAGATCCTCAGAGAGTGGAGTACCACAGGTGTTTTGGAAAATTGTTATCTTTTCTCTTCCTCAAACAAGTTGGAAGACAATTAATTAAGTGATAAGTGAAAGACACTGGTTACTATGGGTTCCTATAAGATCACAGAGAAGGAAAACGTAACCAAGGTCAAAGAGTCAGCGAATATTTTGAGGGAGATGTCAGAGCTCATGAGTCCTAAAAGAGTTAGCTTGGCAGAGAGAGACAGGATCGATTTTTCCCAAATAAAAGAATCAAGCTAGGCTAGGCATTAGCCCATCATTGCTCAACTTTGCTCTCTTTCCTGTCTTCCCTCGCTAGTGAAAGGTTTTCCTGAAGAACACTCCATCAATAAATCACTGACCCTGCTCTGTTTCTGGGGAATCCAACCTAAGATAGTTACTAGCTGGAGGAATCCCAGCAAGCAAGGATGACCTTTCGGAGCTGCGTTACCTACTGCGGGAATGGCCAGGGGAAAATTCACAAAACTTGGTGGAGTTTGGACAGTCCTGGTGCATGAAACAGTGCAGTGCCTGAGGTTTTGCCCTGTGGGAATCTGGTGTGTTTTGCAGGTGGAAGTAAATGGCCTGGATGGTTGTCTGGCATTCGAGAGGTATGGAGGAAGCAGTTATTATAAGGGCGGTGGAATTGGATGGCTACTGCTGGGCACCACTGATGTACCAAGGAAAGAAAATGGTAGGCTCAAGACACTTAATCATGAATTAAAAGTGAACTGTGAAAGTCAGAGGGCATTCCTGACAGCAGATCTGTCTAGATCTAACTTGCAGGAGCAGCAGAACTGTGGAGAAGGCTCAATACTCAGTCAAGGCAGAGCTGCTCAGAGAGGGAGGGCATGGGACCCTGAGATATGCAGATGGCATTGCTGGGTAGACACAGTGTGAACCCCCACCCTCCCCTGAATTAATGGGCCTGCCGAAGTCGTTCTTGCCCCTTGCTAGGAAGTTTCTGTCTCCTACCTTCCTTCCCTTGCTGAGCAGGAGTCTCAGATGAAGGCAAAGATTTCCCAGCGCCCACTTCTGGATACCAGACCAAAAACTTGGGGGCTCATTTCACTGTGATTCAATTAGGGACATGCTTGTTGTGCTATAAGCAGAGAGGGGTTATAAGCTAAAGAGTAATTGGACCTAAATAATTTTTCACTGGGAACAACAGGGAGAAAACATCTGGGAGGGGCCCGTGATTGTGCTGGAGCAAGGCAGGTAGGCCAAAAAGCTAGAGAAAAGAGAATTTGTCAGTATCAGGGCATTTCCCCCATGAAACAGGATTTAATTCCCTGTAAAGCCCCTCGAGAATGTTTCTATTATGCTGCTGAATGGCTTTTGGAAGCTTGGAAGAAATCGTGGCTTACGTTAAATGCAGTAGAAATGCCAGGATTGCCATGACAGGCTGTGGAGGAAGAGAGCAAAAGGCTCAGAGAAGGGGTGCCTGGGTGGCTCAGTGGGTTAAAGCCTCTGTCTTCGGCTCAGGTCATGATCTCAGGGTCCTGGGATTGAGCCCTGCATCAGGCTCTCTGCTCAGCAGAGAGTCTGCTTCCTCCTCTCTCTCTCTGCCTGCCTGCCTGCCTGCCTGTCAGGCTACTTGTGATCTATCTCTCTCTGTGTGTCAAAAAAATAAATAAAATATATTTTTTAAAAGAGCTCAGAGGGGCGCCTGGGTGGCTCAGTGGGTTAAGCCGCTGCCTTCGGCTCAGGTCATGATCTCAGGGTCCTGGGATCGAGTTCCGCATCAGGCTCTCTGCTCAGCAGGGAGCCTGCTTCCCTCTCTCTCTCTCTCTCTGCCTGCCTCTCCATCTACTTGTGATTTCTCTCTGTCAAATAAATAAATAAAATCTTTAAAAAAAATAAAATAAAAGAGCTCAGAGAAGTGGACATGTGTCTTGGTCAGCTTGGTGGCTATAGCAAAATGCCACAGATTGGGTGTTTTATAAACAACAGATACTCAGATACTTATTTCTTACAGTTCTGGAGGTTGGACGTCTGAGATCAGGGTGCTGGCACAGTCAGGTTCTAGTGAGGATTTTCTTGTGGGTTGCAGAATGTTGACTTCTTGTATCTTACACATGGCAGAAAGATGGTGAACTAGCTCTCTAGCCTTTTCTTGTTAGGGTACTAATCCCATTCATAAGGGCTCCACCCTTGTGACCTAATCGTCTTCCAAAGGTCCCACCTGCTAATACTCCCACAAGGGGGTTTTGATTTCAACATATGAATTTTGGAGGAACACAAATAGTCCATAACATCATGATAGAATGGATCTACTGTAGAAGATCAGAAATCCCACCAGCTGATTATTTTTCTCAATTGTTTCCAGGGAAAACTAAGGCAATAAGAAATTCCCAAGTAAAAGGGCTACCAGCATCACTGAGAGACCATTCCCTGTAGGCTGAGGCTGATAATAAGAGATGGCGTTACAGAACTGGGCTTCCTGGTAGCAAAGGGGATCAGAGAATTCCAGAACAGCAGAGGCAGGTGACAGCACTTAGCCATCAGAAGCACTTAAACGTTAGATCCTTTTAATGCCTATAATGGATGGCCACATCAGAACGTCAGCCGAGGGGTCTGACCTTTGAGGATTCATGGAGAGGACTCCACAGGGTGCTTGTAGGAGCATGAGAGATGGGCAGTCAGGAAGAAAAATAATAAAAATATGTAAATAGAATATGACCCCTAATTAATAATAGGCTAGCAGAAGGTTGAGATCAGGCTCCGCAATGGAAAGTCATGATCTCGTGCAGTTTCCAGACTGGAGTCATTTCTTGGATGGAGAGCCAACCAGCGGAAAGGGAAGTTGCATTCTTACAAGGAGGGACCAACAGGGAGTCAGGTAATAACTGGAGTTCTGACTGCAGGTCCGCCTAAAGCAGGTCCACTGATTCCATGGCCTCGGTTATTTACCTGGTTCCCAGATGTAGGATCAGAATTAGAATGCTCAGGTGTTGGCAGAACCTAGTTCCTTGAGCTACTATGGTAGGAAACCAAGAAGTAGTCCCTAAAACCACCACTCTTCCACCAAGATAGTAAGTAAAAAACTGTACTGCAGACCAGGGGCGATGACAGAGATGAGTACCATCCAGGAAGCCTTGAAAAAGGCTTGCTCCTTGTCATAGTGCTATTTAATTTGTGAATCTGACCTTGGCAAAAAGTTGATGGGTCATGACATAGGACAGTGGAGTACCACAAACTTAAACAAGTGTTGGCCCCACTGTTGCTGCTTTTTAAAAATATATAACTTGGGGCACATGGGTGGCTCAGTGGATTAAAGCCTCTGCCTTCTGCTCAGGTCATGACCCTGGGGTCCTGGGATCGAGCCCACCCATCAGGCTCCCTGCTTAGCAGGGAGCCTTCTTCCCCCTCTCTCTCTGCCTGCTTCTCTGCCTACTTGTGATTTCTGACTGTCAAATAAATAAATAAAATCTTAAAATAAAATTATATAACTTCACTAGAGTCTATTAATACAGCCTTGGTACTGCATTCCACTGTTAATCTGTAGATATGTTCTTTTCTGAACTCACCAGGGAGAAGGATCTGAAGCAGTTGGCATCCACACATGAACACAGTAGACCCTTGCCCCAGGGTAATGTTAATTATTCTGCTTTCTGGCATAATAGAATTCAAAGGGACCTGGACAACCTGGACATCCAGAAGAACATTATGTTGATCTGTTACAGTGATGAAACATTGATATGTTAATTACAATTTAGAAGCAAGAAATGGCAAGTACTCTGCATGCCTTGGTAATCCATACTTGCCACAGAAGATGGGAGATAAAGCCTACTAAGGGTCAGGGACCTGCCATGTCAGTTAAGGTTTTAGGGATCCAGTGGTCTGGGCATGTTAGAACATTTCTAAAGTATAAGGAAAGTTATTGGACTGTGTGTTCTTGCTGCTGGGAGGACAGCATAGTGCTCAGAGGTCTCTTTGGGTTTGGGAGGCAGCATATTAATTGCACTTGGGAATATATTTATTATATTATATTATATTATATGAGTGACTTAAAAGGTGGCTATCCTTTAGTAAGGTCCAGGGCAATAAAGGGTTCTACAGTAGGTACATCCCATGGCCCAAGCAGCCATTCCACTGGGGCCATTTGAGTCAGCAGACCCTGAAGTGTCTGTTGCAGAGGAAAATGCCATTTGGTGCTCCTGGCAAGCCCCAAGAAGCGAATCACAGCATAAGCCCCGGGGTTCTGGAGCAAGGCCATGGCATCTGCAGCACGGAACTATTCAGCATTTGAAAAGCAGCCCCTGTCATGCTGCTGGGCTCTAGCAGAAACTAAGCATCTAACATGGGACACCAAGTGCCCATGAGACGCCAAGTGATCCTAAGTTGGGTTCTGCCAGACTTACTGGGTCAGAGGGTGGTCAGATGGTGGTAGCAGCAATGTGCTGTAAAGCCATTTCATACATCTGGGGTTAGGCTCAAGCAAGTCCAGAGAGCACAAGTGAGCTGCATAACAGGTGGCTGGGACACCCCCCCCCCCCGTCCCTGTCACCAACCACAGTTGTACCAAGGCTTCTCCCTCAAGCCATAGCCGTGGCCTCAGGGCAGGTGGTGGGGAGCCACGTGGGGGCGGGTGTCTGTGACCAGCTGGCACAGAAGGAAAAACCTAAGCTTGGTTCATGGATGGGTCACCTTTGCATGGCGACAAGCTGAAAATATCTGCTCCTGTGATTTAGCCCTGCTCGGAGGTGGTTCTGAAAGAGAGTGGTGAAGGGGAATCTTCTCAGTTGACGGAGTATTTAGTCATCAATTTCATTTGGAGACAGAAGGGGTCAGGGGAAGGGTGTACTCTATAGTGACAAATGTTAGCTCAGCTTACTGGTCAGGAGTTGGAAGAAGAAGAATGGGGGAAGGTTGGAGAAGAGACAGGTGGCTGGATCTATAGGAGGGACAGGATGTGAAGACATTTTATGGCACCTAATGCCCACTAGAGAGTGTCCACGGCTGAAGAGGCCACTAACCAACCAAGCAGGTAGGATGACTAGGCTGACCGGTGTCAGTCAGCCTGTGTCACTGGCCACCTAAGTTCTCCCACAGCAGGCTAATGGAGGGAACAGCTGTAGTGGCAGAGATGGAGGGATGCACGGACCCAGCAACTTGTACTCTCTCTCCAATTCAGCATAGCTACTGCTACTACTAAATATTTGACTATCAGCAGTGGAGACCAATGTTGTGCTTTTTTTTTTTTTTTTTTTTAAAGATTTCATCCATTAACCTGACAGAGAGAAATCAGAAGTAAATGGAGAGGCAGGCAGAGAGAGAGAGATAGGGAAGCAGGCTCCCTGCTGAGCAGAGAGCCCGACTCGGGACTCGATCCCAGGACCCCGAGACCATGACCCGAGCCGAAGGCAGCGGCCTAACCCACTGAGCCACCCAGGCGCCCCCAATGTTGTGCTTTTAAGGAGGTCAAACAGTGGCTGGGTGGCAAGTTGACACATCAGGTCCTCCTGATGCAGAGTACTATGTCATTATGACTGGATTTGACCTGTATTCCAAGAATGGGTCTGCTTTTTCTGCTCACAGCACCTCAGCCAGCACCACTATCCAAGGACTCTGACACAGGCTCTCCCATGATACAGCCTCAGATCGAAGTCTGATATTCTGATATGGGATCTCACATCATGTTGCCTCCACCCTAGGGGCTCACTTTACAGCAACTGGGTGTAGTGCCAGGTGCTTGACCCAAGGCTCTACTGGTCATAACACACACCATACACACCGAGGGAGCTGTTGGATGGATGGAGCACACCTACGGCTGGTGAAGACACAGCTGAGGCTCCAGGTTCAAAATGAGCCTATGAGGCTGGTACCTTACCCTTACTTCCTAAAGCAATGGCCATAATATGTGTTGGTGTCCCTAGTAGGTAGAATTTATGGGGCCAGAGATCCAGGTATAGAAGTAGGAGTGGCCTGCTTGCCATCACTCCCAGTGATCCACTTGGAGACTTTGTGTTTCCCTTCTACAACCTCGGGCCTGGAGATCAGACGTGGGAGGCTTCCTCCTGCAAGAATCCCTCTAAACTTAAAGCCATGGTTGCTCTTGGATCACTTGGGGCTCCTAATGCTGGAAGACTGACAAATCATCAGGAGTTGGGGCCACTGCTACATAATGGAGATGAAGAGGAATATGCTTGGCACTCAGGAAGTCCACTGGGGGCATTTCTTGGTATTCCCAAGCCTGGTTTTAACTATAAACAGATAAGTACAGCAACTGCAGCCTGATAAGAACATGATAACCAGGGTATGAAACCCCATAGGGAGCAGTGCCTGGGTTAATCCATCAGTCAAACCACCTATGCTAACAGAAGTGATAGCCCAAGTGGAGGGGAATCTGGAAGGGGTGGTGGAGGAGGGAGATACCCTTGTGGCTGTGAGATCAACTGCAGCAGTAGGGACCATGGTTTGTCCCATTACTCTCCTCTTGTAAAATTTCTCAGAAATTGTGACTAATAAGAATTCTGAAAAAATTGTGCTTGGTTGGAGTAACTTAATGTGAAAAGTAAGTGATCTATGCATTACAAAGAGCAGACTAGAGTGAATTCTGTGGGTGCTCTGTCCAATTCCACTTTATAAGCTATTTCATGTATATTTCAGCTGCTCTGAATGTTGGAATACAATTCAGGATGCCACCATCCCTAGAGAATTGTCCTTCTGTCCCTGCAAACCTCATCCAATGGCATGGGGACACAAAAAAATTGGTCTTCTTGCTGATGAATTTTGTGGGATCAGCTGAAGTTCCTTCTTATTTATTTGTCTTCCTGGTCAATCCTGTTTTCTTCACTTGCCTTCTCCGTAGAACACTTCACTTATAAATCACCTGAACAAGAATCCTTGTCTCAGGCTCTGTTTCTAGGGAACCTGACCCAAGACACAATCTCTGGCCTAACTAGGTCGGTGAAATTGACGAGACTAGTCTTCGATACTTTGGATTTCCTCACTCAACCTCCATTCTTTCCTTCTTCTAGTGTGTCATCTCGTACAAAGGCTGGCATATTAAAAGTGACCTTACCTAGACTTTTCTGCAACTATAGTTCTAATGCAAATTAGATTCTGCCAGTTAAAATGTTTTCACTAAGATGTGGGAAATGGAGCCAAAGCAGAGGCCCTATTTCTATCCACTTGGGGCTGTTTCTTTGAATGGTAAGCAAGGTTATAGAGAAGGGAGGATTTTCTGCAGTAGGATTCAGCACCCAATCCCCAGCTTTGATGGTTTTAAGAGACAACTAATGGATGTGGTGGCAGATGTTTTGGATATTGGCTTCTAGATTACTGTACAGCAGCAGCTGACGCAGTAGCTTCTTGACTCAGGACTTCCACAGGCAACCTAAGAGGGGGTAGCTCTCCTCTTTGGTCTGTTCTGTAAGAGATGTTCCTTCCATAAGTACTTCAAGTGTTGGATTTGATGCCTTCAATGAATCCTTAAATAATAATATTAAAATTAATTGTAAAAATTCATACAATGAACCTGAACTTCTCTTAGTTGTTCCCATACTGTCTACAAACTCAGTAAGATTTCAACTGCTATGGATGTCTAAAGCAACTATTCATTTTGCATTTTACATTTTAATTAAGGTTGCCATTGTAAGACGCCAAATCATTTAAAGAAGATAAGAACATCAAATATACAGAGGATCATTTTAATGTCATGGTTTAAATTCTCTTAACACCTTTTTATTATTTTTTAAAAAGATTTTATTTATTTATTTGTGTGAGACAGATAGAGATGGAGCAAGAGAGCACAAGCAGGGGGAGCAGCAAGCAGGAGAAGCAGCAAGCAGGAGAAGCAGACTCCCTGCTGAGAAAGGAACCCGATTGGACTCAATCCCAGGACTCTGGGATCATGATCTGAGCCAAAGGCAGAAGCTTAACTGACTGAGCCACCCGGGCATCCCTACAACTTTTTACTCTTAATTGTTAAAAGTCCTGGAGCCAAAAGATGTCTACACACTAAAAAGGCCAAATGTCATTCCAGTTAACTCAGACTCAGAGATTTGGGCAGGTTATGAAACCTGGAATACAGATGTCCAGAATGATTTGTCTCTCACAATTACCCTCCTTTATAGTCACTTTGTCTTGGGCTATAAAAACTGAAGCAGGGACGCCTGGGTGGCTCAGTTGGTTAAGCGGCTGCCTTCCGCTCAGGTCATGATCCCAGCGTCCTGGGATCGAGTCCCACACAAGGGCTCCTTGCTCAGCGGGGAGCCTGCTTCTTCCTCTGCCTCTGCCTGCCATTCTGTCTGCCTGTGCTCGCTCTCTCTCTGATAAATAAATAAATAAATCTTTAAAAAAACAAACAAAAAAAAAACAACAACAAAAAACTGAAGCAGAGTGTTGGATTCAAGTTACATACATTTTTCATTCACTCAAAAAAATCTGCAGCTTCCCACCAGCTAAAATCACCTGACTGGATTTTACATTTTTTGACTCTTAGGATATATACATGTCTTTCAATTTAATATTTAAAGGTATTTGCACTTGATGGACTATTATGCTCTTTAAAAAACTCGTGTAGATATTTCAAATGATTTCTGCTTGAAATTTAGATAGCTCACCTATGGCTTTCTCTGATTTGTACTCACAATTTCTGAGGTTATTGTACTAACATGCATTAATCCTGTTCGCAGAAAGTTTGCATTTTTCTCTGCTCCTCCATGTGGTAAACTGAGGACAAAGTGTCAGGAGCTGCGCTAAATTCTGGGACTATAAAAATGAATAAAACTATTTGTTCAAATTTATGGATTTCAGAGTCTTAGATGGAGGAGATATATAAATTAACAGAAAATCATTGTGAGCACTTGCTCAGTGGCTGTCTTTTTTCCATAGAAAAGGAGGGCAAGGACCTTGTTTGTTTTATCCTCTGCTGTTATGACCAGCACTTAGTACACATGGCACCCCATATTTGTCAAGTAAATGAATATATGCTAGAATTATACAGAGGATGCTCTGGGACCCCAAAGGGACGTCTGCATAGTTTTATGTGTGAATGTTGGGCTGGAGGGTGGAGTGAGGGGGTCACTTCAGAGATACCAGAAAAAGTTCCTTGAAGATGAGGAATGAGCTGGGTCTTGGGAGATAAAGGAAACTAGGTAGAAGTGGGGTTGGGGATTGCTTAGAAGTTCCCATATGATTGTTGAGGGACTTAAAGTCGTTCAAGAAAAGATCAGTCTATTGAGGTATGCAGGAGAGATATCCCAAAGGGCCATTTTAGCAGCTATAACGATATATATTTTTTTTAACTTGTTTATCTACCTCTACTTAAGTCCATGCTTAAGACTACCTCTTCTACCCAGGCAGCCTCTTAATGGTGGCGATAGACTATCTCTTCAAAAAGTAAGGCAGGAATGAATGAATGAGTTAATGAACGAGCGAACGAAGAATAAGTGTGAGCACTGTGCAATGATGAGGTCTTCTGGATGGTGGGCCTGTAAGGAAAGGAGCCTACACCAGAATGGGCTGAGCCCCACTCAAGGGCTTAATTCATGTGGTTAAGTGTCACATCTCAGCAATAAAACTAAAGACACGAAAGCGGGGAGTTTCCAAGTGCATTCCTAGAGGAAAAGTGAAGAAACACAAACGAAAGCACTTTAGAATGATTGGGATTTGTAGTTTCCAGGGGCCCGTGAGCAATAAAGGGAAGAGCCTGGTTAATTCGTTAACGTGGTACCACGCAGCAAAGAGACAGGGACAGACTGCTGTTCGGTGGCACTCCATAGCCAGGCTCGGCAAACAGGCCCCAACAAAGAGCAGAGCAGGTGCTACTGCTTCCCAAGGGTGGGGAGCAGGCTGTGTCCCCGGAACTATGCAGCTGCAGGAGCGCTGAGGGGCCCGATACCTGGCGCTCCTCGAGGAGGCCCTGGGACTACCACCCTGGCCGCGAGCACTGACGGGGCGGAACGCGGAACGCTAGCACCCTAGGATCCCTCCGGACTCAATTTTCAAACGCACCCGCGAGCGTCCAGCCGGCGGTGCGGCGTCTCCACTCGTCCGAGGGGGCACCTGGCCGTGAGGAAAGGAGGGCCGGGGCCTTCATCCCTCCTCCGGAGCCGCCCCGCCAGGTGGACGACTCCCTCACGGAGTGCCGCGGCACGAACTTCCGGCTTCTCCTTTCAGTCAACGGTTAGAGGGCGCAGCGGCCTCCGGAGGCTAGCCCTCTCGCCCGTGGGTCACAGCCTTCCAGGACCCCAGTGGCGCGCCACCCGCCACAGACTTTCCTTTGGGGAATAAGAGGACGGCCCACCTCCGGACGAGGTAAGCTGGGGGGAAAGCTCCGGGCTCGGCCACTACTTCCGGGAGACGCTGAGGAAAGCCAGTCCTCCTTGGCCCCCATCTCTTTTCCGATTGGTTAACTGCTCTCTTAATGCGCCCCCCTAACTGGTGATTGGCTCATATGCGCCGTCTGTCACCTGCCTCCCTGTGGGAATCCAGGTCGCTAAGGGAAGCGTTACTTGAGGCTCGGTTGGGAAGAGGTTGGTTGGGCCCTAGAGCCTAGTTTGTTTATTGTGGTGCGAACCGTACCCCGGCGCGAGCTTCGGTCGCAACGGCCAGGGAAGGAGCCAGTAGCGGGACGGAGGGCGGGGGTGGCAAGAAAGTGAAGGTTCAGAAGTAAACTGGAGAGACCTAACCCTGGTAACATCTGAATGGGAGCAGGGTAGGAAGGAAGGCCTCTGAGAGGGGGAGTTGTAATCCCAGGAGCTCTGACAGTGGAGGAGGGAAGGCCTAGTTTCTGTTGTGTGAGAAAAGGGCCTTGCGGGAGGTTTTAATGACCTAATTGTGTGGGGATATAATTTTCTAGGGGAGTGTCTAACCAATTCCACTGAAGATTTTGCTTTGACTTTGCAGCAGAGCTTTGACTTTGCTAGTCATTCCTGTCCTTCAAAGAGACAATTTATTGAATAATTCCATTCTCTCTTATTGCTTCAGATGGGCAGCTCTCAAAAAAAGCACAAACAATTGGATGGATGCCATTGCCTATATTAAAAGCATGTTGAAAGGAAAATAAGGTACTCACTTTGTTTAATTGTGGTTAATTGTATTAAAAAAATTACCTTTGAGAAGAAGCTCTTACAGTTTTGAATAATAGTAGGGTAGCTTGATTTTATAATAGCTTTCAATTTTTTTGATTGTTTAGTACAAAAAAATCGTATTACTGCTGTACCTGCCAAATGTGCTCCTGGCTAATGATGGCCTAGTCCTGTTTATTCTGAAAATGGAAAGAAATCTTGAGTTTTTAATAATGTTAATTGGTGTTTGATTGGGTAGTGCTACTAGATCTTTCCTTTAAAAAACTATGTAATAATCACTGTAATAAAATCCTTGAATGTGTAACCTAATGTTAGGATGTAAGTGAAATTGGATGATAGTTGCTTACTCATACGTAGTTCAGACTTGCAGACTAATTTATTTTGTATTTAAAGTAGTTTGCTTAAACACTGAGTCAGAGTTGCAACAATTGCTTTGCTGGTCACCTAGCTGTTTGATTCCCCAACCACCATTAAGTCATGTGCTGTATTACAGATACCCTTTATTAACATCCAGAAGTTGTCAAGGAATAGTTTATTTCATCCACGGATCACCCAAATTAGCTCTTAAAGATAGACCTGGGCCCTACCTTGGAAAACTCTGATTTAGGATTAGAGATGAGATCTGGGCATCTGTACATTTAAAATTCTCCTCAAGTGGAACTAGAGGGTATTATGTGCTAAGCAAAATAAGTCAGTCAGCGAGAGACAATTATATGATCTCACTCATATGTGGAATCTAAGAAACAAAACAGGATCATAAGGGAATAGAGGAAAAGATAAAACAAGACAAAATCAGAGAGGGAAACAAACCATTAAGAGACCCTTAATTGAGGGAAACAAACTGAGGGTTGCTGAACGGGGGTGGGTGGGGGAGTGGGGTAACTGGGTGATGGACATTAAGGAGGACATGAGATATAATGATGGGTGTTATATGAATCACTGAATTCTACCTCTGAAAATAATAGTGCATTATATGTTAATTAATTGAATTTAAATTAAAAAAAATTTTCTCAAGTAAGTTGGTGCCTTCCCAAGTGAGAACTGTTGACTCCCTAAATACATGTATTCAAGAAATATTTATGAAACAAATAATTTTCTCCATTGATTTCTGTACAATTTAAAAATAAGCCTTTAAGAAATGATGTTGAAGTATAATCCAAAAATAAGGTTTGCCTAGGCAAGGCCAGGAAGTTTCACTGGTACTCCGAAACCTCAAGGACTAACTGTTCCAGGCCTAGGGATGAGGTTTGCTATGGGGAGACACAGAGTACTCTGCTGTACATTCACAGTCCTCAAAGCCATGCATTGAGTACTGTTTTCCTGTTAGGTTTAAGAAGAGGTTAACCCCAAGTCTGCTCAGTAGATACAGTAGGCTAAATTATTTTTACCTCAACAAACTACAATGGAGGATAATATTACAAATATGGGTTTTATTTTGGGAAGAATACCTTTGCTGGAAGTAAATGTAAACCATAGCCTCCCAATAGCTCTTTGTTTATTAAGTAAAGAACATAATTTAAAATTATGCTTAAACTGCATAATTCAGCTTAAATTTTAAAGTGCATAATTCAGCTTAAAATTTATATGCTAACATGAAGTACCCAGATATTTGAAACATCAGGGAGGGCTTTTAGATCAACTTCACCAGAGAGTCAAGAGGTTAAAAAAAAAAAAAAAAGTGATATAATCACTTTGGTATTCAGGAATTAGAAATGAGTGATGAAACCAGATCTAGCCTGACGTAAACAGTGGTTTTGAGCAAAGAAGTAGGTCCAGTTGTAGTCTGTCTCCTAAGAAGCTCTTTTTCATTTTATATATGAGTTATTCAGTGCAATATTTGGCATATGAAATATATGACTGGAGAATGAAATTTAAAAATGAAAATAAAGAGATAGAAGTTAAAAACATGAAGCCATGTGTAGTCCATGACTAACAGCTTGAATCTAATATATATTGTTTGAACAGAAAGCCAGGAATCTCAGTATGAATACCTCTAGATCTAGATCGCATGATGGTAGTGAAGAAACCTCATCTCAGGACCATAATCATCGCGAAAATGAGAGAAGATGGCAGCAAGAGCGTCTCCACAGAGAAGAAGCCTATTACCAGTTTATTAATGAACTCAGTGATGAAGATTATAGGCTAATGAGAGACCACAATCTTTTAGGCACCCCTGGTAAGAGTTGGGTGAAAGAAGAGACACCTTTTCTATCATTGTAAGAGGAGTTTCAAAATAAGGAGGGTTTTTTCCCCCCTGCTTCCCTCTCCCAAAATATAATGCATGATTTTTAAATTTAAGAACCTTTTAATATAACAAAATAAAAAATCACTGTCTTACTTCTGTATTTGATAATTAAGTATGAATCTTGGACATGGAGCACTGTTATACAAATGCCAAGCTAACAAATAGCTTAATGTACATAATAGTGTCAAATATTTACATATATGGTCCTATTTCTCTTTTAAGTAATATTTGTACAAATAAAATATTATTTAGAACCCAATTCTGACTCTTTTGAGGTATTATAATTTACTTATTTAGCTGAATTAATAATATTCCAAAAGTCCAGTGGCTTTGTGAATTTTATACAAATTCTTTTCACTAATTAAAATGAACTAATTAAAACTTGAATGTTTGTATGGTATATGTTTGTATATTGCATATTTGCACATCATATATTGATAACCCATATAGTGAGCTACTGAGGTAAAATTCAAATACAGTTTCAAAGTTTTCTAGAAATCCAGCCTTTTAAATTTCTTTTTATCTCAGACATAAATCTGTTAATCAGAGCTTATAGATTCCTTAGTATATCAACTGAGAGGACCTTTTAAATTATTCAAATTAAATCTTATATTTTTATTTTAATAAAACATAAGAGACACAACCACAATGATATATACCTGTGTCAATTAAATATTTTTAACTGTCTTTAGTTTAACAGAACATGAAAATAATAGAATGTCTTCTACAGATTGCTGTAGATTAGTGTTACCCTTCAGGAGTTCTTATAAAACAGTAGTTAAAATAATTACTTTCAGTGAGCAATTTTTTATTCTTTTAGGAGAAATAACGTCAGAAGAACTACAACAGAGGTTAGATGGAGTAAAGGAACAACTGGCATCTCAGCCTGACTTAAGAAATGGGACAAATACCAGAGGTATTGTGGACTCCTTTCCATTGGGAGCAGGTTTGATTGGAGCAAATGCAAATTTGTACTTACTGGATCTTGTATGATATGTTTGTTTTTAATGTTTTCCAGTTTTAATGTGATATTCAGATAGCATTTACCCATTATATTCAAAGCAGCGTAGTTAGGCAGTATAGGACAGGGGTTGAATGCAAAAACCTTTTTATATACAGATTGCCTTTAGGGAGCTCATAGTATACAATTAAGTTAATTACCAGAATAGTTCTTTTTAATCTTAGAATATACACACTACTTCTTTTAAAGTAATGGAACTAAACTTCTAAAAATTTGTACCAAGCAATACAGAAAGACTGAGTGAGGAGACCTGCTTTATTGTTTTTACTGTTTTTTGAGTTTGCCATTTTATTGAAAAAACACTAAGTCATAGTATAAGAAGTTTTTAAGAAAATTCAAACTAAAGAGAAGTATACAGAATTAAAAGTAAAGCCAACATAATATAGCTCTTACCAGTTCTATTTCCTTCCCCAGAGGTATTTATTATTGGTATAGTTTCACCTTTTTTTTTTTTTTGGTAGTTTCACATACTATATTAAGATTATCGTATTAGGGCAAAGACTATTAAAAACTCAAAAATGTAATGATTCAATAAGATGGAAATTTATCTTTCATGTTAACCGTTCAGGGAAGATAGGGAAACTTTACTCCATAATCCTCCTGGAAGCCAGCCAGCCAGCAGAGTAGTTCTACAACGGTGCCATAGAGTGCAGGAGCTATTGGCCACATGTGACCATTTAAATGTAAATTAAGTAAAAATTAAATAATTTTAAATAATAATTTTAAAATTCACTTCTTCATTCCTATTAGCCTTATTCAGGTGCTCAATAGTCACTGCACATGGTTAGAGACTTCTGTACTAGACAGCACAGATGGAGAATATCTCCACTACTGCAGAAAGTTTCATGGGACATTGCTGCTCCAGAGTATTGTTTGCATGATCAAGCTAAGTCAGAGCCGCATCTAGGTTCTACTCATCTAGGTTCCAGAAGGAGGTTCAGACACCAGCCTGAAAGTGAGCTTATCACTTCCACTCTGATTCCATTGATGACAGTTTACATGGCCACACCCATCTGCCAGGCTGCTCACAATGCATTTGCAATGGGAGAAAGGCAGGACAGGTTTTGTTAGGTAATTAGTGAACTCTTTATGTATATACATCATCACTATATTCTAGTAATTAAAGAAGGAGGTATCCTTTAGAATGCTTTTACCTGCCTTTTACTTCTATTTCTTTCTAAATTAAAATGGAAATTGGATATTAACCAACAATATAGTTGTACTATATTGTTGTAGCTGGTAACACTTAACTCTTTTATTATGTTTTAGTTTGTATCTTTAGGTATGGCTAAAGTTGCTGTTTATTTTTATTGACACCAGAAGCCTATTAATAGCTTTAACATATAAAAAACATTTTTATAAGAGATTGTAGTAATGAAATGAAATCAATCTCATGTAACAGCCATTTTTGTGTAGAATAAATGTTAAAGTTAAGATCTGTATAGTTCCTGTGCATTAGAGTGCTTTTTGTTGAGTTTTGCCCTTTACATGATCCACTGGTTAAAAATGGAAAACAAGTTTCCCATAGTAGCAGAATTGTAGTCAAAAAAGCTTATCAGGGACACATTTACTTCTAAATTGATTCATTGAACAATATTGGAAGTCTGATTTGTACCAGATACTGTTGTAGAGGTTGGGGATTTAACGGTAAATAAAATAAGACAAAACGGAGCTTACATTCTAAATGAACAGAAAATATGTTATAGGTAGCGGCCAAGAGTTACTGTGCCAGTTATTATACTAATCATTTTATATGCAGTATGTTATTTTATTCTCATGATAACCCTATGACATTTATACTTTTATTATCTCCAATTTACAGGTAAGGATACAGTCTTTAACATGTCTAAAGTTTTCCAGCTTCACATAAAGACATAATGTAGTTCTAATATTGTATTCAGAAAGCCATATTTCTTGAGATACACATTTTTGGCAGTTCCTGAGAAATAGGATAAAATTCCTAAGGTTACAAAAATATGTAATTGCAAAAATGCTGAGTTACCTTCACCAGAAAGATTCCACAAATTCAAGGTGAATTACATATAAGTTTTGCCACTACATTTTATTGATTTTACCATATGAATAAAGCATTTTAAATGTATGATTTTGGTATGGGATCTGTTTCTCGTTTTCCTTAATATTTGCCAGTAACAGACACAAAGAAAGTAAGAGTGAGGATTTTTTCAGGGCTTTGCCTAAACAGTATTTATATTTTTATAATACATAAGAATATATTACGCTTACAGTATACAACTTTCTTTGAGAAAGTTTAGTTTTTTGCCATTTTTAATACATTAAAATATACACAGATGTTCTTAAATACAACTTGATTTAACTTTATCTTGCAAGCTTTCAATAAAAGAGCATAGATTTTAGGAATTGATCTTAAGTTGATTTGGTTTGCTTTCCAGAGTCAGAAGTCCCTAGAGAAAATTCAAATGAAGATTCTCTGCTAGAATGGTTGAACACCTTTCGACGCACAGGAAATGCAACTCGAAGTGGACAAAATGGGAACCAAACTTGGAGAGCTGTGAGTCGAACAAACCCAAACAGTGGAGAGTTTCGGTTTAGTCTGGAAATACACATAAATCATGAGAATAGAGGAATTGAAATTCATGGTGAAGATCATACAGGCATTCCATTTTCAGACATTAGCAGAGATCATACTACAAGTAGACAACAAAGATCAGCTAGTCCTGTGGCTAGGCGAACAAGAAGCCAAACCTCGAT
The DNA here is from genome assembly GCF_030435805.1 of Mustela lutreola. NCBI lineage: Eukaryota > Metazoa > Chordata > Mammalia > Carnivora > Mustelidae > Mustela > Mustela lutreola. The sequence continues at coordinate 78,500,797 of NC_081302.1, forward strand.
GAATTTTAATGGTAGTAGTTCCAACATCCCAAGGACCAGGCTTGGTTCAAGGGGTCAGAATTCAGTGGAAGGATCTTCCTCAACATTGGAAAGATTAAGAAATGGAATTGGGGGAGCAGTTGGTGTTCCTAGAACTAGTGTTCCACGCACTAATTTCAGTGGTCACACAAACCAGTCGGGTGGTAGTGAACTCAGGCAAAGGGAGGGGCAGCGGTTTGGAGCGGCACATGTTTGGGAAAATGGGGCTAGAACTAACGTTACAGTGAGGAATACAAACCAAAGATTAGAGCCAATAAGATTACGGTCTACTTTCAGTAGTCGAAGCCGTTCACCAATTCAGAGACAAAGTGGCACTGTTTATCGTAATTCACAGAGGGAAAGTAGACCTTTACAGCAAAACTTGAGAAGGTCTGTTAGGAGGAGAGGTATAACACGTGTCTTTTTAGAGCAAGATAGGGAACGTCGTGGTACAGCTTATGCTCCATTCTCTAACTCAAGACTTGTGTCAAGAATAACAGTAGAAGAAGGAGAAGAATCCAGCAGATCCTCAACTGCCGCACGACGACATCCAACAATCACACTGGACCTCCAAGTGAGAAGGATTCGTCCAGGAGAAAACCGCGATCGGGATAGTATTGCAAGTAGGACTCGATCTAGGGTAGGGCTGGCAGAAAATACAGTCACTATCGAAAGCAACAGTGGGGGCTTTCGCCGAACTATCTCCCGTTTAGAGAGGTCAGGTATTCAGACCTATGTTAGTACTATCACTGTTCCTCTTCGTAGGATTTCTGAGAATGAGCTTGTTGAACCATCGTCAGTGGCTCTTCGGTCAATTTTAAGGCAGATCATGACTGGATTTGGAGAATTGAGTTCTTTAATGGAGGCCGAATCTGAGTCAGAGATTCAGAGACATGGTCAGCACTTACCAGAGAGGCACTCAGATCTGAGTAACGTAGGTGCAGCTAATGACATCAGCCAGCGCAGTGAAGGTGCCTCCCCAAACAGGCGGGCCCGAGAAGACAGCACTGCAGTGCATGGTGCAAATCAGACCACCCAGCCTCCTGCCCCAAGCAGTGATAATCGAGGTGGCAGGCAGTCACGAAATTCAAATAACTTAGTTGAAACTGGAACACTTCCTATCCTTCGCCTTGCTCACTTCTTTTTACTGAATGAAGGTGATGATGATGATCACATACGTGGTTTAACCAAAGAGCAGATCGACAATCTTTCCACTCGGAACTATGAGCATAACAGTATCGATAGTGAACTAGGTAAAATCTGTAGTGTGTGTATCAGTGACTACGTAACTGGAAACAAGCTCAGGCAATTACCTTGCATGCACGAATTTCACATTCATTGTATTGACCGATGGCTCTCAGAGAATTGCACTTGCCCCATCTGTCGGCAGCCTGTTTTAGGGTCCAGCATAGCAAACGATGGGTGAAGTGTTGGGTCTATTCAAATAGTACATTTTAGTAGAGCTGAGTAAGTGCTCTTTTGTTGAATCATTTGTGATGAGCTAACCAGGATGAAAAAGAACAGATTATTATAGTTGGAACTATTTTTTGTGTGCTTTTTTAACTTGTTAAAAAGAAAATTTATATAAAACTTAAAGTGGCAAATGTTAAATTATTCATAAGTAAAGAATAGTTAAGATTGCTAGAACCAAATAATCTTTAAAATGTTTTTATTTTGGTAATTTTGTCATGCTAAGCACTTTTGTATCTGCACAATTCAGTAGGTTAAAAGTCAATCTTCCTTTTCTTGATAGCACAGCAGATGTTACGTGGACTTTCATGTTCCATAGGCTTAGTACCATGTGCAGACACTGGTGTCTAAATAAGCCTTTCATTCATTTTTTGTTCTAAGGACAGTATCTTTTCATGAAAGAGTGTTTGGCTGAATGTTTGCTAAATATATTTAAGTTATTTGAAATGTTAAATTTGATATGCAGCATATCATATATGTATATATAGATATATAATTTTAAGGTTAAACTATTCAGTCTAAAAACTACAGTTTGGTTCTTATTTAAGCATTTGGGCTATTACTGCATATGGCACAATGTTTAACATTTGCAGGATCATCTCTGGGAGGAAGTAGATTAAGATATTTAAAAATAGAGATAATTTACTGAAGCGTCTCTGACAATCTTACTTACTAGACAGCAAGCAATATGTAATACTGAAAAAGTATTTCTTTACTCAGAAATGGAACATGGACATTTTAGTACATATAGATTATTTAACTTGAGTTCAGCCTTTTTGTGACTTTTTTGAACGTGCAGACAATTCTTTGGATATTAAGTAAGGTATACAATATGCATGGTTTCTTAAATTTACTTTTAAAATCTAAAAAAAAAAATGTCTTTGAAGAATCAAATGCGTAGATAATATGTTAAGTTCACTTGGAGGCCAGAAAACTCCAAATAATACAAAACAAAAGAGAGAATGTAGAATTTATATAAACACATAAAGTATGCACTGAAGATCTATTTCTACCAATAAATATTAAAACTAAAGCTGTATGTGAACTATTCTTTTCTGTTGGTCCCCTGTTGTTTATTTATTCAAAAATTTTTTTTTCCACCTACAAGGTGCAGGCACTGTTACAGGTGTTGAGGATTTAGCTGAAGACATAGTCCCTGTCTTCATAGGCAAGAGGATATTTGCTCTTAGAAACTGAAAATCAGTTGATAAAATGAGTTACTGTGTTTGTTTATGAATATATGACACAGTTTTCCTGTGGTGATACTGTTTGGGCAAGATCACAAGAACAAATACCTTAGGACCAGATTCTGTGAGACTTACATGTATCTTAAGATTTAGTTTTACTTTCTGATTAGTAACTGTATTCAGTTCATCATGTGAGATGCATACACAGGAATTTTTTTTTTCTTTTTTAAAGATTTTATTTATTTATTTGACAGAGATCACAAGTAGGCAGAGAGGCAGGCAGAGAGAGAGAGAGAGAGGAGGAAGCAGGCTCCCTGCTGAGCAGAGAGCCCGATGTGGGACTCGATTCCAGGACCCTGGGATCATGACCTGAGCCGAAGGCAGCGGCTTAACCCACTGAGCCACCCACGTGCCCTACACAGGAATTTTTAAGGACTGCATTTAACACCTGGAGTGAAAGGTTTTAGTAAGAGTCATGACTTTGTCTGGAGTAAATGGTTTCTATAGTTCAGTTATAGGACATGGGACTGGGACGTTTGAAGGCTTTAAATACCAGAAGAAGGAATTTAATTTTACCTCACAGACTTTAGATGTCTCTTGATGAATTTTAGTGGTGAATGCTAAGATCCTCTTTCAAGTTTCAGGAAAATTGGTGTGGTGTAGTGTTTAGAACACAGTGGAATGGGGAAGGGAGAGAAAAAAAAAAACAATAAAGGAACCATTGTGATCAATTTATCATCAGTTATCATCCTCAGTTTTCTCTAATGCAGGGCAATGGCAATGAAACTGGAAAGAGAAGGAAGTAAAAATTTGGGGGGAAAAGGACATTATTTGGTTTCTTGTTCAGTATGAAGAAGTGTGAGAGTGATACATTCACAGATGGAAAATCACCTGAATAGAAGGGGGAGAGGTGTTACAAGCTATGCCAATTTAAACATTTATCTTGAATACAGCCTTATTCATGTATCTCATTTGAGTGTTACCATTTGTTCCCAGTATGACAAGAGACTAAATCCATATATTTAACCAACTGAGCCACCCAGGCGTCCCTAAATCCATATATTTATATATGGAATATTCTTCAGGAAGTTTTACCTCCCCAGGTTTGATCAGTTAGGAATATCAAGAGGAGAACAAAAGAGGGGGAAATGGAAAAAAAAAATAGAGATAAAGAAGAAAAAGTAGAAACACAATTCTTTGTTTGACTTAGTCCTTTGCAAGACATGGTAGGACCAGCACGAAAAGAGCTCTCAAATAGGCATTTGAAATAAAACTGGATCCTCTAATATATGGAAAATTCCCTGAAGATGGCAGGAAAGCTTAATATATTTTGTAAATTGGTATTCTAGTTGGTATTCTTGTTGGGAACAAAGAAGTGTATTTAATATTTTCATTCATTTCCCAGTAAACGGGCTGATGACAAATACAAAGGCTTTTTATTTATAGCTTCTATTTAGCAATGATTGTACCCCTTATGGTTCCAATATAGAAAGGAACAAATAGTTTGAAACTCTTCATTTGAATATTGCATTCCATGCCACGTCCTTAGAGCTTGTTTTTCATAGTGCGGTTGTCTTGCAAACTTCTATTTCAAAACTGTCAGCTTCCCAGCAGCTTTCCCTCTTTTATCCTCGATTTATATTATTTCAACTAGCATTGACCTGTACTTGACTGTCTCTTACTCATTCTGTGGTTATTTTCCTTTCAGTATTTAAAATGAATTTATAATTTAAGCCTCCTAAGATCCCCTTGAAGTTTTACTGCCACTTAACATAGTAAGTGGCAGAGTTTACAGTCAATCACAGGACCATTTGCCTCCAAAGCTTGTGTTTTTCCCACTCAGTATCATTCTGGTAAAGCAGAAATGATTTGAGAAGATTTCAGTCAAATTTACTCCTTCATAAAGATATTTTTCTAATATAGCATGTCTTTGTGATTAATGTCCATATGCAAATACATCCTTCCTGTCTCACAAATGATGAGAGGGGCTGCTCTGTTATAAAGCAGAATCTGTGTTGGAAGGATGGATCCAGAAAAGAAATGAACAAGCCATCTGAAGACCCTGTGTTAAGGATCATAGTTAATAAGCTGCGTTTCAGGCTTTTTCACGAGTATTACTCATAGACAAGAATTTCTGGTGAATTTCTATCTTCTGTGCCTCTCCATTTGAATAACGTCTGGCCAGAGGAGCAAGGGATTGTGGATAGTGCTCCACATGAAGGGGTAATTACTCCCTTTGCAGTGGCAGTAAGCTCATTTGGGGTCCTTTCCTTAATCCTGTATAACATTGGAAGTCAGAGCTGGTTTATCTGTTAATACGTAAGATGATTTCCCAGCAAGCCAGAGCCATCCATCACTGAAAAGGCCAAATGTTTGATGTTCCAGAAGACATGACTGCAAGTGTTAGTGGTGACTGTTTCTTTCCTCAATCTCCATAGACGGGTCATAAGTTCTTTTCGGTTACTATGGAAGTAATAGGCCCTGAACATATCTGCCCTTGAGATAATTAGGGATCAATTACAATAATTACTCTCAGCAAGGTTTGTATTTTATTTTGAGCATTAAATCTCTGAAGATTCTTTGAGTTGGCCCCTATACTTTTCCTTTCCTCTTTTTTTTTTTTCTTTTAAAATAATCACGTCTTCTGCAAAATAAAAAACACTTTCAGATGTATTTTTCCTCTGTTGTATAACTGTCTCATGTGAAGACTGAGGAAGCTCTTGGTTGCTGAGTATATATGTGCCCTTCCTTCTTACACATTTGACTGAAAAAATGGCCCTACTTAACCGTATTTAAACTGTCTTCTGTGCAATTGCAAAAAATTGTTATATTTTCCCCAGTGGGAAATAATCCAACTTCATATATAGTCTGTATTGTGAAGTGACACAGTTTAGCCACTCTTACATGTTCTGCTTCCCTGGATGGTGTTCATTCTTCCATTAGGTTGGATTGATCAGGTTTAATTGTGATCCCTTACCATCCAGGTTATGGGATAAATGATAAATGTAACTTTTATCTACCTGATAGAGTGAACCGGAATAAAGATCAAACTAAAAAGGTGGGAAGAAGTGCCATTGATTACTGATAGAGAATGTACACACATCTTGCTAACAAGCTTAGTGGGATGTTTGATAGGAATATCCAGTCTTATAAGCATCTCTTTGTTGACTTCCTTATCTGAATGTAGAGTAAGTTGTTTCATCAGCCTATCTGGCTGGCCCTGATCCTGAATTAGGACCACTTTCAGAAAGACATCCAGAGAGAATTTCCCTATTTGTGCAGTGGGTGGGTATTCGTAGTGGGGGCTCAAAGTTTGAGGAGATGCTAGTGACCAGCTTTGATCTTAGCACTTTGATGTACTTGGTTCACGAACTGCTGTAGTGTTGAACAGTACTAAGTCTCTGTGTAACAGGTTAGGGACTTTTTTTTTTTTTTTTTCCAAAGATTTTATTTATTTATTTGTCAGAGAGAGAGCGAGCGAGAGCAAGCATAGGCAGACAGAGTGGAAGGCAGAGTCAGAGGGAGAAGCAGGCTCCCTGCAGAGCAAGGAGCCCGATGTGGGACTCGATCCCAGGACGCTGGGATCATGACCTGAGCCGAAGGCAGCTGCTTAACCAACTGAACCACCCAGGTGTCCCCAGGTTAGGGACTTTTTAGATAACTTCCTTAAAACTTTTTAATCAGCTCCTTAACAATTTCAGTTGGGGTCTTGTTACATATCCCAGAAATCTTGTATTCTTGATTTGCTAGAGGGACTAGCTGTGGCCCTTGCACCAATTTTTGGGAATCTTACCACTCTAATTCTTAGTAAAGTAGGTTTTGCTACTGGCGTAGTTGGGAGCTTTTCTTTAGTCTTCCTTGAGTGTTACCCTTGTCCCTTTGCTGCATTTCAGACAATGCACTTTATAATGTTTATTTCTGTCTGTAGGATGAGGCAGAGTGACCATACTACTCTGACTCAGGTCACATGGCCAGCCCACTGCAATCATGTTGCTTGGGAGAGGTTTAATTCTATTTTGAGCCAGCACTGAAATTACCCAATCTTCCTGATAACTCTCTGTGTTGGAACATCCCAAGACCACCCCCAGGTTAGTGGTTGGCTAGGACTCATGGGACACCACATACATAGTTGTGCTCACAGCTAAGATTTATTATAAGGGAAGGAGACAAATCAGAGGGAAAAGGCACATGGGATGAAGTGTAGAGGAAACCAGGCAAGCTTCCAAGAGTCCTATCCTAGTGGAATCACACAAGACACACTTACATTCTTTCAGCATCCAATGGGACACGGGAGAAGTGTTGTCTGCGAGGGAAGCTCATTACAGACTCAGTGCCCAAGGTTTTTATTGGGGGTTGGTCATGTAGGCACCTCTGCCTGTCATGTACCGAAATTCTAGACTCCCAGAAAGAAAGGAAATACTAAGCATAAACATATTGTTTACACAGTTTAGGTACATTGAGGCACTTTTATCAGTAAGGGAAAACCTTACTGATTTGGGGAGGGCGGAAACCCTCCCCAAATCAAGTTCCTAGATACTGGCCAAGGGTCAATCTTGCATGCAGGCCTAAGGCTATCTTTTCTGCACACACCCACATCTCCATCTATAACTCAGAATGTTCTCCTGAATTCTAGGATCACATTTTTGTGTTTCAATTTTTTTTTTAAGTCAGAAAAAAAAATAATTCAAACTATTATATTTATCTTTAATAATAGTAGTAGAATATAATTTGAATATTTTTTATGGGGGAAGGGGCCCAGAAAGGCAAAAGTGCTTGAGAGCCCATGAAAGTCCTGCTCCTCTCATTATGCACTTCAGCTACACTGTCTTCTGCAAAGAACTGTGAGTTCCTTGAAATTATCCTCAGCATCTGGCATGATGCCTGGTACATATAGTAAGTCACTCAGTATATATTTAATAAGTAAATGAATAAAAGTGCCATAAATAGGTAGGCCCTGGCTTATAAATGGCTCTTACATTAAAAGTTTGTAAGTTTTTTTTTTTTTTTTTTTTAACTCAGAACACATTTACCATAGATACAATATCATATGTTTGTGGTTTGAGGCAAGAGGGGAAAGGCTCCCAGGCCAGCCCACAAAAATCTACATTACCCAGAGTGTTTCTGAAGTACGATTTAAGTGCAGCCAAAAGCAGAAAAAACTAATAGTCCTGCAAGTTAACAAGGAGAACAAGAATGAAATTGAAAAAAGTATTTTTAAAAAAATTATCTTGAATGTTGAATGGTGATGCTTGAGACTCCATAAAGGAAGCCTTTCTTTACTTTTTTTTTTTTTTTTTTTTAAAATGAAAGCTCTACATCCGAGTAGGGCTTGAACTCACCACCCCAAGACTGAGTCACAAGCTCTACGGACTGGACCAGCCAGGTACCTCAAAGATGTCTTTCTCAAATTTCAAGTTACCCTTTCCTCATTGGCTGCTCTGTTTACTTACCACAGTGGCTAAACCAGGCCCCTACTTCTGCCTCGGGCCACCTTGCTCTGTAAATGGTGGTTTTGGTTGTGTGTGCTCTGCTTTTCTTGTCCTCACTGCCTCCATCTCTCTCTCCTGACTCCTGTCCCCAACCACTGGGAGGGGGTGAAGGGCCCTCCAGCCAAAGAGCTGGCAGACAGGCTGGTCATTTTGACCGTGAGGAGAACCACATAGGCAAGTGGGAAAGGGGCTTGGTGGTTGCCAGTGCCTTGGCAGAACAGGTTGGCCCTTTTACAGCTTAGTTCTAAATGTGTCTCACCATTAACTGGACTCAGATTTTTTTTTTCCTTGCAAAGAAGAAGGTTTTAGGTTTAATCTTAAAGAGTGTTCTGTGTGATTGTTTGATAGTAAAGTTGTTTGTATCTTAGTGCTGATGATAGTAAACACCTTATTCAATATAACATTGTCATGAAGCTCTTTAACCAGTTCAGGTGAGAACAGAGGTTTAACCTTCTCAATTCAGTATACAGAGAGGGATAATTACCACATCCTCCTAAGGGAAGTATACTATATATCTATGAAAAGGCATTTTCTGAAATGGCCAGTCCTCATGAGAAACAAAAAATAGCCATAACCCCTTAATAGGGGGTGAGGATTACAACTTCAATGATTTTATAATGTTGACCCCCAAAATGCAGCGTGTGTGTCTGTGTATGTATGTGTGTGAGAGAGAGAGAGAGAGAGATATAAGGGGTGGGCGGAGAGAGAGAGAGAAAGAGAGATCTGGACAGCCTGAATAATTTATCCAAGGTCACACAGGTTGTTAGAAGCAAGACATAATATCCTTTGTAATTTTTTTAATGTCCTACTTTATTAATTACAAAGAATTATTCAAAGCTCTAACCCCTTCTTTTAACTTTCAAAATATGTCTAACTATGGGTCTTACAAGGCTAATGACTCACTCTAGGGAAAGGCCTCTTCTAACCTAGTCAGGACAAATGCTGAACCATGGGTTATCTTACTCTAGGATTTTGGGGAAGTTTGAGCTGAGTCATGCTGTTCCAAGGATTCAGTAGAGTTCCAAAGCCGGTTGGTGAGGGCTTAAACCTCAGATCTATAGCTGTCTGTTACTAATAAGTATTGGTCGCTGCTCACTTTTGATTAATTTGATTAATCTGATTAATTTTAATAGCATCTGTTAGAGCAGTGCAGGTTTCAGATCACAGGTGGGGACAGGTGCAATGAAGATGTCATTTCAGGCATTTCTCATTGTCATTCAGATAATAAGGTCCTAATTCTTTTATAATGAAGTGAATTTTTCTTAAAAAAAATAAAGCTGAGAACATTCAATCTGTTATATTCATGTCCCAAATATAAACTCCTAGAATTTCAGGACTAGGAGAAGATGGGCCGTTTTCTAAGCACATTTTCTTTGGGCTCTGAAAGCCTGTACTTAATATTTCTCAATCACTAGTTGCCACACTTGCTTTTAAACACAAATGTATCATTTCCCTTTCACTACACACTCAATATTGTATGAGTTTGGGTCTCTGAGTAGTGAACACCCATACAGGATTACATGCAAGGGATTTACTGGGGGAACACCTGTTAAGGAGAAAGGTGAGGGAGCAGGCATAGGTGAGAACTTCCAGGCTGGGATATAGGTATGTTACCTAAGAAAGGAAGGGGGTAGGGGGAGGCTTAGGTAGGAAAAGCTTCAGACTGCAGTGGAGTTCTGAGACTCTCAGGTGGGAAGTCAAGGCTGATGGGAGAGGAATGGTCCAGCTCCAGCTCTTGTACTCAGGCTCAGTCATTGGCTAGGGCCAGCCTGGGGATCAGCATGGCAAGGGCCAGAGTGCCAGGGCAGACCCAATAGTGTGACACTTGGAGGTTGACAGTCACTTATGCTCCCCCATCAAGGTTCTCTTGAGTGGTGCAGCTTCATGACCACCACAAATATTTAACGCTCTTCACTTCTAGAAACTTCTAGATCATGGTTTGATCCTGGTTTACTCTGACTCCTTCTTTGCTCTCCAAAACCACCCATACTGGTTTTCCATTCCTTTGATTCCAATTGCCATCAAATAAGTTAACATGACTCTGGATCGTATCTTAGCTTGCTTTTCTCCATATTAAATAATCTTATTCCTTTCACTGCTATCCTTTGAATCTGCATAAGGTTTGCCAAGGCCCTTTGCCAAAACCCAGAACCGCAACCTATGTTCTATGTGAGCAGGGTGATCTTTGGGAGTTGACTGACAATACTGAGATTAGGAACACAGATTCTGGAGACAGATATCAGCTTAAGTCTCAGATTTGCCACAAGTGCTAGGAGAACTTATGGAACTACTTCACCTTTCTGGTTGTTTTCCTCACTCAGGAAAATGAGTTGAATAATACTCACACCTACCCGGTGGGATTGAATGCACGAATACACTAGGAATCCATCGCCCATAGTAAGTGCTTCATAAACATCAGCATAAAATATTAGCATTATATTCAGTTTTGAGCTTTACTAATAAAAGGACTTGGGTTGCTGACTCATACCCAGTTTGTGATCCATTTGGCTAAGCCTTGAGGTACTTTTGTTCATTATTTATTCTCAGAATCTGCCAGTGTGATAATGAGGTCCTTATTTTTCCTTCCCAAATGTACCATACTATTTTTATTCTTGCTCACTGACCCTCTGTCTCCTCCAGCTTTTCTGCAAAGTCTGTGCTTCTGGGAATCAGTTAAAGGTTTTTATTTCTGTTTTTGTTTTTGTTTTAGTGATGCTGTGAGGCAAGAGATAAGAAGCTGTCTTTTATTATTGTTAAAATAGTCCATCTCTGAGTTTTAACAGCTAATGCCCTTTCTGGATTCACAGCATTTCCTGGGTTTTCAGGAAGCTGGCATAGCCACAGAACTCTTCGATCCTTATTTCATGAATAGTAATATATTGAAAGGTTATTTGCCAAATCCAAACACGGTCCTTATTTTATCCTCTCCCATAATCAAGGGGAGGGTACAGCCCCACTCTCTAGGGCTACTAATAATAAGTAGCACATCATCTTAATTTTCTATGAAATTTCATTTTCCAAAAGAGATTTCATGCTTATTATCTCATGTGTGAAACAACTTGAGACTAGGTTGGGTAAGAATAATTTATGCTTATTTGGGAAGAAACCGAAGTATAGAAAAGTGAATAATTGGCCCAAGTCAACCAAAAGGCCAGTGGCAGTGCCAAAAACAGACCTTGGTTCTCCAAATTTGCATTGGAGGCTCTTCATTTTGGGCCAGACTGCTTCAAGGCAGGCTAGAGCTACACTCCCAGAATAATGGCAGAAGGGCTCTCCTCCTTCTACCATGCAGGGGTCTAGAACAACATCCCTCCATAGACAGCTTGTCTTTGTCCTCCCAGTAGGGAATAAGTAGTCAGTCCCTGAAGCTTCTAGACAGGTCTCATATCTGGGTCACTGGGGTATCAGTCAACTGGCTTTTGAGGTATGAAACCAAACTTTTTGGGCAGCAACATAAAATCTCAGACACTTAATAGGCCTCATGAATTCTGAATTACTATTTTAGGAATCTGAGCCCAAGCCTGCCTGTTAGTTACACTGCTTTTAAGTAATATCATTAATAACTCTATACTCCTAGGGACTAGTGGCCCATATGTGTTTGAATATGTTTGATCCATGTTTGGTTGCCTCAGGTGCAATTTACAAGCAATTATTTGCTGAAAGCAGTCATTTTTCTAAATGTCTTTTTTTAAAAGATTTTATTTATTTATTTGACAGACAGAGATCACAAGCAGGCAGAGAGGCAGGCAGAGAGAGAAGAGTAAGCAGGCTCCCTGCTGAGCAGAGAGCCCCATGTAGGGCTCGATCCCAGGACCCTGAGATTACGACCTGAGCCGAAGGCAGAGGCTTTAACCCACTGAGCCACCCAGGTGCCCCTCTAGATAATGTCTTAATGTAGGCTTGAATTAAAAAAGGGATTGAATCAAAGTAGGAACCTGAATTTGAGTGCTGCCATTTGTAATAGAACATTCTCGCTTATCTCTTTATTCATTTTCTGCCTTATTATTGCTGCTTGTTTAGCATCCCTTTCTCCATTCTTTTAGGGGAAATACTCTTCCTTCATTCTCTGTGTTACTTTCCATGTGGGTACTTACTGGAGTTGATGCAGGTTACTGGTAGGGCTGCCGATCACAAGATCTCTTTCACTTTCTTCAGAAGGCTGCAAATGTGGCCAACTTAGCTTAGCCAGCTTCTCTTTCCCGGTCAGGTGGTAAATGCATGGCTGACTTTGCAAGAAGTCACTAAATTGTTTTCCAAAATGGTCCTACCCTTGACATTCCTACCAGAGATGTATAAGCCAGAGCCAGCTGTGTAATTTGCTAGATCTGTTGCAAATTCAGATGTGTGGTTCACTGTTCAAAAGGCAGGAAATATAAGGCTCTTTTCTTCTGCAATCTCTTTCTCGACTTGTCATGGTGGTTTTTATTTGTTCATGTTATTAATTATTAGCGTGAAGTTTACTGCTTCGTCTTTATGTTATGCAATGTCAAAGAAATATATATATTTTATATACACATATATGTGTGTGTATATATATATGGAAAACTTTCTTTGTGTTATGATGTTTGGACACCTCAAATGTCTTTCTGGCTGGAGAGAGACTGCTCCCTCCTAGGCTAGTTGATTTATATTCTCCCACTCTCCCAGGACCCATTAACCATAGACTGTCGCCCGGGCCAGGCACCTGCCATCTGACATGGGACACATTTGAACCTGAACTTCCACAAAAACAAAAACAAAATACAAAACTCTGTTAAGTCTGATCTTATTATTCCTGATCTGGGTGCTTTCACTCATTTACACTCCAGTAAACATTTGTTTCAACTAAATGTGGCAAATGCTGAGACCTGCATCAACTCCAGTAAGTACCCACATGGAAAGTATACCCCTGGGGCACCTGGGTGGCTCAGTGGGTTAAAGCCTCTGCCTTCAGCTCAGGTCATGATCCCAGGGTCCTGGGATCGAGCCCCACGTTGGGCTCTCTGCTCAATGAGGAGCCTGCTTCCTCCTCTCTCTCTCTCTGCCTGCCTCTCTGCCTACTTGTGATCTCTCTCAAATAAATAAAATCTTAAAAAAAAAGTATACCCCAGTCCCACATCCCTAGCCAGGGAGCTCACTGCTGGAGATGACATCACCTCAGATGATGTGGTCTCTACCCAAGACTCACCATCGGAGATGACTTTGGCCACTGCGTGAGAGATATTTCGCCCTGGATACTAAGATCACAAATGATGACCCCAGACTGCCAAATTGGACACGAGGCATGTTTGCCTGCCTTCCTTTAATAGTAGGGATTCTGTTATGTTTCTGAGTTCACTGCCCGCTTAGCCCAGGATCCTAGTATATTCCTTGCTCTCTTCTCAGATATGCATCCTGCACTCCCATGCCTAACAAGAAATCTGGTAGAAGTTACTACTATCTGTGCCATTCTAAAAATAAATGGAGATTATCATTTTCCCCAGGAGGCACTTGCTTCATATTAGTCAACACATTGACCCTCCTACTACCCACCTGCAGCTTCCCACCGCGATCTCCCACCTTGCATCTCAGACCACCACCAAACCACTGTTTCCTCTTGGTTACACACAGAACCAGTAGTCTTAATATATACTCTATGAACTTATCATTTCATACCCTTCGACCACATAACTGCCAGACCTACCACCTTGACCTGAACATATTTCTAACAAACTTTGAACTCCTCTAAAATATTATTTAAAACCTTCAAAATTTGGGATCTATTTTTCTTGGCTAATGTCGTGTTGATGGGAAATGTAGTTGTGGACCTGCCTGTGGAGACTCCTTGTACTTCTACTTCTGTTCCTCCTCTCTACTCTCATAATAGAATATTTTCTATGCTGTTTAGGGCAACTTAAGCCCTTAGTCCAAAAACCACCATTACTATCACCACAAACTTTCCTTAATATGATGTTAAAAATCAGAGGGCCAATTGCATTGTGTGTGTATATGTGTGTGTGCATTATCCCCCTGTACATTAACACATTCTGACATCTTAAAAATCTTTTCCAACTGGGGAGTACATACCCTCCTGGGCTAGCCAATTCTTTTTTATTTTAATTTATATAATTTTTTTATTTTTTTAATAAACATGTATTTTTTATCCCCAGGGGTACAGGTCTGTGAATCGCGAGGTTTACACACTTCACAGCACTCACCATAGCACATACCCTTCCCAATGTCCATAACCCCACCCCCATCTCTCCAACCCCTCCCCCCAGCAACTCTCAGTTTGTTTTGTGAGATTAAGAGTCAGTTATGGTTTGTCTCCCTCCCAATCCCATCTTGTTTCATTTATTCTTCTCCTACCCCCTGAACCCCCCATGTTGCATCTCCACTTCCGCATATCAGGGCGATCATATGATAGTTGTCTTTCTCCACTTGACTTATTTCGCTAAGCATGATACCCTCTAATTCCATCCACGTCATCGCAAATGGCAAGATTTCATTTCTTTTGATGGCTGCATAGTATTCCATTGTGTATATATACCACATCGTCTTTATACATTCATCTGTTGATGGACATCTAGGTTCTTCCCATAGTTGGCTATTGTAGACATTGCTGCTAAAAACATTTGGGTGCACGTGCCCCTTCGGATCACTACGTTTGTATCTTTAGGGTAAATACCCAATAGTGCTATTGCTGGGTCATAGGGTAGTTCTATTTTCAACATTTTGAGGAACCTACATGTTGTTTTCCAGAGTGGTTGCACCAGCTTGCATTCCCACCGACAGTGGGGGAGGGTTCCCCTTTCTCCGCATCCTCGCCAGCATCTGTCATCTCCTGACTTGTTAATTTTAGCCATTCTGACTGGTGTGAGGGATATCTCATTGTGGTTCTGATTTGTATTTCCCTGATGCCGAGTGGTATGGAGCACTTTTTCATGTGTCTGTTGGCCATCTGGATGTCTTCTTTGCAGAAATGTCTATTCATGTCTTCTGCCCATTTCTTGATTGGATTATTTGTTCTTTGGGTGTTGAGTTTGCTAAGTTCTTTATAAATTTTGGACACTAGCCCTTTATCTGATATGTCGTTTGCGAATATCTTCTCCCATTCTGTCAGTTGTCTTTTGGTTTTGTTAACTGTTTCCTTTGATGTGCAAAAGCTTTTGATCTTGATGAAATCTCAATAGTTTATTTTTGCCCTTGCTTCCCTTGCCTTTGGCGATGTTCCTAGGAAGATGTTGCTGCGGCTGAGGTCGAAGAGGTTGCTGCCTGTGTTCTCCTCAAGGATTTTGATGGATTCCTTTCGCACATTGAGGTCCTTCATCCATTTTGAGTCTATTTTCATGTGTGGTGTAAGGAAATGGTTCAATTTCGTTTTTCTGCACGTGGCTGTCCAATTTTCCCAACACCATTTATTGAAGAGGCTGTCTTTTTTCCATTGGACATTCTTTCCTGCTTTGTCAAAGATTAGTTGACCATAGAACTGAGGGTCTATTTCTGGGCTCTCTTTTCTGTTCCATTGATCTATGTGTCTGTTTTGTGCCAGTACCATACTATCTTGAGGATGACGGCTTTGTAATAGAGCTTGAAGTCCGGAATTGTGATGCCACCAACGTTGGCTTTCTTTTTCAATATCCCTTTGGCTATTCGAGGTCTTTTCTGGTTCCATATAAATTTTAGGATTATTTGTTCCATTTCTTTGAAAAAGATGGGTGGTACTTTGATAGGAATTGCATTAAATGTGTAGGTTGCTTTAGGTAGCATAGACATTTTCACAATATTTATTCTTCCAATCCAGGAGCATGAAACATTTTCCCATTTCTTTGTGTCTCCCTCAATTTCTTTCATGAGTACTTTATAGTTTTCTGCGTATAGATTCTTTGCCTCTTTGGCTAGGTTTATTCCTAGGTATCTTATGGTTTTGGGTGCAATTGTAAATGGGATTGACTCCTTAATTTCTCTTTCTTCTGTCTTGCTGTTGGTGTAGAGAAATGCAACTGATTTCCGTGCATTGATTTTATATCCTGACACTTTACTGAATTCCTGTACCAGTTTTAGCAGTTTTGGAGTGGAGTCTTTTGGGTTTTCCACATGTAGTATCATATCATCTGCGAAGAGTGATAGTTTGACTTCTTCTTTGCCGATTTGGATGCCTTTAATTTCCTTTTGTTGTCTGATTGCTGAGGCTAGGACTTCTAGTACTATGTTGAATAGCAGTGGTGATAATGGATGTCCCTGCCGTGTTCCTGACCTTAGTGGAAAAGCTCTCAGTTTTTCTCCATTGAGAATGCTATTTGGTGTGGGTTTTTCATAGATGGCTTTGATGATATTGAGGTATGTGCCTTCTATCCCTACACTTTGAAGAGTTTTGATCAGGAAGGGATGCTGTACTTTGTCAAATGCTTTTCCAGCATCTATTGAGAGTATCATATGGTTCTTGTTCTTTCTTTTATTGATGTGTTGTATCACATTGATTGATTTGTGGATGTTGAACCAACCTTGTGGCCCTGGAATAAATCCCACTTGGTTGTGGTGAATGATCCTTTTAATGTACTGTTGAATCCTATTGGCTAGTATTTTGGTGAGAATTTTTGCATCTGTGTTCATCAAGGATATTGTTCTGTAGTTCTTTTTTTTGATGGGATCCTTGTCTGGTTTTGGGATCAAGATGATGTTGGCCTTGTAAAATGAGTTTGGAAGTTTTCCTTCCATTTCTATTTTTTGGATTAATTTCAGGAGAACAGGCATTAGTTCTTCTTTAAATGTTTGGTAGAATTCTCCTGGGAAGCCGTCTAGCCCTGGGCTTTTGTTTGTTTGGAAATTTTTGATGACTGTTTCAATCTCCTTACTGGTTATGGGTCTGTTCAGGCTTTCTATTTCTTCCTGGTTCAGTTGTGGTAGTTTATGTCTCTAGGAATGCATCCATTTCTTCCAGATTGTCAAATTTGTTGGCGTAGGTTTGCTCATAGTATGTTCTTATAATTGTTTGTATTTCTTTGGTGTTAGTTGTGATCTCCCTTCTTTCATTCATGATTTTATTTATTTGGGTCCTTTCTCTTTTCTTTTGGAAAAGTCTGGCCAGGGGTTTATCAATCTTATTAATTCTTTCAAAGAACCAGCTCCTAGTTTCATTGATTTGTTCTATTGTTTTTTTGTTTGTTTGTTTCTATTTCATTGATTTCTGCTCTGATCTTTATGACTTCTCTTTTCTTGCTGGGTTTAGGATTTCTTTCTTGTTCTTTCTCCAGCTCCTTTAGGTGTAGGGTTAGGTTGTGTACCTGAGACCTTTTCTTGTTTCTTGAGAAAGGCTTGTACCGCTATATATTTTCCTCTCAGGACTGCCTTTGCTGTGTCCCACAGATTTTGGACTATTGTGTTTTCATTATCATTTGTTTCCATGAATTTTTCAATTCTTCTTTAATTTCCTGGTTGACCCATTCATTCTTCAGAAGGATGCTGTTTAGTGTCCATGTATTTGGGTTCTTTCCAAATTTCCTCTTGTGATTGAGTTCTAGCTTCAGAACATTGTGGTCTGAAAATAGGCAGGGAATGATCCCAATCTTTTGATACCGGTTGAGACCTGATTTAGGACCGAGGATGTGATCTATTCTGGAGAATGTTCCATGTCCACTAGAGAAGAATGTGTATTTTGTTGCTTTGGGATGAAATGTTCTGAATATATCTGTGATATCAATTTGGTCCAGTGTGTCATTTAAGGCCTTTATTTCCTTGTTGATCTTTTGCTTGGATGATCTGTCCATTTCAGTGAGGGGGGTGTTAAAGTCCCCTACTATTATTGTATTATTGTTGATGTGTTTCTTTGATTTTGTTATTAATTGGTTTATATAGTTGGCTGCTTCTATGTTGGGGGCATAGATATTTAAAATTGTTAGATCTTGTTGGACAGATCCTTTGAGTATGATATAGTGTCCTTCCCCATCTCTTATTATAGTCTTTGGCTTAAAATTTAATTGATCTGATAGAAGGATTGCTACTCCTGCTTTCTTCTGATGTCCATTAGCATGGTAACTTCTTTTCCACCCCCTCACTTTAAATCTGGAGGTGTCTTCGGGTTTAAAATGAGTTTTTGGTAGGCAGCATATAGATGGGTTTTGTTTTTTTATCCTTTCTGATACCCTGTGTCTTTTGATTGGGGCATTTAGCCCATTAACATTCAGGGTAACTATTGAGAGATATGAATTTAGTGCCATTGTATTGCCTGTAGGGTGACTGTTAGTCCTACTAACTTTTAGGCTCTCTCTTTGCTTAGAGGACCCCTTTCAATATTTCCTGTAGAGCTGGTTTGGTGTTTGCAAATTCTTTCCGTTTTTGTTTGTCTTGGAAGCTTTTTATCTCTCCTTCTATTTTCAATGATAGCCTAACTGGATATAGTATTATTGGCTGCATGTTTTTCTCATTTAGTGCTCTGAATATATCATTCCAGCTCTTTCTGGCCTGCCTGGTCTCTGTGGATAAGTCTGCTGCCAATCTTATATTTTTACCATTGAATGTTACAGACTTCTTTTCCTGGGCTGCTTTCAGGATTTTCTCTTTATCACTAAGACTTGCAAATTTTACTATTAGGTGATGGGGTGTGGACCTAATCTTGTTGATTTTCATGGGGGTTCTCTGTGCCTCCTGGATTTTGATGCTTGTTCCCTTTGCCATATTGAGGATATTCTCTCCAATAATTCTCTCCAGTATACCTTCTGCTCCCCTCTCTCTTTCTTCTTCTGGGATCCCAATTATTCTAATGTTATTTCGTCTTATGGTGTCACTTATCTCTCGAATTCTCCCTTAGTGGTCCAGTAGCTGTTTGTCCCTCTTTTGCTCAGCTTCTTTATTCTCTGTCATTTTGTCTTCTGTATGGCTAATTCTTTCTTCTGCCTCATTTATCCTAGCAGTGAGAGCCTCCATTTTTGATTGCACCTCATTAATAGCTTTTTTTACTTCAACTTGGTTAGATTTTAGTTCTTTTATTTCTCCAGAAGGGCTTTTATATCTCCCAAAAGGGCTTCTCTAATATCTTCCATGTCTTTTTTGAGCCCGGCTAGAACATTGAGTATTGTCATTCTGAACTCTGGATCTGATATATTACCAATGTCTGTATTGATTAGGTCCCTAGCTTTCAGTACTGCCTCTTGTTCTTTTTTTTGTGTTGAATTTTTCAGTCTTGTCATTTTGTCCAGATAAGAGTATATGAAGGAGCAAGTAAAATACTAAAAGGGTGGCAACAACCCCAGGAAAATATGCTTTAACCAAATCAGAAGAGACCCCAAATCATGGGGGGTTGGAGGGAGAAAATGGATAAAAAGAGGTTCAGAAAAAAAAATAAAAGAAAAGAAGCAATTAAAAAAAAGCAAATGAATAAAGAAAAATTATAAAAAAGAAAAATATATATATTAGATAAACTAGTTAAAAACGTTAAAAAAGAAAAGGGTAAAAGTTAAAAAAAATTTAGCAGAAGAAGAGAAAAAAATTGAAAAAGAAAAAGAAATTAAATTAACTACAAGACTAAAGAATCACAGGGAGAAAGCCATGAGTTCCGTGCTTTGCTTTCTCCTCCTCTGGAATTCCGCTGCTCTCCTTGGTATTTAAACTGCACTCCTTGGTAGGTGAACTTGGTCCTGGCTGGATTTCTTATTGATCTTCTGGGGGAGGGGCCTGTTATAGTGATTCTCAAGTGTCTTTGCCCCAGGCGGAATTGCACCGCCCTTACCAGGGGCCGCGCTGAGTAAGCTGCTCGGGTTTGCTTTCTGGAGCTTTTGTTCCCTGAGCGCTTTCCGTAGAGTTCCGGAGGATGGGAATACAAATGGCGGCCCAGAGAAGCCGAGAGCCTGGGGCCCCACTCCTCAGTGTGCCCTCAGAGAACAGTGCCCAATTACTCCTGTCTCCGTGGCCCCCGGCTGCGCTCCGAGCTCACCGAGCCTGCGACCGGTTCAAGGTAACTCTGAGCTGGGAGCTCCCTCTCAGCTCTGTCTCTGTAGCCGGCTTCCCTGTTCTAATACCTGTAAGCGACACTCAGACACCCCCGATCCTTCTGTGACCCTGCGGGACCTGAGGCCACGCTGACCCTGCGTGGGCTTCACCCTGGTTTAGCCTCTGGAGCGGTGTCCCTCAGTGGAACAGACTTTTAAAAGTCCCGATTTTGTGCTTCGTTGCTCCGTGGCTTGCTGGGATCCGGCCCCTCCCCCCAGGATCTATCTTCCCGTCGCCTTGGATTCACTTCTTCGCTGGTCCTACCTTTCAGAAAGTGGTTGATTTCCTGTTTCTAGAATTGCTGTTCTTCTTCTCTTCGATCTGCTGTTGGATTTGTAGGTGTTTGCAATCTTTAGATAAGTTATCTAGCTGATCTCCAGCTAGCTGAAGTAGTCTCAGCCTGCTACTTCTCCGCCGCCTTGACTCCTCCCTCTGGGCTAGCCAATTCTTAAAGATAGCAATGAATTCAGCCTGAGCATGCTGTTGATACATGAGCTGTCCAATCCAGAGCTATACCTCCTCTCCCTGGCCCATCGCACCCCAGTAGGCTATATTCCTTTACCTTTATCTTGACACGTTTTCAGGTAACTAGGGACCACCCCGGTAGTCCAAAGCCTCCAGAAATGATTCAGATTAGTCTATCCTACGTTGTTCTCTTGCCCTGTCTTGACTTCTCCAAGGAAACACCAATAAAGACCCTGGTCTAAGTGCATCCCTTCTGGCCCCACCCCCCGCTGGCACATGTAACCACCCCCACTCTTGTTTTCTGCCTCTTGACCACTCTGGCATCTCAGATTTCACCTTGTGCACCTCCTGTCTCTGGGACCCATAAGTGTAATTACCTTTGTTTTGTCTTGAGCTACTCCTCGTCTCCGCTTGTGTCTGTACCTGCCTGATGGTCTCATGAAAGAATCCCAATCAGCCAGTTTTAGGTACAAATCCAATAGCTTTTAGCTTGTATGTGGAATCACTGAAATTACACAGTTTGGAGTTTACAGAGCATATATTTAATCAGCTCTTCGGAAAGCAGTAGAAACACTGCACGAAACTAAGTCAACTCTATTTCTCTTCTTGACACATGCACTTTGTAGCAAGGCTACCTTAGGCTTAGTGATGACTGAGAAAGAGCTGAAAGGAGCAGGAACTCTAGCTGTCTGATCTTTTTTGTTCCTTTTAGGTCCTAGGTCTTCATTCCCAGTGTAAGTAGTTGGCTAACACAGGGGGTAACACAAGTGAAAAAGCATTCTTTGGTGTTTCATGTTTCTTAGAATGCTACTGCCCCTTTCTTCATTCAAAGGAAGTTCTGGTTCAAATGGCAAATATGGCTTCTTGAGTAGGATTGCCCATGTTAGCAAATAAAAACCCGAGATAAACGATTAAATTTAGGTCTCAGAGAAACCACAAATCATTTCTATGGTACAAGTACATCCAAAATCCTGCATGGGACACACTGTATTTTACCTGGCAACTCTGTGTCTTAGGGCTATCAGTGTCCCAGATTTCTCAGTCAGACATGCAACATAATTAGTTTTTTAAAACTGTGTAAAATACATGGAACCATTAAGCATTTTTAAGTGTCCATTCAGTGGCAATGAGTACACTTAAACTGTTGCACAATTGTTACCCACAGAACTCTTTTCATCTTGCAAAATGGAAACTCTATAGCATTAAACACAAACTCTTCATTTCCCCCTTGCCCCAGCCCCTTGGCAACCACCATTCTACTCTCTGTCTTTATGAATTTAGCTGCATTAAGTACTTCAGATGAGTAGGATCATGTAGTATTTTTTTTTATAGCATTTTAAAGCCCTTTTGCAACTCATTATGTCACTTAGCATAATGTCTTCGAGGTTCATCCATGTTGTACCATGTGTCAGAATTTCCTTTTTAAGGCTGACTAATATTCCATTGTACACGCATGCCACATTTTGTTTACCCAGTCATCCACTGATTGATACTTGCATTTCTTCTACATTTTAGGTATTGTAAATAATGCCTCCATGGATATGGGTGTACAAATTCTCTGCTTTCATTTCTTTCGGGATACATACCCATAGATGGGATTGTTAGATCATATGATAATCCTATTTTAATTTTCTGAGGAACAACATGATTAGTTTTTATTTGCTTCGATTCTTGTTGAATGCTCATGCATTGCATTCACCAGAATTCTGTGCTCATGGGACACTGCAAACACCATGTCTAAACGAGGCAGGAAGGGACAAACAGGCATATAATGAACATTTCCTCTGCTCACATGCATTTTCCATTGTTTCATTGGACTTCACTTAGAAAACACTAACTCAAAGGTAAAGTTGTCTGGCTCTTAGATTTTAGCCATTGTATGGTTGTGAAATGGTATCTCATTGTAGTTTTAATTTGAATTTTCATGATGATTAATGAGGTTGACAAACTTTTTTTTCTGTACTTGTCAGCTCTTTATACCTCTTCTATTTAGTCCTGTCTTTATATAGTTATATATGTTTCCCATCCCCCCCATTGGTTTATCTTGTTAGTGTTTAGTTGTAAGAGTTCCTTATGTATTATGAGTATCAGTCACTTGTGATCCATATCTATGTGTGTGATACTAGATTCTAGATGCATAGATGCTATGTATCTATGTAGTTATCTATAATATATATATATATATATATATATATCAATATACATACATACTATACATAAATATATACACATTATGGATGTTTTTTCCTCCCAGTGTCTGACTTGCTTTTTCATTTTCTTACTCGCATCTTTGAAGGAGAATGTTTTTAATTTTGGTGAAGTCCAAATTATCAGTGTTTGTCTTTTATCATTTATGCTGTTTGTGTCTTACCTAAGAATCTTTGCCTAATCCCAAATCACAGAGATTTCTTCCCTCCTCCTTCTCTTGTAATGTCTTCCTCCCCCACCACCTTCTCTTAGTCTTCTTTAGCTGTTATATTTTAAATCTATGATCCATTTTGAGCTTATTTTTTTGGGTCGTGGGATGTAAGAATCAAGATTAATTTTTTTGTTTGTTTTTGAATATGGATACTCTCTTGTTTCAACTCCGTATGCTGAAAAGACTCTCCTTCCCACTGAACTCTTTGGTGAGAATTAGTAAATGTGTATGTGTGAGTCTATTGCTAGGTTCTCTGTTCTGTTGTGTTGTATTATATATCTTTTCTTACACCATACTCTATTCTTTTGGCTATGTTAGATCCTTTGTGTTGTCAGATAGATTTTATAATCAGCTTGTTAATATCTATGTAAAAGAAGGTTGTGGCTGTGGGGAGGGACACCTGGCTGTCTCAGTCAGAAGAGAATCTGATTCTTGATCTCAGGGTCATGAGTTCAAGACCCAAGTTGGGTGTAAATAAAAAACTTTTAAGTCCCTCTCCACCAAGGATGTTGGCATTTTGATTGGGAATGCATTGAGTCTATAGATTGGGACTATACAATTGGGAGAGAAATAACATCTTAAAAAACATTGAATCTTTCAAGCTATCAATATTGTATATATCTCCATTTATTTAGGTTTTCTTTAATTTCATCAATGATTTGTATTTTTTTTTAGTGTATTTTGTATATTTTGTTAAATTTATGCCCAAGTATTTTGGGTTGTCTGAAGTCATTGTAAATGCTATTTTTGTACAATTTTAATTTCTAGCTCTTCATTACTAGCATATAGAAATGCAATTGGTTTTTGTATTTTGAGCTTATATTCTCTGATTTTGCTAAACTCCCTTATTCTAGTAGCTTTTAAAAGATTCTTATATTCTTTTGATGGCTGCATAGTATTCCATTGTGTATATATACCACCTCTTCTTTATCCATTCATCTGTTGATGGACATCTAGGTTCTTTCCATAGTTTGGCTATTGTAGGCATTGCTGCTATAAACATTCAGGTGCACATGCCCCTTTGGATCACTACGTTTGTATCTTTAGGGTAAATACCCAGTAGTGCAATTGCTGGGTCATAGGGCAGTTCTATTTTCAACAATTTGAGGAACCTCCATACTGTTTTCCAGAGTGGTTGCACCAGCTTGCATTCCCACCAACAGTGTAGGAGGGTTCCCCTTTCTCCGCATCCTCGCCAGCATCTGTCATTTCCTGACTTGTTAACTTTAGCCATTCTGACTGGTGTGAGGTGATATCTCATTGTGGTTTTGATTTGCATTTCTCTGATGCTGAGTGATATGGAGCACTTTTTCATGTGTCTGTTGGCCATCTGGATGTCTTCTTTGCAGAAATGTCTGTTCATGTCCTCTGCCCATTTCTTGATTGGATTATTTGTTCTTTGTGACAACATGGATGGAACTAGAGCGTATCATGCTTAGTGAAATAAGTCAAGTGGAGAAAGACAACTATCATATGATCTCCCTGATATGAGGAAGTGGTGATGCAACATGGGGGCTTAAGTGGGTAGGAGAAGAATAAATGAAACAAGATGGGATTGGGAGGGAGACAAACCATAAGTGACTCTTAATCTCACAAAACAAACTGAGGGTTGCTGGGGGGAGGGGGGTTGGGAGAAGGGGGGTGGGGTTATGGACATTGGGGAGGGTATGTGCTTTGGTGAGTGCTGTGAAGTGTGTAAACCTGGCGATTCACAGACCTGTATCCCTGGGGATAAAAATATATGTTTATAAAAAATAAAAAATAAAAAAAAAGATTCTTATATTCTGTGTACCAATCATTTCATATGCAAATACATTTTTTCCCCTTTTTGATATGTATGCCTTTCTTTTTTTTTTTCTTCTTGTCCTGTAACACTGGGACTCCCATTACTTTTAGTTAATTGAAAATATTTTATTTCTCTCCTATCTCTGAAGGTTTCCTTCTCTGGACATAACATTCTGGATTGATAAAGTTTCACTTTCAACGCTTTGTTGATTTTGTATCTTTGACTTCTGGCCCTATATTGTTTCTCATCAGAAACAATGTACGTTTGTGATATCTTCTTTCTCTTGCTGCTTTCAAGACATTTTCTTTATCTTTGGTTCTCAGCAGTGTGACTACAATGTATCTGGGTAGTTTTATTTAAATTTATTTTATTTGATGTTCAGTGAACTTTTGGGATCTGTGAGCTTTAATCAAATTTTGGAAAACTTTGGTCATTATATCTTTAAATATTTTTATGACTCTTTCTAATTCTCTTTTACTTCTGGTTCTTCTATTATATATATCTCTTTTTTTATATATATATAAACATATATTTTATCCCCAGGGGTACAAGTCTGTGAATCGCCAGGTTTACACACTTCATAGCACTCACCAAAGCACATACCCTCCCCAATGTCCATAATCCCACCCCCTTCTCCCAAACCCCCTCCCCCCAGCAACCCTCAGTTTGTTTTGTGAGATTAAGAGTCACTTATGGTTTGTCTCCCTCCCAATCCCATCTTGTTTCATTTATTCTTCTCCTACCCACTTAAGCCCCCATGTTGCAACACCACTTCCTCATATATCTTAATCTGCTTGGCATGTCCCCCCACAGGATCCTTGGTTTATCTTATCAGGATTTGACTGATAAGAATAACTCATATAACATGTCCAAGGAAAATTAGGTTCAAATAAATCAGGGTGTCTTTAGAGAAATTACAAAAGATGGTCCTGTACGTGACTGTGTGTATGTGTGGGTGTGTGTGTATATAAGAGGGGAGATGATGGGGTTTACATATCATCCCATGATGGTACAATGGTTAGGACTATTAGCTCTGCAGACAGACACACTGGTTTCAAATTCTGGTTTTGCAACTGAATTACTGTGTGACCTTGAGCAAGTTACTTAGCTTCTTGAAGCCTCAGTTTCTTATCAATGAAATGGGAACAATATTAGCATAGGTGTAACTCAGAGGGAGATATTGTGGGTTCGTTTCCAGATCACTGCAATAGAGCTAATATTGCAATAAGTATAATATTGCAATGAGTCAAGTAAATTCCTTGGTTTTGCAGTGCATATAAAAATTATGTTTACACTATGCTGTAGACTATTAAGTGTGTAATAGCATTATGTCTAAAAAAAACAATGTGCATACTTTAATGAAAAATACTTTATTGCTAAAAAATGCTAACCATTATCTTTCAGTGAGTCATAATCAATGATTATAGATTACCATAACATATATAATAATGAAGAAGTTTGAAATATTGCAAGAATTACAAAAAAGTGATACAGACACAAAATGAGCAAATGCTGTTGGAAAAATGATACTCACATACTTACTTGATGCAGGATTGCCACAAATCTTCAGTTTATAGAAATTGCAGTATATATAAAGTGTGGTGTTCATGCACCTAATTTATGGAGCTATAGGAAGGAAAAATGGTATTTTGTTGTTTGAATTAGCATTTTTTTAAATTAATGAGGCTGAGCATCTTTGAATGTAATTATAAGTCGTATTTTTCCCCATGAATTGCCTGCTGACATTGTTGTGCATTTACATATATTCATTGAATTAATATTCATTAGGTTATGAGTTTTTTATTACCTTAGTATGAAATTAAAATACAAAGATGTAGTATTGCAACTATATCTTACTCATTTACTATTTTGTTGATTATATGTGTTAAAAATTCTTATTCTTAGTTCAATTTTTACAAACTTTGTTTATTAATTTTTTGTTAAGAAATGTTTAATTATTATAAAATAAAATCTGACAATATTTCTCTTTATAGCTGTTGGACTGAGGGACTCCATTACCAGCTGGTAATTGGCCAGAGGCCACACTCAGTCCCTTGCCACATGGGCCTCTCCAACATGGCGGCTTAGTTCATCAAAACATGCGAGCTAAGAAGGTAACAGAGTCTGCTAATAAGACAGAAGTCACAGTATTATGTAATCTACTCAGCAAATTAGCATCCTGTCATCTTTGTCATTTTCTGTTGGTTAGAAGCAGGCCGTTGGGTCCAGCCCACCCTCAAGAGGAGGGGATTCTAAAAGGGAATGATTACCAGGAGACGGGTTACTCCTCTTTTTCCTTTGCCTGCACATCCAACCCATCAGCAAATCCTACTGGCTCTGCCTTCCACATATTCAGAAACAACCACTTTCTCACTACCTTCACTGCAATCACTCTGGTCTGAGCCATTACTCTCTTTCAGCTGGAGTAATGCAATAGCCTTCTAATAGGTCTCCCTGCTCCTGATTTTGCCTTTATGGACTCTATTTCCAAAACGAAAGCTAGAGAGATTCCATTTAAAATTTGATCATGCCACTTCCCATCTGACTTGAAAAAACCAAGGTTCTTATAATGGCCATCAGCCTACTATCCCTGGCTACCTCTCTGGCCTTATTTCCTATTATTCTCCCCTGCACTCACTGCACATCAGCCACTCCTTGCTATTTCTGAAACAAGTATGCTCCCATTTTAGGGCTTTGTATTAAATACTGCTTCTGCCTGAAATTTTCCTCCTCCATAACTGCATAGTACCTTCCTACCTTATTTATTTTTTTTTTATTTCACAGAGAGAGAGAGAGAGAGAGAGAGATCACAAGCAGGCAGAGAGGCAGGCAGAGAGAAGGGGAAGCAGGCTCACTGCTGAGCAGAGAGCCCAATATGGGGCTCGATCCCAGGACCCTGAGATCATGACCTGAGCCGAAGGCAGAGGCTTAACCCACTGAGCCACCCAGGTGCCCCCCTTCCTACCTTATTTAAGTCTTTACCCAAATATTATCTTTGTAGCGTTGCCTTTCCTAAACATCCTATTTGAAATTGCAAACTCCTATTCCCTATTCCCATTGCTTGCTTTGTTTTTCTGCATAACACATAATATGCTTTCTGTCTTAATCTGCACTAGAATGTAGCCTCCATGAAAACCAGGATTCTTCTACTTTTTTAAAAAAGATTTTTTTATTATAGGAAGAGAGAGCACATATGAGTGAGGGAGGGGCAGAGGGAAAGAGAAAGGGAAAGGGAAAGAATGTCAAGCAGACTCCATGCCCAGTGCAGAGCCCATGCAGGGCTCAGTCCCATGACCCTGAGACCATGACCTGAGCCAAAACCAAGAGTTGGGTGCTCAACTGACTGAGCCACCCAGGCACCCTGAGAACCGAGATTCTTGTCTGGTTTACTGCTATATCTACAGCAACTTGAACATGGTAATGGATTAATACATATTTGTTTAGTAAGTGAACATATTTACATATTTAATCCATCTGAAATTAATTTTTATGAATGTTGGAGAGAAGAATGTACCTTAATCACCCCGCCCCAAACAGGGCCAATTATTCCAACATCTTGTATTTAATGATCTATCCCACACACCACCACTTCCCCCTGAACTGAAATAGTCTAAATAGAGCATAATGTTCCATAGAACATTATCTATTTCTCTACCAGTTTTTTAATATTCTAGCTTTATGGCATCCTTTAATGAGGCTTGGCCACATGAACACTGGAGCTGGATAATGAGTCTGTATTCTCAAAAAGAATTTGTAGATTTTCACTCTAGTTCTCTGATATTTCCTATGACTCAGTCCCCCTTTGGATTTCTGGATTTTTCTCTTTCATGCTAAATGAATAATGAACCAAAACACTGGTGATGATGGTGATGTTGATGATAAAGAAGAACCCACAAATCCACCAGCCATGACATCTTTTGGATTAGAGAAGTGATTGATGAACAATGACAAATCAGATAAAATTGACAGTAGTAGGCCATTTTGTACAGCCAAAGCTTTCACCAGCTAGCGCATGATCTCCAGCTCCTCTCAAAGTCTTCCTCTGAGACTCCTCAGAGTGTCTCACATGTGCCTACGAACAAGCTCTCTCAGCTCCCATCTACTGTCTAAAGCTACAATTGTCAGTAAAGATCCGATACTGTAGAGGTCACATCTTAG